>NC_141194.1:82139602-82764602 GCF_055505025.1 Bos grunniens | reverse complement strand
CCCAAACAGAATTCCTGATCTTTACCTCCAAATGTGTTTCTCCCATTGTCATTCTCATCTCAGTAAATGTCAACTCCATCCTCAAATCTCCTCTCTCTCTCTTGTTCTCCCTCTACATGCAATATTTAAGGAAACCATGTTAGCATTACCTTCAGAATATATCCAGAATTCAACACTTCTCACCATTTCTGTTGCCACCCTGGTCCAGGCAACTTGATTTCAAGTCAGGATCATTACAGAAGCTTCATCTAACTAGACTCCCTGTTTTTGCCCTTTATCCCTGCATTTTATTTTCCACACAGAATTATGAGTGAACCTTTGAGACCTAAGTCAAATCATGTCACTAATCCACTCCATATCCTCCAATGGTTTACATTTTACTTACAGGAAAAGCAACATTCTTATAATGGCCTGTAAGATCCTATCTACTATGGCAGTGATCCCCATCCTTTCCTACTCTGATCTCATCTCCAGCCACTCTCCCCTTTTGTTTGACTTTGCTGTAGCCACACTAGTGTCCTGACTCTTTTTAGAACATGCCAGTTATATTCCTGTTTATGGATCTTTTTCCTTCTGCCTGGGGGAATTTCCCCTGTGTATCCACATAACTTGTTCTGTCAGTGAATGAAATAACTAAAACAATTAGTGAATGCTATGGCATTGAAACATGTAAAATATCATGTAAGAAACGAGTTGCCAGTCCAGGTTCGATGCACGATACTGGATGCTTGGGGCTGGTGCACTGGGATGACCCAGAGGGATGGTATTGGGAGGGAGGAGGGAAGAGGGTTCAGGATGGGGAACACGTGTATACCTGTGGCGGATTCATTTTGACATTTGGCAAAACTAATACAATTATGTAAAGTTTAAAAATAAAATAAAATTAGAAAAAAAAAAAAGAAAACAAAAAAATAAATAAATAAACAACCTCCTGAAGCCCTCATACACCCAAGCCCACAAGGCCATTCTTCGTCTTTATATATACTCTCTCTGAGCAGTTTCAGCTCTCACCTATAAGATTCTGGCCTTGTTAGTCATTCAGCCATGTTCAACTCTTTGCAACCCCATGGACTGTAGCCTGTGAGGCTACTCTGTCCATGGAATTCTCCAGGCAAGAACACTGGAGTGGGTTGCCATTTCCTTCTCCAGGGGATCTTCCTGACCCAGGGATTGAACCCAAGTCTCCTACACTGCAGGAAGATTCTTTACCACTGAGCCACAGGGGAAGCCTCTATAGGATCATGACTCCCAAAGCTTTATATCCAGCCCAGATAGTTCCCTGACCTCCAGACCCACACCTGCAGTTGGCTACTGGCAGGGTAACTGCAAATGGTTCTGGAGGAAGTGGAGACCTTAATTTAGCTGATGTTCTGCTCACCACATCCTATACCAGGCTTCATTAGGCAGAGGAAAGGAGTGCTTTTTGTTCACATGAAGGTGATGTCTATCAACCAAGTCCTGTGCTCAGAACTGTTTACTTGGAGAGGTCGTCTTGTTAAATATTCATATGACAGCTACAAAAAGACTAGCTGAAACTCTGCCTCCCAGGCATCACGGCCTGAATGTTTCCACTGGCATCTCAAACACAACATGTCCAAAAATGAACTCATCTTCTCTATCTCTACTGTGAATCCACTCCTGTTCTCAACTTCCAAATGTCTGTTAGTAGCATCATCATTTCCCCAGTCATTTAAGCTCCAAACCTCAGACATCTTCCTCCCACTACCTTCTGCCACTTGAAAGCAGAGTTTCAGGTTCTGTCAGTTCCATTTCCATGACATTTCTTGTCTTTGGAATCCTGAGATCTCATTGTATCCATTCAACTCTAATCCAATCTTAAGTAATTCTGAGAGCTGTTTAGGAAATTCACTCAGCAAATAGCTATGGAATTTGTGAGCTGCAGATGGGTAATTATCCATTTCAACTATCAAGCTGGTTTAAGTAGAATATCTAAGAAAAAATTGGAGAAGAATACCTCCTTTCCATGTTCCTCATCTGGATAGGAATGGGTAATGCAGAGTGAATTATAGACTTACTCGGAATATTGAGGTAAGAATTTGTAGCCCCATTCCTATTTTATAATACAGTGTGGCACACTCCAATGTTCTGAACTTTTGTTTTCTCATCTGCAAAAAATAAGGTAATTAAATAAGATGAACTTTCAATTTCCCCTTGATCTAATAGTTCAAGTTTCTAAGACTTTTGCTGAAACACACACTTAACATCAGGGAAAAAGAAGAGGATTAGCCCTTATTAATTGGGGGAATTATAATAATAAAGAGGGGGATTATACCTCCCTTTAAGTACCAAACTTATTATAACCATTATGCAATTTAATAGTCAGTAAAACTAAATAACTCTGTGAAGTAGGGACTGTTATGCCTGTTTTTCAGCTGAAAAAGCTGAGATTCAACTAAGTTAAATAAAGAATTTAGGGCCACACACTTGATAAAGACTGGGCATGACCTCAGGTCTCTTTGCCTTGAAAGCGTGTCTCCCAGTTATAGACATATAATTTGCTCCTGTGATGTTTTTCACTTAGTTGCCTTACTTTAATCCTAAGTGGCAAGACAATTTATTTTCAAACTGAGTGCACTAAATCAATCATCTAAGCATCATTTATAATCACTTGAACTCTGGGGTTCACTTTTCTCTCCTTCTTATTGTCCAGTTCACTTCTAGCTACATATTGCAATAATCTTGAAGCATGGTGTTCCTCCAGGGAAAAATATAGTTGTGCATAGTTTTGTGGCATTAGCAGGATTAATTACGGAAAACGATACTTAGACTGTTAGGTGGCATCATTTACAACACCTTTCAGTCAAATTCTTGGCAGCATTCTTAGGACCCATTCCTTTCTCTCTGCTCTAATTGAGACTCCTTTTTCTGATACTCTGGAAAAACTCTGTTGGGAAAGTCCCCCTTTAGATGAGAAAGTGTAACCACATCCATTAGGATCACATCTACCTGTTGGAAGGTGAAAGAATCAACTTGTTGACTAGGCATTTTGGAATCTCCTGAGGTGCCATGACTGGTTTGGGTGATTTTTTTAAATTACAAATGATAGACTAGGGCTTTTTCCTATAATACTCACAATACTGTGAAACTACAAAACATTTACTAGTTTAAAAGTGTAGTTACATATCTGTAGTTCTGTTTTTCAATTCTATTGAAAACATAATGACTATTTCGATAAACATAAACAGAAGTGAAGTACATTAAGATTATACTTGTCATTAGTGCAGATTAATTTTTATGATAGCAGCATTATCCAACAGGACTCCTAGGGAGGAAGACATAGAACAGGTAAATTTTGATGAGAAGAAGGGGGGTTATAGAGTTTGGGCAATGGTTCCAGTTGCTATAACTGAATTAGCCTATTATTTAATTATTTTTTCTGTCTTTCCAGGCTAAGTCCTTCTTATCTAGACAGCTAGCAGACAGGTCTATGCTCTTCTTTGAAGAGAAAGTGAGCTGACAATTAGGTGGTGGCATGATGATGTCCTGGGTGCCTGGACAGGAAAAGAGTTATGTTTGGAGGAAGAAGGATATGCCTGAAGAGAATGGGACTCTCTCAAGGCAAAACTTAGAGAAGTGAGTAATGTGAAATGCCACTTCCTTTTTGTATCCCAGGCTGTAAGAAAGGAGCATTTGAAGGGCAGTGAGCTTTTTTAAAAAGGCCCTTCTATAACACAGAGGTAACTGATGCATCGGCCAGCTGTATCTATCAGTGATCATAGTTCCCCAGGGTTAAAGAATCAATGAGAGTCAAGAATCAATGGGAGTCAAGAATCAATGAGGCACCCACTCTATGCTGTGGAACTGCTATAAAATATTTGGTCCTAGAGAGAGCAAAACCAGAATAGAATAACAGTCTTCTACATCAGTTAGGGTTTGCAGAAAAGAGATAAGAACAGCACAATGTGAACTAACTGGATACTCTCTGATGGGATTAAGGAGAACAAGCAGGGTTTTCAGACACAAAAGGATAAGGTGGAAGAATTGAGCAATTCCTATATAAGACAAAGCATGAGGTTAGCAATGACTGAAAAATTGTCAGAAGCCTGAGCTATTTTGAGATCAATTTTGAAAGGAGCAAGATAAGAAAATAAATCCTTAGAAGTTTGAACAATTTGAAGGTTTGGCAGGAATTGGTATAGACCAAATTGCCCCCAGCCAACTGCTTCATTTACTGTTTTTGTTCTGAGATTACTCATCCATATGATTAATTGCTTTTGACTGTGCTTTTTATATGTTTGTACATAGAAGTGTTCTGTTTCATTCATTTATTCATTAAACATTTAATTAAAAAAAAAACTTCTTGTGTATTTAGAACTGATGAAGCTATGAGCACTGAAAAAAATGATTGAAGACATGCATGTTTCCTGCCCATGAGGACTTTATAATATTGTTTGGGGGACAGGATTTTCACTCATTAAACAATTTCAAAACCATGATGATCCCGACATATTCTTGAAAGAAGTCAAGAAATTCAAAATTTGTGAGTTAAATACTTCTTTTGTTATGCTGGTCCTGAATGAATGATGATATATACCATTATTTTATGTAGGGAAATTGACTCTGAGCTGTAAATTTAGAGCCAAAGTGGTTGTTATGAGTTGGGGTTCATCTAGGAGCTGGATGTTAAACTGAGCCTGGATGAAGAACCATGGAGGAAGGGGAAAGTGATAGGCACAGATCCAGAGGCAGGGACTGCAAAGGTATTTTTGGTAGCAGTAAATAGAAGGGTTTGATTAAAATCTAGTTTTCATGTTGAAGAGGTAAGGTAGGCTGTTAATGTAAAGTCTGTTGAACATCAACCTGAATATTCATTTGAATTCTATAGGGCTTTTGAGTAGAAGAATGACAGGATTGCTTCTACTTTCTTCTTTGGTCACTTAACAGTATAACGTGTCTTTTTCACACACCATATAGTCTCTGAAAAGAGTGCAATTGAGGCTGAAATAATTAAATAAGAATAAGATATTAAGAACTGTTTCCTAGACTTTTCCAGGATCCTCGTGGCCATTTAGAGCCTAAAATTAATATTCCCAGTTGAAGGCATTAGGTGAGGTACTCTCCTGAACTGAAGTGTGCCACCCTGGTATTTTTTGTTGTTTTTGGAAGATAATTGCTTTACAGTGTAGTGGTGGTCTCTGTCATACATCAACACGACTCAGTCATAATTGTATACATATCCCTCCCTCTTGAGCCTGTGTCCCCTCCCCCATTCTACCATTCTAGGTGTCACGAGGTGCCAGAATGGGCTCCCCGTGTTACATAGAAGCTTCCTGCTAGTCATCTATTTTACAATTGATAGTGTATATGTCAATGCTACTTTCTCAATTTGTACTAGCCTCTCCTTCCCCCACTGTGTTCACAAGTCCATTCTCTATATCTGTCTCCATTTCTTCTCTGTAAATTTACACCCAGGTGAAATCTCATGACAGAAGAACACTTCCATTTAGCAAACCATTATCAACATCTATGGACAATCACCATCTGGTTATAACAAACTGCACAATAACCTTAAAGACAGGAATACTCTTTTCCCCTTTCATATGAGAAAAGAGCTTTCAGGAAGGTTAATAGTAGTGCCTAGGAGTTCAGGGTTTTTATAGCCACACAGATCTGGGATTAGAAGCTGACTCTGTCACTTCCTAGCTGTGTCACTTTAAGTAGATTTCTTCACCTCTCTGAGCCTCAGTTTCTTCATCTATAGAATGGAAATAAGCATCCGTATCTCAAAAGGTTTCATGCAAAACTTTCAGTGCAGAGTCTCTGGCACATATGAATGCCTTCAGCATTCAGTAAGTGTCATCATTGGCTGAAAGTGGTTTCAAGAGTTTTGAGTGCATACAGCAGCATGGAAGGTGCAAGAGTGGAGTGGTTAAGATAAGAGCATGACTTCTGGAGCTAAGCCGCCTTGACTTGAACACCAGTTCTGCTTTGTGATCTTCTGCAAGTAACTTAAACTTTCTCTGTCTGAATCTTCTCGTCCACAAAATGAGGATAATAATGGTAACCACACCATTGAACTGTGAGGATGAAGTAAGTAAATACATGTAAAAAGTGCTAGAACACTACCTGGCACATGGTGGTGGTGTGCCGGGGACCAGCCCCGGCTGATCCAGGGTATTCGAAGCGGGGACGGCGTCGGCGAGGATCAGGAAACAACTGCTTAATTAAACATTAATTAAGGATATAAAGAGTAATAGAATGAGGATAGCTCAGTGAGGAAATTCAGTGGAGAAAAGAGGCTGAATAATTCAGCCAGAAGGTAAGAGAAAGAACGACATGGTGAGACCAAGTTTCAGTGACAAGGCCCGCACTTTATTTTTCAAAGTAGTTTTTATACCTTAAGTTATGCATAGAGGATAATGGGGGAAGGGGTAGAGTCTTGCAGCAAACCAGGCTTTCTTCCTGCAAACTTATCATATGCAAAAGCTTAGGTGATTTGCATCATCTTCTGGCCCAGAGGCCTGTTAACATTTTAAGACCTTTTCTTCAGAAAACTTATTTTTCTCTTAAGGTGATTGGTCAGGAGCCACCCTCCAAAAGCATTAGATAAAGTTGCATTCCTACAGCGCAAAGGTGTGGTGGGCTATAACAAGAAAAAGAATTAACTCAAGGGTCCCAGGTTACAAACATTAAAGCTACTACTTACACCAATTATATTAATCAATACACTGCCAGGGACACAGCAGGTAAGGGATATGGAGACTTAGCAGCAAACATTGGCCCAACAAGTGAAAATCCCTTCACCAATACAATTTCTAATCAATCTTTTAACTACTCAAAAGAATCTGTGTTTAGACAGTTTAGAACATCTCCTGCCTCTCACAGTTGGGAGGCTCTGAACAATCACATGTGGCCGGAAAAACCTATTCAGGCAGGCTAGAGGACTTCCAAGGGAGTTTGTAGGTTGAAACACTGTCACACCCAGGAATTATTAACTGGAGCTGTAAGCTAACTCTTTTTTCAGAGAGGTAGTGGGGGACAGCCCCCCGTAAAGTCAGAGGTGTAGGTGAAAGCACAAAGCAGAAAGTAGGCAGACTCTGGTTTTGGGGGTAGATTGCTCGAGAATTTCCAGGGAGACTCCTGAGGCTTGATCCCGCCTTTGCGTATGCCAAGCCTCCTTCCTCATGACCTTTGCCAGGGGCGGAGCTCGCTCCCCGCAGTGGTGGTTTAGTCACTAAGTCATGTCCAACTCTTGCGACCCAATGGACTGTATCCCATCAGGCTCCTCTGTCCATGGGATTCTCCAGGCAAGCATACTGGAGTGGGTTGCCATTTCCTTCTCCAGGGGATCTTCCTGACCCAGGGATTGAACCTTGGGTTCCTATATTGCAGTCAGTTTCTTTACTGAATAAGCCACCAGGGAAGCCCCCATCTGGCACATAGCAAACCACAATAAATGTTAGCTACTATTATGTGCCAGGCACTATGCTGAAGGTTTTACATGCTTCATCTCATGTAATCCTCAGTTGCCCTAGGAGGAGGTAGATACTATTATCCCCATTTCATATAAAAGGAAATTGAGGTTCAGGTGAATTATAGTTAGCAATGGGTCAAAGGTCACACCACTTGCAAATAACTCAAAAGCGGGTCTGTCTGACTCTACAGCCCTGTAAGCCTGTTAACCACTATTTCATAATAAGACTTGCTTCTTTCAGGAGCAGTTCAAATGTGGTATTCCAGGGGTCATTGGGAATGGAGGGAGACTAGTCTGGCAGGAAAGCAAATTTGATGTGAGAATCGTTGAATCTTCAAGGCTGCAGGGGACTTTCGGAGAAGTATGTCTTGCTATTTTCTGTAGCAAGATATGTCCCCTTTAGAAGTAAGCAGTCTGTTCTGAGTCCATGCTGTAAACACTTTAGGAGATTTGTGGTGCTTCATTAGAAAACTTGGGCTATATTTTGAAACACAAACTTCTACTTTAAAGGGCAAAAAGCTAATGAAAAGTAGTTGTAAAGTGAAGAGCCACCCTCCTAACTGACAAAGGTCAGTTATGCCAAATGAATACCATATTAAGAATCAAACAGGGAGCAAGGTTAAGAACACAAAAGAGCTGAGGTGGGTGGAATTGGGAAAGTCTCATAAGTCACATCCACATCTATGAAGTAGGACTTATGAGGCAAGGCAGCAGCAGGAAGGAAAGATCCCAGGGTCTTAACCACTTGACAGTACTTGGTTAGACTATCCTTTTCCCCATGGTCTTTACTTACAGAGTAATTCCTGTTTTCCTGCTTTCTTTTAGAGTGCTTGCAATCTGAAATTCTACATTTTGAGATTTCTTTTTTAGCTCTGTAAGTTTCCCATAATCAAATAATGAAAGCCCCACGGGCAGGATAATAATCATAATAAAAACTAATAGAGCATTTATCATGAGCCAGACACTGTTCTAAGTGCCTTACATATGTTAACTCACTTAATTACAACAGTCTTGTGAAAAAGATCCTACTATTATCCCCACTTGATAGATGAGAAAACTGAGGTATAGAGAAATTAAGGAATTTATTCAAACCAGCTGATAAAAAGCAGAGCAAGAATTCAAGCCCAGGTAATTGGCATCAGGGTCTGCCTGTTACTCATCACATTATACTGCTTCATTGGGCCTTTATTTGCTACTAACACTTTAGTTTGATCTAGTTTTTCTGCTTTTTTACCAGTGTGATCACTGACCAAGAACTAGGGAGATAAAATTCTCGAAGTCACTGAATTCACATGTGGGAACCAATCACAGAACTTAATAAAAAAGTTCTGGGCTTTCCTCCAGGGGAGGATGTATTGTGGGTAAAGATGTGTGTGTGCCAGTTAGAGAAGCCTTGGACAAGCCCTAAAGTTAATTGTGGCCCTTCCCCTGGCATTGTTATGATACACTCTTTTAGTAGCCTCTTCAGTGAGAGAATCCAACATGGTGTTTAAAAGTACCACTCATTGTTGCTAAGTCGTATCTGACTCTTGGTGACCCCATGGACTGCAGCACACCAGGCTTCTGTGTCCATCACTATCTCCCAGATGCAGGCTCAAAAATTTGCCAACCATGTGATCTTATGTAAATTAAGTTTTCTATCAATAACTCTGGTAAGTTAGGAGAAAACTAGGAACAATCTCACATGATTGTTAGAAGGAGAAATGAAATGATCAATGTTTGCAAAAAAAAAAAAAAAGTAAGCACTCAGTTCATTGGGCTGTTATTCCCTTTGGGGAAATTTTGGGAGCCTCAGTAGTTCATTTCTGAGCCTGACTTACCAGCCATTTTTGCCTTTTTTCAGTTGTCTTTCAGGAAGTCTCTGAGGTCTTCATTTGATAGTCTCCATGGATTTTTCTTTCCCCTATATTTGGCTTTCAGTTTAAAGGAAGAGGGCATTTATTCAAACCAGTCAACTCTTTGGCAGCCTCAACCATGTTCTTTCCTAAAATGTGTCAGTAAATCCAATCATTTTGCTCAGGGGCAAAAGTGAAAGGAAACAGGAACAAGAGATCGATGTTGAAAAGGCACCAAGATGGCAGGATCTATGTTCTTAATGAAGCCTTTTCCATACTATGGTCTGTGGAACATTAGTCTGAGATGCTCCTGGGGGAATAAAAGAAGATTTACATTGTCAGAAAGTTTGGGAAACAGAGCGTACTATATCTTCTTCTCAGAGAACCATACTCCACACTAGTCTGTTAAAAGCTCTAAATAATTTTATAATCATTAAATTTGTTTAACCTTGTCTTATCCAACACTTAAAAATTAATCTGACCTCAGAAACTTTCAGAGTGGGAAATTATCTTGATGCAGTGGTCATCTCCAAGTATGCTATCAGGCAAGCTATCCTAGAGCTCATAGGGCAGAAAGGCTCATAGACTGAATTAAGATGCTTGAACCATATGGTTTTTTAAATGTACAGTGAAAAGCAAAGGAAAATAGATGGGTGTCTTAATTCATAGGACATGGGTCTGTTGATATAGCTCATTAGTTCATTAAATTTTGGCTATTACACTAGTTATTTTCAGATGATGGTAACATTAAAAATTTTTTATCAGAGTGTAGTTAATATACAGTGTTGCTTTACTTTCTGCTATATGGCAAAATGAATCAGCTGAAGGAAAAAGCCAATTCACTGGACCCTGATGCTAGGAAAGATTGAGAGCAGGAGAAGTGGATGACAGAGGATAAGATGGTTGGATGGCATCACTGACTCAATGGACATGAGTTTGAGCCAACTCTGGGAAATAGTGAAGGACAGGGAAGCCTGGTGTGCTGTGGTCCATGGGGTTGCAGAGTTGGACATGACTTGGCAATTGACCACCAACAAAAATAAATATATGTATATCAGTTCTTTTTTAGTTTCTTTTCCCATGTAGGTCATTATAGAGTGTTGAATAGAGTTCCCTGTGTTCCCTATATATAGAGGTCCTTATTATAGTAGTGTGTATGTGCCAATCCCAATCTCCCAATTTATCCTTTTCACCCCTCAGATTATAGTAACATAATTGACACGTTGAGTGCTAGGCGCTGCACTATTGTTTGTACATATACTTAATACAGCCTTAGTTTTGCATATTTTGTGGTAGGGAAGTGAATAAAATATTCAGTTCACAAAACACATACTTGGTTTTATCCTAAGTCAATGACTAGAATACCTAACTTTCTTATTTATAACATCTGTATAGATTTACATAAAAAGAAAATAAATGATCAGATTTTGTTAAGCTGCTGGTGGACTAAACACATGCATTTAATTTCACTCCAAGAGTTTTCATCATTTCTTAGGTCCAGTGAAAACTTCTGGTGTAATTCAGACAAGGGAGAAAGTGCTGAATCAAAACAGGGGGAATTGAGTGAATCTATGTGTACTAAAGTCAGAATCCTCCTGCCTTTTCCCTTTACTCAACTTTTTAAAATGTTAGCAGCCAGACCTTTCTTCTACAAACAGGAGATTAGAATCATATTTGCTGGGAAATTTTAGCAGCTTAGGAAGTATGACCCAGGGATACTGACATTAGAAAGTTCATCAGACCTCCTGAAAGATGCCTCTAAACTACAATAAAAGAATAATCTTTTAGAGGTGTAAAGTCCAGACAGATAGACAGAAATAGAGGAAAGACAATAATATTTTGGAAGATAGAAAACAAATAGATTGAGGTGAACTAAATTAGCAAATCTGAGCAAGATAAATTCTGGACTAGCAGTGGCTAAAGCTGAGAGTCAACCTGGTTTACCCTGAAGAATCATCAAAATGATTACAGTTGGAGGCACCATGTACCTCTGGACTGGGCATAAAGTAGAAACTATTAAAAGAGGATTGATGGAAAGCTGTTAAAGAAATAGACTCCAAGATCCCTTCCCTCAACTCCAAACTTCTAGGCTACTTATCCTCCTCTACCTCAGCATGAAACTAGAGATTCATTCTCTAGAGATGGTAAAACTTTGAGTACCTGGACAGTTGTTGTTGTCCAGTTGCTAAGTCATGTCTGATTCTTTATGACCCCATGGACTGAAGCATGCCAGGCTTCCCTGCCCTTCACCATCTCCCAAAGTTTTCTCAAACTCATGTCCATTGAGTCAGTGATGCCATCCAACCATCTTATCTTCTTTTGCCCCCTTCTACTCCTGCCCTTGATCTTTCCCAGCATTAGGGTCTTTTCAAATGTGTCAGCTCTTCGTATCAGGTGGCCAAAGTATTGGAGCTTCAGCTTCAGCATCATTCCTTCCAATGAATATTCAGGACTGATTTCCTTTAGGATGGACTGGTTGGATCTCCTTGCAGTCCAAGGGACTCTCAAGAATTTTCTCCAGCACTACAATTCAAAAGCATTGTTTCTTCAGTGCTCAGCCTTCTTTATGGTCCAACTCTCACATCCATACATGACTACTGAAAACACCACAGCTTTGACTACATGTACCTTTGTCAGCAAAGTAATATCTCTGCTTTTTAATATGCTGTCTAGGTTTGTTATAGCTTTTCTTCTAAGGAGCAAGAGTCTTTTATTTTTGTGACTGCAATCACTGTTTACAGTGATTTTCGAGCACAAGAAAATAAAATCTGCCACTGTTTCCACTTTTTCCCCAACTATTGCCATGAAATCATGGGACCAGATGCCATGATCTTAGTTTTTTTAATGTTGAGTTCTAAGCCAGCCTTTTCACTCTCCTCTTTCACCCTCATCAAGAGGCTCTTTAATTCCTCTTACCTTTCTACCATTAGAATGGTATCATCTGCATATCTGAGGTTGTTGATATTTTTCCCAGCGATCTTGATTCCAGCCTGTGATTCATCCAGCCTTGTATTTTGCATGATGTACCTGCATAGAGTTGGACCAAAAAGAAGGCTGAATGTTGAAGAATTGATGCTTTTGAGCTGTGGTGTTGGAAAAGATTTGAGAGTCCCTTGGACTGCAAGGAGATCAAGCCAGTCAATCCTAAAGGAAATCAATCCTGAATATTCATTAGAAGGACTGATGTTGAAACTGAAGCTCCAATACTTTGGCCACCTAATGTAAAGAGATGATTTATTAGAAGAGATCCTGATGCTGGGAAAAATTGAAGGCAGGAGGCAAACGGGATGACAGAGGACAAGATGGTTGGATGGAATCACTGACTCATTGGACATGAGTTTGAGTAAGCTCTGGGAGGTGATGAAAGACAGGGAAGCCTGGCGTGCTGCAGTCCATGGGGTTGCAAAGAGTTGGACACAACTGAGTCAATGAACAACAAGAACACTCTGCATAGAAGTTAAATAAACAGGGTGACAATATACAGTCTTTATATACTCCTTTCCCAATTTTGAGCCAGTCTGTTTTCCATGTCCAGTTCTAACTTGCTTCTTGACCTGCACACAAGTTTCTCAGGAGGCAGGAAAGGTGGTCTGGTATTCCCATCTCTTTAAGAATTTTCCACATTTTCATTTTGTTGTGTTCCATACAAAGTCTTTAGCATAGTTAGTGATGCAGAAATAGATGTTTTTCTGGAATTCCTTTGCTTTTTCTATGAGCAAATGGATGTTGGCAATTTGATCTCTGGTTCCTCTGTCTTTTCTAACTCCAGCTTGTACATCTGGATGTTCTCTGTTCATGTACTATTGAAGCCTAACTTGAGGGATTTTGAGCGTTACCTTGCTAAAATGTGAAGTGAGTGCAATTGTACAATAGTTTGAACATTCTTTGGTACTGCCTTTCTTAGGGATTGAAATGAAACTGACCTTTTCCAGTCTTGTGGCCATTGCTAAGTTTTCCAAAATTGCTGGCATATTGAGTGCAGCACTTTCAGAGCATCATCCTTTAGGATTTGAAATAGCTCAGCTGGAATTTTGTCACCTCCACTAGTTTTGTTCATACTAATGCTTCCTAAGGCCCACTTGACTTTGCACTCCAGGATATCAGGCTCTAGGTGAGTGACCACACTATCGTGGTTATCTGGGTAATTAAATCCTTTTTTGTATGGTTATTATGTGTATTCTTGCCTCCTCTTCTTAATCTCTTCTGCTTCTGTTAGGTCCTTGCCATTTCTGTCTTTAATTGTGCCCATCTTTGCATGAAATATTCTCTTGGTATCTCTAATTTTCTTGAAGAGATCCTTAGTCTTTCCCATTCTATTGTTTTCCTCTATTCCTTTGCATTGTTCACTTAAGAAGGCTTTCTTATCTCTCCTTGCTATTCTCTGGAGCCCTGCATTCAGTTCGGTATATCTTTCCCTTTCACTTCTCTTCTTTTCTCAGATATTTGCAAGGCCTCCTCAGACAACCACTTTGCCTCCTTGAATTTCTTTTTCTTTGAAATGATTTTGGTCACTGACTCCTGTAGAGTGTTAGAAACCTCTGTCCATAGTTTTACGGGCAGTCTTTCTACCAGATCTAATCCCTTGAATCTATTTGTCACTACACTCTATGATCATAAGGGATTTGTTTTAGGTCATAACTGAAAGGCCTGGTGTTTCCCCCTGCTTTCTTCAATTTAAGCCTGAAGTTTGCAATAAGGAGCTGGTGATCTGAGCCACAGTCAGCTCTACGTCTTATTTTTGCTGACCGTGCAGAGCTTTTCCATGTTTTCCAGCAAAGAATATAATCAATCTGATTTCCAGATTGTCCATCTGGTGATGTCCGTGTTTAGAGTCTTTTCTCATGTTGTTGGAAAAGGGTGTTTGCTAGGACCAGTGCATTCTCTTGACAAAACTCTGCTAGCCTCTGCCCTGCTTTATTCAGCCTCTGGACTGTATGATACCATGAATAGCTGACAGCTTGAATATCATAAGTAACATGTTATTATGTGAAAATAATCCTGAATGCTAAAATCCTGGGTTTTTGCCCCCCCTTTAGGTTTGTTCAAGAAAAATTATGCAAAAGTTGGAAAGAAGGGTAAAAGAATATAACATGTTCTTTTGATGTTATGTGGAACATTGTTTAATAAGCCCACCAAATGATGATTTAATTATCTAGGGAAATATACCTACATCTGATTGCTATTTATATCAAGGGTTCAGATTCTCTGTGTATTTTTATGTTAACTTGCAGATTTCACCCAGTAGAAATGAAATAATTTTTGTCCAGAAAAAAAGATAACATCAAAATTATAGTTTTCATTGCCTCATTGTACATTAATCAGTTGTGTCTTATCTAGCAATAATACTCTACAATTCCTTCTTAAAAGACTATGAGTAAAATGTCTAGCTCCTCAAAATATCCTTTGAATCTGTTCAACCCTATATTTGTATGAGAGTCATGTTTTTAATTTTTTAACATTTTGTTTTGGCAGTTTCTCAAATGTTAGCAGTCAGACCTTTACCTCTAGGTGGGGAAATGAGAGTATTCCCTGGAAATTTGCCTAGCCAAAGATTAAAAACTTAAAGATACTGACTTCTGGTTTCCTAGCAAATGACCCAGTCAGATCTCCCTGTTTTTAGGGTGACCATATATTTTATCATATAAAATAGAATTTTTGAGAGTAAGAAGAGGCTTTATTTTTTTTATTGAGGTATAGATGCTAAAGCTGAAACTCCAGTACTTTGGCCACCTCATGCAAAGAGTTGACTCATTGGAAAAGACTCTGATGCTGGGAGGGATTGGGGGCAAGAGTAGAAGGGGACGACAGAGGATGAGATGGCTGGATGGCATCACTGACTCGATGGACGTGGGTCTCAGTGAACTCCGGGAGTTGGTGGTGGACAGGGAGGCCTGGTGTGCTGCGATTCATGGGGTCGCAAAGAGTTGGACACGACTGAGCGACTGATCTGATCTGATCTGATCTGATAGATGATTTACATTATTGTGTTAGTTTCTGGTATACAGCAAAGTGATTCAGTTATATATGTATATATTTTTCATATTATTTTCCATTATGGTTTACTACAAGATATTGAATATAGTTCCCTGTGCAATACAGTAGGACCTTGCCATTTATCCATTCTATATATAATAGTTTTCATCTGCTAACCCCAAACTCCCAGTCCATCTCTCCCCTGCCATCCCTCTACCTTGGCATGCACAAGTCTGTTCTGTATGTCTGTGAGTCTGTTTCTGTTTTGTAGATAGATTCATCTTTGCCATATTTTAGATTCCACATATAAGTGATATCATATGGTATTTGTGTTTCTTTTTTTGACTTACTTCACATAGTATGATAATCTCTAGGTCCATCCATGTTGCTGCAAATGGCATTATTTCATTCTTTTTTATGTTTAAATAATATTCCATTATTTATGTACACACACACCACATCTTATTTATCCATTCATCTGTTGATGGATATTTAGGTTTCTTCCATGTCTTGGCTATTGTAAATAGTGCTGCTATGAACATAAGGGTACATGTATCTTTTCAAACCGTATTTTTTTCCTTGATATATGGCCAGGAATGGAATTGCTGGATCATATGGAAACTCTCTTTTCAGTTTTTGAGGAACTACCATACTGTTCTCCATAGGGCTACACCAATTTACATTTTCACCATCAGTGTAGGAGGGTTCCCTTTTCTCCACACCTTCTCCAGCATTTCTTATTTGTAGACTTTTTAATGATAGCCATTCTGACCAATGTGAGGTGGAACCTCATTGTAGTTTTGTTTTGCATTTCTTTAATAATTAGTAATGTTGAGTATCTTTTCATGTGCCTATTGGCCATCTGTATGTTTTCTTTTGAGAAATTTTTGTTTAGTTCTTCTACCTATTTTTCAATTGGGTTGTTTTTTGTTGTTGAGTTGTATGAGCTCTTATATTTTGAAAATTAAGGCCTTGCTGATCCCATTGTTTGCAAATATTTGGAATGGAGTAGAGAAAACTAAAAAAAAAAAATCAAGAAAGATCTTGGACTTTCTAACAGTAAAACAGGAAACCAGAAAATAACAAAGCCATCTTTTGAAAAGTCTGAAGAAAAAAATATTGTTCACTTCAGTTCAGTTCAGTCACTCAATCAAGTCCAACTCTTTGCCACCCCATGGACGACAGCACACCAGACCTCCCTGTCCCATCACCAACACCTGGAACTTACTCAAACTCATCTCCACTAAGTCAGTGATTCCATCCAACCGTCTCATCCTCTGTCGTCCCCTTCTCCTCCCACCCTCAATCGTTCCCAGCATCAGGGTCTTTTCAAACGAATCAGCTCTTTGCATCAGGTGGCCAAAGTATTGGAGTTTCAGCTTCAACAACCTGGGTACACCCAGGACTGATCTCCTTTATGATGGACTGGTTGGATCTCCTTACAGTCCAAGGGACTCTCGAGAGTCTTCTTCAGCACCACAGTTCAAAAGCATCAATTCTTCGGCTCTCAGCTTTCTTCACAGTCCAACTCTCACATCCATACATGACCACTGGAAAAACCATAGCCTTTACTAGACGGACTTTTTTGGCAAAGTAGTGTCTCTGTTTTTTAATATGCTGTCTAGGTTGGTCATAACTTTCCTTCCAAGGAGTAAGCGAACCCCGATGATTAATTTCAGAGAAAATAAAAAGTTAAATAGCAAAGGAAAAATAATAAAGATTACTTTATTGTTATAATAATGTAAACCCCAATCTGGACTAAATGTAATTATCTTGGGAATTTGGAAAGATGGAGGGCACCTGTTATTTGTGGTAGGTAGGGAAAAGAATACCAAATTTTCATCTTCCAAATAGTCACTTAGATAGATATGCCTGAAACTGAAATTTCATGAGTTAGCAATACAAGCATATAAATTTAGAGATATTAAGATTTGCAGGAAAAGAATCAGTGAAAAGAACTGAAATGTTTTCCTAATAGGAAGGAAAGATGGAGCGAGGGAAGAAGAATAGGGACTGTTGTCTGGCCTAACAAATTTTAAGGATTAGTAGACTTATTATAATAGGTTAATGTGTGACTTTTATTTTTTTTAAGTTTTTAAAAAGAAAATAAATAGTAATTTTTACATGTCATAGTTCAGGAAAAAATAATAGAGTTTGGAAAATTAAGTGCTTGGTCCAGGTTGAAGTTCATATAAGTGCTTGGTTCAGGTTGAAGTTCATATTTTGGTAGCTTACAGACTTAATTCAAAAGAACAATGTAGAAAGAGTTTTCTCTTTCATAGAACCTATTTTGGCTCCTAAAATGCTTAAATTATTTTTTATCATATATGAACAAAATGGAATTGTTTTGAGGTAGTGTTTCCTTAGGTAATGAGTACTTAAGAATCAGGAGATTTTTTTTTAATTTATTTTTAATCAAAGGATAATTGCTTTACAATACTGTGTTGATTTCTTCCATACATCAACATGAATCAGCCACAAGTATACATATGTCCCCTCCCTCTTGAACCTCTCTCCCCCCTCCCACCCCATCCTATCCCTTTAGGTTGTCACAGAACCCTGGTTTGAGTTCCTGAATCAGGAGATTTTAATGAGTATCTGTTCTGCCACTGAGTGCTATATTATGTTGAACAAGTCATTCATCTTCTTTGAACATGTGTCCTCAGCTGTCAGATGGATCTAATCAGAGAATTTATGTCTACTACATGCAGTGCGTTCAGAGTTCTCTCCTCCAGAACCCTGATTCCTATGTCAGAGGGATCTGGAACTCTTAGAGAAAAAGGCTGATGAAGGGGCAATGTTTTCTATATATTTGAAAACACTAGGTTCAGAGTGAAGTCTCAGGATCCAAAAGGTGGCTGCAGTGGGGATTGAGGAGCAGGATTGAGGCCTAGTTCACAGCGCTTCAGGTGTCCTTCACATTTAAAGAGCAGATAGATATACATAGGGACTTCCCCAATGGCTCAAGCAGTAAAGAATCCACCTGCAATGCAGGAGACACAGGAGACATGGGTTCGATTCCCTGGGTTGGAAAGATCCCCTGGAGAAGGAAATGGGCACTTACTCCAGTGTTCTTGCCTCTGGAAAAAAAAATACACACACACACACACATACATACATGGCTTTTGCACAAAACTTCAGGAGACGGAGTTCTTCTTTAAAAATTTAATTAAATTGGAATGTTTCTGACTTGATAAATATAAAAAGTATTACTTGGATTCAAATTCCAGGTGTTTTCACTTACTGGTCCTTGTTGATGATGGCCGTGGGTAAGTTACTTCTTGCTGAGTGTCAGTTTACCAACCAAAATATACTATAGATTATGAAAAAAGGAGAATTCAAAGGTAAGGGGATATTATTTTTGCATTCTCCCTGAACCTTCTTATGCCAGTATCACAGACGGTTGTAAACTTCCACAAACCTCTGTCCTCTGCCCATACTAGGGGTCAGCAGGCAAGGTTCTTTAAACTATGAAAAACCCAAGTACCATTCTATGGCCTTGAATGGTTCTATATGGCCCACAGGAATCTTTGCCTGGATCAGGCTGTAATCAGTATTTAATGGGAAACACCTTCCTTCCTTCTTTCCTTTAGGGCATGCCTCACAAACACCTGGCATCCAGGCCTCTGTGACTCCTCTGCTCACACTGTTTAATTCCTGACAGCTCACCGTACCTCTGACACAAAAGAAGCATATTGCCCTGGGCATCATCAATTTAGCATGTTTCAGTTGGCCACTATGATCACAGAGTCACTCCTAAACCATAAATGCTAACTGTTGAAAATTAATCTGACACTGTGCATTCTCAGAGGGAGATGAATGGATCCTGAATATTTTAAAGGACATTTTCTCAAAGCATCCAGCAGAACTGAAGGCTCCTGATTTTTCATTTCTCCTACAACCTAAGCCAAACAAGCTAAATGACCAATATTGATGCTTGAGTTCCTCTAAAAACAATGGCTCCGCATACATGCTAGGTGATCAAAATGTATTTGCTTATAAAAGTGGAAAATCCATTTTGAGGAGCTTGTATCTTTGGATCTGCCTCCAGCTGGGTTCCTGACACTGAAGAATGAAAGTTGGTTCACCTTCTTTTAAAGTGTTTTAACTGTGCTGTAGTTAAAAAGAAGGAGGGACAAGCACAGGAAGTAAACTAAATGAAGGACAAGGATGATCTAGTAGTTATAGCAACATAGGCTTGAGTTTTAATATTGATGGAATTTTCAATAATTGTTGTCTTAATAGATTTCTTTCTTTTTTCACTTTTCACTTTCTTTTTTTAAAATTTATTTTATTTTAATTTTTAACTTTACAATATTGTATTGGTTTCTTAAGTAGCTCTAAATTGTGAACCTTAATAAACATTATTTAGGCATATTTTTAATGGATGGATCCTTCCGAAATATGACTCACCCCTTAGAAGAATCAGAAAAATACTACCCTCTGAGAGTGGGTTTTATTTTGTATCTGTAGAAGTATTTGTCTCTTTTTTAACCCAGCATCCTGCCAAATCAAGACAAACCTGCTGGAAGTGGACATTTAAGATCAAAGGGATAATTGAGAGAGGCTGAGGGAAAAAAAAAAAAAATTAAAGATGCTATTCATCATCCTGGTCTTTACTATTGTTGGTTGCCATGACCCAGTCCTGAATCCTTTCCTCTTTTCACTGTATACTCCTCTCCAGTTTGCCTTGTCCTCATTAACTCTGATGGCTTGAAATACCATCTCCATGGTATTTCTTATGGCTCTCAAATTTCTATCTCCAACTTGGTCTGAGTTCCAGACTCCACTATGCAACTGCCTACTGGACGTCGTGATTTGGATGTCTGCGAAATATCTCCAAATCAACACATCCAAAACTAAACTCCTTGTCTTCTCCTGCCACTGCTCCTACTTAAGTTCAGTTCAGTTCAGTCGCTCAGTTGTGTTTGACTCTTTGTGACCCCATGAATCGCAGCACGCTAGGCCTCCCTGTCCATCACCAACTCCCGGAGTTCACGCAAATTCACGTCCATCGAGTTGGTGATGCCATCCAGCCATCTCATCCTCTGTTGTCCCCTTCTCCTCCTGCCCCCAATACCTCCCAGCATCAGGGTCTTTTCCAGTGAGTCAACTCTTCGCATGAGGTAGCCAATGTACTGGAGTTTCAGCTTTAGCGTCATTCCTTCCAAAGAACACCCAGGGCTGATCTCCTTTAGAAAGGACTGGTTGGATCTCCTTGCAGTCCAAGGGACTCTCAAGAGTCTTCTCCAACACCACAGTTCAAAAGCATCAATTCTTCGGCACTCAGCTTTCTTCACAGTCCAACTCTCACATCCATACATGACCACTGGAAAAGCCATAGCCTTGACTAGACGGACCTTTGTTGGCAAAGTAATGTCTCTTCAATATGCTATCTAGATTGGTCATAATTTTGCTTCCAAGGAGTAAGCATCTTTTAATTTCATGGCCACAGTCACCATCTGCAGTGATTTTGGAACCCAGAAAAATAAAGTCTGACAGTGTTTCCACTGTTTTCCCATCTATTTCCCATGAAGTGATGGGACCAGATGCCATGATCTTCGTTTTCTGAATGTTGAGCTTTAAGCCAACTTTTTCACTCTCCTCTTTCACTCTCATCAAGAGGCTTTTGAGTTCCTCTTCACTTTCTGCCATAAGGGTGGTATCATCTGCATATCTGAGGTTATTGATATTTCTCCTGGCAATCTTGATTCCAGCTTGTGCTTCTTCCAGCCCAGCGTTTTTCATATTGTATTCTGCATATAAGTTAAATAAGCAGGGTGATAATATACAGCCTTGAAGTACTCCTTTTCCTATTTGGAACCAGTCTGTTGTTCCATGTCCAGTTCTAACTGTTGCTTCCTGACCTGCATATAGGATTCTCAAGAGGCAGGTCAGGTGGTCTGGTATTCCCATCTCTTTCAGAATTTTCCACAGTTTATTGTGATCCACACAGTCAAAGGCTTTGGATAGTCAATGTAACAAACACAGTTCTGGGTACTTGAGATATAGCAATAAACAGGTTTCTGACTTCCAGAATTTACATTTTATTTTATTTAAATATACATTTATTATTTTTTTAATTTTTAAATTTAAATTTATTAATTTTAATAGAGGCTAATTACTTTACAATATTGTATTGGTTTTGCCAAACATTAACATGAATCTGCTATGGGTGTACACGTGTTCCCAATCCTGAACCCCTCTCCCAACTCCCTCCCCATACCATCCCTCTCGGTCATCCCAGTGCACCAGCCCCAAGCATCCTGTATCCTGCATCAAACCTGGACTGGCGATTCATTTCTTATATAATATTATACATGTTTCAATGCCATTCTCCCAAATCATCCCCCGCTCCCTCTCCCATGAAGTCCAAAAGACTGTTCTATACATCTGTGCCTCTTTTGCTATCTCACATACAGGGTTATCATTACCATTTTTCTAAATTCCATATATATGCATTAGTATACTGTACTGGCTTTTTCCCTCTGGCTTACTTCACTCTGTATAATAGGCTCCAGTTTCATCCACCTCATTAGAACAGATTCAAACGTATTCTATTTAATGGCTGAGTAATACTCCATTGTGTATATGTGCCATGGCTTTCTTATCCATTCGTCTGCTAATGTACATCTAGGTTGCTTCCATGTCCTGGCTATTATAAACAGTGCTGTGATGAACATTGGGTACACATATCTCTTTCAATTCTGGTTTCCTCGGTGTGTGTGCCCAGCAGTGAGATTGCTAGGTCATATGGCAGTTCTATTTCCAGTTTTTTAAGGAATCTCCACACTATTCTCCACACTGGCTGTACTAGTTTTCATTTCCACCAACAGTGTGAGAGGGTTCCCTTTTCTCCACACCCTCTCTAGCATTTATTGCTTGTAGACTTTTGGATAGCAGCCATTCTGACTGGCATGAAATGTTACCTCATTGTTGTTTTGATTTGCATTTCTCTGATAATGAGTGATGTTGAGCATCTCTTCATGTGTTTGTTAGCCATCTGTATGTCTTCTTTGGAGAAATGTCTGTTTAGTTCTTTGGCCCATTTTTTGATTGGGTCGTTTATGTTTCTGGAATTGAACAGCAGGAGTTGCTTGTATATTTTTGAGATTAATCCTTTGTCAGTTGCTTCATTTGTTATTATTTTCTCCCATTCTGAAGGTTGTCTTTTCACCTTGCTTATAGTTTTATTTGCTGTGCAGAAGCTTTTAATTTTAATTAGGTCCCATTTGTTTATTTTTGCTTTTATTTCCAACATTCTGGGAGGTGGGTCATAGAGGATCCTGCTGTGATTTATGTCAGAGAGTGTTTTGCCTATGTTCCCCTCTAGGAGTTTTATAGTTTCTGGTCTTATGTTTAGATCTTTAATCCATTTTGAGTTTATTTTTGTGTATGGTGTTAGAAAGTGTTCTAGTTTCATTCTTTTACAAGTGGTTGACCAGTTTTCACAGCACCACTTGTTAAATGGATTGTCTTTTCTCCATTGTATATTCTTGCCTCCTTTGTCAAAGATAAGGTGTCCATCAGATCAGATCAGATCAGTCACTCAGTCGTGTCCGACTCTTTGAGACCCCATGAATTGCAACATGCCAGGCCTCCCTGTCATCACCAACTCCTGGAGTTCACTCAGACTCACGTCCATCGAGTCAGTGATGCCATCCAGCCATCTCATCCTCTGTCGTCCCCTTCTCCTCCTGCCCCCAATCCCTCCCAGCATTAGTCTTTTCCAATGAGTCAACTCTTCTCATGAGGTGACCAAAGTACTGGAGTTTCAGATTTAGCATCATTCCTTCCAAAGAACACCCAGGGCTGATCTCCTTCAGAATGGACTGGTTGGATCTCCTTGAAGTCCAAGGGACTCTCAAGAGTCTTCTCCAACACCACAGTTCAAAAGCATCAATTCTTCGGCACTCAGCTTTCTTCACAGTCCAACTCTCACATCCATACATGACCACAGGAAAAACCATAGCCTTGACTAGACGGACCTTTGTTGGCAAAGTAATGTCTCTGCTTTTGAACCTGCTATCTAGGTTGGTCATAACTTTCCTTCCAAGGAGTAAGCATCTTTTAATTTCATGGCTGCAGTCACCATCTGTAGTGATTTTGGAGCCCAGAAAAATAAAGTCTGACACTATTTCCACTGTTTTCCCCATCTATTTCCCATGAAGTGATGGGACTGGGTGCCATGATCTTCGTTTTCTGAATGTTGAGCTTTAAGCCAACTTTTTCACTCTCCACTTTCACTTTCTTCAAGAGGCTTTTGAGTTCCTCTTCACTTTCTGCCATAAGGGTGGTGTCATCTGCATATCTGAGGTTATTGATATTTCTCCCGGCAATCTTGATTCTAGCTTGTGCTTCCTCCAGCCAGCCCAAATTTCTCATGATGTACTCTGCATATAAGTTAAATAAACAGGGTGACAATATACAGCCTTGACAAACTCCTTTTCCTATTTGGAACCTGTCTGTTGTTCCATGTCCAGTTCTAACTGTTGCTTCCTGACCTGCATGCGAATTTCTCAAGAGGCAGATCTGGTGGTCTGGTATTCCCATCTCTTTCAGAATTTTCCACAGTTGACTGTGTTCCACACAGTCAAAGGCTTTAGCATAGTCAATAAAGCAGAAATAGATGTTTTTCTGGAACTCTCTTGCTTTTTCCATGATCCAGCAGATGTTGGCAATTTGACCTCTGGTTCCTCTGCCTTTTCTAAAATCAGCTTGAACATCATAAAGTTCACGGTTCACATATTGCTGAAGCCTGGCTTGGAGAATTTTGAGCATTACTTTACTAGCGTGTGAGATGAGTGCAATTGTGTGGTAGTTTGAACATTCTTTGGCATTGCCTTTCTTTGGGATTGGAATGAAAACTGACCTTTTCCAGTCCTGTGGCCACTGCTGAGTTTTCCAAATTTGCTGGCATATTGAGTGCAGCACTTTCACAGCATCATCTTTCAGGATTTGGAATAGCTCAACTGGAATTCCATCACCTCCACTAGCTTTGTTCATAGTGATGCTTTCTAAGGCCCACTTGACTTCACTTTCCAGGATTTCTGGCTCTAGGTCAGTGATCACACCATCGTGATTATCTGGGTCATGAAGATCTTTTTTTGTACAGTTCTTCTGTGTATTCTTGCCATCTCTTCTTAATATCTTCTGCTTCTGTTAGGTCCATATAATTTCTGTCCTTTATCAAGCCCATCATTGCATGAAATGTTCCTTTGGTATCTCTGATTTTCTTGAAGCGATCCCTAGTCTTTCCCATTCTGTTGTTTTCCTCTATTTTTTTGCACTGATCACTGAAGAAGGCTTTCTTATTTCTTCTTGCTATTGTTTGGAACTCTGCATTCAGATGTTTATATTCTTCCTTTTCTCCTTTGTTTTTTTGCTTCTCTTCTTTTCACAGCTACTTGTAAGGCCTCCCCAGACAGCCATGCCCGTGGGGCAACCCAAGACGGGTGGGTCATGGTGGAGAGATCTGACAGAATGTGGTCCACTGGAGAAGGGAATGGCAAACCACTTCAGTATTATTGCCTTGAGAACCCCATGAACAGTATGAAAAGGCAAAATGATAGGATACTGAAAGAGAAACTCCCCAGGTCAGTAGGTGCCCAATATGCTACTGGAGATCAGTGGAGAAATAACTCCAGAAAGAATGAAGGAATGGAGCCAAAGCAAAAAGAATACCCAGCTGTGGACGTGACTGGTGATAGAAGCAAGGTCCAGTGCTGTAAAGAGCAATATTGCATAGGAACCTGGAATGTCAGGTCCATGAATCAAGGCAAATTTGAAGTGGTCAAACAAGAGATGGCAAGAGTGAATGTTTACATTCTAGGAATCAGTGAACTAAAATGGACTGGAATGGGTGATTTTAACTCAGATGACCATTATTTCTACTAATGCAGGCAGGAATCCCTCAGAAGATAATGGAGTGGCCATCATGGTCAACAAAAGAGTCTGAAATGCAGTACTTGGATGCAATCTCAAAAACGACAGAATGATCTCTGTTCGTTTCCAAGGCAAACCATTCAATATCAAAGTAATCCAAGTCTGTGCCCCAACCAGTAATGCTGAAGAAGCTGAAGTTGAATGGTTCTATGAAGACCTACAAGACCTTTTAGAACTAACACCCAAAAAAGATGTCCTTTTCATTATAGGGGACTGGAATGAAAAAGTAGGAAGTCAAAAAACACCTGGAGTAACAGGCAAATTTGGCCTGAGAATACAGAATGAAGCAGGGCGGACTAATAAAGTTTTGCCAAGAAAATGCACTGGTCATAACAAACACCCTCTTCCAACAACACAAGAGAAGACTCTATACATGGACATCACCAGATGGTCAACACTGAAATCAGATTGATTATATTCTTTGCAGCCAAAGATGGAGAAAATCTATACAGTCAGCAAAAACAAGACCAGGAGCTGACTATGGTTCAGACCATAAACTCCTTATTGCCAAGTTCAGACTTAAATTGAAGAAAGTAGGGAAAACCACTAGACCATTCAGGTATGACCTAAATCAAATCCCTTATGATTATACAGTGGAAGTGAGAAAGAGATTTAAGGGCCTAGATCTGATAGAGTGCCTGATGAGCTATGCAATGAGGTTCGTGACATTGTACAGGAGACAGGGATCAAGACCATCCCCATGGAAAAGAAATGCAAAAAAGCAAAATGGCTGTCTACGGTGTCCATAGGTGCATGAATTTATCTCTGGGCTTTCTATTTTGTTCTATTGATCTATACGTCTGTCTTTGTGCCAGTACAATACTGTCTTGATGACTGTGGCTTTGTAGTAGAGCCTGAAGTCAGGCAGGTTGATTCCTCCAGTTCCATTCTTCTTTCTCAAGATTGCTTTGGCTATTTGAGTTTTTTAGTATTTCCATACAAATTGTGAAATCATTTGTTCTAGCTCTGTGAAAAATACCGTTAGTAGCTTGATAGGGTTGCATTGAATCTATAGATTACTTTGGATAGTATACTCATTTTCACTATATTGATTCTTCTGATCCAGGTACACGGTATATTTCTCCATCTATTAGTGTCCTCTTTTATTTCTTTCACCAGTGTTTTATAGGCTTATATATATAGGTCTTTAGTTTCTTTAGGTAGATATATTCCTAAGTATTTTATTTATTTCGTTGCAGTGGTGAATGGAATTGTTTCCTTAATTTCTCTTTCGATTTTCTCATTGTTAGTGTATAGGAATACAAGGGATTTCTGTGTGTTGATTTTATATCCTGCAACTTAACTATATTCATTGATTATCTCTAGTAATTTTCTGGTGGAGTCTTTAGGGTTTTCTATCTTTTTAATATGTTGTTGGATTCTGATTGCTAGAATTTGGTTAAGGATTTTTGCATCTATATTATTTTATTTATTTTTTTTTTTTTCTTTTTTTTTATTTTTTTTATTTTTATTTTATTTTATTTTATTTTATTTTATTTTTTTTATTTAAAAAAAAATCACATGCTCCCCATCCTGAACCCTCCTCCCTCCCAACCTCCCCATACCATCCCCCTGGGCCTTCCCAGCGCACCAGCCCCAAGCATCCAGCATCGTGCACTGAACCTGGACTGGCATGCATCTATATTCATCAGTGATATTGGCCTGTAGTTTTCTTTTTTTGTGGGATCTTTGTCAGGTTTTGGTATTAGGGTGATTGTGGCCTCAAAGAATGAATTTGGAAGTTTACCTTCCTCTGCAATTGTCTGGAAGAGTTTGAGTAGGATAGGTGTTAGCTCTTCTCTAAATTTTTAGTAGAATTCAGCTATGAAGCTGTCTGGACCTAGGCTTTTGTTTGCTGGAGGATTTCTGATTACAATTTCTGTGCTTGTGATGGGTCTGTTAAGAGTTTCTATTTCTTCCTGGTTCAGTTTTGGAAAGTTGTACTTTTCTAAGAATTTGTCCATTTCTTCCACGTTGTCCATTTTATTGGCATATAATTGCTGATAGTAGTCTCTTATGATCCTTTGTATTTTTGTGTTGTCTGTTGTGATCTCTCCATTTTCATTTCTAATTTTATTGATTTGATTTTTCTCCTTTTGTTTCTTGATGAGTTTGGCTAATGGTTTGTCAATTTTATTTATCCTCTGAAAGAACCAGCTTTTGGCTTTGTTGATTTTTGCTATGGTCTCTTCTGTTTCTTTTGCGTTTATTTCTGCCATAATTTTTAAGATTTCTTTCCTTCTACTAACCTGGGGGTTCTTCATTTCTTCCTTTTCTAGTTGCTTTAGGTGTAGAGTTAGGTTATTTATTTCACTTCTTTCTTGTTTCTTGAGGTATGCCTGTATTGCTATGAACCTTCCCCTTAGCACTGCTTTTACAGTGTCCCACAGGTTTTGGGTTGTTGTGTTTTCCTTTTCATTCGTTTCTATGCATATTTTGATTTCTTTTTTGATTTCTTCTGTGATTTGTTGGTTATTCAGCAGCGTATTGTTCAGCCTCCATATGTTGGAATTTTTAATAGTTTTTCTCCTGTAATTGAGATCTAATTTTACTGCATTGTGGTCAGAAAAGATGCTGGGAATGATTTCAATTTTTTTTGAATTTACCAAGGCTAGATTTATGGCCCAGGATGTGATCTGTCCTGGAGAAAGTTCCTTGTGCACTTGAGAAAAAGGTGAAATTCATTGTTTTGGGGTTAGATGTCCTATAGATATCAATTAGGTCTAACTTGTCTATTGTATCATTTAAAGTTTGTGTTTCCTTGTTAATTTTCTGTTTAGTTGATCTATCCATACGTGTGAGTGGGGTATTAAAGTCTCCCACTATTATTGTGTTATTCTTAATTTCCCCTTTCATACTTGTTAGCATTTGTCTTACATATTGTGGTGCTCCTATGTTGGGTGCATATATATTTATAATTATTATATCTTCTTCTTGGATTGATCCTTTGATCATAATGTAGTGTCCTTCTTTGTCTCTTTTCACAGCCTTTGTTTTAAAGTCTATTTTATCTGATATGAGTATTGCTACTCCTGCTTTCTTTTGGTCTCTATTTGCATGAAATATCTTTTTCTAGCCCTTCACTTTCAGTCTGTATATGTCCCTTGTTTTGAGATTGGTCTCTTGTAGGCAATATATATATAGATGTCTTATTTTTATATCCATTCAGCCAGTCTTTGTCTTTTGTGTGGGGCATTCAATCATTTACATTTAAGGTAATTACTGATAAGTATTATACCGTTGCCATTTACTTTATTGTTTTAGGTTAAAGTCTAGAAAAGATCCTTTAGCATTTGTTGGAGAGCTGGATTGGTGGTGCTGAATTCTCTCAGCTTTTGCTTGTCTGTAAAGCTTTTGATTTCTCCTTCATATTTGAATGAGATCCTTGCTGGTTACAGTAAACTGGGCTGCAGGTTATTTTCTTTCATCACTTTAAGTATGTCCTGCCATTCCCTCCTGGCCTGAAGTGTTTCTATTGAAAGATCAGGTGTTATCCTTATGGGAATCCCCTTGTGTGTTATTGGTTGTTTTCCCCTTGCTGCTTTTAATATTTGTTCTTTGTGTTTGATCTTTGTTAATTTGATTAATATGTATCTTGGGGTGTTTTGCCTTGGGTTTATCCTGTTTGGGACTCTCTGGGTTTCTTGGACTTGGGTGATTATTTGCTTCCCCATTTTAGGGAGATTTTCAACTATTATCTCCTCAAGTATTTTCTCATGGTCTTTCTTTTTGTCTTCTTCTTCTGGGACTCCTATGATTCAAATGTTGGGGCATTTTACATTGTCCCAGAGGTCTCTGAGATTGTCCTAATTTCTTTTAATTCGTTTTTCTTTTTTCCTCTCTGATTCATTTATTTCTACCATTCTATTTTCTACCTCACTAATCCTATCTTCTGCCTCTGTTATTCTACTATTTGTTCCCTCCAGAGTGTTTTTGATCTCACTTATTGCATTATTCATTATATATTGACTCTTTTTTAATTTCTTCTGGGTCCTTGTTAAATCTTTCATGCATCTTCTCAGTCCTTGTCTCCAGGCTATTTATCTGTGATTCCATTTTGTTTTCAAGATTTTGGATCATTTTCACTCTCATTATTCAGAATTCTTTATCAGGTAGATTCCCTATCTCTTCCTCTTTGGTTTGGTTTGATGGGCATTTATCCTGTTCCTTTACCTGCTGAGTATTCCTCTGTCTCTTCGTGTTGTTTATATCGCTGTGTTTGGGGTGGCCTTTCTGTATTCTGGCAGTTTGTCGAGTTCTCTTTATTGTGGAGTTTCTTCACTGTGGGTGGGGTTGTACCAGTGGCTTATCAAGGTTTCCTGGTTAGGGAAGCTTGTGTTGGTGTTATAGTGGGTGGAGCTGGATTTCTTCTCTCTGGAGTGCAATGAAGTGTCCAGTAATGAGTTATGAGATGTCACTGGGTTTGGAGTGACTTTGGGCAGCCTGTATATTGAAGCTCAGGGCTGTGTTCCTGTGTTGCTGGAGAATTTGCATGGTATGTCTTGCTCTGGAACTTCTTGGCCCTTGGGTGGTGCTTGGTTTCAGTGTAGGTATGGAGGCATTTGATGAGCTCCTGTCGATTAATGTTCCCTGAAGTCAGGAGTTCTCTGGTGTTCTCAGAATTTGGACTTAAGCCTCCTGCTTCTAGTTTTCAGTCTTATTTTTACAGTAGCCTCAAGACTTCTCCATCTATACAGCACTGTTGATAAAACATCTAGGTTAAAGATGAAAAGTTTCTCCACAGTGAGGGACAACCAGAGAGGTTCACAGAGTTACATGGAGAAGAGTAGAGGGAGGAGGGAGATAGAGGTGACCAGGATGACATGAGATGGAATCAAAAGAGGAGAGAGCAAGCTAGCCAGTAATCACTTCCTAATGTGCGCTCCACAGTCTGGACCGCTCAGAGATGTTCACAGAGTTACACAGAAAAGAGAAGAGGGAGGAAAGAAACAGAGGTGGCCAGGAGGATAAAGGGAGAAATCAAAAGGAGAGAGACAGATCTAGCCAGTAATCAGTTCCCTAAGTGTTCTCCACCATCTGGAACACACAAAGAGATTCACAGAGTTGTGTAGAGAAGAGAAAGGGGAGGGAGGAGATAGAGGTGATCTGGTGGAGAAAAAGGAGAGTCCAAAGGGAGAGAGAGCAGTCAAGCAGTAATCTCGCTCCCAAGTAAAAATGGGTACTGAAGATTGGGTTCATAAAGGTACAAAATTGATAATAAATACCAAAAAGCAAAGATTAAAAATCTAGAGTAGAGATTGGATTTTCAAGAATACAATATTAAAGAAAATAAAGTCACAAAAATTATAATATATATATATATAAAGTTTGCTTTAAAAAATAGTGTTTCTCTATTTTTTTTGCAAAGCAATAGTAGGTTATTAAAATGAAAATTAAAGGAGTAATAGAGGACTTAAAATTTAAATTTTTTTTTTTTTAATTAAAGAATGAGAGTAAAAATAGTAAAAAATAGATCTAGAACTTTCTCTGGTGGTGTTGTGGGCAGTGTGAGGTCAGTTCATTTTCAGATAGTTCCTTGATCCAGCTTATATTTCTCAAGAGCTATAGGCCCCTTCCTATGTAGTCGATAATAACTACAGGGTTTTAATCTATTGCACCTGTCACTTCTAAGGAGGGTCCTTCTGTTTGCTGGTCTCTTCAGTGTCTATTTTCCACCCTGGCACAAGGGGGCGATGGTGGACACATTTTTAGGCTCACTTGTTCAGTCGTGCTGTGGGGAGTGAGGGATGCTTCAAACAAATAACACTGGCCTGTGCTCGCCTTGTCTACGCCACACTGGGTTTGCCCCCACTCACAGCATGAGTGCTTTTTCTCTGTCTACATTGCTTAGGTTCTAGCTTGCTCTGCCAGGAACCATCCGAGGCCGGCCCTGGGCTGCATGTACCTCCTAGGTCTAAGCCACTCAGGTTCAGGTATTAGAGTAGTCCTCAGAGGTGCAGACTTGGTTGGGCCTGCATTTTGTGCCCTTCCCAGGTCCGAGCAGCTCATGTGACCAGGTGTTTGGTGAGCGTGGTTGCTGCAACTTATTGCCTCCCTGGCCCCTGCTGCTTGGTTTTCTGGGTGTACAACCTGCGCATCTTCTCAGGCGGATGTTGACTGTTCAGAATCCCAAGAAATCTTGGGTAGCAATGAAGCCTGCTTGCAGTTTGGTAGACAATGCCTCTCTGGGGCCATAATTGCCCCCTTCCAGCTTTGGCTGCCCTTGTCTGCCTGTCACCAGAGGCGGATGGGCCGGTTGGCAGCCGGCTAGCTCTGCTCAGTCCTTTATTCTGTGAGCGGGCCTGGCGGTGTCTTAGGTTAATGCTTTTCGCGTGGTAGCTATCCCACAGTCTGGTTTGCTATCCCAAGTTAGTTCCGTCCAATTGCCCTCGGGGCAGTCAATCCGGGTCCTTGCTCTAAGCAATGCAGCCTGCGCCTCCCTGCCCAGCCCCCGCTTGCCAGTGGCAGATGCAGGCGTCTGTGCTGCTTCTCCGCTGGGGGAGTTACCATTGGGCACGTAATCTGTGGGTTTTCATTATTTATTTATTTTTCCTCCCAGTTATGTTGCCCTCTGTGGTTCCAAGGCTCACCACAGACTCAGCAGTGAGAGTGTTTCCTGGTGTGAAAACTTCTCTCTTTTTTAAGACTCCCTTCCTGGGACAGAGCTCTGTCCCTACCTCTTTTGTCTCTCTCTCTTTTTTTTTTTTCTTTTATATTTTTTCCTACCTCCTTTCAAAGACAATGGGCTGCTTTTCTGGGTGCCTGATTTCCTTTTCCGGCATTCAGAAGTTGTTCTGTGGAATTTACTCAGCGTTCAAATGTTATTTTGATGAATTTGTGGGGGAGAAAGTGGTCTCCTGGTCCTATTCCTTTGCCATGTTAGGACCACCTCCCCAGAATTTACATTTTAGTGGTATAGAGTAATAATGAAAATCAAACAAGCAAGTAAATAATGGGTGTGAAGGCACACACACACATATATATATATATATATATATATATATATATATATATAAAGGGAGAGAGGTAATTTTAAAGCAAAGTATGCTGAGGGGAAAATGATGGGGAAGATAATGTATTTGATAGGAGTGATTAAGGAAGTTCTCTCTCTGAGAAGACATATTAAGGAAAACCTGAACAAAAAGAGGTATTAATAATATATCATGCAAATATCTGGGGGAACATTTTACCTGGTGGAAACAGAGAGTGCAAGTGCCCTGAGGTGTGAAGATGTTTGGTGTGTTTGAGAAAAAGCCTATTGGCTGGAAAGCAGTAAGTGAAAAGAAAAATTTTAGGAAATGGAGTAAAATAGGTAGCCAGGAGCTAGATCATATATGTGCTTATAGGCCATTATGAGGAGAATTGGATTTTCGTTCTGATTTCCTTTTTGTTCAAGTGTGATAAAAAGCCATCACAGGTTTCAGAGGATAGAAGTCGCGTGATTGGATTTAGATTTTTAAAAGATCTCTAGTCATTGTGATGGGAGTAGACTGCAGGGGGAGCTGAGTGGAAGCAGGGAGACCTGTCAGGATGCTATTGTAAAAGTCCAGGAGAGAGAAAATGGTAGGTGCACTCGAGTGATAGCAATGCATATACTAAGATGTGTTTAGATGCACTCTGTATTTTGTACATAGAGCTAATGAATTTGTCTATCTAAGGAAATGGGACGACAACCATCAATCCAGTCTGCAAGCCAGAAAACTAGGAGTCATTCTTGACCCTTTCCTATTACCTCACATCTGCCAACATCTATAATCCATTGCTAGAGTCTGTTGATTCTCCTCAAGTGAAGACTGGAAAGAAGGGCATTTCTGGCAGAAAGAGAAGCATGTGGAATGAAATAAAATGCATAGTAGGATCTGCTAGGCCACAGACTATTTTTCAAGGAAACTATTTGAAGAAATAGCATCCAAGTTTAAATATTGGTACAAGGAATAACCTTGTCTGACTCCTCCCTCAACCTAAATTATGTTAACTGCATTTCATGCTCCCACAGTTCCTTGTTATTTTCCATAATGGCATTTATCACAAGTTGTGGGTACATACTTATTCATTTTCTTATTCTATGTTGGTTTAATCTCACTAGGTTGAAAGTTGAGGTTAATGCAGGGACCAAATCTTACTTTATTATCTCTAGTGCCTAGTACTCGGTTCATAGAATGTACTCAGTGTTTGATAAATGAATAACTGAGTGAATATAAACATAAAAACATTATTATAAAGAGAATGCTGATGATCTTCTACAAGTGACTTAGAGCACTGACAAAGAATGAGGTTAGGCATAAGAAAAAACATCTTGACCAAAATATTTTTAAATCTCAGAATGAACATAAGACTAATAGCATCTCATTTCTTATATTCAGCAAATAAGAGACTTCTAGGTACTGGATATAAAAGGGTTTGTTTCCAAGTGGCCTAAATGGTCTCTAAATTTCCTTCTAGAATTTTAAGATTCTGATAAGTATAATTGACAAACAATGAATCTAAAGAGAATTCACTGACAAAAATGTATTGAGTACCTAGTCTATACTAGGCAATGGGCTGGGCATTGTGGCCTCAACATCAATTTACATTCCCTACTCAAGAGTCTGCACACTAGTAAGGGCATTTATTTGAGAGATATGCAGAGTATAAGTGGACATGATTTCCTATTTCCAGGTCTAGGCCTTAAGTGTGACATCTTAAGGAATGTCAACAAATTGGTCCATGTGGTTGTCAAGGTTCTCTGAGAGACACCAAGATGGAATTTAATATCTATGGATTTTATTAGGGGAAACACCTGTGAGAGGAAATGGGGAGAGCACCTGTAAAGGCTGGGAGAACTGTCAGACCAGAAGTTAAGCCTGACCTTGAGTAAAAGAGAGAGGGAAGGAAAGTCCAGCAAAGTGCCCTAGACTTCCAAGCAGTCTACAGAAGGTTTGGTTGGGCCTTGAGAAGTCAGCCATCAGAGAAGTCCTGTGTCTTCCAGGGATGGGGCTTCCTTCATTTCTCTGTAGTACTTAGAAGTGTGATTTGGGAGCAGATGATATGATGGATTTCAGAGCGCAGTACCTATGGCCCCTGGTCAGTTATGCTCATTGTAGTTGTGGGAGGGAAGGGTGTAAAAAACTCATCCTTATGGCTGCCACAGCCCATTATGAAGTTATGACAACTTATGCAAACTACAGATATCTACTTGGAGGATATACCATGAATAGTTTACCAGGAAGAACATTAGACATATACTTTCATGGAAAACAGCCAACTGAAATAGTGAAACATAAGAAATTGACTACCAGGTTGCTAGTGAGAGAAGCACTCAAGCTTAGCGTTCCTGGTTTATATGTTCAGCAGATCCATGCAGTTAGATGTATTCAGTTTCATTGTGCTGGTCTTTGTTTTTATTGACACTCTGTAAGAAAGGTGCTAACAACTTTGGCGAGGGAATTGCCATAGCCATGACTGACTTCTAGCGTTGTTCCCCTCAATTTCAGCCTTCTAAATATGCTCATATTCAGCCTTCTAAACACCATTAGTCAATGAGACAGCTATTGGTAAATCCATAGTAACAGCTGCAAAGGCGAGTGGGATCCTGTTTTCTTTATTTTCCTCGTTTTACTCTGTATCAATTATGGTATTCTAGATTATGCGGCAGTAAGAAATAACCTGATAAACTACAGCAACGTAAATTGTTGTTGTTCAGTCACTAAGTCGCATTCAACTCTTTGTGACCCCATGCACTGCAGCAGGCCAGGCTTCCCTGTCCTTCACTATCTCCCCAAGTTTCCTCAAATTCATGTCCATTGAGTCAATGATGCCTTCCAACCATCTCATCCTCTGTCACCCTCTTTTCCTCCTGTCCTCAATCTTTCCCAGCACCAGGGTCTTTTCCAATGAGTCAGCTCTTCGTATCAGGTGGCCAAAGTATTGGAGCTTCAACTTTAGCATCAGTCATTCCAATGAATATTCAAGGTTTCTTTCCTTTAAGATTGACTGATTTGATCTCCTTGCAGTCCAAGGGACTCTTGAGAGTCTTCTCCATCACCACGGTTTAAAAGCATCAGTTCTTCAGTGCTCAGTCTTTTTTTATGGTCCAACTCTCACATCTGTACATGACTACCGGTAAAATCATAGTTTTGACTATATGAATCTTTATTGACAAAGTGCTTAATACACTATCTTGGTTTGTCATAGCTTTTCTTGACTTTAATTGGCAGAAGTTTATTTTTCATTCCCCTTGTGGACTGGCTGGGGCTCTTCTCTACATTGTCTTTATTCTGGGACCCAGGCTAAAGGAATAACCACCATCTGTAATATTGCTACTCATTGCTGTAGAGAGGAAAAACAGCAAATAACCAAACATGCAGTGTTAAAACTTTTGCCCCAAAGTGGTATGTGTCTCATACTGACACAAATAAACCAGATGCCCAAGCCCTGACTTCCAGGGAGTGGGAAGTATTATCCTTCCACAGGGAGGTGATCCTCATGTTAGTGAACACTAACACAGGGCATACATTGCCCATCTGGACAGTCTTGTCTGTAGCCCTGGTACCTAGGAGGTACTTGGCACATAGTTGGTGTTTGGTCCATATAGATTTGTTGAATGTGTGAATGACATTTAAACCTGAATGTGAAAGACCCTTCAAGTCCCTAGCATCTCTTCATTTCATCTCTTGAACTGTGGATTATCCAGCCTGGTAAGTACAAAGGGAGAGAGTTATAAGAAACTTACAGGCAGGATTGGTAAGTAATGATCACTTACCAATGTGATCCCATTTACCAATGGGAGCCTGATAAGTTCTAGAAAAGAAACCCTTTTCATGAGTTTGTCAATAAGAGAAGTGATACTCCTGTGCCCAAGGGATTATAATTTCTAGGCTTGATTCTAAAAGTGCTCTCCAAGTCACTAAGTGTTTATTAGAAGACAACTCCATGGCAAATTAAAACTAAGGATTACAGTGGAGAGAGCAGGGCATCTATCTATGAGTATTATAAGACATAGATTCTGCCCTTGGAAGTTTATAGTTCTATTGGGAGGACAAGGCATATGTAATAAAAACAACTTGAATAAGCACTATGTAATGGAAAGAACATTGACTTGGAACAAGATCAATCTGGATTTGAATTCTGGATCTACTACTTTCTTTTGTGTGATTTTGGAAATGTGTTTTAACTTTCCTGGGTTTTATTTTATTCATCTGTGAAATGAGGTTAATGGCAGAGCCTATGTCACAGGGTTGTTGTGCATATTAAATGGCATAATGTGTGTCACAATCCTAGCACAGAGTAAGCAGGAGGGAAATAATAGCTAATATTTACTCAACACCTACTAAGTGATTTTACAGTTCTAAGTTCTCTGTGTGCATGTGTTTCATGGTTCATATCAAGATGGTGGTGGTGTATGTGTGTGTGTAATCCTTTAATCTTTAACACAGCCCTGACAAGTAGGTGATTTAGATACTATTATTAGCCCCATTTTCTAAATAAGAAAGCTGAGGCACAGAGAGATTATATAGTTTACCCAAGATATATAGCTAGTAAATGGGAGCTGACTTATGAGGTTAAACAGCCTGGTCCTAGTGGCTGTACTCTTAATCACTATGCTATGCTGGAGGTCAGCATGGAACATACAGAGAACATTAAGACAAAACCACACATGGCATAAGCATATATGTCAGAGAGCAACAGCCTATAGAGCAGGAAGTAGGTCACGATAATATTGTAGAGTTTTGAAAGACAAATTTTGATTATTGACATCATTGTCTTCAAATACATTAAAGACAAAAAACGGTGGCTATTATTAATTGTAATGAGTAACTTGAGAATGATTTGAGAGTATTCATAAAAAAGGGCTTGTATTTCTTGGCAGAGATATAAAAGTTGTAGGTCTTTAAAGAGGGAAGCTGTCGAATCAGGGTGAAATAAAGACAGCTTCATGAAAAAAAGCAGAATCTGAAGACTTGAAATTTTCAGACAGAAAAATGAGCCAAAGAGCACGGTGTGTGGAGAGGTGATGACAAACAAGACAGGCAGTCCTGACTGAAGAGGAAGGATTATCTTAAGGAATCATGATACAAATTGATACCATAATAATAAAATAAGGACAGTGGCACTATTACTTTTCCTGAGTATTGCACAGTCCCCTTCGTACAGCTCAGTTCTCCGTGGTAGAAAGAGCACTGGACTGAGTCTGTAGACCTAAGTTCACACATCACTGCTGTTACATACTAACTGGATAACATTGGGCATATGGCTGGCCTTTTCTAATTTTCAGTTTCCCCATTTCTAATGTGAATATAAGAATGTGATATTTAGCAGAGAGTTGTTTTAGGAAATAATTCATACAGTAGCTATGAAAATAGTGAAGTGAAGTGAAAGTTGCTCATTCGTGTCTGATTCTTTGTGACACCATGGACTAGACAGTCCATGGAATTCTTCAGTCCAGAATACTGGAGTGGGTAGCTGTTCCCTTCTCCAGGGGCTCTTCCCAACCCAGGGATCAAACTCAAGGTCTCCCACATTGCAGGCAGATTCTTTACCAGCTGAGCCACCAGGGAAGCCCCCAAATAGTGAAAGGACTCCTCAAATGCTCTTTTTTCCTATATCTCATTGGATCCTCATGTGAAGTGGATAGTGCAAGTCTCATTACTGAACAATTTTTTTCCCAAAGAAAAAGAAACTGAGACTCAGAGAAACTGAAGTTCAGACAAATTAAGTGATTTGCCCCACAAACTACATGGCCATTTGGCAGTTTCGGGTCATTTTGCCTTTCAGTCAAAAATAAATCCCTTGTCATTACATGTCCAGTAAGACAGTTACTGCACTCTTGAGAGTCCCTTGGACTGTGAGGAGATCAAACCAGTCAATCCTAAAGGAGATCAGTCCTGAATATTCATTGGAAGGACTGATGCTGAAGCTGAAGTTCTAATACTTTGGCTACCTGATGCAAACAGCTGACTCATTAGAAAAGACCCTGATGGTGGGAAACATTGAAGGCAAAAGGAGAAGGGGGTGGCAGAGGATGAGATGGTTGGATAGCATCACTGACTCAATGGACATGAGTTTGAGCAAACTCGGGGAGATGGTGAAGGACAGGGAAGCCTGGCATGCTGCAGTCCATGGGGTCACAAAGAGTCGGACACAGTTTAGGGACTGAACAGCAACAAAGACAGAGGACACTGTGATTTTGTGGGAACAGGACCCAAGATAGGAACATTTTGTGTAAGAAAAAGAGGGGCAGGACCATGTCTGAGTGGGTCTTTGCATGGGAGAAGGGGATTGGAAAAGAGCTGTAAGTAGCCTGGAGGCAGCCTGAAGGTCCGGTGGCTGGGATAAGGTACCTAAATTGGTAGCAGGATACAGAAATTGTGGAGAGCACCACTGACCAGTGTTCCTTCCCTCTGAGTTTGACCAGGACCAGTTTGACCAGGATGAGCATTGACCCTGTCTCTTAGAATGTGCATGTTGCAAAGAGAATTTGAGCCAGATCCATGAATATATATATGTGGGGGGGGGGCACATGTATGCATATACACACACAATGATGGGGTGATGGGAGAAAAGGGAAAGAGTGATGTTTGAGTTTGTTTTCAACAGAAAAATGGCATCCAAACATGAGGTCCATACATCTGTACAAAACGTCACAAGGCAAAAGCCAGAATAAACACCATTCGTCCCTATGTACTTGACCTAAATAGACACCATCTAGTTCCATCTACCATCTCCCTGTCTCTTTCCCTCCCTAAGCACTGGATTGCATCCTCCCCTTCTCCTACGCGCACCAGTTGCAGCATGGTGATATGTGGAGAAATTGAATTCATTAGGATTTTTATGGATAATTATAGTTGCAATATGCTTGGAGTCATTTTATTAAAGCAGTTATGAGGCAATTAATCTTGTCAATAACCTCTGGAGTGAATTGCATTTTCTGTATTCTCCAAGCTTTTTGCCTCTGTTCAAGTTTCAGAAAGTATCCAAATGTATTTGCTACTTCTGATGCTCTCACCAACCCCCACCCACCACCTCCCGAGCTGAAAGCCAGCGGGGAGCCCAGAGAAGAATTATTTTCTTGGCCAAGGAAGAAGATAGAAAACAGAAGACCTTTTGTTGCCCTTTGTTTGTTTGTTTTTTCCTTGTTCTTTGCTATTTACGAATGAATCACTATCTGTGGTCAGGTATCTCTCTGTAGCTAGTTCTCTCCAAATTAGGAGAACTGAGTGCTGCTGGAGAATGACCAGCAATGTAAGGGTCTCTGAATCCTGTTCCCCACATTGAATACCCATATGCTTCAATTTCCAAGACCACCTCATAAGCAAAAGCTGAATATACAGTACCATGAAATTTGGATGCTTAGCATCACAATTGTCAAAAGATGATTCCTTACCCAGACATTCCCTTTAAATAGGCATTTAATATAGGATCTAGTTTACAAAACTAATTAAACAAAAAATTCCATGAACTTAAACTTTTAGAAAATGCTGGTTTGCTAAACCCAGAACCTAACTCCGCTTCAGCATTTTAAAAAATATTACTGAACTAAGCTAAAGAAAAATACATTAATATGTTACATATGTGTGTGTGCATATATATCTTTTTTTTTTAAGTAAGGACCATACTAGAAACTTGAAACTGTTTTTATGCAACTATTCATTGACTTTCAGTCCTCAAGTTCCACTTTACTTCTCAAGAACACACCTACTTTGTAAAAAGGGCACCTTTGCCCTTCCTATTGTGCTTTTGAAAGCTTCTGTCCTAAGAATTGCTAATGGTAATGCAGGCAGCCTGTGGAGAATCAAAGGATAAGCCAGTCTGGACCTCCATTCACTCTTTGATCTTCTTATGACTAGTTCTCTGACTCAAAGGTAATGCCAGGAATGGTCATTATTCTCCATGTAGGTGAGATGGCTGAAGACATAGATGTGACAAGCCGTCATCTCTGTTAGGAGAACTTTTGTCTTTCTTCCGTGGCTGAGTCAGAGAGGGCCTGCATTAAATGCCCCCATCTGTAGACATATACCCAGTTCTGAAAGCCTGAATCCCAGTAATTGATACATTTTCCTCAATTTGTTTCTTTTGTGTTTTTCTCTCTTTAGCTGCTAGCTCTATATAGAACACAGTATCTATTATCCATTCAGTTTTTTAAATGAAGCATACACTAACAATAAGTTTTTGGAATACTATGGTTATCTGCTAATATTACCTGAACATTATCTGCTAATACCTTTGATAATCTTAAAAATAAGAATGGGATACCAGTCTCTATGCTGTCACGTGAATAACAGGATGTCTACCTACCATGCGACAGAATAAAGGGAATTGAGATGGTTCTTGGTTAAGATTATTCTCCTTTCTGGCACTAAAAGAAATCTAATTAAAAATACAATTTACATTGTAACATACACATATATACACACATACGCACTGTAATATTTTATGGTTATAAAACCATTGCTAAGGTTATAATGTTTGCAAGATAACATCCCAGTTTTGGGACATGGAAGTAGTGCCCACAGTGAAGTTGGTGGCTGTTCAGAATATTAGACAACAAGCAAAATTGTGACTTGGCCAAATTCCCTAACTCTACAGCAGTTTGAGCAGTCTGGGGGTTTTCACACACTAAAGTAGGTTTCCAGATGTGTTACTTGACTGGCTTGTTGTTGTTTAGTCACTCAGCTGTGTCCAACTCTGCAACCCCATGGACTGCAGCACACCAGCCTTCCTTGTCCTTCACCATCTCCTGGAGTTTGCTCAAATTCATGTCCATTGAATTGGTGATGCCATCTGACTATCTCATCCTCTGTTGCCCCCATCTCCTCCTGCCCTCAATCTTTCCAAGCATCAGGGTCTTTTCTAATGAGTCAGCTCTTTGCATCAGGTGGCCAAGTATCAGAGCTTCAGCTTCAGCATCAGTCCTTCAATGATTGGCTAGTGTCTAGAATTTAGAACTGATTGATAGATATACAAAAAGAAACTGTTAATACCCAGGAAACTTCACTGGGACTGTTCTTTATAAATAAAACATGTCTAGAAATGATTCTTCATTTCTTAGGGGATCTTTGATGACTTTGGAAATCAGATGAAAGCCATTTATTCTCTCCAGAGAAATACCTATGTGCACGTATTTTGTCAATAATTATCTTATAAATCCTGTTCTAGGTAAATATTACACTAAGTTGCTGAGTGGGGAAGCCTAAGCAGTCTTTGGACCCACAGCATAGGCAGAGCTTTGGTTGATGAGGGCAGTGGATCAAATGTTTTCAGTGAGTCCTTTGTTGTGCTTAGTCGCTCAGTCGTGTTTGACTCTTTGCGGACCCCTGGATTGTAGCCCGCCAGTCTCTTCTGTCAATGGGGATTCTCCAGGCAAGAATACCGGAGTGGCTTGCCTCCAGGGAATTTTTCCAACCCAGGGATTGAACCTACGTCTCCTGCATTGCAGGTGGATTCCTTACCATCTGAGCTACCAGGGCTACTCAAAATAAAACTGTTTGTCCCTCAGAACTTTTCTGTATGTGTTACATAGTTTGCATCTCACACTACTTCTAACCCCAATACTTTGACTCAGTCTTAGTCTTTGGGGAATAGATAGCATATTTTTTGTAACTGATCTGGTGTTTTTCCATAGTTAACAAACTAGGAAATTCATTTCATTAGTAATTAGCAAGCTCAATACCTGATCTGACTATGAATAAGAGATGACCTCGTTTAATGCTCTGTGTACATTCTACTTTGGGCTTTCAGGTGGCTCAGTAGTAAAGAATCTGTCTGCTAATGCCAGAGACCCAGGTTCAATCTCTGGGTCAGAAAGATCCCGTGGAGAAGGAAATGGCAACCTACTCTAGTATTCTTGCCTGGGAAATTCCATGGACAGAGGAGCCTGATGGGCTACAGTCCATGTGGTCGCAGAGTCAGACACAACTGAGTGACTGAGCACTATACCTTCTAATATACCCATCAGTGTACCATTCAAGGACAGGAGAGACCAGTTTCTGAGCAGGCCTTGGTTTGTCTACTGTAATTAGATATTGCTGTAAATATGTTTTCTTATAATTTAATTGTATAACACTCTTTCTTTTTGTCTCCAAGGCCTGCTCCTAAAAGCTAAGGGCTTTTGATTCATAGTATGTTCATGAGTTCCCGTATGTTTATGCTCCACTCTAGAAGATGTTATGGAGGCAATGTAAGAGCTACTTGCTTTTTGAAAATGATTTTGTTACTTTTAAGTGCATCCAAAAGAAGTTTTGTTCTCATAGAGTCCTTGAACGAAACTTTTCCAAGACAAGAGCTGCTGTGTTTTTTCATCTTACTTCTCATAGTCTCCTGCTACTGACACCTTCTGCTTTCCTTTTGATATTGTTGCCTTCTCTATCCCCCTTTCTCCCTGACTTCCAGGACATTATGCTTTTTGCTGTTTGCCATGGACTTCCTTTCTCCATGTCCAGTTAAAGTGTAGAAATTCCACTACTTCTCTTTTCTTCCCTTGTTGCCCACAAGTGGTTCCAATAAGCCCTTATCCTCAAAGGGCCAAACCAAGTGCCTCACTGGTCCTCACTACAAGTCCTGCTAGTGCAGATCAGTGCTGCAGGGACAGCCCATCCGTGAACTATGCCAGTGGCACATACCAGGGCCTTCTCCCCACCCCTTTTCCTCTTACCCTTCTGAGACTCTAAGCTTCAGAGTCAAATTCAGTACCTGGAACTTCTGGGGTGTTATGGCCAATCGTTTTCAGCTGTAGCTGATGGAAAGGGTCCCAGAAAAGAATGAGCTTAATGGGTCTCTTTCCATTCCCACCCTCATCTCTAACGCCAACTTCATCAAACACGCTAAGTAGAGCTCCTTAAGTTTGCATTTCTTTTTTCTTTCCCATTAGAATTACTGTGCAATTTGTATAGTGGGTTTTTATATTGAAGTACATGAAGATTGTACCCAAATGTCTCAATTCCAAAATCAGGTTAGTGACAATAATCAGTTGTATTTTATGTTGCTGAAATATATTACTGAAAAATACTGCTGAAATATATTCCTTGATACTGGAATGAACTCTCTGACCATTTCTTTGCATGTCCTTTACCACATGACAGAGGGGTGGAAGGATCAAAACTGCTTTTCTTCCAGAGAAGTCAAGATTCTGTGGGAACAACTTTCAAGGTCCACCTTAAAGTATGCAAAATCCTTTATCAGTTGCCCTACCAAAAGACCTGGAGTTCCCCAGCCCTAACATTCTCTCTTTTTTTTTTTTTTTCTTTTAAATACAATTCATGAGGTTCTCATGGCAAGTATACTAGGGTGGTTTGCCATTCCTTCCTCTGATGTAATGGACATGAACTTGGGCAAACTCTAGGAGGTGGTGAAGGACAGGGAAGCCTGGTGTGCTGCAGTCCATGGAGTCACAAAGAGTGGGACACGACTGGGTAACTGAACAACAACAACTATTCTCTGGGTTGCCTTAGTGCCTTAGGTCATTCTATTGTCCCCTTTCCCCCTTTACCTGGCTAATTCCTATGGATATTTTAAGACTCAGCCCAAACATGGGTTCCACTCTAGAATCCCTGGGTGCGTCTTAGGAGCTATTGCAGAATTAAATAAGTCCCCTTTAACTGTACTACACTCTGTATTTAACTTTACCCCCAAACTCAAAGACATCTGTGATCTCCTTCTAGAACCCCCTTCCCTATTCCCCACCCTGCCCCAGCTCTCAGTATAACCTCAGAGTATCCTGCCAGCCTCTTGTTTTGCCTTCCCTCGGAGTTTTCATCTCTTAAGAATCCATTTCCTCTACATTTACATCTCCATTCCATAGAGGGGTGGGATGGAGGAGGGGAGGGAAAAAAAGAATCCCTTTTCTTTGCCATCTTTTTCTTGGCCCGTTTTCTTCGGGGGAAAAAACTCTAAAGATAAGAGTTAGGAGAAATAGAAAGACCAATTGTATCTATCTATCTCTGTCCTTTTTCCACTTCTGACTGCCTTCTCCTGTGTTCCACTGAGCTCTATCTCACCTACCAGAAGACTCTAGAAGAGAAGCTACTGCTGTCCATGCTACCCATCCCCATTTTCTCTTTTCTTAGCCCAAGTGTCTACAGCATGGTACAGAGGTCATATTGCAGTTACTGGTTTCTTGGTCTGTCTCCTAACCAGATAGTGGATTCTAACTTTTTTTTTTTTTTTTTTTTAATGTGATACGTTTGTTCATTTACCTTAGATTTTTCCTGGGCCTGTTTTGCTTGGACATTAAAGAAAAGATAGACTGAGGGTTCTGGGATACTCATTTCAGGGAAGTTCTAGCTGTAACTCTGTCTTATCTCACAGCTGAGAGCTGGCTGATAACTCCTCTATTTATTAGAGTTAGAATTTCTTTAGGACCAGGCCTGGGCCTTAATCTGTACCCAAAGTATGTGTGACTGAATATGTTTCTAGAAACGTGTTGGTTGGCTGCCTGACTGGCTGGTTGGGTAGATGGGATAATAGTATCATAGTTTAGAATGAGAATCCCATATTTGCCATTTACTGTTGACTTGTCCTTGGGCAAGTTATCTTACATCTCTGGATGTGAGTTGCTCCAAACATTAAGAATGGATAATATACATCTGTGTCTCTTTGGCAAAACCAATACAATACTGTAAAGTAATTAGCCTCCAATTAAAATAAATAAATTTAAATTTAAAAAAAAGAATGGATAATATATTCACCTCAGAGCACTTTTTGTTTTAGTTCAGATTTAATGAGTGTCTGTTATATGCTGCTGCTGCTGCTGCTGCTGCTGCTTCTAAGTTGCTTCAGTCGTGTCCGACTCTGTGTGACCCCATAGACAGCAGCCCACCAGGCTCTCTTGTCCCTGGGATTCTCCAGGCAAAAACATTGGAGTGGGTTGCCATTTCCTTCTCCAATGCATGCAAGCGAAAAGTGAAAGTGAAGTCGCTCAGTCGTGTCCGACTCTTAGCGACCCCATGGACTGCAGTCTACCAGGCTCCTCTGTCCATGGGGTTTTCCAGGCAAGAGTACTGGAGTGGGGTGCCATTGCCTTCTCCATGTTATATGCTAGACACTGTCATCACTGCTTTACATGGATTAACTCATTTAAAATTCCCTGTGAGGATTAAATGAAATAAATCATGTAAGCTGTGTAGCATAAAGTAAATGCTCATTGTTGTTGTTCAGTTGCTCAGTTGTGTCCAACTCTTTGTGACCCCATGGACTGCAGCATGTCAGGCTTCCCTGTCCTTCACCATCTCTCAGAGCTTGCTCAAACTCATGTCCATTGAGTTGGTGATGCCCTCCAATCATCTCATCCTCTGTCATCCCCTTCTCCTCCTGTCTTCAATCTTTCCCAGGATCAGGGTCTTTTCCAATGAGTCAGCTCTTCACATCAGGTGGCCAAAATATTGAAGCATCAGCTTTAGCATCAGTCCTTCTAATGAATATTCAGGGTTGATTTCCTTTACAATTGACTGGTTTGGTCTTCTTGCAATCCAAGGGACTCTCAAGAGTCTTCTCCAGCACCACAATTCGAAGGCATCAATTCAGTGCTCAGCCTTTTTTATTGTCCAGCTCTCACATCCGTACATGACTACTGGAAAAACCATAGCTTTAACTGACTACACGCACTTTTGTCAGCAAAGTAATGTCTCTGCTTTTTAATATGTTGTCTAGTTTGTCAATTCTTTTCTTCCAAGGAACAAACATCTTTTAATTTCATGACTGCAGTCACCGTCCACAGTGATTTTTGAGCCCAAGAAAATAGTCTGTCACTGTTTTCATTCTTTCCCCATCTATTTGTCACGAAGTGATGGGACCAGATGCCATGATCTTCATTTTTTGAATGTTGAGTTTTAAGCCAGCTTTTTTACACTCCTCTTTAATCCTCATCAAGAGGCTCTTTAGGTCCTCTTCACTTTCTACATAAGGGTGGTGTCATCTGCATATCTGAGGTTATTGATATTTCTCCCCGCAATCTTGATTCCAGCTTGTGCTTCATTCAGTCTGGCATTTCACATGATGTACTCTGCATCTAAGTTAAATAAGCAGGATGACAAAATACAGATTTGATGTACTCCTTTCCCAATTTTGAACAACAGTCTGTTCTTCCATAAATGCTCATGAAGGTTAGTTATTACCAGAAAGAAACAACCTGGGTGTTGGGTGTGGCTGTGACATTCTACCCCTAAAATACAAGTCTTAGGTTATTATTCTTGGATTTTCTTTCTACAGGGTCTCCCTATATACTTTATTCCCCAGGAACCTGAGGCAGATGGATGGGTAGTCTAGGTCTTAATAATTGTTTCTCTGCTTACTGGTTAGTTTCATGTTCCTGACCCCGGACTTTGCCTGACTTGCATAAGTCCAGCTGTTGTGGCACCAGTGACTGAGTATAGATACCTCTTGAGGGGCATTAGGGTTTTCAGGGACCCATTTCTCTGCTCTACCCCAGAAGCAAGGTGAACTCTTACTTTCCTCAGGTACATGGTACCAATGACAGAAGAAGCTCTTGAACTGACCTTTATTTAAACTGATTTGCTAGATTTACCAACCATTTGTAAAACTGCCTGATGCCCATGATACTCTGTTCTGACTGAGTTGTTTAAGTGGGCTCAGCTGTTTTGGAGTTAGTCAGTTCCCAAGATCCTTTGTATTCTTCTCCCCTTTGCAGGCTGTTCTTGCCAAAGACCATTCAACACTGGCATTTAGGCTTTAATCTGAGTTTTGAGAGTTTATTTCCCTCAGTCCTTTGAACAGTGTTTTCCAACTGGTAAGCTGAGGCATCCTGATGTACCCTGAGTGAGTTACAGTTGTGCTGAGCTATTGATCCTTCCAGGAGGCCTGGTAGATAGGCAACCAGAACCCATGGGCAGTTTTTGCCTCTAGCTATGAATAAACTTATAATTCCACTTTGATGTGTCATAGAAATGTTGTCATTTTCCACCTGGCTCGTGCTTTAGAAAAATCAAGAAGTGTTACATTTAGAGTGTTAGTTATCAAATGTCTTTTAACCATGGAACCACAGTATACGAGTCAGGTTAAAAGGAAATCTGCTTGCTTAATACCACTGAACTGTATGCTTTAAAATGTTTAAGAAGTTAAATTTTATGGTATGTGTATTTTGCTACAATTTTTTTAAAAATTGTAATAATTTTATTTATCTATTTATAGCTATGCTGGGTCTTCATTTCTGCACAGACTTCTCTCTAGTTGTGGAAGCAGGGGCTACTCTCTAGTAGCATTATGTGGGCTTCTCATTGTGGTGGCTTCTCTTGTTGCAGAGCACAGGCTCTAGTTCACACAGGCTTCAGTAGTTGTGGTGCATGGGCTCAGTAGCTGCAATTTCTGCTTGCCTGGAAAATCCCCAAGGACAGAGGAGCCTGGTGGGGTACAGTCCATAGGGTCGCAAAGAGTTGGTCACAACTGAATGACTAAGCACAGCACAGAGCACAGGCTCAATAGTTGTGGCACTTGGGCTCCGTTGCTCTGTGGCATGTGGGATCCTCCTGGACCGGAGATCATACCCATGTCTCCTGCATTGGCAGATGAACTCCCCACCACTGAGCCACCAGGGAAGCCCTAGAAATATGTTTTTTTTTTTTTTTTTAATGAATCTGCTTTGAGTAAAATGGCAGCTAGGCCCTTGAAGCTTGGCATCCCTATCAGCAGAGTCTGAGGGCTTAAGGGAAAACAGCTGAGAAAGCACCATTTTAGAGCAAGCGTTGGAAGCCTCACTTTCCCATGGGCTCTGAGGTGTGCAGACAGTGCATCGCTCTGTGGAAGCCAGCTTTCAGCAACCCTGCAATGGGGCTAAGGGCCTCCTGGGCCTTCCCACAGGACGTGTTGACTTTTCCTGACAGTGTGTCCTCTATTAACCTCCTCGGCACTCAGTGCCAGTATAACTTGTCCCTGCCTTTCCCTTTCCCAGCACATTGAAAAATCACCTGTCATAAACTTATATAAATATTTATTGAGAAGACTTTTCATCTCTGTATTCTATATATATGTACATATTACCTAGATAAAATATCTAGTCCTTTTGAAGGGTATAAAATAAAAAGAAAACCTCCCTGCCCCACTTTTAGTCCCACATCTCCCCAGGTAAAACCATTGCTGGCAGTTTTGTAATTTTTTTATTGACATATAGTTGATTTAAAAGATTATATTAGTTTCTGGTATAAAATATAGTGATTCAAATTTTTATAGATAATATTCCATTTAAAATTGCTATAAAATATTGACTATATTCCCTGTGCTATACAATATATCATTGTAATATATTTATTTTATACATAGTAGTTTGTATCTCTTAATCCTCTACCCCTGTTTCTCCCCTCCCTGATTGTAACTACTGGTTTGTTCTCCCTATCTGTGAGTCTGTTTCTATTTTGCTATATACATTCATTTCTATTATTTTTATGATTCCACATGTAAGTGATAATATGTAGTGTTTGTCTTTCTCTGACTCCTTTCACTAGCATAATATCCTCCAGGTCCATCTATGTTGGTGCAAATGGCAAATTTTCATTTTTTCCAACAGCTGAATAATATTTTATTTTATATATATATAAATATATATATATATCTCACATCCTCTTTATCCACTCATCCACTGATGGACACTTAGGTTGCTTCCATATTTCAGTTACATAAATGATGCCGTTATGAACATTGGGGTGCAAGTATCTTTTTGAGTGAGTGTTTTTGTTTTCTTTGGATATATACCCAGCAATGGAATTGCTGGATCATATGGTAGTTCTGTTTTGAGTTTTCTGAGGAACCCCTATGCTATTTTTCATAGTGGCTGCGCCAATTTATAATTCCACCAACAGAGTAGAAGGGTCCCATTTTATCTACATCTTCACCAACATTTGTGATTAAATGTTTGTGGTTTTCTTGATAATAGCCATTCTGGCAGGTGTGAAGTGATATCTCATTGTGTTTTGGATTTGAGTTTTTCTGACTTTTGTATTTTTTTGGTATTTTTATTTTTTTATTGCAAGTTTTATATTTTTTATACCTGTATGTCCTTCCAGAAAAATATTTGTACACAAAACTAACTATATATAATATAATGGGCCAATTTACAATGTAATTTTGTACTTTTCCCATTTTACTTAATAACATATCTTAGTAATTACCCCATGTTATCACTTAATATTTTACATCAAGCTTTAAAACATCTGCATAGTATTCTATTGAATGGTTGTACCATATTTTATTTAATTACTCCTTTAGTGATAATGTTTAGCTTGCTTCCAATGTGTCTGAAGAGCAAAGCATTTGAAAAAACCTAAATGTTCAATATCAAGGAATTCATTAAATCAACTCTATTGATATATGGTATATTACAACATAGTCTATTTTTTATAATTTTATTTATTTATTTTTGGCTGTGCTCAGTCTTTGTTGTGTCACAAGCTTTTCTCCACTTGTAGCAAGTGGAGGCTACTCTCTAGTTGCAGTGCATGAGCTTCACACTGCAGTGGCTTCTCTAGTTGCAGAACACAGGTTCTGGCATGTATGGTCCCAGCAGTTGTGGCTCCCAGGCTCTAGACCACAGGCTCAATAGCTGTGGCATATAGGCTTATTGCTCCACAGCATGTGGGATCTTCCCAGATCAGAGGTTGAACCCATGTCCCCTGCATTGGCAGGCTGATTCTTAACCACTGGACCACCAGAGAAGTCTTATGGTATAGTCTTTTAAACATGATGTCGAATCATATTCAACACTGTAGTAAAGTGTTCCTTATTTCTTTTTGTAGGAAAAACAAGTTACAAATTAGTAAGAATAGTTGAATCCTGATGAGTTAAAAAAAAAAAAAACTGGAGCAGTCATTCATGAACTAGATATAAAATATGTGTACTAAATGGTTAAACTTTTAACAAAGCTTCTCTCTAGGTGGTTGGATAATAGGGTTTTAAGTCTATTTCTTCATTTTGCTTATGTATATTTTCTAAATTCTCAAAAATAAATGTATATTGCTTTAATAATAGAAATAGTACAATAAAATTAATTTTGTAAAAAGAAAAATTCATGTGCACCTGTACTCTGGCAGCCACACTCTGCTGTCCCTCCTGTACTTATGGTGGGGAAATAGGCAGCCAAACCAACTGTAGGGGAGGAAAAATGATCTTCCCTCTACCCTTCTGGGTAGAGCTGCAGATGCACAAAGCTGGAGTGGCGCTGAAGCTGCAGCTGTGCAGTGCTGGAGCGACGTTGAGGAGATACCCCATGTTCAAGGGCAAAGAAGAAGTCCCAGAAAGATGGAAGGAGGGGTGAAATCATGTTTAGAGTCAAACCCCATACCCACCAGAGATGCTCAGAGGGTTCAAACATATCTTGTGTGCACCAGGACGCAGAGACCCCACAGAGACTGAGACAGAACTGTGTTTGGGTGTCTCATGAGGAGATACGGGTCAGCAGTGGACTGCTACAGGGGAAGGGGCTCTGGGTGCAGTAGACCTGGGTATGGCATACACCCTCTTAGAGGAGGTCACCATTAACCCCACCATAGAGCCACCAGAACTTAACACATGACTGAGGAAACAGACTCTTGGAGGGCACCTACAGAACCTTGTGCACATCAGGACCCAGGAGAAAAGAGCAGTGACCACACAAGAGACTGATGCAGACTTTCCCGTGAGTGTCCAGGAGTCTTTGGCAGAGGTGTGGGTCAGCGGTGGCCTGCTGCAGGGTTGGGGGCACTAAGTGTAGCAGTTTGTGCCTGGGGCCTTTTGAAGGTCACCATTATCTTCATCACCTCCACCATAGTTTGGCCTCAGGTCAAATAACAGGGAGGGAAGACAGCCCTCCTTCCCTTCAACAGAAAATTGGATTAAAGATTTACTGAGTATGGCCCTGCCCATCAGAACAAGACCCAGTTTCCCCCTCAGTCAGTCTCTCCTATCAGGAAGCTTCCATAAGCCTCATCCTTCTCCATCAGAGGTCAGACAGACTGAAAACCCCAGTCACAAAAAACTAACCAATCTGATCACATGGACCACAGCCTTGTCTCATTCAATGAAACTATGAGCCATGCTGCATAGGGCCACCCAAGATGGATGGGTCATGGTGGAGAGTTCTGACAAAACGTGGTCCACTGGAGAAGGGAATGGCAAACCACTTCAGTATTCTGGCCTTGAGAACCCTATGAACAGTACGAAAAAGAAAAAAGATAGGACAGTGAAACATGAACTCCCCAGGTCAGTAGGTGCCCAGTATGCTACTGGAGATCAGTGGAGAACTAATTCCAGACAGAATGAAGAGATAGAGCCAAGCAAAAACAACACCCAATTGTGGATGTGACTGCTGATGGAAGTAAAGTCCAATGTTGTGAAGAGCAATATTGCATAGGAACCTGGAATGTTAGGTCCATGAATCAAGGCAAATTGGAAGTGGTCCAACAGAAGATGGCAAGAGTGAACATTGACATTTTAGGAATCAGCAAACTAAAATGGACTGGAATGGGTGAATATAACTCAGACGACCATTATATCTACTACTGTGGGCAAGAATCCCTTAGAAGAAATGGAGTAGCCATCATAGTCAAGAAAAGAGTCCGAAATGCAGTCCTTGGATGCAATCTCAAAAATGACAGAATGATCTCTGTTTGTTTCCAAGGCAAACCATTCAATATCACAGTAATCCAAGTCTATGCCCTGACCAGTAATGCTGAAGAAGCTGATGTTGAACAGTTTTATGAAGACCTACAAGACGTTCTAGAACTAACAGCAAAAAAAGATGTCTTTTTCACTATAGGGGACTAGAATGCAAAAGTAAGACATCAAGAAACACCTGAAGTAACAGGCAAATTTGGCCTTGGAGTAAAGAATGAAACAGGGCAAATGCTAACAGAGTTTTTCCAAGAGAATGCACTGGTCATAGCAAACACCCTCTTCCAACAACACAAGAGAAGACTCTACATATGGACATTACCTGATGGTCACTACTGAAATCAGATTGATTATATTCTTTGCAGCCAAAGATGGAGAAGCTCTATACAGTCAGCAAAAACAAGACCGGGAGCTGATTGTGACTCAGTTCATGAACTCCTTATTGCCAAATACAGACTGAAATTGAAGAAAGTAGGGAAAACCACTAGATCATTAAGGTATGACCTAAATAAAATCCCTTACAATTATACAGTGAAAGTGAGAAATAGATTTAAGGGACTAGATCTGATAGACAGAGTGCCTGATGAACTATGGATGGAGGTTCGTGACATTGTACAGGAGACAGTGATCAGGACCATCCCCAAGATAAAGAAATGCAAAAAGGCAAAATGGTTGTCTGAGAAGGCCTTTCAAATAGCTATAAAAAGAAGAGAAGCAAAAGGCAAATGAGAAAAGGAAAGATAAACCCATTTGAATGCAGAGTTCCAAAGAAGAGCAAAGAGAGATAAGAAAGACTTCCTTTGTGATCAGTGCAAAGAAATAGAGGAAAACAATAGAATGGGAAAGACTAGAGATCTCTTCAAGAAGATTAGAGATACCAAGGAAAGTTTTAATGCAAAGATGGGCTCAATAAAGGACAGAAATGGTATGGACCTAACAGAAGCAGAAGATATTAAGAAGAGGGGGCAAGAATACACAGAAGAACTGTACAAAAAAGATCTTCATGACCCAGATGATCACGATGGTGTGATCACTGACTTAGAGCCAGACATCCTGGAAAGTGAAGTCAAGTGGGCCTTAGGAAGCATCTCTACCAACAAAGCTAGTGGTGGTGATGGAATTCCAGTTGAGCTATTTCAAGTCCTTAAGGATGATGCTGTGAAAGAGCTGCACTCAATATGCCAGCAGATTTGGAAAACTCAGCAGTGGCCACGGGACTGGAAAAGGTCAGTTTTCATTCCAATCCCAAAGAATAGCAATGCCAAAGAATGCCCAAACTGCTGCACAATTGCACTCATCTCACATGCTATCAAAGTAATGCTGAAATTTCTCCAAGCCGGGCTTCAACAATATGTGAACCATGAACTTCCAGATGTTCAAGCTGGATTTAGAAAAGGCAGAGGAACCAGAGATCAAGTTGCCAACATCTGTTGGATCATCAAAAAGCAAGAGAGTTCCAGAAAAACATCTACTTCTGTTTTATTGACTATGCCAAAGCCTTTGACTGTGTGGATCACAATCAACTGTGGAAAATTCTGAAAGATATGGGAATACCAGACTGCCTGACCTGCCTCTTGGGAAATTTGTATGCAGGAAGCAACAGTTAGAACTGGACATGGAACAACAGACTGGTTTGAAATAGGGAAAGGAGCACCTCAAGGCTGTATATAGTCATGCTGCTTATTTAACTTATATGCAGAGTACATCATAAGAAATGCTTGGCTGGATGAAGCACAAGCTGGAATCAAGATTGCCAGGAGCAATATCAGTAACCCTAGGTATGCAGATGACACCAAGCTTATGGCAGAAAGTGAAGAAGAACTAAAGAGCCTCTTGATGAAGGTGAAAGAGGAGAGTTAAAAAGTTGGCTTAAAGCTCAACATTCAGAAAACGAAGATCATGGCATCTGGTCCCTTTACTTCATTGCAAATTGATGGGGAAACAGTGGAAACAATGATAAATTATATTTCTGGGCTCCAAAATCACTGCAAATGGTGATTGCAGCCATGAAATTAAAAGAGACTTGCTCCTTGGAAGAAAAGTTATGACCAAACTATATAGCATATTAAAATCAGTGACATTACTTTGCCAACGAAGGTCCATCTAGTCAAGGCTATGCTTTTTCCAGTAGTCATGTGTGGATGTGAGAGTTGGACTATACAGAAAGCTGAGCACCAAAGAATTGATGCTTTTGAACTGTAGTGTTGGAGAAGACTCTTGAGAGTCCCTTGGACTGCAAGGAGATCCAACCAGCCCATCCTAAAGGAAATCAGTCCTGAATGTTCATTGGAAGGGCTGATGCTGAGACTGAAACTCCAATGCTTTGGCCATCTGATGCAAAGAACTGACTCATTTGAAAAGGCTCTGATGCTGGGAAATACTGAAGGTAGGAGGAGAAGGGGACGACAGAGGATGAGATGGTTGGATAGCATCACTGACTCAATGGACATGAGTTTGAGGAAACTCCAGGAGTTTGTGATGGACAGGGAGGCCTGGCATTATGCAGTCCATGGGGTAGCAAAGAGTCAGACATGATGAGGAACTGAACTGAACTGAACTGACCCTTCTGGGAAGATGTATTGGGGTTGAAGGTGGGACGCAGGTGGACAGCTGGACACACAGTCATCAGCAGCCCACTCTTCACAGTGAGGATCCAGCCAGGCAGTGCCTCCAAGAACCTTCTAGGTTCTTGGCTGAGATCCCTCCTTTAATAGGAGACATTGTTGGGAGAAAAACAAACAGAAATTTAATAGCATGTATTTGTTGTTGTTAAGTCGCTAAGTTGTTTCTGCCTCTTTGTAACCCCATAGACTGTAGCCCGTCAGGCTCCTCTGCCCATGGGATATCCCAGGCAAGAATACTGGAGTGGTTGCCATTTCCTTCTCCAGGGGATCTTCCCAACCCATGGGTGGAACTCGTGTCTCTTGCATCTACTGCATTGGCAAGTAGATTCTTTACCTCTGTGCCACCTTGGAAGCCAAATAACATGTATACCTCCTGTATATATATGTGAGAGACCTAGGAAAACTGAGTAACTCTCCAAAACAGCCCAAGCCATCTCCTTAAATAGCATCTCCAGTTGTCGTTGCCTTCATCCCAGAGAAAGAAGAGTTGCTAGAGATTGGTTCATCCACCTCTTCTTGATGCAGAGAAGGAGACACCCTTATAAATGGAGATTTCCTATAGGCTGATTCATGCTGATGCATGGGAAAAGCCACCACAATATTGTAATTATTCTCCAATTAAAATTAGTTAAGAAATATATATGTATACTGTAAAAGTCCCTCACAAAAGGGTAACTTCTATTCAGTTTTCAAATATTTTCCTGTGTCTGCTGTTTTCTAAAAATAATCAGCTTAGGATAAGCCTTATGCCAAAGACACATTTTCAAGTGACACATTCTGGTCCCCTTCACGAGGAACCTGGCCCTCACTATGTGAGCTCCCAGTCCAGTGAGGACAGCTACAGCAAAGAGGCCAGAGACCAGTGCAGGGAACTAGGAACTGACCACTCTTTTAAAAACATATTTATTTATTTGACCGTGTTGGATCTTAGCTGCAGCATGTGGGATCTTTGTTGCAGTGCTTACTTGCTCTGCAGCACATGAGATCTTTGTTCCCCAACCAGGCATCAAAACCACCTCTCCTTTACTGCAAAGCTGATTCTTAACCACTGGACCATCAGAGAAGACCAAGGAAATGACCACTCTTTGAGGCTTACACTTGGAGTGCTGAGGGGAACCAAGCAGAGGGAGCAATCCCTGAGGAGTGAAAGAGCATTATCAGAAAAGGCTTCATGGAGGAAGTTGAAATTGAAAGAACAGGACAGAAGAACAATAGTACATGCAAAGGTCAAGAAGAGGAAGGTAGAATTCCTTCAAGCCCTGGCAATAGTTGATAAGGCAGCAGCAGTAAGGACTGCTGTTTTGTCACATCAGCTGACTGGTCAGCTGATCACCAAAGAAATGTGGTGAGTGACAGATCATTTGCTTTGTTCTGACACATGTGAGTTCAAATTTCAGTCCTGTCATTTACTGGATATTTGCCTGGGGAAGTTACTTAACTTTTCCAACCCCAGTTTCTTTGTCTATAAAATGAAAATTATAACAGTATCTACCTCATCAGGTTACTGTGAAGGTTAACTGAAATACTGGATATAATACAACATAGCCCAGTGCCTCATTGGTATATAGTAAAGGCTTAATCTATAGTAGCTATAATTATTATTAATACTAATAAAAATAAAATATGTCATAATATTTAAAGATAACAATACTAATGAAATCATGTGTAGGAAATTCATAATTCTTAGAAGTAAGTGGTTTTTTTCAAGATCTCTGATATGCTGCTGCTGCTGCTAAGTCGCTTCAGTTGTGTCCAACTCCGCGCAACCCGGTAGACGGCAGCCCAACAGGCTCCCCGGTTCCCGGGATTCTCCAGGCAAGAATACTGGAGTGGGTTGCCATTTCCTTCTCCAATGCATGAAAGTGAAAAGTGAAAGTGAAGTCGCTCAGTCGTGTCTGACTCTTAGCGACCCCATGGACTGCAGCCCACCAGGCTCCTCCATCCATGGGATTTTCCAGGCAAGAGTACTGGAGTGGGGTGCCATTGTCTTCTCCATCTCTGATATGAGGTGCCAGAAAATCCTATAGCCTATAGAACCCAAGCAGGTGTCTGGATTTCCAAGTGAGAGAAGTGAATCATACAGGATGGTGGCTAAAAACATTGCTTCTGAACTCAAGAAGACAAGGTTCAACTTTCTGGCTCTGACACATGCACTGTGTAATGTTTGTTAAGTTCCTCTTTAATTCTAGGCCTCGGTTTCCTCATCTGAAAATGGGAGTAATGACCCTATCTACCACATAGCCTTGTTAACATTAAGATAAAATGCGATAACACACATAAATTGCTTAGTGCTTGGTACTCAGTTTATACTCAGTTCATTCATTGACCCAGTGTTTGTTGAGCACCTACAACATGCTGAGCTTTGAGCTTAGATGCTGGGAATATATTGGTGGTGAATGAGACAAATTAGGACCTTTCTTTTAAGTAAAGTTTTCAGTAAATGAGAACTACCACTACTGCTGCTACCAAGGCTATACAGGTATTCCTCACTATCAGAAGTCTCATGATCTAGATATTCATTATAATAACTTAAAAAAAAGATTTAACCCAAATTCACTATTCAAAAATTGAAAGCCTTCAGGTGGAAACATTTGAGTTGCATGGGAATCCCCTCCAGAGGATGTAGAATGTACCCCTCTCTAGATAGGACAGCATCTTGAGTTCCAACTGATTAAAAGCATTGTATATCATCACTATCCTCTCCCCTACCATTTCCCTTAAGAGTTTAGCCTTTCATAAGTCACAATATTTGCTTATTTCAAGTGCCAAGGCCCATGTGAACAACATCTTGAGACTCTCTAATTTTTTATTTCATCGTTTATTTATATTACAGGCTTCCCTCGTGGCTTAGATGGTAAAGAGTCTGCCTGCAGTTCAGGAGACCCAGGTTCGATCCCTGGGTCGGAGAGATTACCTGGAATAGGAAATAGCAACCCACTCTAGTATTCTTGCCACAAAAATCTCATGGACAGAGGAACCTGCTGGGCTACAGTCCATGGGGTCGCAAAGAGACGGACACGACTAAACAATTAACCCTTCATGTCTTTTTTATGTTTCAGTATATGTTCATGCAGTTTAGGAATGAAATATAATTTGTTTCTGGGGCTGTAAATTATTGTATCCTAAACAGCCCATGGGGTCCCAAAGAGTTGGACATGACTGACGACTCAGCACAGCACAAACATAAAAATACCAATTGATGAGTTCCTTAAGTGTTAAATAATTAGATATTGATATTTTAAATGCTTTGTGTTACTACTAAATACTTTGTGGTTGATGTATATAGTTGTTTAAGAGGGTTTTCGTAATATTTACAAAAACTGGTTGGAGTTTGTGTACGTATTTTATTATTTTCTCATTCAAATGAATGGAATATAGGGTTCCATTTTATGTTGCTTTACTATATTACACTTTCTCAGTAATATTTTATATTTTAATATGCAGAGGCACCTGTACTAGAACCACTACTGCAAAATTACTTCCACCCACTATATAGTGCTTGCAAACTAATAATTGTTATCTACTAGCTTCCACCAACTACTGACCCCAGCATTACATTTTCAGTATTTACAGAAGCTAATGTTGCCCTTTCTCTGTTCTTTGTTTGAGTATGGTCATGTGATTGGGGGTGGATTCTAGTCCTCAAGGTAAATGACCGGAACCTTACTGACCTTGTTGTGGCTGATGACCGAGGAAGGTTGCTTAAGGATGAAGTGTACAATTCCAGTCACATCTTTTGGTGGCTCTGAGGCCAAGTAAGGAAGTCAGCAACCCCCAGAGTCAAAGGTCTTGGCAGTGAGGAAGGAGATTTCACATGGAAAAGTGGTTAGGATGACCTTCTCCAGCTGCTGCCTGCTGTGAGTGTGTGTGTGCATGTGTGCACATGCACGTGCACTTGTGTGTCTAAGCATGCTGTCCCCTAGAACAGTGATCCCCAACCTTTATGGCATCAGGGACCAGTTTCATGGAAGGCAGTATTTCCACAGACTGGAGGTGGGGAGATGGTTTCAGGATGATTCAAGCACCTTACATGTATTGTGTACTTTATTTCTATTGTTATTACATCAACTCCACCTCAGGTCATCAGGCATTAGATCCTGGGAGTTGGGGACCCCTGCCCTAGGGTATTGCAAAGGCACATGTTTGTTGTGGCAAATATTGATGAGTACCTGAATGGGTAGATGTTGAATGGAATTCTAGTTTTATTACTGATTAAAAATATTTTGAAAGGACCTGTTCCTGGTGAAAGGACCAAGAGCACATTCCCAAGTCAATGAAGTTTGTGGGAACACTGTATGCAGTATCTCCTGTGGATGTGGTCAATATATAAGAGGCTCCAAGTAGGCCTGCAGTAAAGAAATTGATTACTCTTCACATACCAGAATTTCCCCACACTTTTGTTCTTGCCTCACAGAAATCTCTTTTGTATGGCAGCCCACTGAACACTATTCCACAAAACGTGTTTTGAGAAACCCTCTTGTCTATTGTTGTAGAATGAGGTATAACATATGCTAAGACACTTCTTGCCCCATCCAGCATCCTCCTACTGCCTCCCGCCCCATCTTCTGCTTCTCTCTTCCCATCCCATTCTTTCATCTCTCCTTTCCTATCTTTCCTCTCTTCTCTTCCATATTTATTGACACATGATTAAGAGATCTGATCATTACCAAAAGCATTTTAGTAGTCCCCTATGCACTGAAATGATGCTGAGGGCTGTCAAAAGGTGGAAAAAATATATTCTCTGTCCCTTCCCCTCAGGAGCTGTCAGTAGCTCATAGATCTGGACTGGGTGAATATGCAGATTCTTGATAATGTAAGTAATCTACATGCGAGCAAATGGCTGAACACATGGCATGTTCATGGAGGAGATGGGGAATGATCATAGTGAATTACAGCTACACCTTTTTCAGTACTAACAAATTGCCAAACACAGCTCAGCAGGGTGAGAAGAAACACAATTGTTTTTCCCTGTATAATATATGCCATTGTACAGCCAGTGCTGTACTCTCAGAGGTACATTGTGCAATTTTCAGATTTCACCACGTACTGCCTCCCTTGGGAAGCTGCACAAGAATTAGGAGGTTTGTTTTCTACTGCCAGCTCCACTACAGACTTGCTATGGAACATTGAGCAAGCCCCTTGCCCTCTCTGAGCCTTAGAGGAGGATTCATTAGATAACCTGGGAGTGGCCAGTCCCTTCCTGGTCTGAAATTTTGTGATTGGTCTGACAGGGTTGCTGCCCCTTGGTGGTGGCTTAGGGTGAGGTGGGAAATTCAGAGGAGATATTTCCCTCAAAACCTATTTCTGGTTTTCACTGGCCCCTTGCCAACTATTACTTGTGAGGGGGGGAGACTGGCAGACTTGTAAATTGGAGCTGATTGTGGGTGGGAGTTTGTGTGTCCATCTCCATATCTTGCTCCCCTCCCCCCAATTCCAGCATTGCTCCTTTCAAACAATATTTGATTGTGAAGCACATTTTTCAGATGCCATTTACATTCTTGGAGTAAGTTATGGTGTGCTAGTCAAGAGAACAATGTGTGATATTTACCTGGCATGGGCGATACCATGTTCCCAAAGAGAACAGCATGTGACAATCAAATAACCGTAGCAACCCCTTATCTAGAATTTAGACATAGGCAGAGCTCTAGGAGAATGTAGCATGTGTTCTCTTACTTAAGCCTCACAGCAATTGTGTAAGGTAGGGCAGTTCGAATTATCCCCATTTTATAAGGAAGGAAGCCGTCTTGTAGAGAGAGATGCCACGACCTATCCAATTCCACATAGGTAACTGGAGGAGCCAGCTTTCAAACCCAGCCAGGCTGACTCCAGAGCTCTTAACTGGTCTTCTTTTCCTTTAACTGGATAAAACAGATACCCTGGAAAGTCATCAATTATAGAGAGGGGAGGGATGGAAGGAGAGCAACACAGCACAGACCTAGTGAGCCCCAGGCTTGGCAAATGTTCTCTTTCATTCACTGGCTTTATGTAGAAGCACTGGATGTGGTGGAGACCAGGGTTCCTACTCAACACCACCCCCACCAGGATTTGGCACTCTCTGTGACCTCTTTGGGAAATGCTATTCTCTGGGTGGCTGGTGGGAGCTAAGTGGAAGGGCCTCTGAAATGATCACATCAGGAAGCTTGTCCCAGTGCTGTCTGTGTACAGGATTTGTGCGTGCTTCTTGTGCTTAGTTGCTCAGTGGTGTCCGACTCTTTGCAACTGCATGACTGTAGCTGGCTAGGCTCCTCTGTCCATGGGATTCTCAAGGCAAGAATACTGGAGTGGATTTCCATTTCCTCCTCCAGGGGATCTTCCTGTCCCAGGGATTGAACCTGCATCTCCCCCATTGGCAGGCAGATTCTTTATCCGCTGAGCCATCAGGGACTGGCCGAGAGCTAAACCCTGAAAGATGAGGGCTTGCCATTGACACTTTCTGTCTTCCTTTCAGTGTACTTGTCCCTCTCTTCTTGGTATCTGTCAGGAACTTTGTGTGCATATGCTTTGTCTGGGCTGTCAGGTCCCTTGATGCTGACTCTCAACCCATCCACTTGCCATCCTCAATAGATCTTTCCATCCTAATTAAGTTAAAATCTTCTGATCCTACTTCTGTCATTGACTGTAGTGATAGTAGCAGTCTCTAACATGTGTGAATCATTTTCAATGTGTGGGGCTCTGCTTTCAGTATTTGCATGCAGTATATCATTTAATAGGGTTTTCCAGGTGGCACAATGGTAAAGAATCCACCTTCCAGTGCAAGAGACACAGGAGACTCTGAACTGAACACTGAGTGGGGAAGATTCCCAGGAGAAGGAAATGGCAACCTACTCCAGTATCCTTGCCTGGGAAATCCCATGGACAGAGGAGCCTGACAGGTTACAGTCCATGGGGTTGCAAAGAGTCAGACATGACTGAGCACATACGCACATGCATCTCATTTAATTCTGATAGTCCTATGGGCGGGCACTCTTATTATGGCCACTTGACAGTGAAAGTCACTCAAATTGAGAGAGTTTATCTTGTCCATGGTCAACCAATCAGTAAGTGGTGGACAAAGACTTACATCCAGTCTTTCTAACACCAACACCCATGTCATGTCCATGCCTGCTAGCTTATATTACCTCAGAAATACTATGTCAATAACCTGGATCCCATCTGCCTAGTTGCATGTTACTTTCCTAAACAGGATACACAAGATATGATTCCTCAGGATTAAAAAAAAAAGCTTATTTTCCCCCCTCCATTTCTTCCTTTCAACTCATGTCATCCAAATGTAGCACATTTTCCCAGGTACCTCCAGAGTTTACACTCACATGTGATCCTTACTGTGCCCTAGCTTGGTTAATTCAAACTGAGTGCCACTAAGTTTTCTTAATCTTGCCCTGATAGTCTTTCTGTTGCTCTTTCATATTTTTTCTCTCTCAGCCAGAATTGCCTGGCATCTGCCCCTACAGTTCTCTTACCAGCTTTTCCTCTTCCTGGTGGCTACTCACTCACAGGAGTGACTCACTTGCTGTCATGCTATTCTTGTGAGGCCGGTAGTACCACTTACGTTGGCCCCATTGGATAGATGAGAAAACTTAGGCTCAAGCAGCTTGAATGACCTTCAAGGGCTCACACAATCTCTGTTCCAAGTGGAAGGTCTTTCCTAGTACTATTAGCTTCAAGCAAAAGTAGGTGTTGAGAGTGCCTGAGATATGTGGGGGCTTCTAAAATAGACTTTTGACTTAAAATCACACCATTTTCTCAGTGTTTTTTGCTAAAGCACTGGGACTAGAATGGGATGAACTGAGTTAGAGGCCTCTAACAGGCCTCAAATATGCTAATCAACAAGGAGAAGATGAGTTTATGACTTTAGGCAATATTTAAATATACCAAATAAATCACCTGCCACTCTGAGACAAAACCAGGATGAAAGTTGATAGATTTTTACAACATGATCTTATTCCTGGGCTGGATCATCCTGATACCCCAGTGAATGCAAATGTCAAAGGAAAACACACAACTAATGATATGTAGACATTGGTGTTTTGAAGAACAAGCTGTTTGGGGGAAAGCCCCATGGTTTCCTCAGTACTTAGCTTCACAATGTTCTAGAAGTAGGGATTTTAGTTCTCTGATTTGATCAAGGGTTAGCATGCATGCTTATTCACTCAGTCATGTCTGACTTTGGCAACCCGATGGCCAATAGCCCGCCAGGCTCCTCTGTCCCTGGGATTTCCCAGGCAAGAATACTGGAGTGGGTTGCCATATCCTCCTCCAGGGGGTCTTCCTGACCCAGAGTTTTAACCCTCATCTTCTGCATTGCAAGTGCATTCTTTACCTCTGAGCCATCAGAGAAGCCATGATAAAGAGTTAGTAAGTAGGAAATTTGAGAGCAGGTTGCACCTAGAAGGAAAAAAAGAGTGTCTTTCATTTTCCTCTAGATACCAGACACACCTTCCTGGTTAGATTTCTCCATTCAAGATTTTGTTGGAATCCTCTCTGTACATACTTGTTCTATTGCTTGGGAGGTAGCAAAGGTTTAGTAAACAATGGCTGTCTAGGTGGATGAGTGGATGCTATGTGTTGATTGCTTTTTCTGGATAATCATTCCATGTGTTAGCCTATGCTGTCCTTATCAGGGACACTTTAGAGCCAATAATGCTCAAACCCTAGATGGAGTAAACCACTTCACATGATATAGGAAGGCAGGGTAGTTAAGATGATTCTAATAAACTAAAAATAAAACTTCTTCCTATTACTCAGTACCTTTCAAATAAGTACTTGCTTCCTGCTGAAATGCAAATACCCCTGGGTGAGATGCAAAGTGTGGACCAGAGAGCCTTCCCTGCCTATGCTTCTCAAATTGGCCTCAGAAGCAGGGGGCACTCAAAGCCAGAGGATAAACAAGCCACATCTTCCTGGAGGGTCCATTTTCACTCTAAGCTTTGAGGGATGGGAAGTTAGGAAACTTTAGATAATTTAAACCATCATTTATACATTGAAGCAAGCATTAGTATGTGTATGATTGAGCTTGGGCAGCCATAACAAAATACTATAGACTGGGTGGCTTCAACAACAGGAATTCATTTGTCACAGCTGAGAAATCCAATGTGCTGGCCAGTTTGGTTCCCCAGTGAGGACTCTTTTCCAGATTCATGAATGGCTACCTTTTCACTGTGTCCTCACATAGCAGAGAGAGAAAGCAAGCTTTCTTCTTATGAGGGTACTAATCCCTTCATGAGGGCCCCACCCTCATGAACCCATACAACCCACGTCCAGTACTATCACATTGGCGGGTAGGGCTTCAATATATGAATTTGAGGGGTGGACACAATTCAGTCCACAACAATATCTAGTAGAACAAACTGTGAAAGTCACATGTTTTTCTTTTGTTTTACAATAACAGGAGAAAAGAAAATAGTTACAGTTTTGCAACAGATCACTTTGGGTTATACTTCTAATGTCCTGGGAGATATTCTTTCCTTTTCTTCTGCCTGTGGATGCTTGAGATGAAGTTTAAGAAGCAGTCAGGGTTGCAAAAGCTGGTCCAATATGAATAACTCCACTTGGTGTTGTGCCCTGAAGAAGCCTTAAGCCTTATGAAACTGTTGGTAACAGTTTATAAGTGGATGCGAATAAAATATCTGAGAGGAAATTTTGGAGACCATGAGTAGATGCAGATTTCATAAGACTGGAAACAGGAAAACACTGAGGGAGAAGGCAAAGAACTGAGAAGGTGGGGCTCTTGATCGTTCTTTTCCCCAGTTTCAGTTTGTTTGGGGGAGGACTGGCCTTCCTGGGACCTCTTTCCCATCTAATTCCCTGATAATTTCAGCTGTACTTCTAAGATGGTTCTCAGATGAGTTCTAGGGGAAAAGGTTAATTACTGGATCCCAACAGGTTTTATTCCTGGGGCTGGAGATGAGGGGTATTGGACAAGAATCCTGATGTAATAATCTTGAAACTTTCTACAAAGCACACATGGCCAAGATCTCTGAAACTTTCCCCCCTCCCCCAACCTGTATTTAGTAAATAGTATCCAGTGAGCACACATTCCTTCCTTTACATCATGTAACTCAGAATTAAATGCAACTTAAATGGTATCTTCCACCTAGTAGTATATTTAGGATTTCCTGAAGCTTTGTTTTAAAATCTTCCTTATAGGTGCTCTGGCCCGCCTAACTCTGGCCTAACTCTAAGCAGCTCTGACCCGCTGATTCTTGATTTATCCGGTTTTCACATCCACTTCCTTTCAGTTCCTTTGCCCCTTTCTCTACTTTCACAGACACCTGCCTCTTTGGTCCCCCTGTGCACTTAGAAAGGTCTCTCATTCACATCAGAATGTTTGCTCTGACTTTTCCAACCTAAACCACTGTTTCTTATTCATTTCATTTGCTTAAAATAATTGACACTAGACATATGGCATCCTGTCCACAACTAAGGCTACCTTAGTTCACTTGAAAGAACTGCTTCCTTTATAAAAATCCATTCTCTTGGCAATAATATTAATAATAGCAACGACACCTGCCATTCAATGAGCACTTGTGTTATATTTGTTTTCACATTTAATCTTGCAAACCTTATGTGGCAGGTATGAGTGTTCTCATTTTAGAGCTGAGGAAACCAAGGCCAAGAAGAACAGACTGTCCTAAGTTTCTGCTAGAGATAGTCCCCTATTCAAAAGTATCTCTGCTGCTAACTTGGTACAGAGTCATTCCTTGGATATGAAATTAAAAGGTTGAAATTTCTGGGATAGGTAACTTCTTAGCCTCTTTCCAGGAAGCAAAGTATCATCATTGAAGGCACACGTCATGGCATTGGACTGATGTGGGTTTGAATTATGGCCCTGCTGGTTGACTTTGACAAAGTCACTCATCTCTCTTGATCTGTTTCTTTATCTGTAAAACAGGGACAATAATTCCCATGTAACAGAGTTATTATAAGAACTAAATGAGATGGTATCTATAAAGTATGAACAGAGTAAATGTTCAATAAATGACAAGCTGTCATTAAAAATCTAAGTTTCGGATTAGAAATGATACAAATCCTGCCAAATAAGGAGCAGAGCTTGACTTCCAGCCATTTAAAGAAGTTAATCTATTTTGGAGAAAATACCTCAGGACTCCTGGGAGAACTATGGAAAGATTCATAGTTAAAGTCTGTGTTCTTTCCCTTAAGGAATGAAGCACTGGGTTTAGAAAATAATTTGACCTGGTTTAAGAGTTCTTGCTCTATAATTTGAATAAAGCCCACTTGTGTCTCAGCCCCATCTATCACAGTGTTATGATCAAAGGAAAGCAAGTCCCATATCCAAACTAATCAAAGCACAGTTAAAATCTTCACAGCAAGCTCTTTCTAAAGTGCCAAAGACCTCACAGGGAACAGAAAGAGTTCTCCAAAATCCCCTTTGCCATTTCCTATACTCTCAGTTTTTTCCACACACAGCAGCTGCCTCCAGGTCCCATTTCTCCCCAACTCTGGCTTCCCATGTGGTTCAGCAGTAAAGAATCTGCTTACCAGTGCAGAAGACACGAGAGACACAGGTTTGATCCCTGGGTCCAAAAGATGCCCTGGAGAAGGAAATGGCAACCCAGTCCAGTATTCTTGCCTGGAGAATCCTAGGGACAGAGGAGCCTTGTAGGCTACCATCCATAGGGTCACAGTAGGTTTTGACTGAGCATGCACACACTGTCTCCCTAAACCTTTCTCACAAATGGAGTCTAAGGAGACTTGTGTCTTTGTCTCTTCCTCTGCCCCTTTCCCCTAGATCAGCTCTTTATTTTGTAATTCCACTTACACAGATTCTACATCAAAAAGGACAGCTGAGATGATGCTTTTGATGGCCTGACCACAGCCAGGGAGTGGGAGTTTGTGTGAGGGGAGGGTGGGGGGAAGTGTAGATTGGGAGGTAGACTGCAAGCACTTATCATTTAATGGCTTCTAGATTTGGAGCAATTTAAGTCAATTGAAATTTTATGCTTACTAAAGATATGGCTCTTAGACTAAGAAGCACATTTTTTCTCTTTAAGATGGGAATTTAGCAATTCACAGATACAATACCAAAGTTTGAGACTGTTCTGATTGGTGGCTATTTATGTTTCTCAGGAAAAAAATGCTATATATATTTTAGTAAAAAAAAAATTCTCAAAACTCAGCTGTGGTGGTTGGGGAAGATAATAAGATGGGCTTTGAGTGGTGAGAAGTAGGTAAACCTTTGATGTGGTGCTTCCCAAAATATACATAATCTCATTTAGTCCTCAAAACACCCTGTGAGGTGGATGCCATTATTGCCATCCTGCAGGTAAGGAAATAGAGACTTACAGAAAGAAATGAAGTACATTGCCTAATGTCACTTGGTTTACAAGTGATAAAGTTGGGGCTTGGTGGGGTCTAATTAAACTTAAAAGCTTTTGCACAATGAAGGAAACTATAAGCAAGGTGAAAAGGCAGCCTTCAGAATGGGAGAAAATAATAGCAAATGAAGCAACTGACAAAGAATTAATCTCAAAAATATACAAGCAACACCTGCAGCTCAATTCCAGAAAAATAAAAGACCCAATCAAAAAATGGGCCAAAGAACTAAACAGACATTTCTCCAAAGAAGACATATAGATGGCGAACAAACACATGAAAAAATGCTCAACATCACTCATTATGACAGAAATGCAAATTAAAAACCACAATGAGGTACCATCTCACGCTGGTCAGAATGGCTGCTATCAAAAAGTCTACAAACAATAAATGCTGGAGAAGGTGTGGAAAAAAGGAACCCTCTTACACTGTTAGTGGGAATGCAAACTAGTACAGCCACTATGGAGAACAGGGTGAAGATTCCTTAAAAAACTGGAAATAGAACTGCCATACGACCCAGAAATCCCACTGCTGGGCATACACACTGAGGAAACCAGAATGGAAAGAGACACGTGTACCCCAGTGTTCATCACAGCACTGTTTACAATAGCCAGGACACGGAAGCAACCTAGATGTCCATCAGCAGACGAATGGATAAAAAAGCTGTGGTACATATACACAATGGGATATTACCCAGCCATTAAAAAGAATGCATTTGAATCAGTTCTAATGAGGTGGATCAACCTGGAGCCTATTATACAGAGCTAAGCAAGTCAGAAAGAAAAACACCAATACAGTATATTAACACATATATATGGAATTTAGAAAGATGGTAATGATGACCGTATATGCAAGACAGCAAAAGAGACACGGATGTAAAGAACACACTTTTGGACTCTGTGGCAGAAGGACTCTGTGGGATGATTTGAGAGAATAGCATTGAAACATGTATATTATCATATGTGAAATAGATTGCCAGTCCAGGTTCGATGCATGAGGCAGGGTGCTCAGGGCTGGTGCACTGGGATGACCCTGAGGGATGGGATGGGGAGGGAGGTGGGAGAGAGGGTCAGGATGGAGAACACATGTACACCCATGGCTGATTCATGTCAATGTATGGCAATAAACACCACAATATTGTAAAGTAACTAGCCTCCAATTAAAATAAATTAAAAAAAAAATTTTTAACACTAAAAAAAAAAAGTTGGGGCTTGGTCCCAGAGCTGTATGACTCCAAAGTGACAAGAGGAATAAAGCAAAGATGCCCATATAGTTCCTCCATCCTCCCCCCCACCTCTCTCTCTCTCTCTCTCTTTCTTTCTTTCTCTTTCAATCCCACCCCCTGCATAGAAAATGCATATCCAATCTGAGATGACTAGACTGAAAATAGGTATGGTAATATGAAAGCCAAACCCAGTTAGAGAGCTTGAAGATGACTTAAGTCTGGCAAGAACTGGAGGAGGAGGAGATTAATTAAGGTACATAGGAACTAGCAAAGGTCATCCAAATGACAAAGTCATAAAGATGGATGCCACAATAATAATAATTTATGTATCCACCACTTAGTGCAAGATGTTAAACATTAACAATACATTTGAAGTCCCTGTGAAACCCTGCTGCCATTTTAGAAGTAAACACAATATTGAATTTGTCTTTTTCATCATTCTCCTCCCCTACAAAACAAACATAGATTCCAATGGGAAATTTGACAGTACCAAAGAGAAAGAGCAGAGAGGCTGAGTAGGTGAGTATTCTCAGTATGGAATTTAGGAAGGAAAGAGATATCAAAGGGAAATTGGGCAAATTCTGAATGCCTTCCATACACTATAATATACATAAGTAAAGCTTATATCATGCTAATAGCTTACTACATATTGCTTATCTCTCAACAGCCTTGTAGGCTTCCCTGGTAGCTCAGAGGTTAAAGTGTCTGTCTGCAGTGCGGGAGACCTGGGTTCGATCCCTGGGTCGGGAAGATTCCCCTGGAGAAGGAAATGGCAACCCACTCCAGTATTCTTGCCTGGAGAATCCCATGGACGGAGGAGCCTGGTAGGCTGCAGTCCACGGGGTCGCAGAGTCAGACACAACTGAGCGACTTCACTTCACTTCTTCTTTACTTCAACAGCCTTGTAAGAAAGAAATTCATCATCATTTTACAGATTTGCTTTCAGTTCTTCAGACATGAAAATGCCTAGCACTGGCTAGGGTCAAAAAACTGTGACTTGGAGAGATTAAATAATTTATTAATCCACGATAGAGCCTTGAACCCAAGTTTAACTGGTGCTAAGACCCACTTTCCAATATCACACTGGGAAGTTTATAAATTGAGAAATAAGATAAAACCAATCAAGCCATTCCCAACACTAGTTTTCCTGAAGTTATGTACAACACCTTAACATCATATGTAATTCTAGTGATGGGGATTTTTTTGGTCCTGGTTGGCAAGAGCTCATCTCCCTTCACTACTTTGTTGGAGTTTAGGATAAATAATGTGGAACAACATGGATGTTGACATCTATAAAATGTGCAAAAGGGACACAGAAGTAGATGATTCAGCAGTGATGAGCAAGGTGATCCAGGTGAAGAGTATATAAAGGATTTCTGAGATTCGTATGCGATTGGCAAACTAATAAGCTGTGTATATTGGAGATTTTATGAGATTTTGCATTTAGGCATATTGTTAATATGAAAATACTTATATGATACAGTGAGTTTGAAATTTTATGCTCCTTCCACATCCACTCTTTCATTGGAGCCTCACAATTTGTTCTTTAGTTTTCCTCTTCAGTGTGCTCTTTATAAGCATAAGACATTATTCCTAAGGAACCTGTCCCATCAGCCCAGTTTTTCTCACAGTCTCCAAATCTTCAGGCCTTTACAAGTTTTTATTTTTGAAAAAATATTTTGCTTCATGATTTTTATTTATTTATTATTTTTGGCTGTACTGGATCTTCATTGCTGAGCAAGGGCTTTCTTGGGGTGCTCAGGCTTCTCATTGAAGTGGCTTTTCTTATTGTGGATCTGGGCTCTAGGACACATGGGCTTCAGTAGTTGTGGCTCCTGGGCTCTAGAGCAGTCTCAACAGTTGTGGCACAAAGGTTTACTTGCTCCACAGCATGTGGGAACTTCCAAAATCAGGGATCAAACCTGAGTCTCCTGCATTGGCAGGCGGAATCTTTACCATTGAGTCACCAGCTAAACTCCCCAAGTTTTTCTCCTATTCCATGCACACTCCGTTTCTGACCAAGCTCCTTAGGGTGACCTTAAAAGAGATGAGTCCTTGTCTCTTCTATCTTCATTTTGCACCTTCAGACATTTAATCCCATGCCCCTAGGATTCTGGGTTCTGCAGTCTTCAGAACATTTCTTTTTATTGTGAAACTTGGAAGTTGTAAAATAATCGTGGGTTATCATTGGCTGTAATACATGTTTTCTGTTGCCTGGAAAGTAAATATGGAGTAGCCGCCCTTACAGCAAACCTTCCTGAGAGAAACTAGCTGGAAAGCAGACTTCCTTATGCTGAGGTGAGAAAGTCCCAGAAGTGAGGACAGGGGTGGAGGCAAAGGTAATCAAGGCAAGGAACTCTTCTTTCAGGAATCATTTCACTAGGAATTGAGAATGAAAAATGGTACAAAGTAAGTCCAGCATTTTCAGGGCATACTGAAGAGAAGGTTACAGTGAAGGGCCAGGATGGAACCATTTGATTCTTAATGAAGCTCATGGTTACCCTGAATGGTTCAGGGCCTCTCAAATTCTTCCACCTCAGTACCCTAAGGGCAGAACCAGTAGTTTTCCCCACCCCTCCCCCACCACTACACTATACAAGATTAGGGACAAAATCCAAAGTCAGCCTCAAATAGAAAATTTATTTGAAATCTACTGTTTTCTTTTAAAAATACATGTGAATCTGGAATTCCATCTCTTGTTTATTTCATTTTAATCTTATTCCCCTTTAGCCTTTTACCCTCCTTCCCATTTCCTTTCCCCAACATAAGGAACCATGTTAATGTGTGTTGGTATATCTTTTTCCTTGAATTGTTCCAAATGTATTGTTTTATGTGCATGCATTGTAGTTTATGAAAATGATATTTATTACATACCTCTTCTCAGTTCTTAGATTTTTATTTCTCAGCATTGTGTATGTAAGAAACACCTGTGCTCTGTGTATACATCTAACCTGACACTACTCACTGAGGCATTACAGTGTTTATATCTAGTGTGTGTATCCACCACATTTTACCAGAATTTTGTCTTTGTCTACTTTCCCAGACAAAGACAGAGAAGCTCTATACAGTCAGCAAAAACAAGACCAGGAGCTTACTGTGGCTCAGATCATGAACTTCTTATTGCCAAATTCAGACTGAAATTGAAGAAAGTGGAGAAAACCACTAGATCATTCAGGTATGACCTAAATCAAATCCCTTATGACTATACAGTGGAAGTGAGAAATAGATTTAAGGGATTAGATGTGATAGACAGAGTGCCTGATGAACTATGGACGGAGGTTTGGGACATTGTACGGAAGACAGGAATCAAGACGATCCCCAAGAAAAAGACATGCAAAAAAGCAAAATGGCTGTCTGAGGAGGCCTTACAAATAGCTGTGAAAAGAAGAGAAGTGAAAAGCAAAGGAGAAAAGGAAAGATATACCCATTTGAATGCAGAGTTCCAAAGAAGAGCAAGAAGAGAGAAGAATGCCTTCCACAGCGATCAATGCAAAGAAATAGAGGAAAGCAATAGAATGGGAAAGATTAGAGATCTTTTCTAGAAAACTAGAGATACCAAGGAAACATTTCATGCAAAGATGGGCTCAATAAAGGACAGAAATTGTAGAGACCTAGCAGAAGCAGAAGATATTAAGAAGAGGTGGCAAGAATACACAGAAGAACTGTACAAGTAAGATCTTCATGACCCAGATAATAACGATGGTGTGTGATCACTCACCTAGAACCAGACATCCTGGAATGTGAAGTCAAATGGGCCTTAGGAAGCATCACTAGGAACAAAGCTAGTGGAGGTGATGGAAATCCAGTTGAGCTATTTCAAATCCTAAAAGATGAGGCTGTGAAAGTGCTGCACTCAATATGCCAGCAAATTTGGAAAACTCAGCAGTGGCCACAGGACTGGAAAAGGTCAGTTTTCATTCCAATCCCAAAGAAAGGCAGTGCCAAAGAATGCTCAAACTACCGCACAATTGCACTCATCTCACACGCTAGTAAAGTAATGCTTAAAATTCTCCAAGCCAGGCTTCAGCAATACATGAACCGGGAAGTTCCAAATGTTCAAGCTGGTTTTAGAAAAGGCAGAGGAACCAGAGATCAAATTGCCAACATCCGCTGGATCATCGAAAAAGCAAGAGAGTTTCAGAAAAACATCTATTTCTGCTTTATTGACTATGCCAAAGCCTTTGACTGTGTGGATCACAATAAACTGTGGAAAATTCTGTAAGTGATGGAATACAAGACCACCTGACCTGCCTTTTGAGAAACCTGTATGCAGGTCAGGAAGCAACAGTTAGAACTGGACATGGAACAACAGACTGGTTCCAAATAGGGAAAGGAGTACCTCAAGGCTGTATATTGTCACCCTGCTTATTGAACTTATATGCAGAGTATATCATGAGAATTGCTGGGCTGGAGGAAGCACAAGCTGGAATCAAGATTTCTGGGATTGAGGTATCAATAACCTCAGATATGCAGATGACACCACCGTTATGGTAGAAAATGAAGAAGAACTAAAGAGCCTCTTGATGAAGATGAAAGAGGAGGGTGAAAAAGTTGGCTTAAAGCTCAACATTCAGAAAACTAAGATCACAGCATCCAGTCCTATCAGTTCATGGCAAATAGATGGGGAAACAATGGAAACAGTGTCAGACTTTATTTTTTTGGGCTCCAAAGTCACTGCAGATGGTGACTGCAGCCATGAAACTAAAAGATGCTTACTCCTTGGAAGGAAAGTTATGACCAACCTATACAGCATATTGAAAAGCAGAGACATTACTTTGTCAACAAAGGTCCGTGTCATCAAGGGTATGGTTTTTCCAGCAGTCATGTATGGATGTGTGAGTTGGATTATAAAGAAAGCTGAGCACAGAAGAATTGATGCTTTTGAACTGTGGTGTTGGAGAAGACTCTTGAGAGTCCCTTGGACTGCAAGGAGATCCAACCAGTCCATCCTAAAGGAAATCAGTCCTGAATATTCATTGGAAGGACTGATGCTGAAGCTGAAACTCTAATATTTTGATCACCTTATGCGAAGAGCTGACTCATTTGAAAAGACCCTGATGCTGGGAATGATTGAGGACAGGAGGAGAAGGGGACCACAGAGGATGAGATAGTTGGATGACATCACCGACTCTATCGACATGGGTTTGGGTGAACTCCAGAAGTTGGTGATGGACAGGGAGGCCTGGCGTGCTGCAATTCATGGGGTTGCAAAGAGTTGGACATGACTGAGTGACTGAACTGAACTGAACTGATCTTTCCCAGAGATGAACACTCAGATAGCTGTCAACTCACTACCTCACCAGGCAGCGATGCAGGGAAAATCTTTGTGCATGTCCTCATATGGACTCATGAAAATTTATTGGGGGGTATATACGAAGAAGAGAACTGCTGGCCCATAGAATATGTGTTTTCTTCATTAGACTATGTTATGCCAGATTGCTCTCCAGAATGGCTACACCAGCTTTTACTCCCACCAGCACTGGAGGAGAGTGGGAGTCTTTTCCCTCAACCATTCCCACCCTTTGTGTGCATGCTCAGTCACTTCAGTTTTATCTGACTCTGTGACCCTATGGACTGTAGCCCACCAGGCTCCTCTGTCCATGAGATTCTCCAAGCAAGAATACTGTAGAGGGTTGCCATGCTCTCCTCCAGGGGATCTTCCCAACCCAGGGGTTGAATCCACATCCTGTATTGGCAAGTGGTTTCTTTACCACTAGCACCACCTGGGAAGCCCTGCAACCCTTTAGCAGTATCCACATTTCTGATTTTTGTCAGCCTCAAATTTGTGATAGTCCAGTGAATCTTTTGATTTGCATATTTCTGATTATGAATGATTCATGTTTATATTAAATGACCAATCCATAGTAAAGTCGATGCACCAAGAATCAAGAAGGGTTGAGTTACGCTTGTTTCCAAGTTCCCTTCACATACCTGGATCTGCTTCCTGGGTTAGGCACATATCATTTGGGAGAGTACAGTTACTAGCTGTGTGATCTTGGGAAAGTTGCCTTCTTTCTCTGATCTCTACTTCCTCTATAAAGGAAGACTAGACCAGATAATCACACAGAGTTCTTCAAGATATAACATTTGTGATTTGAATGATGTCATTTTGAACCATCAAATATTGCATTAGCACTTCTGTATTAAATGTTCCCTCAACCAAAAAAAGAAAAAATCCGTTCAGTTCATTTTCTATGTGGTAGCAATTTACTCTCCACTAACAGTCCACATCTTTCCCTCCCACTTCTCCCAACCAGGGAAGTAAACGCCTCTTCATACTCTCTTGCTAGCCTGGAACAGAACAACATCAATTTGTTCCTGCTGTTCTCCTGCACATCATTTGCCCAAATTGTGGACCTATCAAACTTGGCTGTCCCCAGTCAGAACAAGGGGAAGATTAAAAGAGAGACTTCAGCTTAGCCACATGCCTCTGTAAATGTGAAATGCAAAACAGGCTAATAATATGACATGATAGGCTGGCAATCCCATGGTACTCATAATTCTTGGCACAAAATAAATGCTATTTATGCCCCTATTTTGCTAGGGGGTGAGGAGGAATAAGTCATTTACAAGCCTTCCCTGATTCAGAGAAAGAAAATTTGAAAACAGTTAAACAAAGTCTCTTTAAAATACAGTAATGAACACCCTTCCCACCTTCCTCCCCATCTCACCCATCTAGGTTGTTACTGAGTCTCATTTTGAGTTCTCTGAGTCATACAGCAAAATCCCATTGGCTGTCTATCTTACATATGGTAATGTATGTTTCCATGTTGATGTAGGAGGGGATATAAGTAAACCTATGGTTGATTCATGTTGATGTTTGGTAGAAACCAATGCAGTATTGTAAAGCAATTATCCTTCAATTAAAAATAAATCAAAAAGAAAGGGAAAAATATCCATAAAGTACAGTAATGAAATATTAGGTTGAACCATATGACACTGCAATTTTTGTAGGTAAAAGAAAAAACATTTAATATCAGCAAATTCATATGGTTCAACCTAGTAGATGTGACATAGTCAAAAAGTCTCTTAAAAATTCCAGAGCGATCATTATCAATGACTTCATTAATACTACTTTCATTCATTTACAAGTAAGACTGCCATATATTCTTTACCTGGTAGACACAGCATCAACAGAGCAAACTTGCTTTCTTGATGTTGAATGACTGTAATGGGAAGTCTTCTTCCAGCTAGACCATGGGCTCTCTCTTTTCAAGAATATTTCCAGTGTTTTAAGTGTCACTCACTGTAATCCTGCCTCCAGGGCTCTTGTGTGAATCAAATGTGATAGTGTTAGGTAAATTTGTTTATCTAGCATCACTGACTCAATGGACATGAATTTGAGCAAATGGTGGGAGATAGTGAAGGATGGGGGCCTGGCATGCTGCAGTCCAGGGGGTCAAAAGAGTTGGACAGAGACTTAGCGACAGAACAACAGTAACAAAACTTGTTAATTTACAGTGCTGTGTTAGTTTCAAGTGTAAGGAAAGTGATTCAGCTATGCATATATATGTATTCTTTTTCAAATTATTTTCTATTATAGGTTATTACAAGATACTGAGTTCCCTATATTATACAGTAGGACCTTCTTGTTTACCTATTTTACATACAGGAGTTTATATCTGTTAATCCCAAATTCTGAAATTTATCCCCCCACCCTTCCCTCTTTGGTAACCATAACTTTATTTTCTTTGACTTTGAGACTATTTCTGTTTTGTAAATAAGTCCATCTTTTTATCTAGTTTTAAAGTCACAAGGCAAGTGCAAGGAATGGGGAGGAGCTTCTATTTGTTAAGTATGTGTCAGACATGGTGCTCAGCATTTCACATACACAGTCTATTCTAATCTTCACAAATGCCTGAGAAAATCACTTTTATATCCATTGTATAAATGAGGCTCAGGCACGGAGGTTAAATAACTTGCTAAAGGTCACACAGCTAGTAAGTGGGAACACTGAGACTCAAACTCAGGTTTGTCTGACTCCAAAGCTGATCTTTCTGATGTTTTGTTCTGCTTTTTATCACGGTCTTGAATAATTTCTAACAACTTTATTTTTGGATCATACTTCAACAATGATATTGGAAATTGCTAAAAGGCAGGAGCTCTTGTACCTGAATCAGCTAATCATTGGTTCCCATTGTAATTACATGCAGCACTTACGTTGCAAATATTTATTGAGTATCTGTGTATATCAAGCAAAGTATTACCACCAACACTGCCATAAGCAGCCCTCATTTACAAGTGGCTTTTTGACTTGGGTTTCATTGGGTCACTACCCCCAGGTTGCTTTCTGTCATGTATTCCAGAACCTATCATAATCTTTCTCAACCTTGTATCTCAGAGACTTGGAACTTACTCTGTCTCTCTCTGGAACATTCTTACCCTTGGGCCAAATGTCAATTCATCATGGAGCTCTTCCTCAACCACCTGATCCAGTGTAGAAGTGCCTGTCACTTCCTGTCTCCTATCTTGATTTTCTTCATTGCATTTATCACCATTAGATTTGTTTAATGTCTATTTTGTTCAACACATATTCCCAACTATCTGGAACAATCCCTGGCACACAGTAGGTGTTCAGTATTTGTTGAGTGATTGAGGAAATAGTTTCCACAGTTGAAGGAGATTACATGTGCCTGTTTATTATGCTATCATTTTGATGACTGAAACAAAATATGTATGATTGGGTTATTATATAATATTTGTAGTAATGTCAGATCACTTTTGTTGGAGCTATTTTTTTTTTTCTTACTGAAGTACCAGTTCTCAAGTTTCTACTTATTCTTTATATGGCTTTTCATTTACCAACTTCTCTAAGTAAGACACTTGAACTACATGGTGTACTCATTATAGCTGATGGGATCTCAACATTCCCTTCTCCCCCCAACTCAGACTTTACCTTAATTACTCTTTATAAAAAGCTCACCTTTTAATATCTACAAAAGATATTTCAGGAACTTTCAAGCCCTGGGTTATTGACTACTGACAGCCAGATTTCATAAGAACCTATAAATAGGGAACTGAATGAACTTAATACAATTATAATCAGCCCAAGAGTAAAAAGCTCACATTAACACAGTTGTCTTATGGCATCAAGCTCACAATAACTCAGTTGTCTTACATTTCAGTTTTCTTACCTACCCCCTAACATATTATTAATGAAAATAAAATCTTCTCACATGTACTTGCAGAGAAGGCAATGGCACCCCACTCCAGTACTCTTGCCTGGAAAATCCCATGGACGGAGGAGCCTAGTAAGCTGTAGTCCATGGGGTCGCTAGGAGTCGGACACGACTGAGCGACTTCACTTTCACTTTTCACTTTCCTGCATTGGAGAAGGAAATGGCAACCCACTCCAGTGTTCTTGCCTGGAGAATCCCAGGGATGGGGGAGCCTGGTGGGCTGCCGTCTCTGGGGTCACACAGAGTCGGACACGACTGAAGCGACTTAGCAGCAGCAGCAGCAGCACATGTACTTGACTATAAACATCTCCGTATTTAACTGCATAGGACAGAATTTACCACTGTTTCTAAAAAGGGGTGGCAAGTAGTACCATGAATGCAGGCAAGGAAAGATAATGGTTATTAGACACATTAAATAATAGAGAAAGACTGAGTGTGCTGTGTTAGTCGCTCAGTCGTGTCCATGTCTTTGAGACCTTATGGACTGTAGCCCACCAGGCTCCTCTGTCTATGGGATTCTACAGCTAAGAATACTGGAGCAGGTAGCCATTCCCTTCTCCAGGGGATCTTCCCAACCCAAGGATCGAGCTCAGGTCTCCTGCATTGCAGGCATATTCTTTACCATCTGAGCCACCAGGGAAGTCCAAGGAAGACTGAGGTTGCTATCAAAATAACATGCACCTCATTGTCCAAATTCAACATCTTGGGTTTGTAAGACCTACTTTCAAGGAGCTATTGCTTCTCTCTATGTACCATGATGACCATTTGCTGGATGGTATTTTCTGGGGTTATATATAGACTCACAAATTGAATAGGGAAGCTTTCCTCAGTATAATGAAAAAAATAAAAATGATTAGTGTGCTTTGCCACTCACCGGTTTCTTCTGAACCTCTTGCCTCCAAATAGCATTTTTATTAAAATATTAAAGGAAACTAACTTTTATTGAAAGAGAAAGGTATTGGGCTACATCCTTTTATATAAATGGCATCTTATTTAATTCTCCCATAACTCTAGAAGATGCTATTAGGCCCATTTTTGAACGAGGAAATTCACAGACAGAGAGACTAGTAACTTGCTCAAAGTCAAATGTGTAGGTAATATCAGAACTGGGAGTGAATCCAGGTCCTTTGATTCTAAATCCCACATTATTCTTCCCATACACTCCCTTGCAAATCATATGTTTCAATAAAATTGAACATTTAAAACATTATTTAAATGAATAAAAACTCCCAGCCACAGTCAGAGAGTGTACCAAGTTATCAATGACTTTAATCCAACTATGTTTTTTCTTCCAGCTTAGACTATAATACTTCTTCCAACCCTTAATTTTACAGGCATATGCAGGATTCTGGGGACTGCCAAGTAGTTTGGAATCAAAAGATCTTGAAAGTATAGCTTTTTCCACCTAATAGCTTTGTGGCATTTGTGGTGACTAAATAAGTCTCAGTTTGCTAGGCAAATTCTATGTGAAGCTGCTTCTTGTCTCTATAATCCTACCTAATCAAAACCATCCTTCCCCAACCAATTTCAATATTATACATCAAAGTAAAATAAGGACATAACATTTTCACTAATGACTTGCCTGAAGTTAAGGTGTTTTCAATGTTATGGTGTAGGAGGTTTCTTAGAATGGTTATATATGTATTCCTATTTCCTATTACTAGAGTTTTATAGTCTTATCTAATTTATTTTTGTTTTTATGATCTTTCCAGTTCACAAAGCAAAGCTCATTCAAATTAGCTTTCTCATTTGATCTTTAAGCCAGCTGCAGTGAATAGGTGATTTGTCGAAGGTAATAGTCAAATGATCCGATTATCAGTCTCTTGGTATGGTTCTCCTACCACATATCAGAAAATGAATACTCTACAGAAAATGATAGCTGATATGTGTTGAGGGCTAACTATATACTTGGGAGTTTTTTCTTAGCAATGTATGTGTTGTGTCTGATTTAATCCTCAAAACAATTATAAGAGGTACTTTCATCTGCAACAACTAAGGCACAGAGAGGATAAGGAACTTAATTATGATCACATAGCAAATGAGTAGCAGTTGCTGGATTTCAACCCAGGGAAACTGATTATAGCACCCAAACTCTTAACCAGTATTTGCAATTACACTCCTAACACATTGAATGCTTGCTAAAACAGGGTATGTGTGCATGTTAAGTCACATCAGTTGTTTCCGACTCTGTACGACCCCATGTACTGTAGCCCTCCAGGCTCCTTTGTCCATGGAATTCTCCAGGCAAGAATACTGGAGTGGGTTGCCATTCCTTTATCCAGGGGATCTTCCAGACCCAGGGATCAAACCCGCATCTTTCATGTCTCCTGCATTGACAGGTGGGTTCTTTACCACTAGTACCATCCGGGAAGCCCCTACTAAGACAGGAAGGTATACATAATATTTTAGTAAGATCTTCTTATTGCCTAATTTGAGGAATTGTAAAGTGGTTTTCTAAAGCAACAGGGTATATATTGCCGCCCATCAGCAGTGTACAAGGGTTCCAATTTCTTCACATGTTTGTCAACATTTGTTATTGTCTGTCTTTTTGACAGGCACATCTAATGGATATGAAGTGGCATTTCATTATGATTTTGATTTGCATTTCCCTGGACAAATGATGTTGAGCATCTTTTCATGTGTTTGTGGTCCTTCTGCATTTTCTTTGGATTAATGTCTATTCAAATCCTTTGACCATATTTTTGTTTATTTGTTAATTGAAGGATAATTGCTTTATATAATTTTGTTGTTTTCTGTCAAACCTCAACATGAATCAGCCATAAGTATACATATGTCCCCTCTTGAAACTCCCTCCCATCTCCCTCACCATCCACCCCTCTAGGTTGATACAGAACCCATGTTTGAGTTCCCTGAGACATACAGCAAATTCCCATTGGCTATCTATTTTACATATGGTAATATAAGTTTCCATGTAATTCTCTCCATACATCTCAACCTCTCCTCCCCTTGCCCCATGTCCATAAGTCTGCTCTCTATGTCCATTTCTCCATTGCTGCCCTGCATAAATTCTTCAGTACCATCTTTCTAGATTCCATATGTATGCATTATTATATGATATTTATCTTTCTCTTTCTAACTTACTTCACTCTGTATAATAGGCTCTAGGTTCATCCACCACATTAGAGCTGACTCAAATGCATTCTTTTTATGGCTGAGTAATATTCCATTTTGTATACGTACCAAAACTTCCTTATCTATTAATCTGTCGATGGACATCTAGGTTTCTTCCATGTCCTAGCTATTGTAAACAGTGCTGCAATGAACATTGGTATACACATGTTTCTTTCAATTCTGGCATTGAGTTATATGAGCTGCTTGTATATTTTGGAAATTAATCCCTTGTCAGTTGTTTCATTTGCTATTATTTTCTCCCATTCTGAGGGTTGTCTTTTCACCTTGCTTATAGTTTCCTTTGCTGTGCAAAAGCTTTTAAGTTTAATCAGGTCCCACTTGTTTACTTTTGTTTTTATTTTCTTTACTCTAAGAGGTGGATCATAGAGGATCTTACTTTGATTTATGTCATCGAGTGTTCTATGTTTTCCTCTAAGAGTTTAATAGTTTCTGGTCTTACAGTTAGGTCTTTAATCGATTTTGAGTTTATCTTTGTGTATGGTATTAGGAAGTGTTCTAATTTCATTCTTTCATGTAGCTGTCCAGTTTTCCCAGCACCACTTATTGAAGAGGCTGTCTTTGCCCCATTGTATATTCTTGCCTCATTGGCCAAAAGTTATACATAGGTGCATGGGTTTATTTCTGGGCTTTCTATCTTTTTCCATTGGCCTATATTTCTGTTTTTGTGCCAGTACCATACTGTCTTGGTGACTGTAACTTTGTAGTATAATCTGAAGTCAGGAAGGTTGATTCCTCTAGCTGCATTTTTCTTTCCTAAAACTGCTTTGGCTATTTGGGGTCTTTTGTATTTCCATATAAGTTGTGAATTTTTTTGTTCTAGTTCTGTAAAAAAATGACCTTGGTAATTTGATAGGGATCACACTGAATCTTTAGATTGCATTTGGTAGTATAGTCATTTTCACAATATTGATTCTTCCTACCCAGGAACATGGAATATTTCTCCATCTGATTATCTCATTTTGATTTCTTTCATCAGTGTTTTATAAGTTTCCGTATACAGTTCTTTTGTCTCCTTAGGTTTATTCCTAGATATTTTATTCTTTTTGTTGCAATGATGAATGGGATTTATTTCTTAATTTCTCTTTTTGGTTTTTCATTGTTAGTATATAGAAACGCAAGTGATTTCTGTGCATTGATTTTGTATCCTGTGACTTTGCTAAATTCACTGATTAGCTCTACTAATTTTCTGATAGTATCTTTAGGGTTTTCCATGTAAAGTGTCATGTCATCTGCAAACAGTGAGAGATTTACCTCTTCTTTTCTGATCTGGATTATTTTATTTCTTTTTTTTTTCTCTGATTCCTGTAACTAGGACTTCCAAAACTATGTTGAATAATAGTGGTGAGAGTGGATACCCTTGTCTTGTTTCTGATCTTAGGGGGAATGCTTTCAGTTTTTCACCACTGAGAATGTTTGCTGTGGCCTTATCATATATGGCCTTTACTATGTTGAGGTAGGTTCCTTCTATGCCCATTTTTGGAAGAATTTTAATCATATATGGGTGCTGAATTTTGGCAAAGGCTTTTCCTGCATCTGTTGAGATTATCATGTGGTTTTAATCTTTCAATTTATTAATATGCTGTATCACATTAATTTATTTGCATATATTGAAGAATCCTTGACCCCTGGAATAAACCCAACTTAATCATTGTGTGTGAGCTTTTTAATATGTTGTTGAATTCTGTTTACTAGAATTTTGTTGAGGATTTTTGCATATATGTTCATCAGTGATATTGGCTTGTAGTTTCCTTTTTTTAGTGTTGTCTTTGTCTGGTTTTGGGCCTTCCCTTGTGGCTCACCTGGTAAAGAATCTGCCTGCAATGTGGGAGACCTGGTTTTGATCCCTGGGTTAGGAAGATCCCCTGGAGAAAGGAAAGGCTACCCCCTCCAGTATTCTGGCCTGGAGAATTTCATGGACTGTCTAGTCCATGGGGTCACAAAGAGTCGGACACGACTGAGTGACTTTCACTTCACTTTTACTTGTCTGGTTTTGGTAGCAGGGTAATGGTGACCTTGTAGAATGAGTTTGGAAGTGTTCTTTCCTCTGCAATTTTTTGAAAGAGTTTTGGAGGGATAGGCATTAGCTCTTCTCTAAATGTTTGATAGAATTCACCTCTGAAGTCATCTGTCCTGGGCTTTTGTTTTTTGGGTGGTTTTTGATCACAGTTTCAATTTCAGTGCTTGTGATTGGGTTGTTCATAATTTCTACTTCTTCCTGATTCAGGCTTGGAAGATTGAACTTTTCTAAGAATCTTCCAGGTTATCTTCCAAGTCCGTTTCTTCCAGGTTATCCACTTTATTGCCATATAGTTGTTCATAATAGTCTCATATAATCCTTTGTATTTCTGCATTGTCTGTTGTAATCTCTCTTTTTGATTTCTAATTTTGTTGATTTGATTCTTCTTTTTTTAATTTTTTTAGTCTGGCTAAAGTTTTGTCAATTTTGTTTGTCTTCTCAAAGAACCAGCTTTTAGTTTTATTAATCTTTACTATTGTTTGTTTCATTTCTTTTTCATTTATCTCTGCTCTGATCTTTATTATGATTTCTTTCCTTTTGCTAATTTTTTTTTAATTCTTCTATTTTCAGTTGTTTTAGGTGTAAAGTTTGGTTGTCTATTTGATGTTTTTCTTGTTTCTTGAGGTAGGATTGTATTGCTATAAACTTTCCTCCTAGAACTGCATTTGCTGCATCCCATAGGTTTTGAGTTGTTGTGTTTTCACTGTCATTTGTTTCTAGGAATTTTTTCTCCTCTGATTTCTTCAGTAATCTGTTAGTTATTTAGAAATGTATTATTTAATCTCCATGTGTTTGTGTTTTCTACAGTTTTATTTATTTTTTAAAAATATAAATTCATTTATTTTAATTGGAGGTTAATTACTTTACAATATTGTATTGGTTTTGCCATACATCAACATGAATCCACCATAAGTATACACATGTTCCCCATCCCAAACCCCCATCCCTCCTCCCCCCCCTCCCTGTACCATCCCTCTGGGTTGTCCCAGTGTACTAGCCCCAAGCAACCAGTATCATACATCGAATTTGGACTGGTGATTTGTTTCATATCCTTATAATTAATATCTAGTCTCATAGCTCATATTCTCATCAAGAAAAGATGCTTGATATGATTTCAATTTTCTTAAATTTACTGAGGTTTGATTTGTGACCCAAGATGTGGTCTATCCTGGAGAATATCCCCCATGCACTTGAAAAGAAGTTGTATTCTTCTGCATTTGGATGGAATGTTCTGAAGATATCAATGAGATCCATCTCTTCTAATGCATCCTTTAAGACTTGTGTTTCCTTATTAATTTTCTGTTTTGATGATTTGTCCATTGGTGTAAGTGGGGTGTTCAAGTCTCCTACTATTATTGTGCTACTGTCAGTTTCTCCTTTTATGTCTGTTAGTGTCTTTGTTGTGTATAGAGATGATCCTATGTTGGGTGCATAGATATTTACAGTTGCTATGTCTTTCTCTTGGATTGATCCCTTAATCGTTATGTAGTGTCCTTCCTTATCTCTTGTAATATTCTTTATTTTAAGGTCTACTTTATCTGATATGAGGATTGCTACTCCAGGTTTCTTTTGCTTCCCATTTTCATGGAATATATTTTTCCATCCTCTCACTTTCAGTATATATGTGTCTTTAGGTCTGAAGTGGGTTTCTTTTAGACATATATATGGGTCTTGTTTTCATATCCATTCAGCCAGTCTGTGTCTTTTGGTTGGAGCATTTAATCTATTTACATTTAAAGTAATTATTGATATATATGTTCTTATTGCCATTTTCTTAATTGTTTGGAGTTTGTTTTTGTAGATCTTTTTCTCCTCTTATATTTCCTGACTGTATAAGTCCCTTTAACATTTGTTGTAAAGCTGGTTTGGTGGTACTGAATTTTCTTAACTTGCTTATCTGAAAAGCTTGTTATTTCTCCATAAATTTTGAATGAGATCCTTACTGGGTAGAGTAATCTTGGTTGTAAATTTTTCCCTTTCAGTACTTTAAATATATTCTGCCATTCCCTTTTGGCCTGCAGAGTTTCTGCTGAAAGATCAACTGTTAAACTGATCTTTGGGGTTTCCCTTTTATGTTACTTGCTCCTTTTCCCTTGTTGCTTTTAATATTCTTTCTTTGTGTTTAATCTTTGTTAGTCTGATTAGTATGTGTTTTAGTGTGTTTCTCCTTGGGTTTATTCTGTACCGGACTCTTTGTGCCTCTTGGACTTGATTGATTTTTCCACTATAATTTCTTCAAAAAGTTTATCATACCCTTTCTTTTTCTCTTCTTCTTCTGGAACCCCTATTATTTGAATATTGGTGCATTTAATATTGTCCCAGAGGTCTCTGAGACTATCCTCAGTTCTTTTCATTCTTTTTACTTTGTTGTGCTCTTCAGCAGTTATTTTAACCATGCTATCCTCCAGCTCACTTATCCATTATCCTGCTATTGTATTCCTGCTACTGTCCCAGCATCATTTGTTGAAAATACTAATCTTTCTTCCACTGAGTAGTTTGGTATCCATGTCAAAAATCAATTGATGTTAAATGTTAGAGTTTATTTCTAGACTTTTAAAATATATTCCTTTCATGTGTATGTCTCTTCTATGTCAAGCCATACCATCTTAAACATTATAGTTTTATAGTAAACTTTCAAATGCAGAAGTAGCTTTGCACTGAGTTCTCCAGCTTTGGCTATTCTGGGCCTCATGTGTATGAATTTTGAGATCAGATTGTGAATTTCTACAAAAACAAGCAAAGAACTTTGGAAGGTATTGGGTTTAAATCTGTAGATAAATTTGCCATCTTACTAATATTGTGTTCTAATTCATGAACATGGAATATCTTTCCATTTATTTATATCTTTAATTTCTTTCAACAATATTTTATCATTTTCAGTGTACAAATCTTTTATATCTTTGGTTACATTTATTAATAAATATTTTATTTTTGATGCCATTGTAAATGAAATTGTTTTCTTACTTCCATTTTTGGGTTGCCTATTTCTAGCATATAAAATGACATTTTTGTGTGTGGATCTTGTATCTTACAACTTTGCTGAATTTATTATTGGCTTTAATATTATTTTGTGAATTCTTTAAGACTTTCTACATATAAGATGATGTTATCTGCAAATAGCAATAGTTTCACTTCTGCCTTTCCAATCTGGATACCTTTTATTTCTCTTTTTTGTTCCTATATTTCTCTATGAATACTCACTTTGTGTAAAATTGCCATTTTCTAATATATTATTTAATTGCCTTGTCACTTATTTTAGCATATTTTTTGAGTAATTTTCTTAGAGATTCTATAGTTATGTTAAACCATTAGATTTTTACTCTCAATTTAGCTTCAATTGTATGCAATATCTTTATGAATACTATTTTATTTAAATTTTTCTGATATTATAAAATGGTTTCAGATCAGATCAGTCAGATCAGTCGCTCAGTCGTGTGCAACTCTTTGCGACCCCAAGAATCGCAGCACGCCAGGCCTCCCTGTCCATCACCAACTCCCAGAGTTCACCCAGACTCACGTCCATCAAGTCAGCAATGCCATCCAGCCATCTCATCCACTGTCATCCCCTTCTCCTCCTGCCCCCAATCCCTCCCAGCATCAGAGTCTTTTCCAATGAGTAAACACTTCACATGAGGTGGCCAAAGTACTGGAGTTTCAGCTTTAGCATCATTCTTTCCAAAGAAATCCCAGGGCTGATCTCCTTCAGAACGGACTGGTTGGATCTCCTTGCAGTCCAAGGGACTCTCAAGAGTCTTCTCCAACACCACAGTTCAAAAGCATCAATTCTTTGGCGCTCAGCCTTCTTCACAGTACAACTCTCACATCCATACATGACCACAGGAAAAACCATAGCCTTGACTAGATGAACCTTTGTTGGCAAAGTAATGTCTCTGCTTTTGAATATGCTATCTAGGTTGGTCGTAACTTTCCTTCCAAGGAGTAAGCGTCTTTTAATTTCATGGCTGCAGTCACCATCTGTAGTGATTTTGGAGCCCAGAAAAATAAAGTCTGACACATTTCCAATTCCCATGAACTGATGGGACCGAATGCCATGATCTTCATTTTCTGAATGTTGAGCTTTAAGCCAACTTTTTCACTCTCCACTTTCACTTTCATCAAGAGGCTTTTGAGTTCCTCTTCACTTTCTGCCATAAGGGTGGTGTCATCTGCATATCTGAGGTTATTGATATTTCTCCCGGCAATCTTGATTCCAGCTTGTGTTTCTTCCAGTCCAGCATTTCTCATGATGTACTCTGCATATAAGTTAAATAAGCAGGGTGACAATATACAGCCTTGACGTACTCCTTTTCCTATTTGGAACCAGTCTGTTGTTCCATGTCCAGTTCTAACTGTTGCTTCCTGACCTGCATACAAATTTCTCAAGAGGCAGATCAGGTGGTCTGGTATTCCCATCTCTTTCAGAATTTTCCACAGTTTATTGTGATCCACACAGTCAAAGGCTTTGGCATAGTCAATAAAGCAGAAGTAGATGTTTTTCTGGAACTCTCTTGCTTTTTCCATGATCCAGCGGATGTTGGCAATTTGATCTCTGGTTCCTCTGCCTTTTCTAAAACCAGCTTGGACATCAGGAAGTTCACAGTTCACATATTGCTGAAGCCTGGCTTGGAGAATTTTGGGCATTACTTTACTAGCATGTGAGATGAGTGCAAATGTGTGGTAGTTTGAGCATTCTTTGGCATTGCCTTTCTTTGCAATTGGAATGAAAACTGACCTTTTCCAGTCCTGTGGCCACTGCTGAGTTTTCCAAATTTGCTGGCATATTGAGTGCAGCACTTTCACAGCATCATCTTTCAGGATTTGGAACAGCTCAGCTGGAATTCTATCACGTCCACTAGCTTTATTTGTAGTGATGCTTTCTAAGGCCCACTTGACTTCACATAATTGTTTGGAGAGCCTATTATTGTTTTCTATGGCCTGGAATAATTTACATTACATAGGAATATTTCATTTTTAAGATCATACTAAACTTGGTTGTAGCCCCTGTTTCCTGGATGAAGTTGTTTTCAGTGATAACACATTTCAGTCAGTTCAGTCACTCAGTCATGTCCAACTCTTTACCACCCCATGCACTGCAGCATGCCAGGCTTCCCTGTTCATCATCAACTCCTGGAGCTTGCTCAAACTCATGTTGATCAAATCAGTGATACCATTCAACCATCTCCTCCTTTTTCATCCCCTTCCCCTCCTCTTTCATCCCCTTCCCCTCCTGCCTTCAATCTTTCCCAGCATCAGGGTCTTTTCCAATGAGTCATTTCTTTGCATAAGGTGACCAAAGTATTGGAGCTTCAGCTTCACCATCAGTCCTTCCAATGAATATGCAGGACTGATTTCCTTTAAGATAGATTGGTTTGATCTCCTTGCAGTCCAAGGGACTCTCAAGAGTCTTTTCCAACATCACGGTTCAAAAGCATCAATTCTTTGGTGCTCAGCTTTCTTTAATGATAACACGTTTATCTTTCCAATATTCCTCTCTGATATTTGATCTATTCAAGTTTCTCACTTCTTTTTGGGTCAGTTTTGGAAAGATTTTCAATGTTGTGTCATAGAGTTTCATCATTTCTCTTTCTATGATTGTTTATTTGTTATTTCTACACGTGTCTTTTTTGGTTCTCTCTCTCTTCCTGAAACAGAAACATCAAAAATTCATTTCCCCCACCCAAAATATATTTGCTCTTTCAACTAAAAATCTTCATTCATTTTTATTAATAGCTTTTATTTCTTCCTGTTTTCTTAAACATTGTTGTTTTTCTATATTTTGAAGATGAGTAAATTTCTTTCTTCTTCATCTATGATGAAGACTATACTATGTGTTTTCCTATGACTGCAGTTTTCAGTGTCTCATAAACTGCAGTAAAAACTGTTTTCTTTCCATGCCTTCTAGGTATTTTATAATTTCCTTTTATATCATCTTGGATCCAAGGGTTATCTAGGAATGTTTCTTAATTTAGTTTCCAAATCATTAAGATTTTTATGTCCAACTTCTTATCTCTAATATTTTTTAATTATGATCAAAGACCTCAAACAGTAATATTGTTATTTTTCATTGTTTTATGATTTTCCTTGTGGCCAAGTACCTGATTAATTTTGTTAATATTCCATGGACATAACAAAGAAGGTATGCCCTCTGTTTGAGAAATGTATGTTCCTATAGTTAATTAAATTTAGTTGATCGTTTCCTTCTATTTTTCTATATTATTTCTTTGTTTACTAGAGTAGTCTGATCTGAGAAATGTATATATGATCTCCAACTATAATTTTATTTTATAAAGTTTTCCTTTTATCTCTAATAGTTATCATTTTGTGTATTTTTGTATATATAAGCATATGATTTTTAGCATCGCTTTAATATCCCTCTCATTCCATTCTGTACATTAAACCTTATGTTCCCTTTGGCATCATGATTGCCAGTTCTGCTTTTTCATTTTATCACTACCACCACTTCCAGCATAACTCATAGATTTTGCTCAAATTATTTAGTGTTTTTGTTCTAAACTTGTGTTGCACAGTATAGTGGCCTCTAGCCAAAAGCCATATGTGACCATTTAAACTAGACATAGTGAAAGTAAATAAAAATAAAAATTTAGTAACTCAGTTATTCTAGCCACACTCCAAGCACTGAATAGGCACACACAGCTAATGGCTACTATATTGAACAGCACATATATGGAGAATTTTCTCATCACAGGAAGTTCTGTTGGATAGCACTGCTCTCTACCAGGAATTGGCAGAGTTTCTGTCCAGGCAAGAATACTAGAGTGGGTAGCCTTTCCCTTCTCTAGGGGGTCTTCCCAACGCAGGGACTGAACCCAGGTCTCCTGCATTGCAGGCAGATTCTTTACCAGCTGAGCTACAAGGGAAACCCAAGAATACTGGAGTGGGTAGCCTATCCCTTCTTCAGAGGATCTTCCCGAGCCAGGAATTGAACTGGGATCTCCTGCATTGCAGGTGGATTCTTTACCAACTGAGCTATCAGGGAAGCCTATAAAGGGCCAGATAGTAAGCATGTTAGGCTTGGCAGGGCTTGTTGTCTGTATTGCAACTCTCCAGGTCTGCTTTTCCTATAAATCACAGATAATACATAAATGAATGAGTATGGCTGTGTTGCAATAAAACTTTATTTATGCGAAGATCATGGCATCTGGTCCCATCACTTCATGGGAAATAGATGGGGAAACAGTGAAAACAGTGTCAGACTTTATTTTGGGGGGCTCCAAAATCATTGCAGATGGCGACTGCAGCCATGAAATTAAAAGACACTTACTCCTTGGAAGGAAAGTTACGACCAACCTAGATAGCATATTCAAAAGCAGAGACATTACTTTGCCAACAAAGGTCTGTCTAGTCAAGGCTATGGTGTTTCCTGTGGTCATGTATGGATGTGAGAGTTGGACTGTGAAGAAAGCTGAGCGTCAAAGAATTGATGCTTTTGAACTGTGGTGTTGGAAAAGACTCTTGAGAGTCCCTTGGACTGCAAGGAGATCCAACCAGTCCATTCTAAAGGAGATCAGCCCTGGGTGTTCTTTGGAAGGAATGATGCTAAAGCTGAAACTCCAGTACTTTGGCCACCTCATGCGAAGAGTTGACTCATTGGAAAAGACTCTGATATTGGGAGTGATTGGGGGCAAGAGGAGAAGGGGACGGCAGAGGATGAGATGGCTGGATGGCATTGCTGACTTGATGGACGTTGAGTCTGGGTGAACTCCAGGAGTTGGTGATGGACAGGGAGGCCTGGCGTGCTGCGATTCATGGGGTTGCAAAGAATCAGACATGACTGAGCCACTGAACTGAACTGAACAGGGAGCTAGATCCCACATGCCGCAACTAAGGGTCTGCATGCCATAACTAAAGATCTAGCATGCTGCAACAAAGACCCAGCACAGCCAAATAAAATATTTCTAAAAAAATAAAACCACAAAGGGCAAGGTCAGCCCCTCAGACCAAAAAGAGACCTGTGAGCTTGGGTGATGGAAGAAGCCCTAAATGCTCAGTCCTCTGTCCCCTCACAGGTACTCTTCTCATCAAATCAATCTGCACCTGGTGACTGTGATTTCTGTGCTGATCAGAAAATGCTGATAGATGATTGGAAAGAGCATAGGAATCAGAGAAAGAAACAATCCCACCATTGATGATTATACCCATAGAAATAAACCAATGAAGGGCAGTGGACAAATGAATTAATGGAAAAAAAATCATTCTCTGTTGATTGACAGATGCCTGATCCAAATAGGTCTTGAGTTTGTTTCCCATAGGGAAAGCTTGCTGATTTTAAGCAGCAGAGTTATAATGATTAAAATCTAACTTTATTCTTAAAAAAAAAAAAACTTTATTTATGGATACTAAAACTTAATTTCCTATAATTTTCACGTCATGAAATATTCTTCTTTTGATATTTTTCAGAAATTTAAGAATGTAACAATCATTCTAAGCACACAGGCTATGCAAAGATATATGGTACATCAGATATGTTTGGTGAGCTATAGTTTGCCAGCCCCTGCTGTAGACTCTCTTGGAGTGTGTCCCTTTTATGTTGACTCTTTATTAAATATCTTAAACATTCCCAGGCCATCTATCTTAATGTCTATATACCAATTCATCTTTTAATAATGACCATCTTCTGTTTCAGTTTATGTACAGACTTGTATAGATGGAAAATTGTTCTTTTTTAGTCCTGAAACTGTTTTCTGTACTGCCTGTGAACATCCTTCAGTGCTCTTATTTTTCATTTAAGTTTTCAACTGTCCCTTCCAGCAACTCTTATTTCACTGAGCATATATTCAGTTTGTTCCGCTTGATCTTCCCCTCTTTAGCTGCTGGAATGTGGTTGTTACTATTCACTGTCATTTATTTGGGATTTTTGTAGGCAGCATGTCCTACGTGTCATCAGTCCTGCAGTGAAAGCAAAGCACTCTCTGTGCCCGTAAGCCAGGAATCGAGGAGTAGGTAGGGAGTATAGAAGTGTTTACTGAAGCCCCTGGAAGAATTCTCTTTGCTCTCTTGTGTTCTTCATACCCTCTTAGACTCAGGAGGGAAGGAAGGACATGGATTAACTCTTTAGTTTCTTCTTGGATTTTTTGGAGGCAGGGTGATCTGCCATTCTAATGTAAGGCCAACATTAGCCCTCTCCACAAGGATTCACAGCTCTAAAATCAAGATGTAACAATTTACAACCTTCACCTTAGAGGATCCATAATGCTGGTCTTCATACACTTATATATTATTCAAGGGAGGGAGAAAGTCCTATATCAGTTTTCTCACTAGGACCTAAGAAGGCCTTACTAATACCCAGCTGCCTATGGTACCCATTTTTGTTCAGAAGAAGTGTATAGCTTACAGTTAGGAATTAAGGAGAAAGGTGCTGTAGATTTAATTCACTCTGTTCCCAGAGTCCGCCTCTACTAAAACTTAAGCAGACCAGTTTGTTATTAGAACATTTTTGTTTTACTGTAACACAGTCACTACACTCTAAATTAAACGTTTCTGTGTCTCAAGTACACAATTAGAAGTAATTAAACTGAACATGGCTAACATAAAGTCAATTTATGTTGAGAACCTGATTAAGATGAATTCAGATGTTATATGAAATATAGTACTTAGTTTATCCTAATCCATGTAGTACAAATCATCTGTTGATTTCATTAATTAATTTTTTGATTATAATAGAATGTTAGCTATTAGACATCATCTAGTCCAATCTTGAGCTTCCCTGGTGGCTCAGTGGTAAAGAACCTTCCTGCCAATGCAGGAGATTGGGTTCCATCCCTGGGTCGGAAAGATCCCCTGGAGAAGGAAATGATAACTTGCTCCAGTATTCTTGCCTGGGAAATCCCATGAACAGAGGAACCTAGTGAGTTACAGTCCATGGGATCATAAAAGAGTTGGATATGACTTAGTGACTAAACAACAAGTCCAATCTTATTTCTTTGGCAAATAAGAAAACTGAGACCTGAAGAGTTTAAATGATTGTGATGGCGCCAAGAACAGAAACCTCAATCCCATGGTTCCTATTGTAATGTCTTTTTTATTATATACCTCTGAGAATGAAAACTTTGAAGGTGCTTTAGCCAAATGAGTGAGTCTCAAAATCATCTGAAAATTAAAGATTTGTCAATACAGTGATTCTGGTAATGGCAGGGAAGGGTTAATAGGATTATCTGTTCTATTATCATTTTAGATTTTAAAGAACATAGCTCCTTTTTCCAAGATATGCTTCCCATGCCAGGATTGTAGATGATTATCTATAAATCAACCAATAAATCATTATATAATTGTAAGCCAATTTATATGTGTGAGAGATAGTCTAGGAGCTGAACTCCTAGCTGATAGTCTAGGAGTCTAGGTACAAAATATATAACATGACCACAAGGCAGCTGAACAACCATAACAAGGCAAAGGGGGCCTAGAAGCTGCATCTGTGTCCAGCTGACCCTTCTTTCAGGGTGCTGTCTCTGATTTGCCTCTGCTGGAAGTAAGCAGTGAGATCTTCTCCCATCCCACATGGCTTATCACTGGCTCCCCTATCAGCTCTGAGAGTATGTACTCACTTTGTCTTCTTGGCTCTTTGGGGGAAGAGCTGAACTTTTTTGTACAGCTCCAATAACAGGAATGTAAGGGCTGCTCATCAAATGTCTGTTGAATGCATAAATGGGTTTCGATTCTTGCTTTTTCCTGGGAGCAGTTCCCACCTGTGGACACATAGAAAGTACTCAATAAACATGCATATGATGAAAAAAAATACACACACACACAATACGTGTATGTGTCATGACTCTTGATAGCTTATATTCTAATTGAAAGTCAATGTTAATAAGAAAAACATGTCCAATTTAAGACTTCATACTATAAGTAACATATGAGTGTTCTAGATACTAAGAGATCGTGAAAGAGAAAGACCTCTGTGGGTTGAAGACATCAAAGGCCTCATGGGAGCAGTAGAGTTTGAAGTCTTTCTCAAGGGAAGAAGATGATTCATAGATAGGATAACTATATAATATATTGTCTACAGGACATTTTGAGAGTGAAAGGAGGCACCTTTAATTATAATATCAGGATAATCAGTATACGCAGAGATTTTCTGAGGTAAATGTGGACAAATGTTCCTCATACTCATAGAAGGAGAAAGCAGGGGTTCAGAGCATTCTAAATGAAGGGGATAGTTGAGAGGAAAAGAAAGATAAGAAAGAACTGGGTGTGTTCTAGATTAAAATAGAAAGATGGTTTGTACAAGCACAAGTAAGAAAGAAGATTGAAGAGGGCCTTGAATGATAGACTTAGGAACTTGGTTTTATTTCATGAAATGAGAACCATTTAAGCAAAGGTGATTTTCAAAATATTTAACAAGCAGCATGACATGAACACTAATGATGAGACAAGTAAGGTCAAAACAGTGCATACCAACTGAATAGTAATTGTGAATTTGACATGTGGGGCAAGAGAATGACATGATGAAACTGATGTGTTAGAAAAATGAAAGTAACAGTAATGTGCAGGATCAACAAGGAAGAGAGCAAGGACCAGCAAATGTGTTTTGTGAATGATGAGGTAGTATACATTTTAGACTATATGGTCTCTGTGGCAACTATTCAATCCTGACATAGTAGTCTGAAATCAGCTTTAGTTAATATATAAACGTGTAAGTGTGGCTGTTTGTGCATAAAATCTCACTTACAGAAATAGAGATTGGGATGGATCTGGCCTGTGGGCTATAGTTTGCCAATCTTTGAACTAAAGGTAGAAAGACTGGTTAAATGACAGTTGCAGTATTTCAGGCCCTTAGCTTGGGCTAGGTTTGTAATAGAGGGAATCACAATTAAATATATATATAAAAGAAATGGCAACCCACTCCAGTATTCTTGCCTGGAGAATTCCATTGACAGAGGAGCCTGGTGGGCTACAGTCCAAAGGGTCACAGAGAGTCATACATGACTGAGTGATTAATATTTTCACTTTTATGTATATGATCAAAAATATTAAATGGTTACAGTTGTCTAGATACTTTGGGTAAAAAATCCATCTTTAGCAGTTGGAAAGAGCCAAATAATTGAGGATAAAGTGTTTTTACCTGTAATGTACTGCTTGCTTCTCCCTTTTGTTTTCTGTCCATGAACAAAGTCCTAACCTTCAGAGAATATGTGCCTATGTACAGACCAAAGGAATTGAATGAATAAAAGCAACCAATGAACTCAATCACCAGGTTGACTAAAGTTTTCACTAAGCTGTATTATGAATCCAATGAAGATTCTGAAGACATGGCTACAAACTGAACGAATCATATGCTGAGGGATTATCAAATACCAAAATCTAGACAGAGAAGGTGGATGAAAGACCTGAGAAGCTAGAGCACCTTTGAAACAAAGACTCTGGAGAATAGTAATTCAGTCTTCCTGAGGGTGACAGAAAACTTTCAGTAAAGGAGCAAGTAAGAATACTTTAAATGCCCTTAATTGAGCATTGTGTTATATGAATTGAAATAAATAAAACACTGATATTATCAAATAATTGATATGGGCAAATGGAAGTATTTAGAGAGCAGAAAGAGATACTGTTATTGAGATATGATTGTGTGCAAAAAATTCAATTGTCTAATGACAGCCAAGTGTTGCTGATACAGTTAGGAGTAGGAAGAAGGAGTGACACAGTAGACTCTGGCAATAAAAGAAATTTATCGATTGGAACTTGCCTGGTGATCAAGCGGTTAAGAATTTGCCCTCCAATGTAGGGGACATGGATTTGATCCTTGGTCAGGGAACTAATATTCTATTTGCTGTGGAGCAGCCTCAACTAGAGAGAAGCTCCCACATGCCACAACTATTAATAGAGAAAGCCCGTGTGCTGCAGCAAAGACTAAGCACAGCCAAGATGTAAAGGAAAAAAAAAAGTTTATTGATCACCTCTGTCTAACCTGTATCCACTGGAAACCTAAAACTGTCCAGTAAGAAGTTAGAATGTCAATTCTCCATCCAGTGGTTTAGTCAGTAGTCAAGCAAAAAAGATTGAGGAAATGTCCATGAAATTATACCAACGTGGTACTAGAACTTCTAGTCAGTTTGCTCAGGTCCCTCCCTCAAATTGCTCCTCCATTTGTGAGTGGGGCTAGGGGTGAAATTACAAATTTTTTCCTTTCTGATAATATTCACCAGGTTGATTTCATTAAATTGGCTGAACATGCAATCAGTTTGGTAATTGAGTGATTTGATGGCCTGCATAGACACAACCTGCATTACTTGCTATTCTGACTGCATTGTTTAGAGGAGGAGAAAGAAATTGTTAACGTAAAAAAAGTAGCTCCTTTATACCAGTTCCTTATAGGATACCAAATATTCTCTCAACAACAGAGACAAAATAGGTAAAAATTGACTCACAGTTAGTTCACAGGATGTAAATACAGAGAGTCAGATGAGTAATCTTAAAACTGAAAGGGTAGGGCACTGGACGGAGAAGGCAATGGTAACCCACTCCAGTACTCTTGCCTGGAGAATCCCAGGGACAGAGGAGCCTAGTGGGCTGCCATCTAGGGGGTCGCTCAGAGTGGGACACGACTGAAGCAACTTAGCAGCAGCAGCAGCAGCAGGGCACTGGAAGAGTACAGGGGAGGAAGACAGTAAACTTTGGAGACCATTCTTGGCACACTCTCTGAGTAAGTAATGTTTCTCTCCCTGTACCCTTCCTACTCCCTCCTGGCCTTGTTAGGTGACAAACTGATCTGTTAAATGACACAGTGCAAGTGAATAATATTAGCTTTAATATCTTCTCCAGAGATTATTTGCATTTTAAGAGGGGACCCTGGAGGCCTAATATAAAAGAACACATCTCTAATAGGAAATGGCTTCCCTTGTAGCTCAGCTGGTAAAGAATCTGCCTGCAGTGCAGGAGACCTGGGTTCGATCCCTGGGCTGGGAAGATCCCCTGGAGAAGGGAAAGGCTACCCACTCCAGTATTCTGGCCTGAAGAATTCCATGGATTGTATAGTCCATTGGGTTGTAAAGAGTCAGACATGACTGAGAGACTTTCATTTTCTAATAGGAAATATGACTAGCATAGTGGATAACCTGAAGGGAATGTGGGGACTGAAGAGAGGTAAATCAACCTAGTGCCTCTCAAGTTATCTCATCTTGGCAGACACCTACTCCTATTGAATATATATCCAGCATGGAATAATGGAATCATGGTCTACTATGTTAGAGTCAGCTCTTTTAATAAAGGGTTAAAATTATGTAACCCAGCTATTGTCAACTCTGGGTACATACCAGAATCTTTTTGGGGCCCTTAAACAATAAGATACCTGGAACCTATGTCTGCAGATTGTGATTTTACTGGTCTGGAGTGAAGCCAAGCCAGTGGAATTTTCAAAAAGCTTCCTGGAAGATATTTACGTCCAAAGAGATTTCCCAAAGCTTCCACCTAATCTTACACTTTTAGGGTTAGAAGAGCCCTTTTAAGTCATAAAGACCGATCTCTACCTCTTGAAATCTTGTCAGATGACTACTAACTTCAGCTTACATATCTCTAGGGAAAGTTCAAGAAGTTCCCCATCTCTAAACATGATTCTCTCATCAACTACAGCCAAGGTACTCTTCTGGGAAGCAAAAGAAACTATTGGAATGCCTCTATTTTCTAAAGCCAATGACATACCACAATCCTTTGTAACCAGGACTCAAATTCAAAGCTAATCTCACAAGAAAATCACACTTACCAGAAAAACAAAAACAAAAACAATTAAGAGTGCTTGAACATCAGGGGGTCCGATAAAAATGTAATTTCATGGTTGCCTATTCTCACCTTGCAGTGGAAATGGTTGTTTATCAAACATAACAAGCTCAAATGTCATGCACCTTAGCCAGGGCTAAAGGGATTAAAAATGGGTAGTGACTAAGAATAGTGTCTTCCAAACCATCTGTAGACAAACCATCTTTTAAAAAGCTTTGTGTTCATCTCTTCTCTTTCCCCTTTAATGACAGCGTGTGTGTTTGTGTTAGTCACTCAGTCGTGTCTGACTCTTTGAGACCCCATGAACTGTAGCCCACCAAGCTCCTTTGTCCATGGGATTCTCCAGGCAAGAACACTGGAGTGGGTTGCCATTTCCTTCTCTAAAAAGGCTGCTGAAAGTGTGTAAAATCAAGATGATAACCGTTCTTAGCAGCACAGTCCCAATAAAGCATCACTGACAACAGTTGGTGTTTAACTCTTGATAGCCTTAGCCTGTTTTCCTTTCTCATTATCCCCAATTTTTGGAGATTTTGATAGAGAATTTAAATTATTTATTTTTCTATAGTGTTATCTTCTATAGTGTGTTCTGTAGCACACTAGTGCCATGGAATGTTCATAAGCATTTATTGAAACCAAAGTTTCCAGTAGTCAATTGTATTAAGAAATGCTGGATTCAACAAAATTAGAACTGTGGCGGATTCATGTTGATATATGGCAAAACCAATACAATATTGTAAAGTTAAAAAATAAAATAAAAAATTTTTTAAAAAGCACTGATTTCTATATTACAAGATTTTTTCAGAGAATTTATTATGCTTATATGCATTGTGCATCTCCAAGAGGAAAGTGTAGCACTTCCCAAATTTGACCATGAACATCTTGTAAAATGAAGCATCTCTCTTATTGCAGAACAGTCTTTAGGATGGACAAACTGGTCATCAATATAAAGCAAGCTGAGTCAGTTCAGTCACTCAATCATGTCTGACTTTTTGCAACCCCATAGACTGCAGCATGCAAGGCTTCCCTGTCCATCAGTACTCCCAGAGCTTGCTCAAATTCATGTCCATTGAGTCGGTGATACTATCTAACCATGTCATCCTCTGTCATCCCCTTCTCCTCCTGCCTTCAATCTTTCCCAGCATCAGGGTCGTTTCCAACGAGTCAGTTCTTCCCATCAGGTGGCCAAAGTATTGGAGCTTCAGCTTCAGCATCAGTCCTTCTAATGAATATTCAGGACTGGTTTCCTTTAGGATTGACTGGTTTGATCTCCTTGCAGTCGAAGGGACTCTCGAGTCTTCTCCAGCACCACAGCTCAAAAGCATCAGTTCTTTGGTACTCAGCTTTCTTTATGGTCCAACTCTCACTTCCATACATGAGTACTGGAAAAACCATTGCTTTGACTATATGAACATTTATTGGCAAAGTAATGTCTCTGCTTTTTAATGGCTGTCTAGGTTGGTCATAGCTTTTCTTCCAAGGAGCAAGCATCTTAATTTTATGGATGCAGTCACCATCTGCAGTGATTTTGGAGCCCAAGAAAATAAAGTTTGTCACTGTTCCCATTGTTTTCCCATCTATTTGCCATGAAGTGATAGGACCAAATGCCATGATCTTAGTTTTTTGAATGTTGAGTTTTAAGCCAACTTTTTTAGTCTCCTCTTTCAGTTTCATCAAGAAGATCTTTAGTTCCTCTTCACTTTCTGCCATAAGGGTGGTGTCATCTGCATATCTGAAGTTATTGATACTTGTCCAGGAAATCTTGATTCCAGCTTGTGCTTCATCCAGTCCAGCATTTTGCATAATGTACTCTGCATATGTTAAATAAGCAGGGTGACAATATACAGCCTTGACAGACTCCTTTCCCAATTTTGAACCAGTTCATTGTTACGTGTCCAGTTCTAACTGTTGCTTCTTGGCCTGCAAACAGATTTCTCAGGAGCAGGTAAGGTGGTCTGGTATTCCCATCTCTTTAAGAATTTTCCACAGTCTGTTGTGATCCACAGTCAAAGGCTTTAGCATAGTCAATGAAGCAGAAGTAGATGTTTTTCTGGAATTCTCTTGCTGTTTCTATGATCCAACGGATGTTGGCAATTTGATCTTATTCCTCTGCCTTTTCTAAATACAGCTTGAACATCTGGAAGTTCTCAGTTCACATACTGTTGAAGCCTTGCTTCAATAATTTTGAGTATTATTTTGCTAGCGTGTGAGATGAGTGCAATTGTGCGATAATTTGAATGTTCTTTGGTGTTGCATTTCTTTGGGATTGGAATGAAAACTGACCTTTTCCAGTCCTGTGGCCACTGCCACAGGTTTTCAAATTTTTCAAGTTTTCCAAATTTGCTGGCATATTGAGTGCAGCACTTTCACAGCATCATTTTTAAGGATTTGACATAGCTCAGCTGGAATTCTATCACCTCCACTAGCTTTGTTTGTAGTGATACTTCCTAAAGCCAATTTGACTTCTCACTCCAAGATGTCTGGCTCTAGGTGAGTGATCACACCATCATGGTTATCTGGGTCATTATGATCTTTTTTGTATAGTTCTTCAGTGTATTTTTGCCTCCTCTTCTTAATATCTTCTGCGTCTGTTAGGTCCATACAATTTCTGTTCTTTATTGTGTCCATCTTTGCATGAAATGTTCCCTCATTATCTCTAATTTTTTTGAAAAGATCTCTAGTCTTTCCCATTCTATTGTTTTCCTCTATTTTGTTGCATTGGTCACTGCAGGTAGCGTTCTTGTCTCTCCATGCTCTTCTTTGGAACTCTGAATTCTGATGAATATGTTTTTCCTTTTCTTCTTTGCCTTTTGTCTCTCTTCTTTTCTCAGCTGTTTGTAAGGCCTCCTCAGACAACCATTTTGCCTTTTTGCATTTCTTTTTCTTAGGGATGGTTTTGGTCACTGCCTCCTGTACAATGTTATGAAACTCTGTCCATAGTTCTTCAGGCACTCTATTGGATCTAATCCCTTGAATATTTCTCACTTCAGTGGCATGGTGGCATAAGTCCTTTTGAAGGAGGTCACCATTGAGGAAGGGAACAAAGCCCCACCCATCAACAGAAAATTGGATTAAAGATTTATTGGGCATGGCCCTGCCAATCATAGCATGACCCAGATTCCCCCCAGCCATTCCGTCCCATCAGGAAGCTTCCACAAACTTCTTATCCTTAACCATCAGAGGGCAGACAGAAGGAAAACCACAATTACAGAAAAGGAACCAAACTAATCACATGGATCACAGCCTTGTCTAACTCAATGAGACTATGAGCCATGCTACATAGGACCACCCAAGATGGACGGGTTATGGTGGAGAGTTTTGACAAAATGTGGTCCATTGGAGAAGGGAATGGCAGACCACTGCAGTATTCTTGCCTTAACCCCATGAACAGTATGAAAAGGCAAAAAGATGCTGACACTGAAAGATGAACTCCCCAGGTCAGTAAGTGCCCAATGTGCTACTGAAGAAGAGTGGAGAAATAGAATGAAGAGGTTGAGCCAAAACAAAAGCAACACCCAGTTGTGACTAGTGATCAAAGTAAAGTTCAATGCTGTAAAAGAACAATATTGTATAGGAACCTGGAATAGTAGGTCCATGAATCAAGGTAAATTGGAAGTGGTCAAATAGGAGATGGCAAGAGTGAACATTGACATTTTAGGAATCAGTGGACTAAAGTGGACTGGAATTGGTGAATTTAATTCAGATGACCATTATATCTATTACTGTGGGCAGGAATCCCTTAGAAGAAATGGAGTAGTCTCATAGGCAAAAAAAACTAGACTGAGGGATACAGTTTGGAAAGCATGGTCAGAAGTGGTAGGAAACTTGGTAGTGAGAGGTACCTTGTTCCTTTGCTTATGTTTTGTATCTAAACCTTTCTTATTTTTAATTTTTCCCTCTACCTGGAAACCTTCTAGCCAATACCGATTTCTAGCTTTTCTTCCTTGAACTGTTATGTTTACTGATTATAGTTATCTAGTCCTCAGTACTAGGAAAGTGAGTATCTTTTCCTCTCTTGTTTCATGTTTCTTCAAAAAACAAAAGCTCTTTTAGAGAACAACAGTACATTCTTTTTTCATATGTTTGACTGTAACTAGCCCAGTGATGGCCTTAACAGTATTTAAATTAATTAAACTAATGTTTACTGTGTGTTTTATGCATGCTCAGTCCCTCAGTCATTTCCGATTCTTTGCCATGGACTGTAGCCCACCAGGCTCCTTTGTCCATGGGATTTTCCAGGGAAGAATACTGGAGTGGGTTGCAATTTCCTCCTCCAGGGGAACTTCCTGACCAAGGGATTGAACCCATGTCTCTTACATCTCCTGCATTGGCAGGTGGGTTGTTTACCACTGTGCCACCTGAGAAGCCATCTCCTATATGCCAGGCTTGAAAGTTGGGGGGGGGTGGATGTTGTACAATAAAACTGTATTTCATTGTTATCCACACAACCAAACTCTTCTGTTAATCCACTCCACCAACCCCACCTCCCTTCACGTTGACACTCACCTCTTATAGCAAGAATCTATATGATTTGAATTGTATAGAAGCACTATTTGATAATTTTTGACAACAAAAATGAAAATTTCCATTTTCACATTTTTAAAGTCACCACGCAAAAGTATCCTGTATTCTCAGCACTGCCTCCTGTGATTCCTCTTCTGCGCCTTGCCAGTTACTGATCGCTAATGGTCACAATGATTACTTGAATCCTCTCACCCTCAATCAACAAGTAGAGCTTCTATGGTAGTCTGAAAGCTCTCTAAGGGCACTCTGGACTGTGTAGAGTTCTTACCATACTCTTACTTGCCCTCAACAAGACTGCTGATATCCAGACAACCCCTCTCCAAAGACTGGTTATCACACCAGTGTGTTGATCTGCCTCTGACCCAGATCCTGAGTTCCTGTGCTCAGTTCCCTTTTCTTCTCAACTATTTCATGTCAGTCTTGAATCCCCAATCCAGACCTATCTCTGTATCCTCCAACTCTATGCTGTACCCCTGCTTACATTTACCCTTCTGGTCATGATTCCTGACCCTGATTCTACCTATGCTCAGCCTCCAACTAAACTGAATCTCTCTGATTATTACAGCTAACCCACATACTATAATTTGGAACTTTGCTTATCATCTTTCTGCTTCTTCTGATCTCCTGGATACTATTCCTAGCTTCATCCTTATGATTTATTTTGATGTGGTAGTAGTGCGTGCATGCTCAGTTGTGTCTGACTCTTTGTGGCTGTAGCCCCCCAGGCTCCTCTGTTCATGAGATTCTCTAGGCACGAATACTGGTGTGGGTTGCCATTTCCTCCTTCAGGGTATCTTTCTGATACAGGGATTGAACGCATGTCTCCTGTGTCTCCTGCACAGCAGGCTGATTCTTTACCACTTGAGCCATTGGCCGAGTCCCCATTGGGCATCTAGTCAGACTTTTAGTCACAGGCCCACCAGTCCAACTGACCCCTAGTACTGGTTCCACTTTGATTGTATTATTTTTCAATAATTCTTTACCCAGGCATGGCAGTCATTAGCCTTTTTGAAAAGCAAGACAATAATTTAACTACTTTATAAAGCCTTCCATGTTATATTTTACATAAGGATATTTAATGAAATAGGGAAAATGTTTTTGATATATTCTTAATATTCTAAAAGTAACTATCTAAACCTTGTATACATTTTTAATACATGTGTCTCACACACACACACACGTATCCACACATACTTTCATAGAAAAAAGACTGAAACCCTATATATAAAAATTTTAACAGTGGTTTTGTTTTAATCATAGGGTAACGAATACAGGTTTCTTCACCTTGCTCTTTATTATCTATAATGAGCTTTTTTTTTCAGTTTTTAATTTTAAAAAATATTTATTTTTTAATTGAAGGATAATTGCTTTACAGAATTTTGCTGTTTTCTGTCAAACCTCAACATGAGTCAGCCATAAGTATACACATGTCCCCTCCCTCTTGAACTTCCCTCCCATCTCCCTCCCCATCCTACCTGTCTAGGTTGATACAGAGCCCCTCTTTAAGTTCCCTGAGACATACAGCAAATTCCCATTGGCTATCTATTTTACATATGGTAATGTAAGTTTCCATGTTACTCTCTCCATACATCTCAACTTCTGCTCCCGTCTCCCCATGTCCATAAGTCTGTTCTCTATGTCTGTTTCTCCATTACTGCCCTACATAAATTCTTCAGTACCATCTTTCTAGATTCCATATATATGCATTATTATACAATATTTATCTTTCTCTTTCTGACTTACTTCAGTCTGTATTATAGGCTCTAGGTTCATCCACCTTATTAGACCTGACACAAATGCATTCGTTTTGTGGCTGAGTAATATTCCATTGTATATATGTACCAAAACTTCTTTATCCATTCATCTGTTGATGGATACCTAGGTTGCCTCCATATTCTAGCTATTGTAAATAATGCTGCAATGAACACTGGGGTACATGTGTCTTTCTCAATTTTGGTTTCTTTAGGGTATACGCCTAGGAGTGGGATTGCTGTGTCATATGATGGTTATATTTCTAGTGTTTTAAGGAATCTCCAAACCATCTTCCATAGTGGTTGTATCAATTTACATTCCCACCAACAGTGTAAGAAGTTACCCTTTTCTCCACACCCTCTTCAGCATTTATTGTTTGTAGACTTTTTGATGATGGCCATTCTGACCTGTGGGCAGAAATCCCTTAGAAGAAATGGAGTAGCCATCATAGTTAAGAAAAGAGTCCGAAATGCAGTACTTGGATGCAATCTCTAAAACGACAGAATGATTTCTGTTTGTTTCTAAGGTAAACCATTCAATATCACGGTAATGCAAGTCTATGCCCCGACCAGTAACACTGAAGAAGCTGAAGTTGAATGATTCTATGAAGACCTACAAGACCTTTTAGAACTAACACCCAAAAAAGATGTCCTTTTCATTATAGGGGACTGGAATGCAAAAGTAGGAAATCAAGAAACACCTGAAGTAACAGGCAAGTTTGTCCTGGGAGTACAGAATGTCACAGGGCAAAGGCTAATAGAATTTTCCTAAGAGAATGCACTGGTCCTAGCAAACACCCTCTTCCAACAACACAAGAGAAGACTCTACACATGGACATCACCAGATGGTCAACAATGAAATCAGATTGATTATATTCTTTGCAGCCAAAGGTGGAGAAACTCTATACAGTCAGCACACACACACACACACACACACACACAAACAGGAGCTGACTGTGGCTCATATCATGAACTCCTTATTGCCAAATTCAGACTTAAATTGAAGAAAGTGGGGAAAACCACTAGACCATTCAGGTATGACCTAAATCAAATTGCTTATGACTATACAGTGGAAGTGAGAAATAGATTTAAGGGACTAGATCTAATAGACAGAGTGCCTAATGAACTATGGATGGAAGTTTGTGACATTGTACAGGAGACAGGAATCAATACCATCCCCAAGAAAAAGAAATGCAAAAAAGCAAAATGGGTGTCTGAGGAGGCCTTACAAGTAGCTGTGAAAAGAAGAGAAGTGAAAAGCAAAGGAGAAAAGGAAAGATATACCCATTCAAATGCAGAGTTCCAAAGAAGAACAAAGAGAGATAAGAAATCCTTCCTCAGTGATCAATGCAAAGACATAGAGGAAAAAAATAGAATAGGAAAGACTAGAGATCTCTTCAAGAAAACTAGAGATACCAAGGAAGCATTTCATGCAAAGATGGGCTCAATAAAGGACCGAAATGGTAGGGACCTGACAGAAGCAGAAGATATTAAGAAGAGGTGGCAAGAATACGCAGAACTGTACAAAAAAGATCTTTATGACCCAGATAATCACAATGGTGTGATCACTCATACTCACCAGAGCCATACATCCTGGAATGTGAAGTCAAGTGGGCCTTAGGAAGCATCACTGGGAACAAAGCTAGTGGAGGTGATGGAATTCCAGTTGAGCTATTTCAAATCCTAAAAGATGATGCTGTTAAAGTGCTGCACTCAATATGCCAGCAAATTTGGAAAACTCAGCAGTGGCCACAGGACTGGAAAAGGTCAGTTTTCATTCCAATCCCAAAGAAAGGCAATGCCAAAGAATGCTCAACCTACCACCCAATTGCATTCATCTCACACCCTAGTAAAGTTATGCTCAAAATTCTCCAAGCCAGGCTTCAGCAATACATGAACCGGGAACTTCCAGATGTTCTAGCTCATTTTAGAAAAGGCACAGGAACCAGAAATCAAATTGCCAACATCCAATGGATCATCAAAAAAGCAAGAGAGTTCCAGAAAAACATCTATTTCTGTTTTATTGACTATGCCAAAGTGGAAAATTCTGAAAGAGATGGGAATACCAGGCCACCTGACCTGCCTCTTGAGAAACCTGTATGCAGGTCAGGAAGCAACAGTTAGAACTGGACATGGAACAACAGACTGGTTCCAAATAGGAAAAGGAGTACATCAAGGCTGTATATTGTCACCCTGCTTATTGAACTTTTTAGCAGAGTACATCATGAGAAATGCTGGGCTGGAGGAAACAGAAGCTGGAATCAAGATTGCCAGGAGAAATATAATAACCTCAGATATGCAGATGACACCACCCTTATGGCAGAAAGAGAAGAAGAACTAAAGAGCCTCTTGATGAAAGTGAAAGAGGACAGTGAAATAGTTGGCTTAAAGCTCAACATTTAGAAAACTAAGATCATGGCATCTGGTCCTATCAGTTCATGGCAAATAGATGGGGAAACAGTGGCTGACTTTATTTTTCTGTGCTCCAAAATCACTGCGGATGGTGATTGCAGTCTTGAAATTAAGAGATACTTACTCCTTTGAAGGAAAGTTATGATCAATCTAGACAGCATATTAAAAAGCAGAGAGCTCTTGCCAGGCCAGAAGAGGAGTCTTTCTTCTTCCTGCTGGACTATTTTGCCATCTTAGGGCATGGGAGCTTCCCTTCTGGCCTCTTGTCTCTATTTTAAATAAGGTCTTTGTTTATTATATTGTACATGTGCCTTAGCATAATTTTCTTCGTGTTTCTTGTTTGGGGTTCTTTGAGATTGTTGGGTCTGTGGTTTCATTGTTTTCACCAGATTTAGCAAAATTTCAGGCCGTTTGCTTCAAAAATTTTTCTCTCCTTGGGCTCTCTCTCCATCCTTTCACATCAGACTTGTGGAGTTGTGTTACACTCATAAGTGCTCAGTCCCTATTTTCTCCTCTGTGTGTTTCATTTTGAACAAGCCCTCTTGCTGTGTTTCCAGGTTCATGAGTCTTTTCTTCTTCAGTGTCTAATCCTATTTAGAGTTTTTTCACCACCAGAATTTTATTTGAGTCTTTAAAATATCTTCTGTGCCTCTCCTTTATATGCTCAATCTTGTTCTACTTTCTTGAACACATGGAAGGAATGTTAATAGCTATTAACTGTTTTAGTGGTTCTGTCTACTCGTTGTATCATCTGTGTCATTACAGGTCTATTTCTACTAATTGATTAAATTGATTAATCAAAAAAAAAAAAAAAAAGCAGAGACATTACTTTGTCAACAAAAGTCCGCCTAGTCAAGGCTATGGTTTTTCCAGTAGTCATGTATGGGTGTGAGAGTTGAACTATAAAGAAAGCTGAGCACCGAAGAATCAATGCTTTTGAAATGTGGTATTGGAAAAGATATTTTTTTTTAATTTAAATTTATTTATTTTAATTGGAGGCTAATTACTTTACAATATTGTATTGGTTTTGCCATACATCAACATGAATCTGCCACGGGTGTAGGAGAAGACTCTTGAGAGTCTTCTCAAGGAGATCCAACTAGTCCATCCTAAAGGCGATCAGTCCTGGGTGTTCATTGGAAGGACTGATGTTGAAGCTGAAACTCCAATACTTTGGCTACCTGATGTGAAGAGCTGACTCATTTGAAAAGACCCTGATGCTGGGAAAGATTGAGGGCAGCAGGAGAAGGAGACAATAGAGGATGAGATGGTTGGATGACATCACTGACTCAATGGATTTGGATTTGGGTAGACTCTGACATTTGGTGATGGACAGGGAGGCTTGGCGTGTTGCAGTTCATGGGGTCGCAAAGAGTCGGACATGACTGAGTGACTGAGCTGACTGAACTGATTCTGACCTCTGTGAGGTCATTGTAGTTTTGATTTGCATTTCTGTAATAATGAGTGATGTTGAACATCTTTTCATGGGTTTCTTATCCATCTGTATGACTTCTTTGGAGAAATGTCTGTTTAGGTCTTTTTCCCATTTTTTGATTGAGTTGTTTGTTTTTCTGGCATTGAGTTGTATGAACTGCTTGTACATTTTGGAAATTAATCCTTTGTCAGTTGTTTCATTTGCTATTATTTTCTCCCATTAAGAGGGTTGTCTTTTCACCTTGCTTATAGTTTTGTTTGCTGTGCAAAAGCTTTTAAATTTAATTAGGTCCCACTTGAAGAATTGATGCTTTTGAACTGTGGTGTTGGAGAAGACTCTTGAATGTCCCTTGGACAGCAAGGAGATCCAACCAGTCCATCCTAAAGGAAATCAGTCCTGAATATTCATTGGAAGGACTTATGCTGAAGCTGAAATTTGGCCACCTGATGTGAATAATTGACTCAATGGAAAAGACCCTTTGCTGGGAAAGATTGAAGGCAGGAGATAAAGGGGACAACAGAGGATGAGATGGTTGGATGACATAACCAACTCTATGGACATGAGTTTGAGTAAGCTCTTGGAGTTGGTGATGGACAAGGAAGCCTGGCTGAGTGACTGAACTGAACTGTTTGCTTTTGGTTTTATTTCCATTACTCTAGGAGGTGGGTCATAGAGGATATTGCTTTAATTTATGTCATCAATTGTTCTACCGGTTTTCCCCCAAGGGTTTCATAGTTTCTGGTCTTACATTTAGGTCTTTAATCCATTTTGAGTTTATCTTTGTGTATGGTGTTAGGAAGTGTTCTAATTTCATTCTTTTACATGTAGCTGTCCAGTTTTCCCAGCACCACATATTGAAGAGGCTGTCTTTGTCCCATATTCATACAGCCTCTTCAATACACAGCCTCTTCAATCAGTGGTGCACCATACTGTCTTAATGACTGTAGCTTTGCAGTATAATCTGAAGTCAGGAAGGTTGATTCCTCCTGCTATAATGAGCATTTTTAACAAAATTTTCTAACAGAAGAGTTAAAACTATAGTTATCATCTTAATGTTTGCTCACTGTGGCCAAAAGCATGCTCCTCCTACCTGTGACATTACAGAATATTCCTTTTGTGGCCCAGCATGTATCAGTCACCACTGTCTTCAACTTCTTCTCTAAGCACTTCTCCCAGGGAGATGGTGGCAAGGAGCTGGTGATCAAGGTAGGTCATCCAAGAAAGGAATAGAAATCTTAGCAATGTACTCAAATAGCATTTTTCCTGTGAAGACATAAAGGTAACACCACTGTGATGCTCTCTGTTTTAATGGAATGGGCATGACATAAAAGTGCTTGAAATTCAAGCCACCCTTTGTGGCTGCTGTGCAGAGTTTTAGGGGTAAAATATCCTTTGCAGTATGAAACATAGATTGATATCTTCTGTGAAGCAGCAGAGACCAATTCACAATCACAGTGGAAGAGTAGACTTACTGAAAACTGAATGTGTACAAAACACAGGTATCCAGTGAGCAGATCATGTAGAATGAAACCACGCCTATTGAACTCTATTCAGGAGACATAAGATGTATAGGCATATTAAGGGTAATATATAGAAATAGTTGGGAAGGAATAATGAATATCAATGAGCTTTGTAAGCATGAAAACCTATATAAACTCAAAGGAGTTGCTACCAGTAGATTTTTGGTGCACTCATTCTCATAAACTTCAGTGCGTATCTGAACCTCCAATGGATAGAAAACAGTCAGGTTCCCAGACTTTCTTCTCAGAGTTTATCCCTCAAAAGGTTTAAGGTATAACCCAGAAACCTGTATTTGTGTGATTTTTATGCCTGTTTTTTTTATGGACTGCACCTTGAGAAAGCGTGGTATAGTGGTTAAGAACCTGGATCATGGAGACAGAAAAAAAAAAAAACTGTTTAAATTATGACTGTGCCATTTACTAGTTGTGTGACCACATGCAAGTTACCTGAAAACTCTGAGCCTGTTTCTTCATCTTCAAATACAAGAACTTATATCATAGCATGCCAGAGAGGAGTGTGATCATTCATGAAAAGCTGCTAGTACAAAGAAACCCTCAACAAATTTTAGCTACCACACTAAACCAACACTACCATCATTGTTAAGGTTTATGGTAAATGTTAAAAGGGTGGCAAGGATACACTATGTTATAGGCATTGGAAGAGATGAAAGATAACTTCTTTCCTTAATGGTCAAGGAAGATGTAACTTGAATTGAGCCTTGAAAACATGAAGATTTAACCTGGTACGGATAAGAGAAGATGAACAAAAAGAGTGTAGAAATCAAACTTCAACTACTCCCTAACTGTTCCAAGGTCCAGGCCTGAAGGAAAGCAGACCACATAGTACTAATAGACCTAGCTACCATCAAGACAAAATCCTGGACAAATCTGTAGTTGAAACGTGATGGGGAACAGAAACTCGGAGACCTTCTATTCCTTTGACTGGAAATTAACTCTAAGGCCAATTTGACTATTTAGGCAGAGCTGAAAGTAAAATTCTGTGCTATGTAACTGAGTGACTCATTACCCACCAAAATAAAAGCCATAGAATCTTACCACCATTGAGATGTTTTCACCCTAATGGACTGGTGGGGTCACAGGACTGGTCTGATTCTTAGATTTACTGTTAACCAGCTGTAAGACTTATGGACAGCTTCTTAGCAGGTCTTCAGACTCTTTCCTCAAGTGCGAACTATTGCTGTAATGTCTGTCATGAGTTTATACTTTTGAGTTTACAGGTTTGGCATCCAAGACTCTTTTCTCCCCTAATTATTCTCCTGTAATTAAGTAACTTTGTAGCATACTCCTTGTTACATATGGTCTCATGAATTAAATTCTAAACCACATGTTTTATATGATATACTGATAGTAACCAGGAAATGTTTTGAGACCTTTACTATTTCACCAATATATAACTTACCTACATTCTAAATATAATTTTACAGAGCAGGCATAAACAATCAATACCTAGGGACACTTTGGTATGCCTCTCACTAATTGATATTAAGTTGTTTTGTTGTTGTTGTTGTTCTTGTTATTAAGTCCTGGTCTTATGTTTTTATTAAAATGTTCCATTTCTGATTGGACATGGTTCCACAATTAGTTCATGTGCTAGGATTTTGTTGGGTTGTATCATAATTAATTTCTTCAACAGGACGTTTCTTCCTCTCTCCTTGCTGAGTAATATAATCATCATGCTTTGATTGTTAAAATTAATTAAAAGGATGACTTTAGTTTGTGTTTCTAGTATTCTAGATCAGTTAGGTGGTCTCTGCTATTCCTTTAGTCTCCTTTTCTCTTTTTTTCACAAGACAAGAAAAACTGATGAAAAAACAAGCAGATATCCTAAAAGACTCAGAAAGAATAGACCACATGACTTTATCTCTTATCATAGTAAAATAAACCTATCATGACAGAGTTTTGCCATTAGAAAGTGGTGCTTTTCCACTCTTCAGACAGACCCAGAATTTGAATGTACTGTGTTCCCAGAGACTGTGTCTTGAAGTTCCATGTGGCAAAATCCTGCCTTTACATGTGCCAAAATCTGACTGTATGAGCTGTTGCCTTTTTTCTGTTTGGCCACAGACAGAAACCAAGGAACAAGTGGGAAATGCAATTAAAAGTGAAAACAGAGACCTGAATAAATAGTATGGTGGAGAGTTTGGGAATATAAAAACAGTTAAGAACTCCCTGTGTTATTTTTCAATCCTATAATTATTGATAATAATAGCGAATATAGAATGCTTATTACGGGTCTTCCTAGGTGGCGCTAGTGGTAAAGAACCTGCCTGCCTGCCAGTGCAGGAGATGTAAAAGATGCACGTTCAATCCCTGGGTCAGAAATAACCCCTGGAGGAGGGTATGGCAACCCACTCCAGTATTCTTTCCTGGAGAATCCCATGGACAGAGGAACCTGGCGGGCTACAGTCCATAGCATCGCAAAGAGTTGGACATGACTGAAGCAATTTAGCACACAATGCTTATTACTGCCAGACACTTTTATAATATCTGTAAATATATTTACTTGTTTAATCCTCACAGAAATCCTATTAGAAAGTACTGTTATTATCCCCATTTTAGAAATGAGGAGACAGAGGCATAAGATGGTTGAATGACCAGCTCAAGATAACAGCAAATTACAGGTAGCAACACTGGGATTAATGAAAAGAATTGGATCTGAACACAGGAAGTCTGGCTCCAGAGTCCATGTGCTTAAATACTACATTTTTTTTTTTTAAAGAAATTGTATTCAGTTTAAACAGTAACAATGAAGGACATATGATGGGTTCTGATATCAACTTGTAGTTTTCCTTCTCTAGAGAAGGAACATGACTCCGTCTGTTTTGTGTGCCTGATATTCCTCTAACCTCTCTCTGACTTCATAGGGATGCCCTCTTTCTGCTTCAAGATTTGGAATCAAGTGGCCTAACCTGTTAAAAATGGAGCTTACAGCCTTTAGAAAGAGTGAGCTCCATCCTTCTGCTATTGTTTTCTTACATTCAAGCAAAGCAAGTGACTGGCTCAAGGAGAGCTTTGGTGTGTTGTGAAATACATGCCCAAGAGAGGAAGTTCAGTTCAGTTCAGTTGCACAGTTGTGTCTAACTCTTTGCAACCCCATGGACTGCAGCATGCTAGACTTCCCTGTTCATCCCCAACCCACGGAGCTTACTCAGACTTATGTCCATCGAGTCGGTGATGCCATCCAACCATCTCATCCTCTGTCGCCTCCTTCTCCTTCTACCTTCAATCTTTCCCAGCATCAGGGCCTTTTCCAATGAGTCAGTTCTTAGCACCAAGTGGCCAAAGTATTGGAGTTTCAGCCTCAGCATCAGTCCTTCCATTGAACATTCAGGACTGATTTTCTTTAGGATGGACTGGTTGGATCTCCTTGCAGTCCAAGGGACTCTCAAGAGTCTTCTCTAACGCCGCAGTTCAAAAGCATCAATTCTTTGGTGCTCAGCTTTCTTTACAGTCCAACTTTCACATCCATACATGACTACTGGAAAAACCATAGCTTTGACTAGACAGACCTTTGTTGGCAAAGTAATGTCTTTACTTTTTAATATGCTGTCTAGGGTAGTCATAGCTTTTCTTCCAAGGAGCAAGAGAGGAAAGACAAGTGATTTTTCTAAAATTCATCAGTTAAAGGGATAGAAGATAGTAGCTTAGAGCTGAAGGTATATTCATCTCCATGGCTCTGACTATTACCTTTGCAGCACTGTGGGCAACTGTGTAGTTATTCCATGCCCCTCTTGGGGTAGCAGTTTTATCTCCTAGACAGGGAGGTAGACTAAGGTATACATGATTTGCTACCTGAAGCTTGCTTTCCAGAAGTCTATAGATGATGAGAGGGGAGTTGCTTGAGAAAGTGTTGGCCCATAACCTCTCAAGAGGATGCAATTGCATGGGGGAGGCAGTGTGGCATTATCATCTGGAGTTTAGGGTGGAGTCAGGTTGCTTAGGTTTGAATCTAGGCTCTAATACATGGTGGCTTCATGGTGGGGAGCTTTTTGCATTGCCCAACTTTGCCTTGGGCTTCCCTAGTGACTCAGACAGTAAAGACTCCACCTGAAATGCAGGAGATCCCTTGGGGAAGGGAATGGCTACCCACTCTAATATTCTTGCCTTGAGAATTCCATGGACGGAGGAGCCTGGTGGGCTACAAACCATGGGATCACAAGGAGTCAGACATGATTGAGCAACTAACACTTTCACTTCAGCTTCCCCGGTGGCGCTAGTGGTAAAGAACCCACCTGCCACCGGAGACATAAGAGATGTGGGTTCTATCCCTGGGTCGGGAAGGTCTCCTGGAGGAGAGCATGGCAACCTACTCCAGTATTCTTGCCTGGAGAATCCCATGGACAGAGGAACCTGGCAGGCTATAGTCCATGGAGTTGCACAAAGTCAGACACTACTGATGCAACTTAGCACATGTGCACACAACTTTGCCTTGAGTGTCCCACCAGGATGACACGTAGATATGGATCAAGTAAACTGTCAATAACACATCATTTAATGTACAGCCCTCTGTCTCCAAAAACTTGTATAACTGTGCCTTGACTTCTAATGGGCAGAACGATTCTCAGAACTTTGTAAGATGCTTTTCTGGGTTATACTCCTCTAATTTGATTTGAATAAAATTTTCAAGTTCTTTCTTAGATGTACTGATTAATTTTTTGTCTACAGTTCTCACAGTAGGCCAGGAACTGTGCTAATGTACCACATGCATTATGTCATGTAAATCCTGTTTGGTGCTACTACTTCTGCTGTTGTGTATCTGAGAACTGGTTTGTTCTTTTCTTAAGCTAGAAGGAAACAACTAAGACTTTACAAAAAGAAATCAAATTGGGTTTTATTTTTCCAACAATGAGGGAAAAAATATTCACTTCCTTCTTCTTTGCTTCTAAGTTGTTTTAACAGAGCTTTGAATAGTTATTAATTCCTTACATAACCTTGTTAGAGTAGGCATTTTTAATGACAACAGGCTCATTTTAATAATACACGAAAAAGCATTCTCCTCATCAAAGAAAAGGAAAGGATGCTCAAAGAAGGGAAAGAACAAAAGGAAAAGAGGGAGGAAGGAGTGGTGAGGAAGGGAAGATAACTCTGCACCCAAATGATTAGAATCACAGGCTAGAAAATAATGTCACCAACATATACTTTGTCTCTTTAAGAGAGAGAGAGAAACTGACTAAATTTTCAAGTCAAAGAGAAGGACAAGAAGCTTTCTTTCATGCACCCAATGTCACTGCTAAGGTTTCTGTTACTTCCTCAGAACTGAGCTTCTGGGGAATCCTACATATACTGTTAAAAAGGAGACAACAGGTCCAAAATAGACTTTCTTGTGCTAAGCCCCTCATCACCAACTGAGACTTAATACCTAACTTAAGTTTCAGCCTCCCCTAGGAATAGAATAAATCTTCAACTAGTAAATCTGAAAATAACCTAGTCAGTAGTGTTGGTGTTCAGTCACTAAGTCATTTCCAACTCTTTGCAACTGCAGCATGCCAGGCTTCCCTGCCCTTCATTGTCTCCCAGAGTTTGTTCAAACTCATGTCCATTGAGTTGGTGATGCCATCCAGCCATCTCATCCTCTGTTGCCCCCCTCTCCTCCTACACTCAATCTTTCACAGCATGAAGGTCTTTTCTAATGAGTTGGCTCTTCGCATCAGGTGGCCAAAGTATTGGAGCTTCAGCTTCAGCATCAGCTGTTCCAATGAATATTCAGGGTTGATTTCCTTTAGGATTGACTGGTTTGATCTCATTGCAATGGACTCTCAAGAGTCTTCTCTAATACTAGTCAGTACTAGTGAGTTAATCTGCCCGATAGACCCCTGCTGTCCCCTAAAGGAAGTTTGAGCTTGCCACAGATAATGAGATATTTGTTAGTGTACCTTTCTTGTCCTGCCCCTTCTGTCTATCAAAGTCTTTCATTTTGTACCGCTCTTTGAAGGTCCTTATATCTACTAGATGGGATGCTGCTCAATTCATGAATCATTAAATAAAGCCAATAATATCTTTAAAATTTACTCAATTGAATTTTATTTTTTAACAATAGTAAACCTGAGGCAGGAGATAGTTGGGCCCCAGACTGAGCAGCTGGAGTCTGTCTCCTGTGGACAGATACTCCAAAGTAGCAGGGTTGAGAGAGGAGCTGAGCCCTGCCCAGATAAGAAATAAAAGACCACATGTTCCTCATTCTCCAAATCAAGGAGATCTTCCTGACTACACATGTGCAGAATGGCTCCTTGGAGGTTAAAATGGAGGGGGCACCACCCCATAGTAAATGATGCCAAGCTACTCATAGGCCTCTTCACTAGAATCTATCTTGGCTAAGAGATGCAAGCTGCGTGTGCACACGTTTGAGATGTGTGTGCACACATGCAAGATGCCTGTGCACACATCTCAGGATCCTGAGATATACCAAACACAGATTCTGGACCAGGAAAATGAAAATGATTGGCCAAAGGAAACCCAGAAGAAATGCCCCATAAGAGTGATTCAAACTACCACGAGGGCTCCATACTCTCTCTCAGGCTACCAGTGTGTCTATCCACATGTACTCTTTTCCCTCCTAATAATTACTTTAATTGTTTCATTACTTTTTGTCTCTATATGGAAATTCATTTCTACACAGCAGATGGGCCAGAGCCTTGTCACTGCCCACTGGCCCCCGTGGTCTAGTGGTTAGGATTCAGCACTCTCCCAGTTGTGACCTGACCTCAATCTCTGGCTAGAAACTAAAATCCTGCTTCAAGCCGCTGCAGGCTGAGGCCACACGAGATCAAACCCTTTTATTATTTCCAAATAATCTCTCACTGGGCCCATGAGCCACTTCAGAAAATAGTTTAAGAGAATCAATGGACAAGATATAGCCAGGATACAATTATATTTAGTTTTTTCTGTGCTAGAATGGAATTATTTTATCCCACTTTGGTGGGTACATTTATGGTAGCCCAGAGGATGACCTTGAACTAGTTGGGGAACCTTAATTCCATAGATGGTGACTGCCTGCTTTGAACTAAAACTTTGTGATCCCATCCTGCTAGGTACCTCAAGGTCTTTTTTTCTTCCTAGAAGCATTTTGGCCTGCTTATATTCTGTACAGCTGGAGAACAGACTAGGAACAGAATAGTAACACGTTTTAGGGCATCCATTTTCAAATTTAAATTTACCTCATACAGGACAATGAGAATCATCTGCTCTCCCCTAAATCTCCAAGATAATCTCCTAAACCATTTAAAACTAGCTGGGAAGGTGCCAGTTAAATGAGAACTGGATCTACAGGTTGCTGTTACCACAGTAGCCTTCTGAATACACACAGAGTTCATTTATTGATATGCAGAGTGCTCATTAATGTGTACACACAGAGTAATTGAGATGATAATTTAAACATTGTTATAAACACTTTTGGGGAAGATCTTCCCTAGTTCCCTGCACAAGGAAGCCAGTCCACAGATTTTAGGCTTTAAATTGAGAGTCAGAGAATCGAGACCTAGCAGTCTTCTATATGCTCAAAATTCATGCTTTAGACCAAACCATAGTCTTCTGCTTTTGGCTATCAGTATAATTCCTCTAATCCAGGTAGGTTTGTAATGGACTTTCCTTCAGATCAGATCAGATCAGATCAGTCGCTCAGTCGTGTCCGACTCTTTGCGACCCCATGAATCGCAGCACGCCAGGCCTCCCAGTCCATCACCAACTCCCGGAGTTCACTCAGACTCACATCCATCGAGTCAGTGATGCCATCCAGCCATCTCATCCTCTGTCGTCCCCTTCTCCTCCTGCCCCCAATCCCTCCCAGCATCAGAGTCTTTTCCAATGAGTCAACTCTTCTCATGAGGTGGCCAAAGTACTGGAGTTTCAGCTTTAGCATCATTCCTTCCAAAGAACACCCAGGGCTGATCTCCTTTAGAAAGGACTGGTTGGATCTCCTTGCAGTCCAAGGGACTCTCAAGAGTCTTCTCCAACACCACAGTTCAAAAGCATCAATTATTCGGTGCTCAGCCTTCTTCACAGTCCAACTCTTACATCCATACATGACCACAGGAAAAACCATAGCCTTGACTAGACGGACCTTTGTTGGCAAAGTAATGTCTCTGCTTTTGAATATGCTATCTAGGTTGGTCATAACTTTCCTTCCAAGGAGTAAGCGTCTTTTAATTTCATGGCTGAAATCACCATCTGCAGTGATTTTAGAGCCCCCCAAAATAAAATCTGACACTGTTTCCACTGTTTCCCCATCTATTTCCCAGGAAGTGATGGGAACTTTCCTTAACCTTTGGTATAGTGCCAGGATCTGTGACTGAAAGGTCCAGTTGGTTGTATAGAATAGAAGCCCACTCAGCCTAGTTTAAAATCACAAAATCACATTAAATTAGAAGGATAAATGTGGGTCATGGTTCTGGAAGGAGTGACATGAAGAAAACACCATGTTATTTGTAGAAAATCATCAGGCAGCTCCATCTTCCTTTTTTTTTTTTTTGCTATGTGGTCTCTTTTTTTATGTATATTTGCTCTATTCTTGCATTTCATCTTTACAGATTAGCTCTACTGATTCATAATTTCTATGTTTTCTTATAACTATGGTTTGTAAATGACTGTCTTGCCATGGCTCCCGCTCTGGCCCAATTCCATACGACCATAGGTAATTCATTCAGTCACTGTGTGCAAATTGTCTCCACGTAGCTTATGGATTGATAACTCCTGGATCAGGTGTTCCCCTTCATCTAAAACAAGGTCTTTTATCTGAGACTAACACTATGTGAACAGTTTCAAAAAAGGAGGCTTTGGCTAGGTGACAACTCATATCAACTATACGTGCTATCTGTGGATGTGAGAAAGATGAAAGTCTGCATTAGGGTTCTTTTGATAACAGACCACATAGTGCAAACTAGTTTAATTAAGAAAGGGGAATACATTAGGTTATGTATATGAAAGTTTCAAGAGTAAGGCTGACTGGAGCAGGGAATTCACATGATATCTTTAGAAATCTCTATCATTTCTCAGATTGACTTTCCTTGTGCTAGAAGCTATTCCCAACAACGTGATAAAGAAGAGCTTCAGCATCTCTAAATTTACATTCTACTAGCATAAAAACTTCATCCAAACCAAACAAAACAGTAAGCTCCTTATCTCTAATAATTTCCACAAGTGTCCCAAGATTTTCTCTGATTCAGCTGGTTTAGATACCCACGCACCCCTAAGCTGATCACTATGGCCAGGAAGATATTGTCCTTATATTGGCTAATCTCAGGTTATTTGACCATTTCTGGACCTAGGAGGGGTGTTTAAGCCAAAAGGGAGAGATGGGCTCTTTAGCCAGGAAAAAAGAAAAGATGTCAGCTAAGTGAAAATAGCTGATGCCTACCTCACTGGCACATGCAGGATTAAAAAGATGCCCTTAACCTCATCTGTACTTTGCTCAAGTCAGTAGCCATCTAGCTTCTAGGGCAGCAGGTAGGTTAAAACATCATGTATGCTGCATTGATGGCAAAGTTTCTAGTAAAACATATATATATATATATATATATATATATATATATACACACACACAAGGAGCTTATGTGTGGCTATACAAACAACACTGAGGTTGTATGTTGATGTATAAACAAGACTGACATAATCAGGGTGTGATGCTTAGCTATTAACTCTATGGGATAATTACCTCTCTGGACTTCAGTTGCAAATGACAGTGCTTGTACTAGACCTTCTAAGAACTTTTCAAACACTGACATACAACTCAACTTCAGGTGCTCAGACAGCACTTAGAAGACTATTAGGTAAGCATTTAAACAAGAACTGATCCTTATGTCCAGGCACCCAAAATAATAGAAAGTAATTATATCTTGAGTTATACTGTCAGTACTATTCATATGTTTTGAATATGGGCCTGTGCTTTGAATTTTTCTTTGTAGTTGCAGAAATGTGTTTCCACTGAGTCATCCAAACTCACTTTCATCCAGTTCTAGAATGCATCTCTGAAACAGCTGATCACACTTACATGGCAGATATATCATGGTCAAAGGCAACTGGCCCATTTTGTAGAAACAAACCAAGACAAAACTAAGTTATCCATTAGAACTCTCAATGTTTTAAGTGACTGAAATACAACTCGAAGTAATTTATATCATAAAGTGAATATGTGGAGGGGACTCATATTACTTAAAATTCCAGTGGTAATCAAAGCTCAGTGCAGCAGCTCAGACAATGTCACTGACAACCCAGGTTCCATACATCTTTCTACTCTAATTTCTGCATGACTGGATTCATCCTCATATTCCATTTGGTAGATACTTGGCAGCTCTAACCTCTCCCACCTCATGATAGCAAAATGGCTGCTGCAATTCAGACCTCTCACTCCCCTTATACTACATAGGGGGAAGACAGAATTTCTTCCAGTAATTTCTACATTAGTCCTACTCACTCGCTATGATTCATATTAATTAAATCAAGTACTCATCTTTAGATGAATTGCTTTGGCCAAGGGGATATTTGCTGATTCGTTTAGACCAATCTGTGTACATCTCTGGTTTTAGGATGGAATCAACCCCATCTACGCTGTTTTAACTAAAAGTCAAGTAGGAGTGAATTCGTCAAAGGGGAATCAATGCATCACTGCTGAAAGAATGGAGTATGGCTGTTGGAGATGAAACAACAAATGTCTATTTTTAGCTAACGAAAATAGTAAGTCTACAGTATACCAAATCTACAGAACTGTACTTTTTAGTTAAATGTTGTTTTTTGTTCAGTCATGTCCGACTCTTTGCAACCTCATGAACTGTAGCCCATCAGCCTCCTCTGTCCATGGGATTTCCCAGGCAAGAATACTAGAATGGGTTGCCTTTCCTTCTCTAAGGGATCTTCCCAATCAAGGGGTTGAACCTGTGTCTCCTGCATTGGCAGGTGGATTCTTTACGGCTGAGCCACCATTAGAAATCCCTTATTTTTCTATGAAGATAATTCGATTCTGTAACTGGCTCGTTAATAAACAAGTACCAGGACTTGAAGAGATCTGAACAGGAAATCACTTTATTTTTTCACTCCTTATTATTTTAAATTATGCTATTGAGACTCTCCCTTTCTTGTCCCACAATGATCCCTAGGAAGAGTATATAGCTTTTCAGGTATTTTCGGTTATAGGGACAACTTTATTTTGAACATTCATACTTTTTAATTTATTTATATTTAAAAATTTAATTTTTAAATGGTTGTGCTGGGTCTTCACTGTTGCATGGGCTTTTCTCTAGTTGCAGCAAGCAGGGACTACTTCTAGTTGCAGTGTGTGAACTTCTCACTGCAGCGGCTTTTCTTGTTGTGGAATCTAGGCTCTAGGGCATAAAGGCTCAGTAGTTGTGGCTCCCAGGATCTAGAGCACTGGCTCAACAGTTGTGGCATGTGGGCTTAGTTGCTCCACAGCACGTAGGACATTCCTCAATCCACAGTCGAACCTGTATCTCCTTCATTGCCAGGTGGATTCTTTACTACCGAGCCACCAGAGAAGCCTAGACTTTTTCCAGTTAATAAAAATCTAGCCAATATAAAATAAGACTTCAGTTTCCTGTGTGTTCCCTTTCCCCAGCTCAAGGATCTGCAGCTGGGGAGAGGGAATGAGTTCTCTTTTTCTATTCCTAATGGCTTTTATACCCCTGTTCTTTCATCCTCCAATTGGTTGCAACTAAGGAAGAATAAGGAAGTTGTTGTTGTTGTTTTAACTTAATTGGTGCTTCTGACAGTTCTCACTTGACTAACACTGACTGGCCTTTGTGACAGGCTTTGAAATCCAGGCTCTATAATAAGGCATATTTTGGTGTTCTCTGAAGCTCTGTAGAGACCATAACATTGCATAGTTTCCTGAAGCAGGCAATACATGCTCCCCCTGACTAGAACTAATGCACATTTTGAAAGCTACAATTTTTCAAATGGGAGCAGTAATTTACTAAATCTGAGTGAAGATCTTGCAGGAACATAGAAAAGCCCAGAGGATCTTAGGCAGAGTTAATGTAGAATAATCACAATAGCAATTGTGAGAAAGAAATATTTGTTATATAAGCATCTTGTTTTAGCCTGTTTTTCACATGTGTTTCATACATTAAGCCTCTTCTGTCTAAGCCTCACTGTCTGAATCTCATTCTCTCTTCTTTCTTGTTTCCCATCCCTTACTCACTGCTCATCCTTTTACAGATACAGTTCTACTACTGATTATCTTTATCTTTTGACCTCTTTCGATATGGACTCTACCCTATCCACTTCCAGGTCCATTTTAATCAAGTTGTGGATTGTTAACAGAAGGGTGTTCTTAAGTTTCAGACCTAGTCCTTCTTCCCTGCTTTCACTGTCTAGTGCTAAATTCTAATTATGGACCCAGTGAATGAGTGAGTGCTCAGTTGTATCCAACTCTTTGCAACCCTATGGATTGTTGCCTACCAGGCTTCCCTCTCCATGGGATTTTCCAGGCAAGAATACTGGAATGGGTTGCCATGCCCTGCTCCACAGGATCTTCCTGACCCAGGGATCGAACCCACATCTTCTGCATCTCCTGCATTGGCAGGTGGGTTTTTTTTTTTTTAACATCTATTTATTCTACTCATATTTCAAAACCAGAGGCCAAAATCATATCCTCATATACCCTAATTAGAATTATTTACATTATCTTATAGTCATCCTTCTTCTTAGCATTCACCACAATGCTCTTGAATATTTGCCAATAGATACTGACCCCAGTTACTACATGGTATGACAAAATAACCCCTAGAGATATGGTATATATCTAGAATAGTCCTTTCCTGGGTCAAAAATATACTGAAAAGTTAGTAAGAATTGTTGGAGAGGGCAGGTGGGGTCTTTACCACTGAGCTAGGAACTAGATCATATTAGTGCTAAGATGAAATATTTCAGAGCATAAAACCTCCAGTTAAAGTTTTTACTTTGACTTTTTTTTCTCTTCATATGACAGGTCTTTGAACCTTTTGTCCTCCTTCCCCCATCCTCATACTATATTACTATATATATCTGACTTCTTTTATTTCCTTTCCTAAACTCATTTCAATACTTATCTTTGGCCTTTTGTTCACAAGAATATTATAGTAAGTAAGTACCCTCATTCCATTCCTCTCTTGGTAATTTTGTGGCAATTTTTCCTACTCTATGCTTATAAAAAGTGAAGAAGCATTTCATTAAATCTGATAGGCACAATGAGTCATTTAAGATAGTTACGAAACCCAGTTCATAATAGTATGTCTTATTCCAATGTCCCTGGAGTTATTTATGTCCTAGGGAGGCAGAGTACTTTCTGTGTTCCAGAGGAGAAACAAAAAAGGAAAGAAAGAAAAGCTTTAGTTGTTCTAAATCAAATTAACTTTGAATTAGCCAGCACATAACAAAATGAGGAAATATTCTCGACACTTAAACACACACACACATATGATCTCACACAAAACTCACTTCAAAATTTGCCTGAGAGCTTGTTTTTCCAATTGCATTGTGGTCTTTTTCTCTAGGGACACAGTTTTCCCCAAGATAAGCTGTTATTTCAATTGGAAAAAAAATAAGATGTGATATACACTAACACACACACACACACATTTGGCAACCATTTTAGTTTATAGCTTTAGAAGATCAACCAACAGTCTCCACACTTCTTTTCTTGCTCCTAGGGTCTCCTCTGTTTTTAGCCATTCCCTGTTTCTCTCTCTCACTGTACTCACTCCCATCTTACTTATAGGGATAGATAACTTTTATAATTTACTTGTTGGTATCAATCTCCAAAAAGTTCAAAGCCCAACTTTATAATTTTCTTTTTATCCTATTTACTGAGTGTTCTGGGGTGCATAATTATTCCAGTTAGATAGCTCTGTCTTCACAGACAGCTCCAAGAGTTTCCTATAAGCAAGCCCAAGTACCTTTGACTTCCTTCTGATCCTGCCTTGTAATCCAACCTTTATATTCTACTTTCTCCATCCAGGGGAGAGGTTCTTCTGATAACTCTGGGCAGTCATATGGAAATCTTCCATGATAAGTGTTCTGGACACCTGAATGTGCTTAACACTTCTGTTAAGTTCCTGATTTCTCTCTCTTGATCTCTCTCCTTTAATTACAGTCTCATTTTGGTTAATTGAAATCTCTGGTATCAGGAGGTTCTATCCTTAATTCTGATGACTTTACATTTCCTCATGGCAACTACAAATTCCAACTGATAGGTCAGTCTTTTTGCTGAACCATTCACTCCAGGGAGGCTAAATTCACTTTCTTTCTCTATTTTCCAGCTTTGACAACCATCTTCTGCCAATAACATGTGCCACTTCCAAATAACTATAGATTTCTTTTTTATCCTCCATACCTGCAATGTAGGCTCAGTTGCTTCAGTCGTGTCCAACTCTTTCTGATCCCATGGACCATAGCCTGCCAGGCTCCTGTGTACATGGAATTTTCCAGGCAAGATTACTGGAGTGGGTTGCCATGCCCTTCTCTAGGGGATCTTCCTGACCCAAGGATTGAACCTGCATGTCCTGTATTGCAGGCAAATTCTTTACCACTGCACCACCAGAGAAGCCACAGAATATTTACAAGACACATATATATTCAGAACCTCTTTGTGTAAATGTGCCTCTAAGAAGTCACTCATATATGACCATATATGATACAGCTATTAATTCTGTAATGTGCCCAGCAGAGATGTGGATCTTGCATTGCACAAGTACTTGGATTTGTTCATTCACTCAGGAAATAGGTAGCTCTTGCTACTCTTCTAGGTGGTGGTAATAGAAAAGTGACCAAAGAAGGGCATGGTTCCTGCCATCATTGAGCCTTCATTTAGTGGTGAAACACAATAGACAAATGAACAGATTAATAAAGATAATTTGCAGTAATGCTAAACTTTATGAAGGAAAAAAAGGATAACATACAAGAGACTGGGCAGAAGTAGAGAGCTACTTTTCAGTGAATGGTTAAGGAAAGTCTCTTTGATGGTGTGAAAACTGAGTCAAGACCTGAAAGATGAAAAGGAACAAACCATGTGAAGATCTAGAGAAAGACTGTTTTTGGGCGGAGAGAATATTCCCAACATGAGCTAAGTTTGAGGTGTTCAAGAAACAGAAAGTCAGTGTGGCTGGAGCAGGATGAGCAAAAGGGAGAGTGGTAAGAAATGAGATCACAGAGATAGACAAGGGAAGCTTCTGCTAAGGAGAGCTTTGGATAAGCTGTATTACATTACACGTAGCTTACGGGTTTGTGCAGACCAGGGTTGCTTTTTTTGCGGGCAGGAGGGGGTTCATGTACTTTTTTTTTTCCTTTATTTTTAATTGGAGGATAATTGCTTTACAATGTAGTGTTGGTTTCTGCCATACATCAATGTGAATAAGCCATAGATATACATATGTCCCGGGAAAGGCAATGGCACCCCACTCCAGTACTCTTCCCTGGAAAATCCCATGGATGGAGGAGCCTGGTAGGCTGCAGTCCATGGGGTCGCTAAGAGTCGGATACAACTGAGCAACTTCACTTTCACTTTTCACTTTCATGCATTGGAGAAGGAAATGGCAACCCACTCCAGTGTTCTCTCCTGGAGAATCCCAGGGACGGGAGAGCCTGGTGGGCTGCTGTCTCTGGGGTCGCACAGACTCGGACATGACTGAAGTGACTTAGCAGCATACATATGTCCCCTCCTTCTTGAAACTCCCTCCCACCTCCCACCCAATCTCACCTCTCTAGGTTGTCACAGAGCACTGGGTTGAGCTCCCTGCATCATAATAGCAAATTCCCACTAGCTATCTGTTTTACGGATCTATGTGGGCTTCCCTGGTAGCTCAGCTGATAAAGAATCTGCCTGCAATGCAGGAGACCATGGTTTGATTCCTGGGTTGGGAAGATCCACTGGAGAAGGGATAAGCTACCCACACCAGTATTCTTGGCTTCCCTTCCCTGGTGGCTCAGATGGTGACGAATCCACCTGCAATGCAGGAGACCTGGTTTTGATCCCTGGGTTGGGAAAATCCCCTGGAGAATCTATGCTACTCTCTCAGCCTGACCCACCCTCTCCTCCCCCTCTACTATGTCCACAAATGTATTTTCTATGTCTGCGTCTCTATCCCTGCTCTGCAAATAGGTCCATCAGTACCATTTTTCTAGATTCCATATATATGCCTTATTATTCAATATTTGTTTTTCTGACTTAATTCCAAGGAAACACCTTCATCTCAGGTAAATCATAATGGTTAGTCATCCTATCATATCTCAGATATCTGTGTCAAACATGCAGAAATACCTTTCCAAGGCCTGAGCTCTCTCTCTCCCAAGATTAACTGACAATGGCACAAGTGTCCTCTGCAACCCATCCTTCCTCCATTCTCTTATCTCAAACCTCAGTTCCCATTTTTTCTCCCCAAGGAAGAGGCAAAGTTATATGTCTGGGTAAGAGTGGAGGTGGGAGCAGAAAGAGTTTGAGACTTAAGAAGAGATCAGCTCTGAAACAGACATTGTGATGGGAACACTTAGAAGTCAAAGAAAACAATGAAAAGCTTGCAGATTGGCAGCAAAGACCCAGTCAGTGCCAGACAGCATGACTTGGAAATGAACCAGCTCTGCAAAATTCTGTGACCCTTCCTATCTGCAGGGAAACCTAAGAGGTACATCATTATTTCTTCTTATTAAATGCTTGGAGGGTCTCCAGAGGAAGGTGCTAGCTACATTGAAATTAATCCCAAGAGGACAACTGCTTTTAAATCAAGGGCAATAAAGAAATGAATTGGGAAATGGTGGGGTCACCAGTGAGATAAACTACCTGCTTATTGTGGTGTCATCTCTAGGAGTCTATAGCAGTTTGCCAATTGACTGTAGCTGCAGAAAGCCCTATACTCACACATAAACCAGAGTAGGACGTCAGTAGCAAGCCTTTGATATTTGCATCCTGAGTGTAATCATTCAGAAGATAAACAGCAAAAGATAGGAGTTGAATCACAATTTCACTTCAAAAATAGATACCCACCAGCTCCCTCTTCAATTGCACTTTGTGAAATGCCTTTTAATTTCAAATGCCCCTGTTGTGCTGTTGCATTTTTTTAAAAAAATAAAGCTCATTATCTGAAGCACTATTAACCTTCAGCACCATTGACATAATATGGTACAGTCTCCATATTAAACACAAACTGTTCAGCAATTCGAGGACTGACTCATAAGCAGGGCATTTAGGAGGTGACCACAGTTGAGATATACAGCTAGATAGGGAGCCAGAGGCACTGGTAGGGGATATTTTGGGGGAAGGTGGATGAGGAGGGAGGAGAGTAAAAATATTTCTGATCAGTGAGGGGCTTTGCTATAGTTAACCATTGAAGAAATATGAATATTTGTTGTTTTAGAACTACTAGTACCATGTTGAAGGCAGGAACTCAGAAGCACTGGTTGGATTGAATGGAACAGGAAGAACATGAGTAATAGAAATCTACTTTACCCAATAGTTGCACAGTTACTTTTAGCAGAGGTTCTAGTTCCTCCCTGTGGGTTTCCCAGGTGGCGCTAGTGCTTAAGAATTCGCCTACAATTCAGGAGACCCGGTTTCGATCCCTGGATCCAGAAGATCCCCTGGAGAAGGGAATGGCTACCCACTCCAGTATTCTTGCCTGGAGAATCTCCAAGAACAGAGAAGCCTGGCAGGCTACAATCCATGAGGTTGCAAGGAGTGGTACATGACTGAGAGACTAAACAACAACCCTAAGCTCCTCCCACAGAAGTAAATGTGGTTGAGTTAGATTTTCTCTTTCATGGTTTCCCTAGCCCAAGCCTGTAATGACAGTGAGACCATGCTGACCACTGTTTGGGTCACTGTGTGGTTGTGAAGGTCCCCCTTCCCTGCTTCAGCACACCCACCAGTCCCCACCAGCATCCATTCACAAACCTGAAATCCCACTCAAATCACAAAATCACAGATTTATTTATCTGCCTTATGGCACTGGGGCTTCAGAAAGTGACTGTATAATCACAAGTGAAGTGAAGTGAAATGGAGTCGCTCAGTCATGTCCAACTCTTTGCGACCCCATGGACTGTAGCCTACCAGGCTCCTCTGTCCATGGGATTTTCCAGGCAATAGTCCTGGGGTGGATTGCCATTTCCTTCTCCAGGCGATCTTCCCAACCCAGGGATGGAACCCGGGTCTCCCGCGTTGTAGACAGACACTTTATTGTCTGAGCCACCAGGGAAGTCATATAATCACAATCACTTTGCAAATCCTAAAACAGAGTAATTGTTAGGTTGAGCATCAGCAACAGCATCTTGACATGAGTTTATAACTTTGAAGTACATTCTAGAATAATAACTGGATACAAATCTGAGATTTTGGGAAGAAGATTGATCGTTTTTGATGAGGGGAGATGGTAGTGTGAGCACAAGGCATAAAGTTCAATCTCAGAGCATGGATCATTGTGGGGAAAGGCAGGAGGAATGACAGAGGCATCTCTGAGCAGATATGGAAAAAGAGGTTGGGAAGCAGTAGAGAGCAGAAAGTGATATAAAAAGAGAGGTAGAAGCATGAAGAAGAAATATAAATGATAAAACAGCCAGTAGATAGGGAAAAGAGAACAAAACTGGATTAAACAAAGTCTAGGTTTACTGGCATGGACTAGTAGGCTACTTCCCTGAATGCTTTATGACACAACACATTTTCTGAGACTGAATTGTTGTTGATATTAACTCAATTAAAATTTGATTGCCTACTTTATGTCATGCACTGTGCTAGATATACAGCAATGACAGAGACACTCATGGGACTTCCATTCTGGTAAAGGTTACCTGGAATTGCAATCAGTGTATGGGACAGAAGATGGTAGATCATTGTGTAAAGGAGTAGTGGGGAGGTGCCTAATCCAGTCTTGGGTTGAGGCATGGAAAGCTTCTCAGAGGAAAGTACTTTTAAGCTGATGCCTGAAGAATCAGTAGAACTATGTCAATAGGATATGGTGGAGATGAAAAGAGAGTTCCAGTTGGGAGAAATAGCCTACACACAAGTCTAGAGGCAAAATGTTTGTATTTCAGGGGACTAAGAAGAACCTGATTGGAGCACACAGTGCATGTGGAGGGAGGGGAGAAATTAGGTTGGAAAAAAAGGCTGGGGTCATATCATGAAAGAGCCATGTTAATTTATGTATGCTTTACCTTAAGAGCTATAGGAAGTCATTTCATTTCAGTCTTCCCAGGCCAATATTCTGGGGTCAGGCCTTTCCAACTTATTTCTGCCAGTTGTCATTCTTCTGTCTAGGAGACACTCAGTTGTATAGAAGTTTAGCCATCATGGATTTAAATCTTCAAAGCACCAATATGAAATACTTTTTGGTACCTGTTGAAGTTAATATGAGAAGTTTATAGACTCCCTGGGAAGGTCATCTGACTCAAGATAGAAAGTATTACCCAGGGAATTTAATGTTGATATCTGTCTGACCCACAAATAGGACACTTTGAACTCTTATGTCCCTTCTGAATTGAGTGCCTGTGATTTTTGGCCTAGATATTCTGCCTCTCACCTCTGTACTCTTTCTATCACCCCCAGCTACCTGCCTAAGTGTGAGGATAGTAGGAAGGTACAAACTATTGATACAACTACATGGGCAATAAGCCCAGCTTCATCCAATTTGGGAAGACAACTTACTCCATCTTCTCAGTTATCTTTGAAACCAACTGAGGTCTTCCTTACCCTGCTTATTCAAGCCAGATGCCTCTTCTGATTGCAGTCTGTCCTCCTCCTGTCTAAGCTCCTCTGGTTGTTCGGGAGGTCTGTCTCCTCTGGTGCAGAGCACCTACTGAATTTGCAGACCCTCTTTCTTTCCCTCGCCTCTGATATACTCCTGGAAACTTAGATTCTGCTTTGGGCTGTGGTTTGCAGTAACCCACAGGCACCTTCAACTTTCCAGAGGAGCTGGAAAGTCTTCTTTCTTGTGGCCATTTGATAATCTTATTTAAATAAGTTAAGACCATTGAGGCAATATCATTGAAGGAGAATAAAATGTACATCAACAGATCTGACTCTTAGTTCTGCTCTTCTCTGCCCTGGCTGTGGGATCTTGTAATTCACTTATTTATTTTTTCTGTCTTGGTTTCCCCTTGAAAAAGAAATAATGGATATGACAGTACTCTGAAAAGTACAATATTCAGAAATGATAAGGTAATAATTATATAATCATTATCATCACATACAGACCTGACATATGCAATACAGGTCATACGCTCAGGTACATGCATTGGCAGGTGGCTTCTTGTAAGCTCTGAAAATACCACAGGCTTCTCCCTGCTCAGGAAAGATGAAGCGAGATCCTGGAATTTACAGCAGGATATACACTCACATAATGAAGCTTCTCCATCCGGACAACTATTCTGCACTCCAGAGTTAAGTTCCTATTTATTCAGTGGCTTATTTCATCAATATGCTAGGCCACCTTCCCAGGCTGACACACAACTTCATGTGCCCCTGCCTGCCAAATTATTCTTTTGAAGGCATCCCTCCATTTTCTTTGTATCTTGTTTGCGTTTGCAGCATTCACAAATCTTACCTGTATTTTTTTCTCCGTGTGTACCTGATAGTGACAGAATCAAAATGACAAGTGTTTCTTCCTTGCTTGAGGACCTGAGGTGTCAAATGGCAAGACTGGAATTCTGGTCTGTGAGGCAGCTTTGGCCAGCCCTGAAATGGAATCCTAAGAGGCCTGTTCTGACTCCAACAAACAGGGTATATCTCCCAACTAGGAGGGTAAGGAAGATGATTAGAGAGTTGCCTTTTAGGCCACTTGTCCTTCTGGGATCACAGCTGAAAAGCAAGGCAGCTGTACAAAGGGCTGCTAATGGTCAAAACAGCTGCTACATACCCTAATATTCATATCCTTTACACAGGAAGAAAACGCTTTCATCCTCACCCTATGTCAATACAGTGTTATCCTGTATATAGTTCTAAAAGAATTGGACATTTTCTTCCCTTTTCTATAGGAGATCAGAAGCCACAAAACAGGGAACAGAGAATAGGAGTCCCCCATTCCTAGTGCTGGGTTATTAATGTCAGACGTGCTGACAACTGCAGAGTGGCACACGAGTAGAAAGTAGTAACTGAAAAGACCAAAGAATAGAAAACTTGAGTTGTTTGGGAACTTTGAGTGCCAAGGAAAATAGTAATACCTGTTTTCAGAGTCCCTAAAGGCATCATTACATGAAAGCACCATACTATGCTTAATGACACTAAGTCGTCAGGAAGAAAAAAACCAAATTACATTATATATCTTCTCTTTAAGTAAGCATAAACCTCTATTTGTGTGTAATTTTAAAGGAAGACAGAATGTAATTTAAAAAAACTAAAATTCAAAAACATAATTTCTTCCATTGATTCTTTCATTCATGGAATATGAATTGAGGACTCTGCTATGTATTAGACACAGGGGATAGAATGGTGAACAAGTCATAGCCCACGCCACCTTGAAGATCACATTCTAATGGGAAAGACTGACAAGGTAACAAGTGACTAACAAGCAGGGTGAAAAGAGATCACTTGGGAGGGACACTTAACTTGGACATTAGCATTCAGGGAAAGCTTACTGGAGGATATGATGTCTAAGTTAATAATAAATCAGACAAAAGTAAGTGGAGATAAAGAGTTCTGTGCAGTGTGTGCCTGCTAAGTTGCTTCAGTCATGTTGGACTCTTTGCAATCCCATGGACTGTAGCCCACCAGGCTCCTCTGTTCATAGGATTCTCCAGGCAAGAATACTGGAGTGGGTTGCCATGTCCTTCTCCAGTTCTATGCAGAGGCAGCATCCTATATGATAGGCTGAAAATGAAAGAGAATATGGCTCATTTCTGGAAATGCCAGTTGTTTGGCAAGAAGGGAAAGATGGGCAAGTACCAGAAAATAGGTTAGGATGTTTGATGTTTTCATAAAGAACAATGGGAAGCCATTGAAGAGTTTTAAGTTCCTGAATAATGGGAATCAATTTTTTAAATTTAAAATGTTTACTCTGGCTACAGTGTGGTTAATAGATTGGAGGGAACAGGACTAGAGACAAGGAGTAGAGTTGGGTGGCTGTTTAAGTAACCCAGGTGAAAGAAAATGGAAGCCTGGTCTAAGAAAGTGTCTGTATACATGGAGAGAAGATGGATTTGAAAGAGACTTAGAAATAGCACCGATAGGATATTGTGTGAGAGACAGAGGAGTCAAGGATAATGTCTAATTTTTTGTATGGTGGCATGCAAAAATTTTTTTTTTGCATGGCTTGCATGGAGGTAGACAGTGGCAGTGCTATTTTCCTTAATATCCCTACTTAGCTACCCACTAGCTATGAAATCACATTCAGCTTCCTCATTTTTAAAATGAGTAATTTAGACTAGATTATGTATGGATGTGAGAGTTGGACTGTGAAGAAGGCTGAGCACCGAATAATTGATGCTTTTGAACTGTGGTGTTGGAAAAGACTCTTGAGAGTCCCTTGGACTGCAAGGAGATCCAATCAGTCCATTCTGAAGGAGATCAGCCCTGGGATTTCTTTGGAAGGAATGATACTAAAGCTGAAACTCCAGTACTTTGGCCACCTCATGCGAAGAGTTGACTCATTGGAAAAGACTCTGATGTTGGGAGGGATTGGGGGCAAGAGGAGTAGGGGACGGCAGAGGATGAGATGGCTGGATGGCATCACTGACTCGATGGACGTGAGTCTGAGTGAACTCCGGGAGTTGGTGATGGACAGGGAGGCCTGGTGTGCTGCAATTCATGGGGTCGCAAAGAGTTGGACACGACTGAGTGACCTGATCTGATCTGATCTGATTGGTTCTCAATGGGATTCCCAGGTGGAGCAGTGGTAAAGAATCCACCTGCCAGCGTAAGAGACACAGGTTCAATCCCTGGGTCAGAAAGATCCCCTGGAGAAGAAAATAGTACCCCACTCCAGTATTCTTGCCTGGAGAATCCCATGGACAGAGAAGCCTCATGGGCTACAGTCCCTAGGGTTGCAAAGAGTTGGACACGGCTAAGTGACTGAGCACACACTCATGTTGGGTCTCATTAGGGGAGATTTTGTCCCTCACTCAGGATACATTTGGCAGTATCTGGAGACATTTTGGAGAAGGAAATGGCAACCCACTCCAGTATTCTTGCCTGGAGAATCCCAGGGACAGAGGAGCCTGGTGGGCTGCCATCTATGGGGTCGCACAGAGTTGGACACAACTGAAGTGACTTAGCAGCAGCAGCAGCAGGAGACATTTTGGCTGTCACATTCGGGGCGGGGGGGGGGGGGGAGAAGTGTTACTGTCATTGAATGAGTAGAGGTTAGAAATGCAGCTAAAGATCCTACAGTGCACAGGAAAGTCCTTTTACCTCATCTAAAAATTATTTGGTTCCCCACTGTATAGCACATGAAACTACTCAATCCTCTGTCTAGCCTGGATGGGAGGGGAGTTTGGGGCAGGATGGATACATGTATCTGTATGGCTGAGTCCCTTCATTCTTCACCTGAAACTACCACAACATTGTTAATCTTTTATATCCCAGTACAAAATAAAAGTTTAAAGTTTGAAAAAGAAAAGAATTACTTGGTCCCAAATGTAAATAGTGCCAAAATTTTGCAGCCCCGGGAGAGATAATGTAAAGGATTTGCATTAGATAAACGCAAAAGTCTAGTCAAAGCTTTTGAATTGTGTAAACTTTGACACTGTAGGGAATCAACTTTTAGTGACTCTCTTCTGAAAGTCTCTCTTCTGTGTACCAGGTGGATAAATGAGGCATTACTAGAATTATATGACTGATAATAACTGGACATTGGTGGATATAATCTCAATAACCTACACCAGTTTTCAGGAGGATCCAGGTGAATCATATACTGCAGATATTTGGAGTATGTGTGCACATGGTACTTAGAAGGTATCTGGAAACTTACTCCAATCTTCCAGAGACCTAGAGTGCTTCCTGTCTGCATTCTTTTTTCCCCGCAAAATGCAATGTGCCCACTTATACTTTAATGCAAAGGAACAGGAAAGAGATAATGGGGCAATGGCAGCTCCTGCCTGAGCTGTGTATCTCCTAGAATCATCCTTGTTCTTTGTTGTCAGAAACCCTGATGTACAGCATTTAGCTCCACGTATAAGACTAGAGGTGGATCCCCACAGAGTGTCTACCCCAGGCCAAGATATTTTATTAACTTTTGGCTTTAGGATGTAGCTTACATTTTGAGAGCAGGTGCTGCCCTCCATTCTGTATAAGAAATGCCCTTCCTGAAGGTGTGTCTCCCACTCTTAGGGACTTCTTCATAGACAGGGTATAACATCCAGACCATTTGTGTAAGGCTATAGAGTTCCTAGTCCTTACTCAAGGCCTTCATGGCACATGGTAAGCATTCAATAAATAAATGCTTGTTCAGTGAATGAATGAGGTCCCTACATTTTGGGAGCCAAAGAGGAACCTCTCAGTCCCTTGGAAGGGAAAAAGGAGAAAGACAAATCTACCTTTTTTAAATTGTTAAATTTATTTTTTAACTTTTTATTTTGTATTGAAGTATAGTTTATTAACAATGTTGTGATAGTTTCAGGTGGATAGCAAAGGGATTCAGCAATATATGTATACATGTATCTATTTTTTCCAAAGCTCCCTTCCCATCCAGGCTGGTACATAACATTGAGCAGAGTTCTCTGTGCTAAACAGTAGGTCCTTGTTGTTTATCCATTTTAAGTATAGCAGTGTGTACCCGTCCATCCCAACTGCCCAACTATCCCTTCCCCACATCCTTCCCCGCTAATAACCATAAGTTTGTTCTCTAAGTCTGTACATCTCTTTCTGTTTTATAAGTAAGTTCAGAAAAATCTACTTTTTATTAGTAGATATTTACTGAGTGCCCACTATGTGGCAATGCTGTTCAAAGTACTTAGGGTTTTTGCATTATGAACCAGGATCTAGGCCCTCACCAGACACTGAATTTATTGGAACTCTTATCTTGGACTTCCAAGAGTCCAGAACTATGAGAAGTAAATTTCTGTTGTTTATAAACCATATAATCTGTGATATTTTTGTCATGGCAACCCAAGTGGACAAAGACACTAGCTTATGCTTTAATATCTTTAGATAGAAGCTAGAAGGCCACCTAGGAGTCTGTTGCAATGCTGCTGCTGCTGCTAAGTCGCTTCAGTCATGTCCGACTCTGTGCAACCCCAGAGACGGCAGCCCACCAGGCTCCCCCGTCCCTGGGATTCTCCAGGCAAGAACACTGGAGTGGGTTGCCATTTCCTTCTCCAATGCATGAAAGTGAAAAGTGAAAGGCAAGTTGCTCAGTCGTGTCCGACTCCTAGCGACCCAATGGACTGCAGCCTATCAGGCTCCTCCGTCCATGGGATTTTCCAGGCAAGAGCACTGGAGTGGGTTGCCATTGCCTTCTCCTGTTGCAATAATCAGAGGCAAATAATTGTTGCTATTGTTCAGTCGCTAAATCTTGTCCGACTCTTTGTGACCCCATGGACTGAAGCATGCCAGGCTTCCCTGTCCTTCACTATTCCCAAGAGTTTGCTCAAACTCATGTCCACTGAATCAGTGATGCCATCCAGCCATCTCATCCTCTGTCACCCCCTTCTCTTCTTGCCCTCAGTCTTTCCCAGCATCAGGGTCTTTCCCAATGAGTCAGCTCTTCCCATCAGATGGCCAAAGTGTTTGTTGGATCTTTAGTATCAGTCCCTCCAATGAATATCCAAGGTTGATTTCCTTTAGGCTTGACTAATTTGATCTGCTTGCTGTCCAAGGGACTCTCAAGAGTTTTCTCCAGCACCACAGTTTGAAATCATCAATTCTTCAGTGCTTAGCCTTCCTTATGGTCCAACTCTCACATCCATACATGATTATTGGAAAACCCATAGCTTTGACTATATGCACCTTTGTCAGCAAAGTGATGTCTCTGCTTTTTAATATGCTATCTAGGTTTGTCATAGCTTTTCTTCCAAGGAGCAAGCATCTTTTAATTTTATGGCTACAGTCACCACACACAGTGATATTGGAGCCCAAGAAAATAAAATCTGTCACAGCTTTCACTTTTTCCCCATCTATTTGCCATGAAGTGATGGGACCAGATGCCATGATCTTTGTTTTCTGAATGTTGAGTTTTAAGCTAGCTTTTTCACTCTCCTCTCTCACCTTCATCAAGAGGCTCTTTAGTTCCTCTTTGTTTTCTGCCATAAGGGTGGTGTCATCTGCATATCTGAGGTTATTGATGTTTCTCCCTGCAATCTTGGTTCCAGTTTGTGAGTCATCCAGCCCAGCATCTCGCACGATGTACTCTGCATATAAGTTAAATAAGCAGGGTGACAATATACAGCCTTTACATACTCCTTTCCCAATTTTGAGCCAGTCGGGAAAGGAGTACATCAAGGTAATAATGCTGGTGAAAACCAACAAGGCAGTAGTGAATGTGGTAAGAAATGAGTAGACTCTGGATATATTTTGAAGATGGAGCCAACAGGTTTGCTGATAGATTGAATATGGCTGCAAGAGAAGAGAGCACTCCAGAATGACTCTTAAGTTTTTGAACCTGAGCAATAGGAAGTATGAAGTTTTCGAACTTCGAACTGAGATGAGGAAAGCTGTGCATGAATTGAAATTCAGTTTTAGACTAGTGAGTTTGAGATATGTATTAGACATGTAAGTGAAGGTGTCCAGAAGGCAGCTGATTATATCATCAAGCTTAGACAGAGGTGTGAGATGAAGATGTGAAAGCCATGAGACTGGATGAGATTATTAAGGAAGGGTATCTATTAAGATAGAGAAAAGAACCATGATCTAGATTCAACATTAATAGACCTTTGTCATTTGACCGGGGGTGGAGGCTGACTCTTCCTGTTTACTTTTCATGGAGTGAACATTGCAGCAGCCAAACCACCCCCAGCAGCCTCCAGAATGGGGCTTGGAACTTTAGAACTTTAGCTCTCTACACTAGGTCCTACTGTGCATACTCCTCTCATAGAAACAATAGCTAGATCTTCCATGTGATGTTTAAACCTTTAAGAGGTTACTTGGTTATAAATATTTATCATTCCCTCCAGGCTAATATAATGATTATTAATCCTAGCTGAATAAGAATCCATTCTTACCAGAGTGAGGGGATTTTTTTTTTCCTCTGTATAATTCATATGCAAATATTTTGAAAAGCAGTTTGAAATGCAAGCTGCCACCTGTCAGTTTGCTTTTTGCAATGGAGAGGAAATCACCATTGTCCCCTGAATTCTGAGAAGAGCAAGCATTTGCCTCACTCCATGCATCTTGTTTGCAGGCTGAAAGGTTCCTATAGTAGGTGTTACTTTAGGTAGGAGATTCACTCCCAAAGCTGTTGCTTGGTGTTTATCATCATTTCAAAGGACGTTTCTCTTCCTTTGAGGGCATTGATCTTAACTCCTCTTGGGGTGCAGACACAGAGATAGAAACATAAAGGAAGAATGAGAAAAACTGAGGCAGCAAGTACTGGGGTGAGGCATTGCCCTAAGGTCACCATATTCCTTGCCCTGCCTCTCAGATAGGAATGCATCCAGCATTGGTTCTAATTCCCTTGAAACTGTCTAGGTATATTTCACATTGTAATCAGAGTAAATTAACCTTGATTTGTAAGTTCTGTGGCTCTGGTAACTATGGTCATTCACATGTACAGGCTCTAGGTGCAGGGACACACATACTGTCTAAGATAACAGTTTTCATACCCAGATGAATGTACCCTTGGGGATATATGAAGCCTTCCTAGGGAACACATAGACACAATTTTAAGACAATCAGCTGCCAGATTCTCAATTTTCATAAGTGCTTTTTCCTAAAATAGATGTATAGTTGGAGAGCCACACTAGTTCTCCTTTTGTACCTCTTCTTTCAAAGTCAATCTTCTTCTCTGCATAAGAAAGGCATACCCCTTACTCATCTGAATTATTATGATCTGTTCCATCCTCTGACTATTGTTAAAGAATGCAATATTTTGAATAGAGGGTATTGTGAGAATAAACATAGAACCTTGGTAAGAAATGCCTTTTATAAGTTCACATATACTATTAACGAAAACCTATCTTCTGCTTGCTGTAAATTTCCACAAAGTACATTAAAGTCTTAAAAGCATAACATCTACCTATATATAGAAGTAGGACAAAATGTTCCCCAAATGTACAGTCTAGTATGTAATGACTTGAACTTTAGAATATCAGGTTCATTTCATTAGGGTTAATTTTTCCCTCTCAGCTATGTTCTATTTCTGTCAAATTGTTTTCAATCATGAAATGAAATTATTGACCTATCTATGTATGCTGCTGCTGCTGCTGCTAAGTCGCTTCAGTCGTGTCCAACTCTGTGCAACCCCATAGATGGCAGCCTACCAGGCTCCCCCGTCCCAGGGATTCTCCAGGCAAGAACACTGGAGTGGGTTGCCATTTCCTTCTCCAATGCAGGAAAGTGGAAAGTGAAAATGAAGTCGCTCAGTCATGTCTGACTCTTAGCGACCCCATGGACTGCAGCCTACCAACTGGAGTGGGGTGCCATTGCCTTCTCCTGTCTATGTATAATAATTCTCAAATATCTGTCTCTCTATTCATCTGTCATAGCATTTAAAGGTACTTTAAAACCATCTGAAATTGAAATTTAACATTAAATATTTAGATCCTAATTTGCAGCCTATGGGAAAAAATATATGCACACTTTTAAATTTTGAGTTGTTCATTCTCCAATTTTGTCTAATTTCATAGACAATGTGCTTCTAAGTGAAAGTTATATATACAACTAGTGTTTTTATTTTTATAAATAAATTGCTTTTGTTAATTCATAAATATATACAGAGAAATATGCAACCAATAAATGCACATCTTTATACATTATCACAAAGTGAATAGACCCATGTAACCTGTAAAAAATTGAAAACGTTTTCAGCTCTACAAAAAGCCCCTTGAGCTTTCCAATCACTATCTCATTCTTCCTCCCTGTAGGTAACCACACTCCTGAATTTTAAAAGCATAGATTTATCTGTTTTTTTTTTAAACTTTTTATTTAAGTTGAATCATACAGCATGTATTCTAGTGTGCCTTGTTTCTTTTATTCAACATTATATTTGAGGCATTCATCCATGTTTTTGTAAATTTATTTATTTTAATTAGAGGCTAATTACTTTACAACATCCATGTTTTTTTGTGTGGCAGTATCCATTTATTTCCGTAGCTATATAATATTCTATTAAATGAATATAACAAAATATATTCATCTTTTCTACTATCGATGGACATTCAACATTTCTACTGTTTCCAGTTTGGGGCTATTAAAAGCAATGCTACTACTCTTGTGAGAGTTGTGAGTTAAGTTTTATTTGGGGCAGTATGAGGACTGCATCCTGGGAGACAGCATGTCAGATAGTGCTGAGAAATTGCTCCAAAGATGTAGGGGGAAAGGACAGTATAAATGTGATTTTGGTAAAGGGGAGTACATGCAATCAAACACATATTTTTGATAGAAAGTTTCTACTTGTCTCATTAAGTTTCTGCTAGTCACGGGAAAAAAAAAAAAAAAACACAGTCACCATGAAAGATTTTAATGCTTTTCTAGATATGAGGAATACAAGAATTGGGCTCATAAAATCAGCTTCTAAGAGTATCTGACTATCTGAAGACCTGTCTTGCCAGTTTTCCTGGAGCACAGAGTGCCTCATTTCTGCTGCTCTCCACCCTGAACTCCTTCAGGGGGTGCAGCAGCGCATGACTTAATCCTTGTAGAGGTAGATGGCAAGCACCCATGGCAAGTGCCAACTTGTGGCTGACAAGAGTAAGAGGATTTTCTACCCACCCCTCATCCAGAAACAGATAGGAATTTCTTCTGCTTTAGGCCCAGAATCAATGGATTTTTGCTTGCACTTTATGGGAGAAAGGGTTACTTGCTCTTCTACCAACAGTTTGACCTTTACTTTGTAGGAAAGAAGGATGCTGGGAAGTATCTGGACATCTTACTTAACTGTCAAGCAGCAGCTAATTACATACTGCACCACCAAGGGGTGAGAGTGGGGGAATTCTCTCAGTCCTCCACCCTACCTCCAATGTTCTTCACAAATACCTGGAGATTTCCACAGATGTGAACTTGTGAATCAGTGTGAGCTCTTCTTGTGTCAAGAACTTCTTGTTATTCCAAACTGATTGTCATCTATACTTGCCTTTAAGGATTTCATAAAATTCCAGCTGATTGCATCTTACCATTTTGCTTGGTGGCCATTTTTTTCCTCTTATGCTCTGCCAAAAAGTGGAAAAGTTTTGTTTCATCTCTCCTTAGAGATGTCACTTTGGTATGTTTATTTGGTTGCTTTTATACCTCAACTCTCTGACAGGCTCAAAAAAAAGTTATTTGGTAAATTATCCATCTTTCCTAAACTGAGAGTAGGAGCAGTTTCCTCTTGTGGCTTTCTATGTCCTAAAGCATAAGTGGAACTCTCAAATACCATTACTATGGACATTCTTATACATATCACTGGTATACTCATGTATACCTTTCTGTTGGGTACATACCTAGAAGTAGAATTATTGAATCATGCATGCATGTGTTCAACTTTAGTACATACTGTCAGTCTTCCAAAGTGTTTTATCAATTTAGAATCCTAGCAGTGTGTAAGAGTTCTAGCCACACTTGGTAACACCATTTGTTGTTATTTGGGCCATTCCTATAGGCATATAAAGGTAATTCATTGTGGTTTAATTTTAATTTCTCTATTGAGTACATTTTCATTTGCATAATTTTCTTTTGCCCTTTGTGGGAATTCTTTCTGTATCATGGAAATGAGCTCTTAAAAGTCATATGTGTTTCAGACATTGTTTCTCACTTTGTGGCCTGCTTCTTTGGTCTCTTAATGGTGCCTTTTAAAAAAGCAAATTGACTGATACGTAATTTATATACAATAAGTATAAGACAATACTGTCCTGTCCTGGGCTCACTCCTACGCTACATTCCACAATTGGTCTAACTGCTGGGTCTGTGGAGTGCTCACCTCTTCATCAGTGGAAGACTTCCCATGGTGGGCATCTTTACTTCAAGGAAAGGACTTTCTCCAAGTCTGAGAATACCTTCGACAACAACAATCATATGTGATGCCTCTTCTTAATCTGATGACATCTAACAGTCCTAAGATGGACTGCTGCAACACTTTGTACCTTAACTGTGGACATAATGTGACTTAACTTTGCTGATTGTTCTGTTTTTGCTGTTTGCTCCCTGCATCTGCAACTGTGTGACTGGATTTGTTTCTAGCCACATGAAGGCTTTCAAGTTACAAATGTTTGCTGAAACTCCTGCCACTGTGGCAGCTCCCTTCAACTACTACTTGGAGCCCCTGTATCAGAGACCCTCAATATAAGAGTTAGGAAAATATGTTTCCTCACCAATTTAGGAAGGATTCCCCTTTCCCTAGGCAACATAATTCTCCTAAAAGAAAAGAGGGGAATGAGAGGGTAACATTTAGGAAGGCTAGGGGTCTCCAAATGGAGGAAATAGGCTGCAAGTGTCAGACATTTTCTATCTCTCTCTCAAGCAGCAAGAGGAAACAAACTGTGTGTCAGATTTTTGGCTTCCCTGATAGCTCAGTTGGTAAAGAATCCCCCTGCAATGCAGGAGACCTCAGTTCAATTCCTTGGTCAGGAAGATCCCCTGGAGAAGGGATAGGTTACCCGCCCCAGTATTCTTGGACTTCCATTATGGCTTAGCTGGTAAAGAATCTGCCCATGATGTGGAAGACCTGGATTCAATCCCTGGGTTGGGAAGATCCCCTGGAGAAGGGAAAGGCTACCCACTCCAGTATTCTGGCCTGGAGAATTCCATGGACTATATAGTCCATGGGGTGGCAAAGAGTCGGACATGACTGAGCTACTTTAAATGTAAAAATAATACAATACATACATACAATTAAATGTATTCATTTTGAATTTATCATTCAATGAATTCTGACAAATGGATACACCACCACAATCAAGGTACAGAATATTTCTATCACTGAAAAAATTATCTCCTCCCTCTTCCCAGTCTATTCTCATCCCCCACCACTGACTCCTGTCAATCATTTGTCTACTTAGATTTATCTTTTCTAGAATTTCTCATCACAAAAAAAAATTAGTATATTTTGTTTCTTTTTTTCTCAACATAATTTTTTTTTGAGATTCACCAGTGTTGTTTTTTCAGTAGTTTATTCATTTTTATTGCTAAATAGTTTAATGTTCACTTTTGATGGGTATATTATGATATTCTCTTTATATAAATTAAGCCAATTTATCAATCATTTCTTTTATTGTTCATGTTTTTGAGCCCATTTTGTCTAAGAAATGTTTGCCTACCCTAAGTTCATGAGGATGTTTTTCTTTGTTATCTTCTAGAAGCTTTGCTATTTTACCTTTACACATTTAGATAAAAATCTACCTGGAATAATTTTTGTGTCTATATTGAGACAGGGTCAGTTTTCATATTCAGTGTAGATACCTAAATTACCTATTACCATTCTTTGAAAAAACTGTGTTTTTATTCAATGCCACCTTGGTTATTAATCAGTTGTCCATACATACACTCTGAGTTTGTTTGCATACACTGTATTCTGTTCTGTTGATCTATTCTGTCTGTCTTTATGTCAATACCATACTACCTTAATTTGAGTAGCTGAAAAAATCAGGTTAAGTCATCCAACTTTTTTCCTCTTCAAATTTTCCTTGCATATTCTTGATCCCTTGTACCTCTATATACATTTTAGAATTACCTTGTCATTTTTTTCTACAAAAATATCTGCTGCAATTTTCATTGATTTATAGACTGATGTCATAATTAACATTTTCACAGTATGAGCCTCCCAATCCATGAACATGGAATGTCTCTGTTTATTTAAATCATTTACATTCTATATCCAAGGTTTTCTAACATTTTCTGTGTAGACATCTTGCATATCTTCTGCTAGATTTACTCCTAGCTAAAGTAGAAACTGTGGTGTTCTATCCATATTTCCTCCTTCAATACGAAGGAACTCATTTCCCTAGCTGCTGGGAATCTTGAGGGCTGAGAGGACTATTGGCTGAGTCTTTTCTCAGGAATTACTCCCAGCTGAAGAGAGGTACCTAGTTGTCTCACCCCTCTCCCAATGATTGGTTGATACATGAGAGTAGTTATAAGAATTTGTTCCCTTTCTGCAAGAGTACTGTGTCAAATGAAATATTAAACACCCAGTTAAATTTGAATTTCAGATGAACAAGAATTCTTGTATCAACGTTTAAACGTACTTACAAAAAATTACCCCGTCTTCATCCAAAATTCAAACTTAACTGAGCAGCATACTTTTTGTTTTGTTTTAGTTTTTAACTAAATCTGTCAATGCTACACAAGTGTGGACAACAATTAAGTGCCATCCCAGCTTCAGAGAGTCCCTTGAGTTTGGAGGAGGCTCTGGGATTTCCTGGTGGCTCAGATGGTAAAGAATCTGCCTTCAATGCGGGAGGCCTGTGTTTGATCCCTGGGTCGGGAAAATCCCCTGGAGGAGGGCATGACAACCCACTCCAGTATTCTTGCCTGGAGAATCCCCTTGGACAGAGGAGTCTGGCAGGTTGCAGTCCATGGGGTTGCAAAGAGTTGGACATGACTGAGTGACTAAGCACACACACACTGTTGCTACTGCATTGCACTTCAACTCCTTTCTTTGCATAATTCTACTTTTTAGACTCTTCCATAAGTGCTGACCCTGAGAGTACTTCACAGTAATTTTATAGGAATACAAATATTTGTTTCAGAGTCTGTTACCTAAGCCAGTTAGTATGAGGAGTGGTCTTCCACCGGGCTTCCCCAGTGGGGAAAGAATCAGTGGTAAAGAATCTGCCTGCAGTGCAGGAGTCCTGGGTTCATCCCCGGTCAGGGAGATCCCATGAAGGAGGGTATGGCAATCCATTCCAGTATTCTTGCCAGGAAAATCCCATGGATAGAGGCACCTGGCAGGCTATGGTCCATGGAGTCACAAAGAGTCAGACACAACCAAAGTGACTGAGCATACACAGGACATAAGTGGTCAGAGGATGCAGACTAAAACTGGAATTTGGGACCTGAATCACTGACTGGGATTCTGACAATTAGGATTTCATCACTAGTAGTAAGGTGGAATACCTGGCATGCTCTAGTAGTGTAACTGTTAAAACTTTCACTTGTGGTGAACAGGATAGAAGTGAAGTGAAAGTTGCTCAGTTGTGTCCAACTCTTTGTGACCCCAAGGACTATACAGTCCATGGAATTCTCCAGGCCAGAATACTGGAGTGGGTAGCCTTTCCCTTCTCCAGGGGATCTTCCCAACCCAGAGATCGAACCCAGGTCTCCGCACTGTAGGCAGTTCTTTAGCAGCTAAGCCACAAGGGAAGCCCAAACAGGATAGGATACTAGTTAAGAGAATATACTGATCACTGACTGGTGTAAAATAAAGATTTTGAGCGTTTTTAGAGAAGCACCATTTGTAAAGAAAATGGAATCAGTTGGTTGTTCAGTGCCATGAGTGCATTGGAGAAAAGCTATGAATAGTTGAGTGTGATTAATCACTGACTGAAAACAAAATGTACAAGTCAAAATGTCTATTTGGCAGTATATAAAAACATCATCTCCTTCAAAGGAGAGAAAATATTGAAGGTCAGATTCAGAATTCAACTATAGGAATAGCAGTGCTCCAGAGAAGATTGGTTTCCCAGCCACAGAAAGTCCAGAATGTCTTCTATGTCAGATTTGCAGACCTTGTTGTGCAGGAATCATGGGAGTTACAGTGAGGCACCAGAGTCAGATAACTAAAAATCCTTGCAACCCCAATTTCCCTTGAACCCTCTAGGCCTGAGAAAGTGATCTACACCTCCCTATTAAAGACTGGCATTCCTCCTTTCCTTGAAGATGACACAGAGGACTCTGCCTTACAAAGCACCATGTGATTCCTTCAGAGTTTACTCCTATCTTCCCTACTGGCTATGAAACCACAAAATAGGTCTAAGTCCCAATATAAACTGAACTTCTAAGGAAGAAAAGGGACTATACCCCCAAACACCTAGAGGACCAGGCAAACAGGAGCCACTCTTATGGCAGAAAGCTAAGAGGAACTGAAGAGCCTCTTGATGAAAGTGAAAGAGGAGAGTGAAAAAGCTGGCTTAAAACTCAACATTCAGAAACTAAGGTCATGGCATCTGGTCCCATTACTTCATGGCAAATAGATGAGGAAACAATGGAAACAGTTGACAGACTTTATTTTCTTGGGCTCCAAAATCACTGCAGATGGTGACTGCAGCCATGAAAAAAAGATGCTTACTCCTTGGAAAAATAGCTATGACCAATCTAGACAGCGTATTAAAAAGCAGAGACATTACTTTGCTTATAAAGGTGCATATAGTCAAAGCTATGGTTTTTCCAGTAGTCGTGTGTGGATGTGAAAGTTAGACCATAAAGAAAGCTGAGTGCTGAAGAATTGATGCTTTTGAACTGTGGTGTTGGAGAAGACTATTGAGATTCCCTTGGACAGCAAAGAGACCAAGCCAATCAATCTTAAAGGAAATCAGTCCTGAATATTCATTGGAAGGACTGATACTGAAGCTGAAGCTCTAATACTTTGGTCACCTAATGCGAAGAACTGACTCATTGGAAAAGACCCTAATGCTGGGAAAGATTGAAGGCAGGAGGAGAAGGGGACGAAAGAGGATGAAATGATTGGATGGCATCACTAACTCTATGGACATGAGTTTGAGCAAGCTTCAAGAATGGGTGATGGACAGGGAAGCCTGGTGTACTGCAGTCCATGGGGTTGCAAAGAGTTGGGCATGACTGAGTAACTCAACTGAATTGAAACAGGAGCCAAGAGAGTACATTTGGGACTGAGTCATGAAGGTGTTGGATCAACGTGGAGGGGCAAGGGAAATATAAGATTGGATAAAAGAGAAAATATTGGTATGGGAGCATTCTCCATTAATCCAGAATTTACCACCCTGGAAAAGACCTAGGAAGCTGTGCTAGGAAGCTGCTAGGATGGCTCTTAGAAACTTAGAGAAATTGATGGCTCATATTAACTGAAGTAGATAGGCCAGAATTGCCATAGAAGATAGTAAACAAACAGATCAAAAGGCTCAAAAAGGTGTATTTTAGAGTGGGTATACCATATTAGGCTAGAAAACTCATCAGTTGATTATGCTTTTTGTGAGAGAACCCAGTGGTACTCAGTTCACCAAAGCATTAATGAATGTGGTAGTGAGAAGGGGGATCAGAATTGTTGAGATACTTAGGAGGGGCTGTCTTATTTGGGTTGGGATGATGGAAGTACTATTACAAAAGCAGGCTCACTGATAGCCATAAGGGAAAAAATAATCCTGAAATAATGGAGGCTAGCTGGTGGTGCTTTACCATTAGAAACAAATAATAGGTAGTAAAATGTAGCATCCTTAGAGACAAGTCAAGTGGTTAATTAAAAAAAAAAAAAGGTATTACCTATTCTGTATTATGGGTCAGTAAACTATAACCCATGGATTAGCAGCCTATTTTATAAATAAAGCTTTATTGGAATACAACCATGCCCATTTATTTTCATATTGTCTGTGGTTGCTTTCACACTACAATGGCAGAATGGCCAAACTGGGTAGTTGTGACAGACCAAATGACCAACAAGTCTAAAATGTTTGCTGTCCAGTCCTTTAAACTAAAAATGTGCTAACCTCAGACTCATATAATGAATGGAAATCAAAGATAGATAATCAAGAGATTGAATGTGGTCACACAAATAAAAAGTCACATTCCTTTGCTCAGCTTCAGGACTGGACATGAATCAGGCCCCAAATACTTACAGTACAATAGAAAACATATACAGTATTGATTTCCTCGGTCTTTTTCTACAACACTGATTCTCAACTAGGAGTGATTTTTTTTCCTCCCAGAGTATATTTGACAATGACTGGAGACATTTTTTATTTTCATGATTGGCGAAATACTACTGTCATCTAATGAGTAGTGGCCAAGAATACTGCTATACATCTTATGATCCATAGGATAGGCCCCTATACCAAAGAATCATCCAGCCACAAATCTCAGTCATGCTAAGGTTAACAAATGCTGTCCTAAAGATATCTAAAGCCATTTACTCAGATAACTGTACACTAGGAAAAGGAAAATACCCAAATATTTCAATAACCATTGGATCTGAGTCAATATACTCAAGAACTGGAATCATCATCATTAAGCACCCCCTCTTTGAATGGGGAAGTATGAGAACTAGGTCATAAATGGAGTCCTAACCCAGGATCAATTTACAAAAGATTCAGAGTCCAAGCCAGTAGTTATTCCCCAAGTCCCCAAATGTCTATTTGGAATGTAGATATTGGTAATTGTTAGGACACTGCTCTAGTTATTTGGCCTATAGGATAAGAGCTATCATAATAGGGGAGGGCCCAGTGGAAGAAGCCTCTCAAACTCCTCTCCACCAAACCCAAGGCCAAGATAGTAAAGTGAAAAAAAAAAAAAAATACAACCCAATGAAATAAATGCGACCAATTAGTATCCTCCTTAAATATCCTAGTGGTGGTGGTACCCTTCATATCTCCATTTAATTCACCAGCCTGACTTTTAGAAAAATCAAACATTTACTGAAGGATGACAGTGGGTTCAAGCAAATCATAAGCCTCAGTAGCAGCTGCTGTACCAGAATTTATATCTTTGCTAGAGCTGATTAACAAGGCCTCAGGTATTAGGTACATGGTCATTGATCTTATGAGTGAGTTCTTTTTCATCCTTACTAAGGAAGAAGATCAGAAGCAGTTTGCATTTACTTAGACTAGATAACAGATTACTACTACTACTACTAAGTCACTTCAGTCATGTCTGACTCTGTGCGACCCCATAGACGGCAGCCCACCAGGCTCCCCCACCCCTGGGATTCTCCAGGCAAGAATACTGGAGTGGGTTGCCATTTCCTTCTTCAATAGATTACATTTGCTTTATTTCCACCAGCACTATTAATTCACTTATTCTATTGAATGTAGTTCCAAGAATTCTGAATTGTTTGAACATTCTACATAGTATCATGTTGATACACTATATCAGTGATATCATGTGAATCAGACAAGATGAAAAGTAAGTGGCAGGTAATTTGAAGGCATTAGTAAGAAACATGAGCACTGGAAGTTAGGATATAAAACCTATAAAAGATTCAGAGGCCCATGACATTATTAAAGGTTTTAGAGTGGTCTACTCCAGTACTCCTACCTGGAAAATCCCATGGACAGAGGAGCCTGGTGGGCTGCAGTCCTTGGGGTCGCTAAGAGTCAGACACGACTGGGCGACTTCACTTTCACTTTCCACTTCCATATTGGAGAAGGAAATGGCAACCCACTCCAGTGTTTTTGCCTGGAGAATCCCAGGGAGGGGGGAGCCTGGTGGGCTGCCATCTCTGGGGTCGCACAGAGTCGGACATGACTGAAGCGACTTAGCAGCAGCAGCAGCAGCAGAGTGGTCTAGGGTATGCCAGGATAACTCCTTCAAAGTAAAAGAAAATTTATTTCATCATACCTCTTATCACTAAGAAGAGAGACCAATACCTGATAGGGGTTCGACAGGTAGTATATTCCACATTGGGAATATTACTTCAATATATTACCTGGTGCTATGAAAGGATGCCAGCTTTGAGTAGGGGCCAGAGCAGGGAAAATTTCTGTAACTCATCCAGGCTGTCATATAAGTGGCCCTGCTGCTTGAGTCATGTGACTCAGAAAACCCTATGGTACTCGAAGTTTTGAGAATAGGAAAAGATGCCACATGAAATTTATCAAAGTTTTAGTAAAGGAATCACAGTGTAGACCAATGTGTTCTAGAATAAAGTCATGCCACTTTCACTAGAAAATTGCATACCATTTGAAAACCAGTCCCTGACATTCTATTAAACTATAGTAGAGTGACTCATCATGGAACATCAAGTGACCACATAGCCAGAACTGTCCATATTGAGCTGGGCTCTAAAAGATTCTAGACTAAGTTATCAGGTTTCATGAACCTAGCAGTGATTTACTGTAAGATGAAGTGGTACATCTAGGGCTAGTTGTGAGCAGGGCCAGATGGTACAAGTAAACTACATGAGTAGATGGATCACATTTTCATGTCACCCATCACTGTTGTATTTGTATCTTTTTCTCAGTTTTCACTTATAGCCACATTTGTGATGGTAGTGGTGATGGTGGTAGTGTACCTTACAATTAGCTGATGGAAAAGGGAAAACACCAAGCTACGTTCACAGACTGACCAGTTCAATATGTGGGTGCAAAGCCAAAAGTGGACTTTCAGGATACTATAGCCCAACTCAGAAAGGCACTAAGCTAAACACATAGTCATCCACTCTGTCTGAAAGAAAGATCTGAGGGAAATTCTCAGATGGTGCAAATGACCACTTACTGTGTGTGGGGGAAAACTGGCCTAAGTTGAGAATATTTAGGAACTTATTTTAGTGAAAAATTGAAAGATCAGGGACAAGAAGGTCTAGGAAAGAGACAAATGATAGACTTAGGGAAGTGTGGATAAACCTATAGGAGTAGATACCAGGTTTGAGGGCTTTTCTGGTAGTGCTAACCATAAAGAATCCACCTGCAAATCAGGAGACGCAGGAGATGTGGGTTTGATCCCTGGGTTGGGAAGATCCCCTGCAAGTGGCATGGCAACCCACTCCAGCATTCTTGACTGGAGAATCCCATGGACAGAGGAGCCGGAGCCGGACAGGCTACAGTTCACAGGGTCACAGAGAGTCAGACATGCCTGAAGTGACTCAACATACACACATGTACCAGGTGTGAAGATCTTTGAACCACCTGTTAAAACCCACCAGAATCATCTGCCATAGAGGGGCACTAACAACCAAGTAGACAGGATTATTTGGCTAGTTTACGTTGCCTAGCCCCTGTTACAGACAACTCCGGGGCTGACAAAATGGGAAGAGAAATATAATATCTCAGGTGGCAGAGATGGAGGCTATGTATGTGCCAAATAAAATTAAGTTCCACTCACAAAGCTGATATAGATACTGCCTCTTCCAAAAGCCCATCCTGTTAGCAGCAGAGAGAAGCTGTATCTCCAATATGGTACCATCCCTCAAAGAGACTAGCCAGGCTCTTGATGGCAAATTAATTATATCGAATCCCTTCCATCTTGGAAGGGCAGTGATTCATGTTGACTAAAACTGACATATATCCTGGGTCAGAGTCTCAGTCATCACCACTATCTGAGGGTTTACAGAATGTTTATTCCAATGACATGTGATCCCACATAGCATTGTATGTTTGATATCAAGAAACATATTTTACAGCAAAGGAGGTGAAACAGTGGACACATCACCATGGGCTCTGCTAGTCCTATCATATCCATATTACACAGAAGTTGCTGGCCTGATAGAGCAATAGGACAGCCTTTTGAAAGTTCAACTAAAGCATCGTATTGAAGATGGTAGCCTGTGAGACGGGAGTCCCATTCTCCATGATGTAGTGTAAACACTAAGTCAATGTACTTTAGTATTCACCACTTGATGCAAAAAGCTAACTCATTGGAAGACTCTGATGCTGGGAAAGATTGAAGGCAAAAGGAGAAGAGGGCAGCAGAGGATGGGATGTTTGGATAGCATCACTGATTCAATAGAAATGAACTTGGGCAAACTCCAGGAGGTGGTAAGGGACAGGGAGGCCTGGCATGCTGCAGTCCATGGGGTCACAAGGAGTCATATACAACTTAGCAACTGAACAGCAACAACAATCCTTGCTTACTATAAGCTCCAAGTAACATATTTGGAAAATGTGTACTTTCTGTCCCTACAAATTTGGGCTCTGTGAATTTAGAGGCCCTGGCTCCCAGAGAGGGATTGCTTCCACCAGGGGACACAGCAAGAGTCCTTGTACACTTCAGGTTCTTCAGACATGTCACTCTAATAGATAGGCAGAGAAAGGAGTCACCATCTTGAGAAGGATAATTTGATGATCAGAAGCAAATAAATCTTTTTTACACAATGAAGGTAGGGAAGAATTTTTGACACCCAGTTCATCTATTAGAATGTCTCATTACTCCTTTGTCTAATTTTGATGGTCAAGAGAAAATTTTATTAGTTATGGGCTTACAAGAGCATAGTAAACAGGGAAGAGGGTTTGATCACACCAAATAAATCGTATAGGCCAGTAGAAGTAGCAGCCAATGGTGAGGAGAATCTAGTCTAAACTGTGAATATCAGATGTACCTTGAGATCAATGTGCTGTGTCAGGGGCTATAGTTTATCCTACTAGCCTTCCTCTTGTAAATTCCTGTTGGGGAAAAATAAGACCAAGTAGAATTCTATTAATATTCTGTCCTTACAATTTACTAAGTAAATGAATTGAAGTGATAAAAATCGTGAACTGTAGTCAGCACCATTGTGCATGACTCAGATTTCCCATGACAACCGAGATACTCATTCTCCCAGCTACTAAGAATATTGGTACCTGAGTGCTTGCAGCTGACCTCCTTTCTGAGAATTTCCCTGTATTGAAGAAAATCATCTTGGCCTAAGTGATACCCAAACTCTATGAGCAGGTTGTGTCCAGGACTGTCCATGTAGGGGGGATAAAGGTCCAACCTCCATGCCTGCAAGTACATTATAGTTTTAGAGTACCCACTGAGACCACTAAGGCTTTGTTGCAGCCACATCAGAATTCGTCTCTCCCTTTTCTCAATCTTACATCCTTCACTCCCCAACAAGTACTGATCTTGAGGGCACAACCCCATAAAATTCTTGGATGTCAAGGTCCATCATCTACTCAATAGCCCAGGGAAACTGATCTAAGATATGATGCATTTGATTTTCTGTGCTATTTTGATTGATATATTTTAATTTTTTATTTTATAGTCATTTATTGCTGATTTAAATAAGTGCATTTTACTTTTGTGTATTGTCTTTGTATCCAGTAGCCTTGCCAAATTAATTCATTCATGTAGTTTCTCTAGAGTCATTTTTTTTCTATTTTCTACCTATATAATCATGTGATTTATGAATAATGGTATATTTATGTCTTTTCAATTCTTCTTCTATACCTTTTCCTTGCCTAATTGCACTAGCTGGTACATGCAAGTATAATGTCAAATAGAGGTAGTAAGAGCAAGCATATTTTTCTTATTCTAATCGCAGGGGGAAAGCTATAACATGTCAACATTGAATATGATGTTTGCTGTACATGTTTTGCATATATTTTAATCAGAATAAGGACCTTACAATTCACTTCTAGTTTTCTAACATTTTTGTTTAGATGTTGATTTCTGTCAAATACTTAATGTATTATTTATTGATATGATCACAAGATTTTTCCTTTATAAGTAAGTAAGTGTTAGTTGCTCAGTTGTGCCGACTCTTTGCGACCCCGTGGACTGCAACCCACCAGGCTTCTCTGTCCATGAGATTTTCCAGGCAAGGAAACTGGAGTGGGTTGCCATTTCCTTCTCCAGGGGTTCTTCCCAACCCACAGATTGAACCCAGGTCTCCTGCACTGCAGGCAGATTCTTTACTGACTGAGCTACACACTATTAATATGATGAATTACATTAACCAGTTTTTTTTTTTTTTTTTAGTGGAGAGATGTTTATTTTTATATATTTTTAATTCACATACAACTGTCATTCTTTTAGAATGCAGTTCTATGATTTTCAACAAAAGCATGTAGTCCAATAATTTTCAAAAATCAAGATACAGAACAATTCAATCACCAGAAAAAAATTTCTGCATATACTTCTTTGTACTAATCTCACCAAATCTCAGCTTCTCACAGTCACTGATCTGTTCTTGGTCCCAATATATTTGCCTTTTTCAGAATATAATCTAAATGGAGTTAGAGTAAACTAACTCCTTTTAAACCTGATTCATTTTACTGAGTACAACAGGTTTGAAATTCATACATGCTGTATAGATCAATTCATTTTAACTTTTGTCACAGAATAATATTCCACTGTAAGTATGAACCAGTTTGTTTATCTTGGCAGACACTGAAAGAAGTTTGGATTGTTTCTAGTTTGGAGTAATTATGAATAAACCACAACAAATATATTCATATGTGGTTTTTGTATCAGTCAGTTCAGTCACTCAGTTGTGTCCAACTCTTTGCAACCCCATGATGTGCAGCATGCCAGGCCTCCCTGTCCATCACCAACTCCTGGAGTTCACTCAAACACATGTCAACTGATATGGTGATGCCATTTGACCATCTTATCCTCTGTTGTCCCCTTCTCCTCCTGCCCTCAATTTTTCCCAGCATCAGGGTCTTTAAATGAGTCAGCTCTTCGCATCAGGTGGCCAAAGTATTGGGGTTTCAACTTCAACATCAGTCCTTCCAATGAACACCCAGGACTGATCTCTTTTAGGATGGACTGGGTGAATCTCTTTGCAGTCCAAGGGACTCTCAAGAGTCTTCTCCAACACCACAGTTCAAAAGCATCAATTTTTCGGTGCTCAGCTTTCTTTATAGTCCAACTCTCGCATACATACATGACTACTGGAAAAACAATAGACTTGACTAGACGGACCTTTGTTGGCAAAGTAATGTCTCTGCTTTTTAATATGCTGTCTAGGTTGGTTATAACTTTCCTTCCAAGGAGTAAGCGTCTTTTAATTTCATGGCTTCAGTCACCATCTTCAGTGATTTTGGAGCCCAAGAAAATAAAGTCAGCCACTGTTTCTCCTGTTTTCCCATCTATTTGCCATGAAGTGATGGGATCAGATGCCATGATCTTCGTTTTCTGAATGTTGAGCTTTAAGCCAACTTTTTCACTATCCACTTTCACTTTCATCAAGAGGCTCTTTAGTTCTTCTTCACATTCTGCCATAATCATGGTGTCATTTGCATATCTGAGGTTATTAATATTTCTCCTGGCAATCTTGATTCCAGCTTGTGCTTCTTCCAGCCCAACGTTTCTCATGATGTACTCTGCATATAAGTTAAATAAACAGGGTGACAATATACAGCCTTGATGTACTCCTTTTCCTAATTGGAACCAGTCTGTTGTTCCATGTCCAGTTCTAACTATTGCTTCCTGACCTGCATACAGATTTCTCAAGAGGCAGGTTAAGTCGTCTGGTATTCCCATCTCTTTCAGGATTTTCCACAGTTTATTGTGATCCACAAAGTCAAAGGCTTTGGCATAGTCAATAAAGCAGAAATAGATGTTCTTTCTGGAACTCTCTTGCTTTTTGATGATCCAGTGGACATTGGTAATTTGATCTCTGGTTCCTCTGCCTCTTCTAAAACCAGCTTGAACATCTGGAAGTTCACAGTTCATGTATTGCTGAAGCCTGGCTTGGAGAATTTTAAGCACTACTTTACTAGCGTGTGAGATGAGTGCAATTGCGTGGTAGTTTGAACATTCTTTGGCATTGCCTTTCTTTGGGATTGGAATGAAAACTTACCTTTTCCAGTCCTGTGGCTACTGCTGAGTTTTCCAAATTTGCTAGCATATTGAGTGCAGCACTTTCACAGCATCATCTTTCAGGATTTGAAATCCCTCAACTGGAATTCCATCATGTCCACTAGTTCCTAGTGGTGCTTCCTAAGGCCCACTTGACTTCTCATTCCAGGCTGTCTGGCTCTAGGTGAGTGATCACACCATCGTGATTATCTGGGTCATGAAGATGTTTTTTGTACAGTTCTTTTGTGTATTCTTGCCACCTCTTCTTAATATCTTCTGCTTCTGTCAGGTCCCTACCATTTCTGTCCTTTATTGAGCCCATCTTTGCATGAAATGTTCCCTTGGTATCCCTAATTTTCTTGAAGAGATCTCTAGTCTTTTCCATTCTATTGTTTTTCTCTATTTCTTTGCACTGATCACTGAGGAAGGCTTTCTTATCTCTCCTTGCTCTTCTTTGGAACTGTGCATTCAAATGAGTATGTCTTTCCTTTTCTCCTTTGCTTTTTACTTCTCTTCTTTTCACAGCTATTTGTAAGGCCTCCTCAGACAGCCATTTGCTTTTTTGTATTTCTTTTTCTTGAGGATGGTCTTGATTCCTGTCTCCTGTACAATGTCACGAACCTCCGTCCATAGTTCATGAGGCACTCTGTCTATCAGATCTAGTCCTGTAAATCTATTTCGCAGTTTCACTGTATAATTGTAAGGGATTTGATTTAGGTCATACCTGTATAAGAACCTTATAACAGTATCCTTCATTTTCTGCCCTTCCATCTTTCTTCTATTTTTGTCATATATATTATTCCATATGTGTTATACACTTCAAAATACATATTTTTAGTTTTGCTGCAAATAGCTGGTTATGCTTGGAAATGATTTAAATTATTTTTTAAATGTCTTTATATTTAACTGTCTTATTACTATTACCGGGGTTCTTTATTAATTTGTATAAATTTATATTTCCATCAGTATCCTTTTTCTCTGACACAGGAGACTTCCTTTACATTTCTTTTTGCATGGGTTTATTGCAGATTCTTTGTTTTTACGTGTCTGAAAATGTCTCAATTTCTATTTTGTTTTTGGAAGATATTTTCTTCATGAAAAGTATTCTGTTAGTAGCTTGACATATTTTTTTTTCCTTCTAATACTAAAGTGATGTTACTCTACTGTTTTCCTTTTTGCTTTTTGAAGCTATAGCTGCTGTAATTCTCATTTTGACCCTTTGTAGGTAATGTGTCCTTTTTTTTCCTGTTTGCAATATTTCATTATTACTTGTTTCAAGCAGGTTAATTGTGACATGCTTTGCTGTAATTATCTCCATGTTTATTGTTTCTAAAGATGTGTGAACTTCTTAGAAATGTGGGTTTATGGTTTTCTTCAAGCTTTGGAAAAATTGGCCAATATTTTTTAAATGTACTTTCTGTCTGTCCCCTTTCTCTTCTCCTTCAGGGAATGCAATTATACTTATATCAAACCATTTGTTGTTGTCCTATAGGTCTCTGATGTTCTATGTTATCCCATTATGTTTTTTATTTGTTTTCTTTTTTGTCATCTCTCTTATTATGTATTCAAGTTCGCTATTCTTTTGTAATATCTACTCTACCATTAATTCTGTATAGTGTATTTTTTAAAACCTTAGACATTGTAGTTTTCATATCTAGAATTTTATTTTGTTCTTTCATATATTCCATGTTTATTTCTAACATGTTTCATCTTCTAATTTTTGAATATATGAAATACAATTATGTTCATTTTATTATTTTTTAAATTATTTTATTTTATTTCATTTTTAATACAAATTAATTTATTTTAACTGGAGGCTAATGACTTTACAATATTGTATTGGTTTTGCCATGCATCAACATGAATCTGCCACGGGTATACACATGTTCCCCATCCTGAACCACCCTCCCACCTCCCTCCCCATCCCATCCCTCTGGGTCATCCCAGTGCACCAGCTCCAAGCATCTTGTATCATGCATCAAGCCTGGACTGGCAGTTCATTTCAGATATGTTATTATACATGTTTCAATGCCATTCTCCCAAATCATTCTCACCCTCTCCCACAGAGTCCAAAAGACTGTTCTATACATCTGTGTCTCTTTTGCTGTCTCACATACAAGGTTATCATTACCATCTTTCTAAATTTCATATATATGCATTAGTATACTGTATTGGTATTTTCCTTTCTGGCTTACTTCACTCTGTATAATAGGCTCCAGTTTCATTCACCTCATTAAAACTGATTCAAGTGTATTCTTTTTAATGGCTGAGTAATACTCCATTGTGTATATGTACCACCGTTTTCTTATCCATTCGTCTGCTGATGGACATCAAGGTTGCTTCCATGTCCTGGCTATAATAAACAGTGCTGCAATGAACATTGGGGTACACGTGTCTCTTTCAATTCTTGTTTCCTCAGTGTGTATGCCCAGCAGTGGGATTGCTGGGTCATATGGCAGTTCTATTTCCAATTTTTTAAGGAATCGCCACACTGTTTTCCAAAGTGACTGTACTAGTTTGCATTCCCACCAACAGTGTAAGAGGATTCCCTATTCTCCACACCCTCTCCAGCATTTACTGTTTGTAGACTTTTGGATAGCAGCCATTCTGACTGGCGTGAAATGGTACCTCATTCTGGTTTTGATTTGCATTTCTCTGATAATGAGTGATGTTGAGCATCTTTTCATGTGTTTGTTAGCCATCAGTATGTCTTCTTTGGAGAAATGTCTGTTTAGGTCTTTGTCCCATTTTTTGATTGGGGCTTTTATTTTTCTGGAATTGAGCTGCAGGAGTTGCTTGTATATTTTTGAGATTAATTCTTTGTCAGTTGCTTCATTTGCTATCATTTTCTCCCATTCTGAAGGCTGTCTTTTCACCTTGCTTATAGTTTCCTTTGTTGTACAGAAGATTTTAATTTTAATTAGGTCCCATTTGTTTATTTCTGCTTTTATTTCCAACATTCTGGGAGGTGAGTCATAGAAGATCCTGCTGTGATTTATGTCAGAGAGTGTTTTGCCTATGTTCCCCTCTAGGAGTTTTATAGTTTCTGGTCTTATGTTTAGATCTTTAATCCATTTTTTGTTTATTTTTGTGTATGGTGTTAGAAAGTGATCTAGTTTCATTCTTTTACAAGTGGTTGACCAGTTTTCCCAGCACCACTTGTTAAAGAGATTTTCTTTTCTCCATTGTATACTCTTGCCTCCTTTGTCAAAGATAAGGTGTCCATAGGTGTGTGGATTTATCTCTGGGCTTTCTATTTTGTTCCATTGATCTATATTTCTGTCTTTGTGCCAGTACCATACTGTCTTGATGACTGTGGCTTTGTAGTAGAGCCTGAAGTCAGGCAGGTTGATTCCTCCAGTTCCATTCTTCTTTCTCAAGATTGCTTTGGCTATTCGAGGTTTTTTGTATTTCCATACAAATTGTGAAATTATTTGTTCTATCTCTGTGAAAAATACCATTGGTCACTTGATACGAATTGCATTGAATCTATAGATTCCTTTGGGTAGCGTACTCATTTTCACTGTATTGATTCTTATGATCCATGAACACGGTATATTTCTCCATCTATTGGTGTCTGCTTTGATTTCTTTCACCAGTGTTTTATAGTTTTCTATATATAGGTCATTTGTTTCTTTAGGTAGATATATTCCTAAGTATTTTATTCTTTTTGTTGCAATGGTGAATGGAATTGTTTCCTTAATTTCCCTTTCTATTTTCTCATTATTAGGGTATAGGAATGCAAGGGATCTCTGTGTGTTGATTTTACATCCTGCAACTTTACTATATTCATTGATTAGCTCTCATAATTTTCTGGTGGAGTCTTTAGGGTTTTCTATGTAGAGGATCATGTTATCTGCAAACAGTAAGAATTTTACTTCTTCTTTTCCAGTTTGGATTTCTTTTATTTCTTTTTCTGCTCTGATTGCTGTGGCCAAAACTTCCAAAACTATGTTGAATAGTAGTGGTGAAAGTGGGCACCCTTGTCTGGTTCCTGACTTTAGGGGAAATGCTTTCAATTTTTCACCATTGAGGATAATGTTTGCTGTGGGTTTGTCATATATAGCTTTTATTATGTTGAGGTATGTTCCTTCTATTCCTGCTTTCTGGAGAGTTTTTTTTTTTTTTTTATCGTAAATGGATGTTGAATTTTGTCAAAGGCTCTCGCTGCATCTATTGAGATAATCATATGGCTTTTATTTTTCAATTTGTTAATGTGGTGTATTACATTGATTGATTTGTGGATATTGAAGAATCCTTGCATCCCTGGGATAAAGCCCACTTGGTCATATGTATAATCTTTTTAATGTGTTGTTGGATTCTGATTGCTAGAATTTTGTTAAGGATTTTTGCATCTATGTTCAACAGTGATATTGGCCGGTAGTTTTCTTTTTTTGTGGCATCTTTGTCAGGTTTTGGTATTATGGTGATGGTGGCCTCATAGAATGAGTTTTCAAGTTTACCTTCCTCTGCAATTGTCTGGAAGAGTTTGAGTAGTATAGGTGTTAGCTCTTCTCTCAATTTTTCGTAGAATTCAACTGGAAAGCCATCTGGTCCTGGGCTTTTGTTTGCTGGAAGATTTCTGATTACAGTTTCAATTTCCATGCTTATGATGGGTCTGTTAAGATTTTCTATTTATTCCTCGTTCAGTTTTGGAAAGTTGTACTTTTCTAAGAATTTGTCCATTTCTCCCACGTTGTCCATTTTATTGGCATATAACTGCTGAAAGTAGTCTCTTACAATCCTTTGTATTTCCTTGTTGTCTTTTGTGATCTCTCCATTTTCATTTCTAATTTTATTGATTTGATTTTTCTCCCTTTGTTTCTTGATGAGTCTGGCTAATGGTTTGTCAATTTTATTTATCCTTTCAAAGAACCAGCTTTTGGCTTTGCTGATTTTTGCTATGGTCTCTTTTGTTTCTTTTGGATTTATTTTTGCCCTCATTTTAAAGATTTCTTTCCTTCTACTAACCCTGGGGTTCTTCATTTCTTCCTTTTCTAGTTCCTTTAGGTGTAGAGTTAGGTTATTTATTTGACTTTTTTCTTGTTTTTTGAGGTATGCCTGTATTGCTATGAACCTTCCTCTTAGCACTGCTTCTACAGTGTTCCACAGGTTTTGGGTTGTTGTGTTTTCATTCTCATTCGTTTCTATGAATATTTTGATTTCTTTTTTGGTTTCTTCTGTGATTTGTTGGTTATTCAGCAGCATTTTGTTCAGCCTCCATATATTGGAATTTTTAATAGTTTTTCTCCTGTTCAGTTCAGTTCAGTGGCTCAGTCATGTCCAAGTCTTTGTGACCCCATGAATCGCAGCACGCCAGGCCTCCCTGTCCATCACCAACTCCTGGAGTTCACCCAGACTCACGTCCATCGAGCCAGTGATGCCATCCAGCCATCTCATCCTCTGTCGTCCCCTTCTCCTCCTGCCCCCAATCCCTCCCAGCATCAGAGTCTTTTCCAATGAGTCAATTCTTTGCATGAGGTGGCCAAAGTACTGGAGTTTCATCTTTAGCATCATTCCTTCCAAAGAAATCCCAGGGCTGATCTCCTTCAGAATGGACTGGTTGGATCTCCTTGCAGTCCAAGGGACTCTCAAGAGTCTTCTCCAACACCACAGTTCAAAAGCATCAATTCTTCAGCGCTTAGCTTTCTTCACAGTCCAACTCTCACATCCATACATGACCACAGGAAAAACCATAGCCTTGACTAGACGAACCTTTGTTGGCAAAGTAATGTCTCTGTTTTGAATATGCTATCTAGGTTGGTCATAACTTTCCTTCCAAGGAGTAAGCGTCTTTTAATTTCATGGCTGCAGTCACCATCTGCAGTGATTTTGGAGCCCCCCAAAATAAAGTCTGACACTGTTTCCACTGTTTCCCCATCTATTTCCCATGGAGTGATGGGACCGGATGCCATGATCTTCATTTTCTGAATGTTGAGCTTTAAGCCAACTTTTTCAATCTCTTTCACTTTCATCAAGAGGCTTTTTAGTTCCTCTTCACTTTCTGCCATAAGGGTGGTGTCATCTGCATTTCTGAGGTTATTCATATTTCTCTCGGCAATCTTGATTCCACCCTGTGCTTCTTCCAGTCCAGCGTTTCTCATGATGTACTCCGCATATAAGTTAAGTAAGCAATTGAGATCTAATCTTACTGCTTTGTGGTCAGAAAAATGCTTGGGATGATTTAAATATTTTTTAATTTACCAAGACTAGACTTATGGCCCAGGATGAGATCTATCCTGGAGAAGGTTCCGTTTGGGCTTGAGAAAAAGGTGAAATTCATTGTTTTGATGTGAAATGTCCTATAGATATCAATTAGGTTTAACTGGTCTATTGTATCATTTAAAGTTTGTGTTTCCATATTAATTTTCTGTTTAGTTGATCTATCCATAGGTGTGAATAGCGTATTAAAGTCTCCCACTATTATTGTGTTATTGTTAATTTCCCCTTTCATACTATATAGCATTCGTCTTACATAGTGTTGTGCTCCTATGTTGGGTGCATATATATTTATAATTGTTATATCTTCTTCTTGGATTGATCCTTTGATCTTTATGTAGTGTCCTTCTTTGTCTCTTTTCACAGCCTTTGTTTTAAAGTCCATTTTATCTCATGTGAGTATTGCTACTCCTGCTTTCTTTTGATCTCTATTTGTGTGAAAAATCTTTTTCCAGCCCTTCACTTTCAGTCTGTATGTGTCCTTTGTTTTGAGCTGGGTCTCTTGTAGACAACATATATAGGGGTCTTGTTTTTATATCCATTCAGCCAGTCTTTGTCTTTTAGGTGGGGCATTCAACCCATTTATGTTTAAGGTAATTATTGATAAGTATGATCCCATTGCCATTTACTTTATTGTTTTGGGTTTGAGTATATACACCCTTGTTGTGTTTCCCGTCTAAAGAAGATCCTTTAACATTTGTTGGAGTGCTGGTTTTGTGGTGCTGAATTCTCTCAGCTTTTGCTTGTCTGTAAAGCTTTTGATTTCTCCTTCATATTTGAATGAGATCCTTGCTGGGTACAGTAAACTGGGCTGTAGGTTATTTTCTTTCATCACTTTAAGTATGTCCTGCCATTCCCTCCTGGCCTGAAGAGTTTCTATTGAAAGATCAGCTGTTATCCTTATGGGAATCCCCTTGTGTGTTATTTGTTGTTTTCCCGTTGCTGCTTTTAATATTTGTTCTTTGTGTTTGATCTTTGTTAATTTGATTAATATGTGTCTTGGGGTGTTTTGCCTTGGGTTTATCCTGTTTGGGACTCTCTGGGTTTCTTGGACTTGGGTAATTATTTCCTTCCCCACTTTAGGGAAGTTTTTAACTATTATCTCCTCAAGTATTTTCTCATGGTCTTTCTTTTTGTTTTCTTCTTCTGGGATGCCTATGATTTGAATATTGGTGCATTTAACATTGTCCCAGAGGTCTCTGAGATTGTCCTCATTTCTTTTAATTTGTTTTTCTTTTTTCCTCTCTGATTCATTTGTTTCTACCATTCTGTCTTCTACCTCAGTAATCCTATCTTCTGCCTCAGTTATTCTACTTGTTCCCTCCAGAGTGTTTTTGATCTCATTTATTGCATTATTCATTATATATTGACTCTTTTTTATTTCTTCTACGTCCTTGTTAAACCTTTCTTGCATCTTCTCAATCCTTGTCTCCAGGCTATTTATCTGTGGTTCGATTTTGATTTCAAGATTTTCGATCATTTTCACTATCATTATTCGGAATTCTTCATCAGGTAGATTCCCTATCTCTTCCTCTTTGGTTTGGTTTGGTGGGCATTTTTCCTGTTCCTTTACCTGCTGGGTATCCCTCTGTCTCTTCATCTTTTTTATATTGCTGCATTTAGGGTGGCCTTTCTGTATTCTAGCAGTTTGTGGAGTTCTCTTTATTGTGGAGTTTCCTCACTGTGTGTGGGGTTTTTCAGGTGGCTTGTCAAGGTTTCCTGGTTAGGGAAGCTTTTGTTGGTGTTCTGGTGGGTGGAGTTGGATTTCTGCTCTCTGGAGTGCATTGAAATGTCCAGTACTGAGTTATGATATGTCAATGGGTTTGGAGTGGCTTTGGGCAGCCTTTATATTGAAGCTCAGGGCTGTGTTCCAGTGTTGCTGGAGAATATGCGTGGTATGTCTTGCTCTGGAACTTGTTGGCCCTTGGGTGGTGCTTGTTTTCAGTGTAGGTATGGAGGCGTTTGATGAGCTCCTATCAATTGATGTTCCCTGGAGTCAGGATTTCTCTGGTGTTCTCAGGATTTGGACTTAAGCCTCCTGCTTCTGGTTTTCAGCCTTATTTTTACAGTAACCTCAAGACTTCTCCATCTATACAGTACCATTGATAAAACATCTAGGTTAAAGATGAAAAATTTCTCCACAGTGAGGGACACCCAGAGAGGTTCACAGAGTTACATGGAGAAGAGAAGAGGGAGGAGGGAGATAGAGGTGACCAGGATGAGATGAGGTGGAATCAAAAGAGGCGAGAGCAAGCTAGCCAGTAATCACTTCCTTATGTGTGCTCTACACTCTGCACTGCTCAGAGATGTTCACAAAGTTATACAGAGAAGAGAAGAGGAAGGAAGGAGACAGAGGTGGCCAGGAGGATAAAGGGGGAAATCAAAAGGAGAGAGACAGATCTAGCCAGTAATCAGTTCCCTAAGTGTTCTCCACCATCCGGAACACACAAAGAGATTCACAGAGTTGGGTAGAGAAGAGAAGGGGGAGGAAGGAGATAGAGGTGACCTGGTAGAGAAAAGGAGAGTCTAAAGTGAGAGAGTGCAGTCAAGCCAGTAATCTCGCTCCCAAGTAAAAATGGGTACTGAAGATTGGGTTCTTAAAGGTACAAAATTGATAACAAATATCAAAAAGCAAAGATTAAAAATCTAGAGTAGAGGTTGGATTTTCAAAAATACAATATTAAAGAAAAGAAAAAAAAACAAAGTCACAAAAATTATAATATATGTACATATATGAAGTTTGCTTTAAAAATAGCAAGTACTTTTTTTGGCAAAGTAAGAGTAGTTTATAAAAATGAAAATTAAAGGAGTAATATAGAACTTAAAAATTAAAAAAAAAAAGCTAAAATTAAAGTATGATAATAAAAATAGTAAAACTGTATCTAGGACTTTCTCTGGTGTTGTCGCATGACTAAGCAACTTCACTTTCACTTTTTACTTTCATGCATTGGAGAAGGAAATGGAAACCCACTCCAGTATTCTTGCCTGGAGAATCCCAGGGACAGAAGAGCCTAGTAAGCTGCTGTCTATGGTGTAGCACAGAGTCAGACACAACAGAAACGACTTGGCAGTAACTTAGCAGCAGCTGGTGGTGTTGTGGGCAGTGTGGGGTCAGTTCATTTTCTGATAGTTCCTTGATCTGGCTTATATTTCTCAAGATCTATAGGCCCCTTCCTATGTAGTTGGTGCTAACTACAGGGTTTTAATATATTGCACCTGTCACTTCCAAGGAGGGTCCCTCTGTTTTAGCTTCTTCTCTTTGCTGGTCTCAGTGTCTAATTTCTGCCCTGACACAAGGGGGCAGTGGTGGACAGTTTTTTAGGCTCACTTGTTCAGTCGCGCTGTGGGGAGGGAGGGACGCTGCAAACAAATAACACTGGCATGTGTTCGCAGTGTCTCGGCCACACTGGGTTTGCCCCAGCTCATGACATGTGTGCTTTCCCTTTCTACACTGCTTAGGCTCTAGGTTGCTCTGCTGGGAACTGTCTGAGGCCAGCCCTGGGTTGTACGCACTTCCCAGGTCTAAGCAGCTCAGGTACTTGAGTACCTCAGGTAGTCCTCAGAGGCGCAGACTTGATTGGTCCTGCATTTTGTGCCCTTCCCAAATCTTAGCAGCTCAGGTGACCAGGTGTTTGGCGAGCGTGGTCACTGCGACTTATGGCCTTCCCTGTCCCTGCTGCTCAGTTTTCTGGGTGTACAACCGGTGCACTTTCTCAGGCGGATGTTGACCGTCCAGAATCCCAAGAAGTCTTGGTTAGCAAGGAAGCCTGCTTTTAGTTTGGTAGATAATGCCTCTCTGGGGCCGCGATTGCCCCCTTCCGGCTCTGGCTGCCCTTGCCTACCTGTCACCAGAGGGGGATAGGCCAGTCTGCAGGTGGCTAGTTCTGCTCACTCCTTTGTTCTGTGAGCTGGCCTGATGGTGTCTTAGGTTAGGGCTTTTCGCGTAGCTCTAGTCAGTCCTTTGTTCTTTGAGCGTGCCTGGCGGTGTCTTAGGTTAGGGCTTTTCGGATGGTAGCTATCCCACAGTCTGGTTTGCTAGCCCAAGTTAATTCCCTCAGATTGCCCTTGGGGCATTCAGGCCCGGTCCTTACTCTAAGCAATGCAGCCCACGCCTCCCTGCCCAGACCCTGCTTGCTAGTGGCAGATGCAGGCATCTGTGCTGCTACTCTGCTGGGGGAGTTACCGTTGGACATGTAATCTGTGGGTTTTAATTATTTATTTATTTTTATTCCTGGTTATTTTGCCCTCTGTGGTTCCAAGGCTCGCCACAGACTCAGCAGTGAGAGTGTTTCCTGGTGTTTGGAAACTTCTCTCTTTTTTAAGACTCCCTTACCAGGATGGAGTTCCATCCCTACCTCTTTTGTCTCTCTTTTTGTCTTTTATATTTTTTCCTACCTCCTTTTGAAGACAATGGGCTGCTTTTCTGGGCACTTGATGTCCTCTGCTGGCATTCAGAAGTTGTTTTGTGGAATTTACTCAGCATTCAAATGTTCTTTTGATGAATTTGTGAGGGAGAAAGTGGTCTCCCCGACCTATTCCTCCACCATCTTAGGACTGCCACCTCAATTATGTTCATTTTAAATGTTCTTGTCTACTAATTCTATCATCTATATTCTTTCCATATTAATTGACTTTTCCTTTTCCTCATTACAAGTTATATTTACTTGCTGTTTTGTATGCCTGGCAATTTTTGTTTGGAAGACAAACATTATGAATATTACTTTGTTTAGGTTGGACATTTTTGTATTCCTATAAAATTCTTGAGCTTTGTTCTGGGACATGTACTTTGAAATAGAATAATCACTTTGGGTTTGTTTTGGAGGTCTCATAGTAAGGAGTGCAGCTGTGCTTAGTCTAGGGCTAATTATTCCTATTTTCGAGGTAAGAATTTTCTGTATATTCTACTGTTATCTGTGAATCTTGAGTTTTTGTAGTCTGACTAGTGGCAACAGAAACTATTCTCAGACTGAGCATTGAGTTCGCTTATGCCTAGTCATTTCAGATGGTTCAGCAGACATATGTTGGATTAGCACTTAGTTGAACACTTGAAGAGACTATCTCCAGATCTTCATGGTTCCTTTTTTGTGTAGATCTTTTCTCTTCAGTACTCTGTCCTGCAAACCCAAGTTGCCTTGGTCTTCCCAGATCTTTAGTTCTGTCTTTTCAAATCAAGGAGACTCTCAAACTTTGCCTGACTTCCTGTTCCTCACATTGCAGCTTGGAAATACTCCAAAGGTAGTATGCTAGGGCAATCATAGAGCTTCCTGTGTTTGTCTTCCATCTCTCAGGGGTCACTGCAATTTATCCCCTGGTGTCTAATATCTTGAGAACTGTTTTATATATTTTGTCCATGAATTTAGTTGTTTGAGTCAGGAGAGTAACTCCAGTTCCTTTTCATTTTTGCCCCAAATGAAAGTTTCCCATTCTTTATTTTTAAAAATATTTTTCTTGGCTCCTGTAACATGACTTCCTCTTGATTATTCCCTTACTTTTGTTACACACATCTCTTAATTTGGGTATCTCTGTTCTTGCCTTTACATTTTCCCTCTCAGAGCTCACCTGTGATTTTGAGTCCAGGTACTATCCCTTCTGATAACATCTTAAATATTTATTTACTTGAATGTCTGTATCATATCTATGACTGCCCAAAGGAAATTCTACTTAGATGTCTTGTTCTCATTTAAAATTCAAAAGGTTGGTGTTTTTTTTTTATTTTATTTTATTTTTAAACTTTACATAATTGTATTAGTTTTGCCAAATATCAAAATGAATCCGCCACAGATATACACGTGCTCCCCATCCTGAACCCTCCTCCCTCCTCCCTCCCCACACCATCCCTCTGGGTCGTCCCAGTGCACCAGCCCCAAGCATCCAGTATCGTGCATCGAACCTGGACTGGCATCTTGTTTCATACATGGTATTTTACATGTTTCAATGCCATTCTCCCAAATCTTCCCACCTTCTCCCTCTCCCACAGAGTCCATAAGAAGGTTGGTGTTTTTGTAGGGTGTCAAATATCCTGGATTCTAGCCCTTACTTTGCCACTACCTTACTAGGTAACCTTAGAGAAATCACTTACACTTTCTTAGCTTTAACTGCATCATGTATATATTGAAGAAGCTTGATGATATAATTTCTGAACTTTTTTCCTAGTTGTAACATTCTTTTATTCTAGGTAACTCTGGTTAAAACTTAAATTTTCATTATCTTATTTTTCTGAAAGCTAATTGCTTTCACTTCACATCTGCCTTAATACCATGCTGCTGCTGCTGCTGCTAAGTCAGTTCAGTGTTTCCGACTCTGTGTGACCCCATATACAGCAGCCCACCAAGCTCCCCCATCCCTGGGATTCTCCAGGCAAGAACACTGGAGTGGGTTGCCATTTCCTTCTCCAATGTGTGAAAGTGAAAAGTGAAAGTGAAGTCGCTCAGTCGTGTCTGACTCTTAGCGACCCCACAGACTGTAGCCTACCAGGCTCCTCCATCCATGGATTTTCCAGGCAAGAGTACTGGAGTGGAGTGCCATTGCCTTCTCCGTAATACCATAGCCTCCTAATAAGCTTTCTTTCTCCCATCTAACCTGTTGGACATAAGAGCCAAAATATTATTCCTTAAATATTCTTATCAACTTATATTCTTGTGAGAACTTGCAATAACTCTTTGTTGCCTGACACATTACATACAATCGTCTACCTGACTTTTAAAATTCTTATCCTTTTTATGCACTCTTATGTCCTGCTACTCACCTGTATGAACTTTTAGCCTCACTGTGGATGATCTCTTCTTTATTCCATCTTCCTATTCCTCCTCCTAGGACTACTGTTCTCATAGCTTGGTGTATACTTTTTTCCTCCCATCCAAGTCCTCACTATCTCTCAAGGTCCAGCTCGAGCCTCTCTTCCTCCAATGAAGCCTTTGCCTACTGCTGTATAACACAGTGACCTCTTTACCTTGTAAGCTCCTTTTCTACTTCCTCGGTACATACACCTCATGGTCTAACTGCTAAATATCTGATTATTCCATGCCTGGTAATTTTTTGTTTTCTCATACAGAATTTAAGGTCTTTAGAGACACAAACTATACCTTCTTGTTTTTTAGGTATGATTTCTTCCAAACATATGGTATTTGTCAAGAAATTATTGTTTGATTAAGCCATTCAACTGAGGTTTAATTCATCTTTTTCCTGAATTATTATTGTGTCTGTGGTGTGTGTAAATAGTGCTGGATCCTAAGACAGTTTGTGCTTATGTTTATTCATTCTATGCTGACATTTGCATATGCTTTCTGACCACTGTCTGTTTCTAACTTTTCAGAAGCAAGTCAGTCCTTGGTTAATGATTCTGAGCTGGGATTTTGGAATACAGATCTTTCTTGATGGCAGGAGCTATGCTCTCACCACATCATGCATCCCTTAGTGAACTTGGCAGATCTTTGTTGGGAAATCTGTGAGTGAATCATTGTGACAAAGAGGAAGAGAAAAGCTCAAAGCTCTAGACCTTGATGGCTTAAGAATGCATGCATGCATGCTTAGTCACTCAGTCGTGTCCAACTCTTTGCAACCCCATGGACTATAGCCCACCAGGCTCCTCTGTCCATGGGATTCTCCAGGCAAGAATACTGGAGTAGGTTGCCATTTCCTTCTCCAGGGGCTTAAGAATAAATATCTATTACTAGCAGGAAAAAAAAAAAAAGAGAGAGAGATGACAATACTATGTCATGGTACCCCTAGGATAAGCAACAAGACAATGGCCATGATCTGAAGAATGAGATAGCTTTAAGGAAAGGTGGAGAAAAATTTTTGTCAGCAGGCTTTCTTGGAAATGAAAATGTGCTAAATAAAGGAAAGGAAGCAAGGAGCTGTGAAAGGATTTCACAGAAGCAAACGTCTTGAATTTGTTTTGAGTAACTTAGCATGCAGCATGAACAGTATTTTAAGACTTCTGAAATCACACTTTACCCTGTTCAACTCAGAACTCATTCTTAGGCTTCTGAAGTAGTGAAGTGGAAGCGACTCAGCTTCTTGGTTTCATATAGATATGGTTGGAATAAATGCATTTCATTTCTTTGCAACCACCACCCCAATTCCCAATCAAAACTGAATGCTCAGAATTTTGCTCTTATTGACTTTTTTTTTTCCATTTACTTTCCCCACCAAATTGTCTTTAGACTACAGTCTCTACCACTGTCTCTTGTGCCCAGGGACCACAAAGCTTTGGTCACAATCAGGTGTTTCACAGTCATCTACATGGAGAAAAACAAAGACATGTCAGTTGAATTGCTGAGAGACATTCATAATTTCTTTTCCTAAGTTTGATTTATTAAAAGGTTCACTGAACTGACCCTCTAAAGAAAGCTTGGTTTAGTAGAAAGAGTACTATAATGAGAAATATGAGATCAAACAGCAGTAACTGGCTGTTTGACTTTCAGCAACCCACTTAACCTCTGTATTAGGTATGTCATCTGTTAAATTAAGAGATTGAACTATACAATCTTTCAAGTACCATTCAGGGGTAGTGTTTGATGTATGCGTGACTACTTTCTTTCATGAAGTGCTTCTGATAATGTCTTTTCCTGAGGCTCTATCCACTCTTGTATTCTGAGAAATTTTCTCTCACTTCCTAGACCAATAGCTTTTTACCCTCTAGGTCTTGTTTGTTCCTTTTTTTTTTTTTTTTTTTTGATGGATGAAAGCCAGAAATATGTCAAATGTAACTTGATTCAGAGGTCACAAATAACTCAAGGGTCACCCCAGCTTATAATTATGTCTGTCTGACCATGACAGTGTTTAATTTTTCTTTTCTTTAATATTCAGATTTCCAGGCTGTCGAAAAGAATCATAATATCAGGAAGCAGGAGTCCCTCATTTCTACAAGGGATGAATCAGTTGGTATGAAAGAGTGCCACTCCCTTTTAGGCTAGGCTCTCTAGTTTACCACCCGCAGCATTCCCTCTTCCCATTGTCTTCCTGGCACTGAGGCCAAGAGTAACTGCCTTTTATTATCATGCCTTTTGTTGCTAGTTTACACTTTATGTGGGGCATTGACTTTACAGTTTATTGCAGCCCCCTCTACTTCCTATGGAGAAGGCAATGGCACCCCACTCCAGTACTCTTGCCTGGAAAATCCCATGGACGGAGGAGCCTGGTAGGCTGCAGTCCATAGGATCGCTAACAGTCGGACATGACTGAGCAACTTCACTTTCACTTTTAACTTTCATGCATTGGAGAAGGAAATGGCAACCCACTCCAGTGTTCTTGCCTGGAGAATCCCAGGGACAGGGGAGCCTGGTGGGCTGTCATCTCTGGGGTCGCACAGAGTCGGACATAACTGAAGCGACTTAGCAGCAACTTAGCAGCTACTTCCTATAGCATTGAGAATGAATGTCAGTTACCACTTAATATCACACTTGCACTGCTGTTGTTCTTTTACCAGATTTTAAAAACTGAAATTTTTGTACCTATATTTATCAAAAATAAGAAAGCACATCTAAGCCAAAGAATCAACAGTTTTATTTATCTCACCTAATTTACTGTTTTATTTTACCTTCTTGATCTCTATTGGTCTTTGTATTTATAACCTCTGTTCTAAGCTAAATATATCTTCAATATATTTCTCATTCATAAGGACAGTTTCATCAACAAATGGTATTAGGACAACTGGATATTCATATGCACAAGAATGAAAGTGGATCTCTGTCCTATACCAAACACAAAAATCAACTCAAAATCTATGAAAGCCTTAAATCTAAGACCTAAAACTGTAAAACCCCTACAAGAAAACATAGGAAGAAATATTCATAACATTGGTTTTGGTAATGATTTCATGAATATGACACTAAAGGCATAGGCAACAACAAAAACAAAAATGTGTGGCTATGTCAAGCTGAAAAGTGTCTTCAAAAGAAAGCAAATCAAATAAAAGGAAAGGAAAATAATCAACACAGTAAAGGAAATAATCAACAGAGTGAAAATGCAACTGACACAATGGGAAAAATATATATGTAAACCATATGTCTAAAAAAGGGGTTAATATCCAAAATATACAAGGAACTTATGCAACTAAAAAAAAAAAAAACTAATAATCTGATTTTAAAATGGGGAAAGGGCTTAAATAGACATTTCTCAAGGAAGACATTCAGTTCAGTTCAGTCACTCAGTCATGCCCGACTCTTTGCAGTCCCAAAGAGTGCAGCACACCAGGCTTCCCTGTCCTTCAACATGTCCCATAGCTTTCTCAACTCATGTCCATTGAGTCAGTGATGCCATCCAACCATCTCATCCTCTGTTGTCCCCTTCTCCTCTCGCCTTCAATCTTTCCCAGCAAATGAGTCAGCTCTTCGCATCAGGTGGCCAAAATATTGGAGTTTCAGCTTTAGCATCAGTCCTTCCAATGAACAGTCAGGACTGATTTCCTTTAGGATGGACTGGTTGGATCTCCTTGCAAGGAAGACATACAAGTGGCCAAAAAGATTATGAAAGCAATGCTCAATGTCACTAATCATCAGGGAAATATAAATCAAAATCACAATGAGATATTATCTCATACATATCAGAATGCCCATTATTTTTTTAAAAAGACAAATGACAACAAGTGTTGGCAAGGATATAGAATTGGAACCATTGACCACCATTGATGACAATGCAAAATAGTGTAGCCACTATAAAAAATAGTGTGGAGGTTACTCAAAAATATAAAAACTAGAAGTTCCATATGATCCAGCAATCCCACTTCTTGGTATTTATCCAAAATGAATCAGGAACTAAAAGAAATATCTAAAAAATAAATTAATTAATTAAAAAAAATAAAAGAAAAAAATATCTGCATTCCCATGTCATTGCAGTTATTTACAATAACCAAGATGTGGAAACAATCTAAATGTCTATTAATAGATGAATGGATAAAGAAAATGTGGCATATATGTAAAATGAAATACTGTTTAGCATTTAAAAGCAAGGAAATTCTGCAACATGCAACAACCTGGATAAACCTTGAGGACTTTATGCTAAGTGAAATAAGCCAGACAAAAAGACAAATATTGTATTATTCCACTTATATTAAGTATCTAAAATAATAAAATTCACAAAATCAAGCAGTAGAATGGTGATTGCTAGGGGCCAGAGGTAGGTGCAGGAAGAGGGGAGTTACTAATCAATGGATATATAGTTTAAGTTAAGCTGGATGAATAAACTTGAGAGATCTATTCTATAACATTGTACCAATAGTCAAGAATGTACACCTAAAAATTTGCTATGAAATAAATCTGTTAAATGTCCTTATCATAATAAAAATTTTAAAAAGAACAATTGGAATCATTGAGGGGTTTTCATCTCGGGGTAGGATTGCCAGATAAAATATAGAACATCCAGTCATATTTGAATTTCAGAAAACAACATAAATTTTAATATAAATATGTCCCGAATGTTGCATGATACCTACATATGCTAAAACACTATTTGTTGTTTTTCTGAAGTCCAAATTTAACCAGGAACTCTGTATTTTTATTTTGGGGATTTAACAACACTATCCTGGGAGCAACCTAATTAGTTTTGTCATTTAAAAAATTACTTTGGTTGCAAGTAAAGAACAGATTAGATGGATGTAAGGGTGGAGGCAGGGAGACATTTTAGAAGACTGGATTGCACTAACTAGATGACAGATAATTAGTAACTTAGGTTAAGGTTGTAGCAGTGGAGATAAAGAAAAGGAAATATAAAAATAAATAGGTCTTGGTGAAAGATGAAGACAGAGGGTGGCGGTATTACAGAGGATGTCCCGCAGTAAAGTACCCTTTTGATTTCTGATTTGAGTATATGCAGGATGATCATAATTTATCATCCAGAATTGAATATTTCTGAAAATTAAAGAGGATACCAAACCAGGATGTATGGTCACTCTAGTAATTTGTAGCTTCCCTCTTTTTTTTTCTTCATATTTATTACCAATGAATATCAATTTTGCTACTCTTTTCAAAGAACAAATTTTGGGCTTTGTTTATCCTCTTAATTATATAATTTTTCATTCATTTAATCTTTGCTCTTGTTTTTATTCCTTCCTTTTTCTTTGACCTAGCAATTTGGTTTATACTTCCTTTGCAAAGATACTTAGATCACTCATTCTCAATATTTCCTCTTTTTTAATAAATGTATGCTCTCTAAGACTATACATTTTTCCTATGAGAACAGGTTTACCTGCATCCCCATAGTTACGATGTGTAGAATTTTCAGTCATTCAATTAAGAATATCTTCTATTATTCATTGTTGTGTTTCCTTTGACCCTTGGGTTATTTAGAAGTGTATTTCTTAATTTTCTATCATATGGGGTCATTCTAGATCTCTTTTTGCTGCTCCTTCCCTGGTGGCTCAGACAGTAAAGCATTTGCCTGCAACGTGGGAGACATGGGTTTGATCCCTGGTTCAGGAAGATCCCCTGGAGAAGGAAATGGCAACCCACTCCAGTACTCTTGCCTGGAAAATCCCATGGATGGAGAAGCCTGGTAAGCTACAGTCCTTGGGGTCACAAAGAGTCTTTTTGCTATTCATTACTTATTTCTACAGAACCTATCCTGTATGACTTCAATCTTTGAAATATTTGGGACTTACTTTTTGGTTCAACATATGACCAATTTTGGTGGATGGCCCATGTGTACTTGGAAAGAATTTGTATTCTGCAGTTGATGAGTAGTGATCTAAAATTTGCTAGATTAATTTGGTTAATAGTGTTCAAAGAGTCTACATCCTTGTTACTTTTTTATTTTTTACTTTCAAATTTTTGCTGATTTTTTGCTTGTTCTACAATTTTATAGGAGAGGTATGTTAAATCTCTTTTGAAAATTGGTTTTTATTAGCCTTTTATACTTTTGAAATGCAGTTACAAATTTAATAATTCTTATTTCCTTAAAGCTTAGTTCTGTGATATCAATATAGCTAGTCAACCTTTGTTTGGTTAGTTTTTGCAAGTCATAGCTTGTCTCATCATTTAACTTTTAACCTTTCTGTATCACTATAATTTAGATGAGTCTCTTGTTAGAAACTTAAAATTGTTTATTTTTCTTTCAAATCCAGAATGATAATTCTTATATTTTGGTAGGATCAGACTACATTAATTTTTGATGTGATTTTTGTTATTTGGGTATAAATTTAATATCTCAAAATTTCCTTCTTATATCTAATCTGTTTCAAGTTCATTGTTGTTCTTGCTTCTTGTCTTCTTTCGGATTTTTTTCCCTCTAGCATTGTTATTACGTATTGCTTTAATGGCTTGCCTAAAGATTACATTTTTTCTTGACTTAACAGTCTAATATTAATTAGCTCATCTATTCTTTAATAGAAAATGCAAGAATCTTAGAATACTTTGAAGGTTATGGAGAATTCTTCCCAGGTATTAATATCTTCATATCACAGATGAAAATACTGATGTTCAGAAGAGTTGAGTGACTTGATTATGTTCTCAGAGCTAGTAAGTGGCAGAGAGATTTGAACTATTACAGAAACATGTTACATTTTCTAGAATCCTCTTTGGTCCATTGCTAACACATATTCTTATAGTTGTCGTGCATCTGCAGAATGTTTTGTTCACAACAGCCCAGAGGCATATGGTAGTATCATAGTCTACCCTTCCAGCCACCACCCACAATAGTACATACTTTTATTTTTAATTTTTATAGCAGTTTATCCTTTACTGTACATCCTCATATGCATTATCTTACCTAATACTCTCAATAATTCTATTAAGTAGGTTGTTGTTCAGACAGTTGTTCAATCACTCAGTCATGTCCAGATCATTGCAACTCCATGTCAGACCACCCTGTCCGTCACCAACTCCAGGAGATTGTTCAAACTTATGTCCATTGAGTCAGTGATGCCATCCAACCATCTTGTACTCTGTTTTCCCCTTCTCCTCCTGCCTTCAATCTTTCCCAGCATCAAGGTGTTTTCTAATGAGTTGGCTATTTGCATCAGGTGGACAAAGTATGGAGCTTCAGCATCAGTGCTTCCAATGAATATTCAGGATTAATTTCCTTTAGGATTGACTGGTTTGATTTCCTTGCAGTCCAAGGGATTCTCAAGAGTCGTCTCCAACACCACAGTTCAAAAGCATCAATTATTTGGCACCCACATCCATACGTGACTACTGGAAAAACCATAGCTTCGACTAGACAGATCTTTGATAGCAAAGTAATATGTCTGCTTTTTAGTATGCTGTCTAGGTTGGTCATAGCTTTTCTTCCAAAGAGACAGCGTCTATTAATTTCATGGCTGCAGTGACTTTAGAGCCCAGGAAAATAAAGTCTGACACTGTTTCCATTGATTCCTGCTTTTTTGCCACGAAGTGATTGGACCAGGTGCCATGATCTTAGTTTTTTTTTAATGTTGAGTGTTAAGCCAACTTTTTCACTCTCCTCTTTCACTTTCATCAAGAGGCTCTTCAGTTCATCTTTGCTTTCTGCCATAAGGGTGGTGTCATCTGAATATTTGAGGTTACTAATATTTCTCCTAGCAATCTTGATTCCAGCTTTTGCTTCATCCAACCTGGCATTTTGCATAATATACACTGCATAGAAGTTAAATAAGTGGGGTGACAATACACATTCTTGACGTACTCCTTTCACAATTTGGTATCAGTCTGTTTTTCCATGTATGGTTCTAACTGTTGCTTCTTGACCTGCATACAGGTTTCTCAGTAGGCAGGTAAGGTGGTCTGGTATTCCCATCTCTTTCAGGATTCTTCCAGTTTGCTGTGGTCCACACAGTCAAAGGCTTTAGTGTAGTCAATGAAGCAGAAGTAGATGTTTTTCTGGAATTCTCTTGCTTTTTCTATGATCCAATGGATGTTGGCAATTTGATCCCTAGTTACTCTGCCTTTTTTAAATCCAACTGGAACAACAGACTGGTTCCAAATAGGAAAAGGAGTACATCAAGGCTGTATATTGTCACCCTGCTCATTTAACTTATTTGCAGAGTACATCATGAGAAACGCTGAGCTGGAGGAAGCACAAGCTGGAATCAAGATTGCTGGAAGAAATATCAATAACCTCAGATATGAAGATGACACCACCCTTATGTGGTGATGTGAAGATGAACTAAAGAGCCTCTGATGAAAGTGAAAGTGGAGAGTGAAAAAGTTGGCTTAAAGCTCAACATTCAGAAAACTAAGATCATAGCATCTGGTCCCATAACTTCATGGGAAATAGATGGGGAAACAGTAGAAACAGTGGCTGACTTTATTTTTCTGGGCTCCAAAATCACTGCAGATGGTGATTGCAGCCATGAAATTAAAAGACGCTTACTCCTTGGAAGGAAAGTTATAACCAACCTAGACAGCATATTAAAAAGCAGAGACATTACTTTGCCAACAAAGGTCCATCTAGTCGAGTCTATGGTTTTTCCAGTACTCATGTATGGATGTGAGAGTCGGACTATAAAGAAAGCTGAGTGCAGAAGAATTGATGCTTTTTAACTGTGGTGTCGGAGAAGACTCTTGAGAGTCCCTTGGACTGTAAGGAGATCCAACCAGTCCATCCTAAAGGAGATCAGTTCTGGGTGTTCATTTGAAGGACTGATGTTGAAGCTGAAACTCCAATACTTTGGCCACCTGATGTGGAGAGCTGACTCATTTGAAAAGACCCAGATGCTGGGAAAGATTGAGGGCAGGAGGAGAAGGGGACAACAGAGGATGAGATGTTTGGATGGCATCACTGACACAATGGACATGGTTTTGGGTGGACTCCAAGAGTTGGTGATGGACAGGGAGGCCTGGCGTACTGTGGTTCATGGGGTTGCAAAGAGTTGGACATGACTGAGTGACTGAACTGTCTGAACATCTGGAATTCTCGGTTCATGTACTGTTGAAGCCTGACTTGGAGAATTTTCAGCATATGGAATGAGTATAATTGTGTGGTAGTTTGAACATTCTTTGGCATTGCCTTTCTTTGGGATTGAAATGAAAACTGACCTTCTCCAGTCCTGTGGCCACTGCTGAGTTTTCCAAATTTGCTGGCATATTGAGTGCAGCACTTTAACAGCATCATATTTAAGGATTTGACATAGCTCAGCTGGAATTCCATCACCTCCACTAGCTTTGTTTGTAGTGATGCTTCTTCCTAAGGCCCACTTGACTTCTCACTCCAATATGTCTAGCTCTAGGTGAGTGATCACACCATCATGGTTATCTGGGTTATTATGATCTTTTTTGTATAGTTCTTCTGTGTATTCTTGACTCCTTTTCTTAATATTGTCTGCTTCTGTTAGATCCATATCATTTCTGTCCTTTATCGTGCCCATCTTTGCATGAAATATTCTCTTTGTATCTCTAATTTTCTTGAAGAGATCTCTAGTCTTTCCCATTCTATTGTTTTCCTCTTTTTCTTAGCACTGATCACTGAGGAAGGCTTTCTTATCTCTCCTTGCTATTCTTTGGAACTCTGCATTCAGATGGGTATACCTTTCCCCTTCTCCTTTGCCTTTCACGTCTCTTCTTTTCTCAGCTATTTGTAAGGCCTCCTCAGACAACCATTTTGCCTTTTTGCATTTCTTTTTCTTGGGGATGATTTTAATCACTGCTTCCTGTACAATGTCATGAACCTTTGTTCACAGTTCTTTAGGCACTCTATCAGATCTTACCCTTGAATCTATTTGTCACTTCCTCTGTATAATCATAAGGGATTTGATTTAGGTCTTACTTGAATAGTCTAGTGGTTTTCCCTACTTTCTTCAATTTGAGTCTGAATTTGGCAATAAGGAGTTCATGATCTGAACCACAGTCATCTCTGTCTTTTTTTTTTTTTTTTTTTTTTGACTGACTCTATAGAGCTTCTCCATCTTTGGCTGCAAAGAATATAATCAATCTGATTTGGGTATTGACCGATTTGGGTATTGACCATCTGGTGTTGTCCATGTGTAGAGTTGTCACTTGTGGTTAAATTGAGTCACAGTAATTAGACCGGAGGCAGGTTTACCAGATGCACTAGGAATTCACCATAAGGCAAACCCTGAGTTAAGCCTAGAACATGATCTAGCAGTCTCATTCTCTTCAAAGAATTCCCCTCACATAATTCTTCCCTATTATACCTCTCTAGGATAAGAATAGATGGCATCCCTTATTGGCTAGGGGTAAAGTGCTGGACGGAGAAGGCAATGGCACCCCACTCCAGTACTCTTGCCTGGATAATCCCATGGACGGAGGAGCCTGGTGGCCTGCAGTCCATGGGGTCGCTAAGAGTCAGACACGACTGAGTGACTTCACTTTCACTTTTCACTTTCATGCATTGGAGAAGGAAATGGCAACCCACTCCAGTGTTCTTGCCTGGAGAATCCCAGGGACAGGGGAGCCTGGTGGGCTGTCATCTCTGGGGTCGCACAGAGTCAGACACGACTGAAGCGACTTAGCAGCAGCAAAGTGCTGGAATAAGCTTACTTGCCCCTCTAGAATCTCTTTTGTGAATTGATGAAAATAACTTCCCCCAGTTTAGTGAGAAGATGTGACCCATAAACACTCTTTCAGTCCTACCTTTCAGCCTTTGTTCAACCATTCATAATGCTTTCTTTTCCCTTTCTCTCCCACTTACAAAATCCTATTCCAACTTGAAAGTAACCTCCTCCAATGATCGCTCTAGTTCTCACTTCCCTATCTTCCTTGCAGTTCTATCAAGCACACAGTTCACTCTAGAGTTAGTTGCCTTGTTTTGAAGAGTTCATCCTGCCACCTTACTGGGTCCATATTTTGTCCTTCTCTTCTGTTCCCTATAGGTCTAAGTACAGGGCTGAGAAAGATCTTGTTGTTGAAAAATACTTACTGTTAGGTTTGAAAGAGTATCCTCTTGAACCATATAGGCTGTATGATTTTTTCCAGCTTTGTTGTTGTTCAGTTGCTCAGTAATGTCTGACTCTTTGTGACCCCCATGGACTGTGGCACACCAGGCTTCCCTGTCCTCCACTATCTCCTGGAGTTTGCTCAAGTTCATGTTCATTGAGTCGGTCCAGCTTTACTGAGATATAATTAACATGCAGGGCTTCCCTGATAGCTCAGCTGGTAAAGAATCTGCCTGCAATGCGGGAGACCTGGATTCGATCCCTGGGTTGGGAAGATCCCCTGGAGAAGGGAAAGGCTACCCACTCCAGTATTCTGGCCTGGAGAATGCCATGGACCATATAGTCTATGGGGTCGCAAAGAGTTGGACACGACTGAGTGACTTTCACTCAATTAACGTACAACATTGTGAAGTTGAAGGTATAGAGTGTGATGATCAGATACATGTATATATTGTAAATTCTTTCCAAAATAAAGTTAGTGAACACATCCTTTACCTCTATAATCACCATTTTATTATTATTGTTATGATGAGAACATAAAAGCTCTATCCTCATAGCAACTTTCAAGTATATAATACGGTGTTGTTAATTACAGTCACCATACTTTACATTAAATCCAAAGAACTTATTATTTATCTTGTAAGTGAAAGTGTGTACACTTTGGCCAACATATTCCTATATCCCCCACCTCTTGTCTCTATTTCTATGAATTTCATATGTTTAAATTCCATATGTAAGTGAAATCATATAGTATTTGCTTTGCTCTGTGTAACTTATTTCATTTAGCATAGTGCCCTCAAGGTTCATTCACGTTGCTGTGAATGGCAGAGACTTTCTTCTATTTTTCTGGCTGAATAATATTTCATTGCATATATATACCACATTTTAAAAAATCCATTCATCTGCCATTAAACACTTAGGTTATTTTCATGTCTTAGCTATTCTGAGTAATGCTGCAATGAACACAGATGTGCAGATATTTTTTTGAGACAGTGATTTCATCTTCTTTGAATATATTAATATACCAAGAAGCATGATAGGATTGTAGAGAAGGAAATGACAACCCACTCCAGTATTCTCACCTGGAGAATCCTGTGGACAGAGGAGCCTGAAGGGCTGCTGTCCATAGGGTTGCACAGAGTCGGACATGACTGAAGCGACTTAGCATGCATGCATGCATTGGAGAAGGAAATGGCAACCCACTCCAATATTCTTGCCTGGAGAATCCCAGGGACAGGGGAGCCTGGTGGGCTGCCATCTGTGGGGTCACACAGAGTCGGACATGACTGAAGTGACTTAGCAGCAGCAGCATGATTGGATTGTGTGGTAGTTCTGTTTAAAATTTTTGGCGGACTTCCATTCACCTCTGTTTTCCTAAGTGGCTATATCAATTTACATTTCTATCAATAGTGAACCAGGGTTTCCTTTTCTCCATATCCTGAGCAGCATTTTTTTTAATCTCTTGTCTTTTTGATCATAGTCATTCTAACAAGTATGAGGTGATATCCCATTGTGGTTTTGATTTGCATTTCTCTGATAATTAGTATTAATATGGAACACCATTTCATGTACCTGTTGGCCATTTGAATATCTTCTTGGAGAAAATATCTATTCAATTCCTTTGCACATTTTAAAATTAGATTGTTTGTTGTTTTGCTATAGAGTTGTATGAGCTCCTTTTATTTTGGATATTAATCATGTATCAGTTATGCAAATTGCAAATATTTGCTTCCATTCCTTAATTGTCTTTTCATTGTGTTGTTTCTTTTACTGTGCAGATCCTTTTAGTTTGATGTAGTCCCATATTGAATTTTGGTTTTGTTATTTGTGCTTTTGGTGTCATATCAAAAAATCCATTTTTAAGGCCAATATAAACAAATGTTTTTCCCTAGATTTTCTTCTTGGAGTTTTATGATGTCAGGTCTTATGGTTAAGTTCTTAATCCATTTTGAGCAGATTTTTGTGAGTGGTATAAAACAGGGTTCTGATTTCATTCTCCTGCATGTGGATATACAATTTTGCCAGCACCATTTATTTTTTTCTGACTAATATATATATTTATTATATCCTATGGAACTTATTTTTTTCCTTTGTTTACTCTACATTCTTTTTTATTTTATATTGGAGTATAGCCAACTAACAGTGTTGTGATAGCTTCAGGTGGACAGCAAGGGGACTCAGCTATACATATACATGTATGCACTTTCCCCCAAACTCCTCTCCTGTCCAGGCTGTCACATAACATTGAGCAGAGTTCCATGTGCTATACAGTAGATCCTTGTTGGTTATCCATTTTAAATATAACAGTGTGTACATGTCGATCCCAAACTCCCTATCACTTTCCTCCCACCTTCCCCCCAGGAACCATAAATTCATCCTCTAAGTCCACCCAATACCATTTATTGAAGAGTAATATCTATTCCCATTGAGTATTCTTAGCTACCTCATCAAATATTAGTTGACCATACCTGCATGTGTTTCTGTGTTTAAATTCTGTTCCATTAGTCTACATGTCTGTTTTTATGCCAATACTATACTGTTTTGATTACTATAGCTTTGTAATATATTTTGAAATCAGGAAGTGTGATGGCTTCAGCTTTGTTCTTCCCTGTCAGGATTGTTTTGACTATTCAGGGTCTTTGTGGTTTCATATAAATTTTAGGATTCTTTTTTTTCTACTTCTGTGAAAAACGCTATTGGTGTTTTGTTTTTTTGTTTATGGCCACACTGTGCAGCATTGGGATCTTAGTTCCCCAACCAGGGTTGGACCCGGGCCCTCAGTAGTGACAGTGTGGATTCCTAACTACTTGACCACTAGGGAATACCAGCTATTGGAGTGTTAATAGAGATTATATTGCATTTATAGATGGCTCTGGGTAGGATGAATATTTTAATAATATAACTCTTCTGATTAATGAACATGGGATAAATTTCTATTCATGTCTCCTTTCTTCTTTCATGAATGTGTTATAGTTTTGATGTATAGATTTTTCACTTATTTGGTTAATTTTATCCATAAGTATTGTTTTTGACATGGTTGTAAAATGAGATTGCTTTATTTCTATTTCAAAAGTTCATTATTAGTGTATAGAAATGCAACTGATTTCTGGGTATTGGTTTTGTATCTTGAAACCTTACTGAATTTGTTAATTAGGTCTAACAGCTCTTTGATGGAGGCTTTAAGATATTTTATTAAAATGTACAAGATCATATTATTAGCAAACAGATCATTTTACTTCCTCTTTTCTATTTGGATGCCTGTTACTTCTTTTTCTTGCTTAGTTGCTATTCTTAGGGCTTCCAGTACTATGTTGAATAGATTTTGTGAAAGCAGGACCCTTGTCTTATTACTTATTTTAGAGGGAAAACTTTCAACCTTTTGACTATGATGTTAGCTCTGAGTTTTTCACATATGGCCTTTATCATGTTGAGATATGTTCCTTCTGTATCAAATTTGTTGAGAGTTTTAATCATGAAAGGATGTTGAATTTTGTCAAATGTTTGTTCTGTATCTATTGAGATAATCATATGATTTTATCTTATATTCCATTAACTGAATGTATATGCTGAACCATCCTTGCATCCTAGAGATAAATTCCACTTGTTCGTAGTGTATGATATTTTTAATGTTCTGTTAAATTTGGTTTGTTTGCATTCTGTTGAGTAATTTTGCATCTATATTTATCATAGATATTGGCCTGTGACTTTATTTTCTTGTACTACCCTTATCTTTAACATCAGGGTAATGCTGGCCTTGTAAAATGAGTTTGGGAGTATTCTCCCATCTTCAATTTTTTGGAAGAGCTTCAGAATATTTGGCATTAATTCTTTAAATGTTTAATAGAATTAGCTGCTTCCCAGGTGGCACCGGTGGTAAAGAACCTGCCTGCCAGTGCTGGAAATATAAGAGAGGTGGGTTTGATCCCTGGGTCAGAAGATCCCCTGGAAAAGGGAATGGCTACCCACTCCAGTATTCTCTCCTGGAGAATCCCATGGCCAGAGGATCCTGGTAGGCTACAGTCCATGGGGTTGCAAAGAGTCAGACACAACTGAAGCAACTTAGCATGCATGCACGCTTGTTAAGCTAGTTGATCCTAATCTTTTGGGGGAGATTTTAGATTACTGATTTAATATCCTTGTTATTGGTCCATTTCTTTATGACTCACACTTATGTTTCTAGGATTGTATATCCATTTCTTGCAGACTGTTTAATTTGTTGGCAGATAATTATTCATAGTAGTCTTTTAAGATCTATGGTTATCAGTTGTAATGTTTTATTCTTCTTTTATAATTTTATGTATTTGCTTCTTTTCTCTTGATAATTCTACCTAAAGGTTTGTCAATTTTACCTTCTTAGAAAGTCAATACTTAGTTTTGTTGATATTTTCTATTGTTTTTCTAGTGTCTACTTCATTTATTTCTGCCTGAAATAAATTTCTTATTTTATCTCCTTTCTTCTGCTACCTTTGGGCTTAGTTTTTTCTTGTTAATTTCTTAAGGCTTAAAGTTAGGTTGTTCGCTTGAGATCTTTCTTTTTTAAAATGTAGGTATTTATCACTTCAAACTTAACACTGCTTTTTCTTCAAACCATACACTTTGTCTTGTTGTACTTCCATTTTTGTTTGTTGCAATATATCCTTAAAATTTCATCTTTTGATTTTTTTTGACCTATTTGTTGTTCAGGGACATTTTAATTTCCACCTAATTGTAAATTTATCTGTTTTCTTCCTGGTATTGATTTTTAGTTTCATAAGATTGTGGATGGAAAGGATATTTGGTATAGTTTACATCTTTTTTAAGTTTACTGAGATTTGTTTTGCAACCTAACATATCTATCCTGGAGAATGTTCCACATGTCTTGAGAAGAATGTGTATTTGCTCTTCTTGGATGGAATGTTCTTTATATCTCTGTTAGATCTGTTTGGTCTAAATATAGCTCAAGTCTAATGTTTTCTTATTGATTTTTTGTTTAAATGATCTATCCATTGTTGAAAGAGGAGTTGTGAAATATCCTATTATTACTGTATTGTTGTCTATTACTTCCTGCAGATATGTGATTATTTGCTTAATATATTTAGGCTTAATATATGTTGGGTGCATATATTTATAATTATGTCTTCCTGATGAATTTCCAGCTTTATCACTATATAATGGTCTTCTTTATCTCATTACAGTTTTTGACTTAAACTCTATTTTGTTTGATGCTCTTTTGGTTTCGGTTTGTTTGTAATATTTTTTTGTATCCCTTCACTTTGAGTCTGCATGTGTCCTTGAAGCTGAAATGAGTTTCTTGTAGGCAGCATACAGTTTGTTGTTGTTGTTTTTTCATTATTCATTCAGCCACTCTACCAGGCTGTATCATTTAGATTAAAGAACACAAACTTTAAGCCATACAGATAACTCTGTAAATCTTGGTTATTTCAGTTATTAGCCAAATAATTGTACACTTGTCACTCTGCTTCAGTTCATTTATCTGTCAAAAGGAATAATGATATTTCTTATGCTACCTCATGGAGCTGTTATGAATATTAAATGCAATAATTCATGTAAAGTGTTTACCACCATTAAAGGAAGATAATAGGCTCCCGTTAAATTATACCTCTTACTTCTTTTCCCTAAAATTAGGAAGGTAAAATCATATAGTAGTTATTACCAGGGGTTTATAAACAAACAGACCTGGGCTGTTTGAATAAATTATTTAATTTGTCTGAGGCTTAGATATCTCTTCTACAAGTAAAGTTATAACAGTGTCTACCTCACAACATTGTTGGACTTCCCTGGGGTCTCAGATGATAAAGAATCTGTCAGCCATGCAGGAGACCCAGATTTGATCCTTGGGTCAGAAATATCCCCTGGAGAAGGAAATGGTTACCCACTCCAGTATTCTTGCCTGGAGAATTTCATGGACAGAGGGGAATTCCATGGCAGGCTACAGTCCATGAGTTGCAGAGTTGGACATGACTGAGCAACTATCACAGGGTTAGTATTGATAGGAATCATAAATTAGAGCATTTGACACAAAGTAGGAACTTTAAATAACAGCTATTATAACTGTTGAGAAAAAATAAATAGGGAATTGTATCAAAAACAAAGAATTGTATCACCAACTCTTCTGCAATTTAATAGCAATTAAGAAAGGTAAGTGTGAGTTTTCTCCTATAGTTGTTGAGCAAAAGACAACAAAGAAAAGTACACTTTACAGAGTCTCTGCATTCCCAATTTAACCAGTCAGTTCATAGAAATAGTGGTAAGAACAAAATCTTGTTCATATTGTGTTGTAATAAATATTAGTTAAATCTGAATTTGGACTCATTCATTTAGTTCATATTGAATAATTCAATATTCCATGTAATTTTTTGTTGTTGGCATTATTTTTAACTTTTTAAATACTAATTTTCTTTTTGGCTGAAATGAGTCTTCATTGCTCTGCATGTGCTTTCTCCAGTTGCATAGAGCAGGGGCTACTCTCTAGTTGTGGTGCACAGGCTCCTCATTGTGGTGGCTTCTCTTGTTGTGAAACAGGGGCTCTAGAGCACAGGCTCAGTCGTTGTGGCACATGGGCTTAGTTCCCCTATGGCATGTGGGATTTTCCTGGACCAGGGATCAAACCCATGTCTCCTGCATTACAAGGTCGATTCTTAATCACTGGACCACTAGGGAAGCCTTGTTAGCATTATTTTTAATTGAAAACTAATATATGCATGCACATGGTAAAAAAAAAAAAAGAAACAGTAAATGGGTATGTACAATTAAATATATTTATAAGTTCCAGCACTATTATGTATCAACTGTATGGCCTTGAGCAGGTCACTAAACCCCTGTGTCTATTTCCTTGGCTATGAGAATCATGTCAGTAACTACTTTATAGAGTTGGTATGAGACTCAGATGTGTGAATCACTTAGAATGGTATTTGGCCTTTGATAAGTTCTGTATGAGTTTAGCTTTTTTTCAATTTGTCATTTGTATTTTTCTGTGAATTTCTCATTCATTTTCTTTCCCCTTTTTTTAAAAAAAAAATTGGGTTGTGATGTTTTTCTTTGGATTTGTAAAAGCCCTTTATTGTTAAGGTAATTTGTCTTCTACCATATTTTCTTAACCTTTTTTTTCCCCTCAGATTTTAACTTATCTATGGCTTTTTCTCATGATATTAATTTTTCCAGGAATAAATTTTAAATGTTTTATAGTCAGATTTATCAGTATTTTGCCTCAAGGTTTTCAGGGGTTTGTGTCTTGCATACAGAGCCCTTCCACATTCCAAAACTATTTTTTAAAATTCTCCCATATTCTTTCCTACTGCTTTTACAGTTATCCTCTTTAGTCTATCTGGAATTTATTCTGATGTAAGAAGTAAAATAGTCATCTACTTGTACTTCTTTTCCAAATGGCTACGCAATTGTTCTAGCAATACTTACTGACTATTCTAGTAAGTTAAATTCTTACTACCTCCCAGATGACCGGGTATTCCATTTTTTCTTCAAGTCCAGATAATGTGTAGCCCAATCCTAATACATTGCAATTCATTTATTTTTTTCTTTTGGTTTTGATTTGAATACAAGTAGACTTGGGGAGACACATTTCTTAGGCAAGTTACTTTCTCTCCTTATAAATTAAAAAAAAAAAAAAGAGGCCCAAAGTAAGAGGTTGTGCTTATCCTTAAAATTCTTTAAACTAACAGCCTATGAAAATTGTTTAAAGAAAGTAAAAATTCCCTGTTGAAGGACTGCATATAAAACTCTTTGTCACCTAATATTCTATTATGTGGGTAAATCATGATTGATTAAATTTAAACCATAACTCTTCTATTTGATATTAGTATAATTCCTCTGTACTCTTTATTATATGTGTGACTATGTTGACTATTCTTAGACATATATTGGGTTTTCTCTTAGGATATATTTTTAAATGTGGAATTACCAGTTCAAATGGTACAATTTTTTAACATTTTTATTAAAGTATAATGTACATACAGAAAAATGCACATATTGTAAGTGTACAACTTGACACATTTTCACAAAGTGAACACACTCATATAATCAACCACCATATCTAGAAGCAGAATATGACCAGCACCTCATAAGCCTCCCTCTTGCTTCTTTGAATCACTACTTCCTCCCAAGGGTAAGCACTATCATAGGTCTAACAGTCTATATTAGTTTTCCCAGATTTAACAATTATTTGGAATCATAGAGTATGTAGTTCTTTTTTTGGCCTCTTTCATTCAACATTTTTGCAATATTTCTGATTATAGGGCATTGATTTTAATTGCTCTAGAGTATTTCAATGTGGAAATATACCACAATTTACTTATTCTCTTTACTATTAATGGGCATGTGAATTTTTTTCCAATTATGAATGTTGCTGCTATGAACACTCTAATGCATGCATTTCTGTTGGTTAGATGCTAAGGAGCAGGCATATACCTAAAAAATAAATGACTATTGGGTATATATACCTTAGAAATTAGTGGATCCTAGAGTATGCACATATGAAGCTTTATGTACTTTTATACCAAATTGTTTTCCAGAAATGTATATTTATAATAATAGAAAACAATCACCACTCATAAGTGATAGACCCTATCGACTTTAAATATTTCATTTAATTCTCATAATAATCCTATGAGGTAGTGGTACATTTTTTTTTTTTTTTATTGATGAGTAAACAGAGGTTCAGACTTCACGGACTGTAGCCTGCCAGTCTCCTCTGTCCATGGAATTCTCCAGGCCAGAATACTGGAATGGACATTCCCTTCTCCAGGGGATCTTCCCAATCCAGGGATCAAACCCAGGTCCCCCACATTGCAGACAGTTTCTTTACTATCTGAGCCACCAGGGAAGCCCTTCAAACAGAGGTTCAGAGATGTTAAATAATCTGCCCAAATCCATGGTTATAAAATGGCAGTCAGAATTTGAACACGCATTTGACTTTTGGGGGTATGGTGCTTCTACTATACCTCCTGTATTGGATTCTTAGGGATGTTGAAACAAGGTACCACCAACTGCATGCCTTAAAACAATGGAAATTTACTCTCCTGAAGTTCTGGATGCTTCAAGTACAAAGTCAAGGTGTTGATAGGGCCAGGCTGTATCTCCTAGCTTCTGGTTGTCACCAATAGTCCTTGGTGTTCCTTGGCTTGTAGCTGCATAATTCCAATGTCTGCATTCATAGTCACGTGCAGTCTTCCCCCTGTGCATCATTCTTTTCACAGGGCTTTCTTCCACCTGTGCATTTCTGTCTCTGTGTCTTTTCTCTTTTTCTTACAAGGACATAAGTTATACTGAATTAAAGGCCCACCCTACTCCAGTATGACCTCATTTTAACTTGATTACATTTTCAAAGACCCTATTTGCAAATAAGATTGTATTCACCAGTACCAAGGCTTAGGACTTCAGCATATCTTTGCCAGGGTGGGGGGTGGGGTAAGGGGACAAAATCTGACCCACAATACCTTCTTACATATCTTATTTCAATCAACTGAGCATTGAACATATTGGTTACAAAGATACCATGTTGTTGTTTAAAATTACAGTTTTTATAACTGCAGAGCTGGTGCCTGTGAGGTATGTACCTGCAGGAACAGCACTTGTATTTGACTTGCCAGGAGGATGGATGCAGTGGCTGGGCTGAGTTCAGTGCCAGGGTAATGTTCTTTCTACCTGGGTTACCTTAGCAACCCAAACATCCATAACACTAGCTAGTATTCTAATAGGAGCTATGCGCTCTCACGTGCACTAGGAAAAAGGGACATAGGGGCCAGGTGAAGCCCAGGTTGAGGGAGGGTCATACCTATTTACTTATTTCTGCAGATTGGCCCCACCATCTCAGAAATTGAATTTATATCATTGGCAGGGCAGGCTATCCAAGAGCTCCGATTTTTTCCTCTCACCGGAAATCCCTGTTTTCCCTAAAACCTCAGCAGGATCATAATCAGTACTTGCATTTTTTAATGAGCCCCTGCTAAGGGCCACAAACTATCCTAGGGATTTGGTGCATAATATTATTTATAAGTCTTAACACAACATTTAAGGTGGGCATTTGTATATGTGCATCCCCTAGAATTAACCCTGATAGTGAAAGGGTTGGCAACATGATCCAAAGGAGAACACATGTTAGTGCCATAAGCTCTGTAGCAAATCAGATTGGTCTGATGTTAGGGACACAGTCAGAGGCTGAAAGAGCTATACACATTTTGCTTCAGAATGACTTCTAGGGACATCTGGAATCTGGGCATCACGTTAGGATCCCCAAAAGGATAAACCTGTAAGAGTCTTTGTTGAAAATTGCAAGGGATATACCATTCAGGTCTCTTCAGAGAGATGAACACAGATCTAAGATGCACTAGTATAAAGGAAGATTTGTGTGTACGTGTTGGGGGGCACTCCAAGAAACTAGTTCATAACCTTACAGGGCAAAACCATACTCATGGCAAAGCCCTAAGACCAGAGAACCCTAATTCTAATTTGGTAAATGGGCAAGTGGTAGGATAGGGTCAAGAAAACTGAAACTGGAGTTTTCTTGTTTCCCAAATGGAGAATTCACAAACCAGTAGCCCAGGAATTGAGCCCAACTCACAGATATTTTTTGCTTTTGTTTTTACCACATAGATTTTTTTTCAACTTCAGTTATCATATTTCTTACCTGTTTTTGAAATGCAATTGAGTCCACGTTCTAAGGTGGCTCAGTTGCAGCTGTTCCCTTTTAGAAGGCAAGCTCCTGATTTGCTACGGTCCCCACCAATGTTAATGCAGGGTCACATTTTGATGTTGCCTTCTTGGTCCCTGAAGCTTTTGACCTTGTGACCCCTGCTCTACATTTTTGGCTAGGATAGATTTGGAACTGGACCAGACCCAACTCTCTGCTAAAAACAAATACAAAACATAGCAGCAAAATTGAGAGCTCAGTTATTTTGGAGGTGATAGAAGTATTCTAAAATTGATGGTTGAACTACTTTGTTGATATACTAAAAAAGAACCCACTGAATTTTTATACTTTAAATGACTGAAATATATTGTGTGACATATCTCAATAAAGTTATTTCTAAAAATAGAAATTAGACAACAGAGAGGAAAATGCAAATGATGAATCAACTTCTTAAAGGCTTTTTCACTGAACTCTTAGAAAGTCTAAAATCATAACTGGGATGGCAGCAGACTCAAATGGTTAAGAACAATAGAAATAAGGTTTAGAAATACTACCTACCTCGTGGGGTTGCTGTGAGGAGTAAATGAGATAATCCCTGCAAAGCACACAAAACTCTGCCTGCTACATGGTAAGCAATGGATAAGGGTTAGGTATTATGGGCTACTATGGCACAGAAGATACCTAACAACACTTAACCTAACCCCACTGACATTGTATACTCCAGTACTCTGAACCCTGGAACAGTTCTTCCTATGGCCTCTCCAAATGTCGAGTTGGTTCTAGGTGGCTATAGATCCTCAGCTAGAACTGTAGAAGCCTCAGAGGCTCTTAGTAATAGACAAAAAACATAAGCATACTAATACTGCAGTGTCTAGGGAGATGGGGACAAGCTCTTTGTGACTTATTCAAGCAATATGATGTAGCAGAGTCTCCACAACGCTGAAAGTAGGGAGACCTGAATTCTAATTTTGCTTCCACTCCAAACTGTATTCCCCCTTAAAGAATATTAAAGGTTTCTATGCATTAGTTTCCTCATATACTGAAGGACAATGATATTTACCGAGCTACCTTATAGACCAAATAGGAAGCATAAAGCTACATGGAATGGCACAAAATTACATATAAGGTAAGGTATGTTTACTCAAGTATACAAATCAGCGACCCCAGTCAGGTGACAAGCATACTCTCAGAGAAAGACTGAGGGTCATAGATTCTTATAATGAGAGGAATTTGAGGATGGCTTTATAGTTTTAGACCTACTGTCTTTTTAAAGATTCCTCACAGGATGGTGAAGCTCTTGGCAATTAGAGCAGATGTAGCATGGGCTACCATATGCCATGAAAGAAAAAGAGCTTCTGGCCCAAAAAACTCATCAAATCAATGTCTTCACCCTATCACAGAATGGAAAATGGCAGGTTCCCTAGATTATAGGGTAGGGTTCCAAAGCAGAGAAAATTACATTCACAACCAAAAAATGGGAAATTTCTTCTCTGGGAAGAGCTGAGCTGTCATTAGGAGACTGGGTAGGTGGCTGTGATTTTTTTTCTTCTTAAGTTCTTTGTGAATTTCCATAAAATTCTAAGAAAGGTTTAGAAATTGATTAACCCTGTTATATCTCCAGATAGCTTCAGGTAAGTCATCCAGTGGATATGGGATAAGCAGGGGCATTTTGCCAGTGCAACAGTTGGCAGGTCATCTTAATTACCACATTCAAGCACATTCAACTCAGGTAGGGTCTGGGGGTACTAAGGCTTGAAGGACAAGCTGATCTCTAATGTTCCCAACACAATCTTCCAGTTGAAACTGGTGAACTAATGAAGTAGTAGCCAGCAGCTTCTAACACATTTTGCTATGTCAAGAGATGTTTTAATATTAAAGAGTCAAGGAGGGAGCTGAGGGAGAGGGAGTAAGATGAAAGTATTCGTGGGACATGAGAGGAATGGAGGGTATCTTAGTTGCAGAGTGGTTAAGAGCATGGGTTGTGGCATCAAATAGACCTGATTTATATCCTGGCTCTGCCACTTATATTCTCAGCTAATTATAAAATGAGATGAAAACAATACTGATCTTAAGCAGCTCTTACGAGGAGGAAATGAGATTATATACTTAAAGCAAGTAGCACATTTCCTGGTACGAAGGAAGTATTAAAATTAAAAGTAGTTATTAAAGATACGTGCACCCCAGTGTTCACAGCAGCATTATTTACAATTACCAACATATGGAAGCAGCCTACATGTCCATAAAAGACTGCTGCTGCTGCTGCTAAGTTGCTTCAGTTGTGTCTGACTCTGTGACCCCATAGACGGCAGCCCACCAGGCTCCTCTGTCCCTGGGACTCTCCAGGCAAGAATTCTGAAGTGGATTGCCAGTTCCCTCTCCACCATAAAAAACTACTCAGCCATAAAAAAGAATGAAATTTTGCCATTTGCTGTAACATGGATAGACTTGGAAGGCATTATGCTAAGTGAAATAAAAAAGACAAATACTGTATGATATCACTTATATGTGGAACCTAAAAGATACCAAAAACTAGTGAATAAAAGATGCCCTAGGATACCCTCCATTCCTCTCATGTCCCACGAATACTTTCACCTTATTCCCTCCCACTCAGCTCCCTCCTTGACAAAAAAGACTCAGATATGAACTAGTGATTGGTTACCAGTGGGGAGAGGAAAGTGAGGAGGGGAAATATAGGGACAGGAGGAAAAAACAGAAAGTTAGCAGCCTAACTAACAATAGCAGCCACAGTGAGGGCTGACATGATGCTTTGGATGACACAAAGACACTCCTGCAGGGGCACATACTTTCATTCCTTCCTGTAATACACATATTTAATGATGATGTTCAGTTTGAGATTTCATATACCCTTTCATTCTTTGTGCCTAGAATTGTGTGTGAATATGATCTTGCCTTCAATTCTGTAAGCTCCCTAAGTTCAGGGACTTGGTTTTCTACTTCCGTGTCATCTAAAACAGTGTTTAGCATCACTAGAAGCATTGGGAACTCTTGATAAGTAATGATTGAATATCACTGAATTTAAGAAAATATGTACATAAGTTAATACATAGAATAGAATAAATTAAATGGTAGTTTTAGATTCAACAAAACATTGTTTATTGCAATTAGATCTTTACCTTGAGGTAAAGGGGATATTTTAGGGTGATAGCCCAGAAGTCTTTCTTAAAGAATCCCTGTTTTCAGTCCAGCCTAATGGTCTGAGTGAATTGACTCTTCTGTAAAACAGCCTTATTATGTGATTTTTTTTTGCATGGGTTCATGCTCATTTGGGCTTCCTTCGTGGCTCAGACAGTAAAGAATCCACCTGCAATGTGGGATACCTGGGTTCAATCCCTGGGTTGGGAAGATCCCCTGGAGGAAGGCATGGCAACCCACTCCAGTATTCTTGCCTGGAGAATCCCCATGGACAGAGGTGCCTGCAAGGCTACAGTCCATAGGGCTGCAAAGCATCAGACATGACTGAGTGACTAAGCACACCCGTGTGCTCATTCAAAAATTGCACAGCCATGTGTCTGGCTTGGTCAAGACTTGGTCCGTAGATGTGGATCACAGACTTATTTATAGAAACAAAGTAACTTACTGACTAGCCCAAGTTTTTAGTTCAAACCAGTGGTCAGTCTTTGACAGGAAAGGAAACAGATTTTTTTAGAATCTACTGGTCAACATCACATCCCCAAAGTGCCTTGGTCATCTAGCCCAGTGGTTTTCAAACTATAATTTTCAGCTTCAGAGGGCCCCATGGGGGTGCTTCAGGGAATTTCTTATATACTTTTAAAAATGATCTTTCTGTGAATAAGTGAATACAAAGTTATAAAAATACAGTACATGGTTTATCTTCTCTGGCTTCAGATCCCTCTTTGATTCAATCTAGTATGTTCATTAATTGATATCCTGCTCAGGCTCTAAGGTTGTGCTTATCTAATACTCCCCTTATCTAATATCCCCAAACTCAGAACTGGGCCTTTATATACTTGGCTTGGACTTTCCCATGTTTTATCTTTCTACCCAGGTTCCTTTTCTAAATCTGGATGCTTTGTACCCATTGCTAAAACCTGTCATGCACACAATGGCTGGAATGATTTTGCAAAGTCCCCTTATGGATTAATGAGAATCAGTTGTGTAATTCCAAAAGGAAAGTTCTTTCCAGTTGGGACTTGATATTTCTATATTTAATATAAGTGAAAATACATATATTAGCTCAAGTACAGTTACAACAATCCCAGGACATGCTATAGAGGGTGTTGATGAAATATCTTTTATATACTATTTACTAGGGAAATACATGGGGTAACAGTGGAAACAGTGTCAGACTTTATTTTTGGGGGCTCCAAAATCACTGCAGATGGTGATTGCAGCCATGAAATTAAAAGACACTTACTCCTTGGAAGGAAAGTTATGACCAACCTAGATAGCATATTCAAAAGCAGAGATATTACTTTGCTAACAAAGGTCCGTCTAGTCAAAGCTATGGTTTTTCCAGTGGTCATGTATGGATGTGAGAGTTGGATTTTGAAGAAAGCTGAGCACCGAAGAATTGATGCTTTAGAGCTGTGGTGCTGGAGAAGACTCTTGCGAGTCCCTTGGACTGCAAGAAGATCCAAACAGTCCATCCTAAAGGAGATCAGTCCTGGGTGTTCATTGGAAGGACTGATGCTAAAGCTGAAACTCCAATACTTTGGCCACCTCATGTGAAGAGTTGACTCATTTGGCCACCTCATGGGAAGAGTTGACTCACTGGAAAAGACCCTGATGCTTGGAGGGATTTGGGGCAGGAGAAGAAGGGAACAACAGAGGATGAGATGGCTGGATGGCATCACCAACTCAATGCACATGAGTTTGGGTGAACTCCAGGAGTTGGTGATGGACAGGGAGGCCTGGCATGCTGCAATTCATGGGGTCGCAAAGAGTCGGACACGACTGAGCTACTGAACTGAACTGAGACAGCAGATACATAGACTTTGTTAATATCCTAGGAGAGCTTGACTTTGACAGAATTATTTCCATTTTAAAATTCTATTTGGTCTAGCTCCACTCAATCTGATTCATCTTTTGGACTCTGAGTTACAGAAAGGTTAACAGGCACTGCAAAATACTCAAGGTTGAGTTGAAACACAAAGGTCTGAAACACAAAGGTTGATTATCATTGTGTGAGCAGGTTGTAATATAAAATCTTTCGGCAACTGTTACATCTGGGGGTTGCAGTTAATAACCCTTTTGGATCAGTTCCAGGACACAGATCTTCCATGTGCTCAGCCCTGCTAAGGTTGCAACCAATCTGAAGTAGGTGGGGTGGCAGTATAATAAAACAGCCTGATATAAACAGCAGATTAAAAGCACTAGTGTCATCATGTCTGCCTGGGAAAGGGTCTTTCAGTGGTCATGTATGGATGTGAGACCATTGGTTGTTTTTTTCTTCCCCATGTATAGGGCAAGTATGTAAAAAATAAAGTTAGGAACTTTTTATTGAAATTTTTAATTAATACTTTAATTTTAGAGTAACTTTAGGTTCTCAGCAAAAGTGAATGAAATGTACAGAGATTTCTCATATACCTTCTGTCTACTCCCCTAACACACAACATCCTTCACTATCAACATCCTAAACCAGACTGGTATATGGTATATGGTGTGTGTGTGTATACAACTATATATATACATATATATATATATGTGTGTGTGTGTATATATATGTGTGTATATATATATATATATATATATAGTTGCAACTAATGAACCTATGATCACCCAAAGTTCATAATTTACATCAGGGATAACTGTTGGTCTTGTACATTTGATGGGTTTTGACAAATGTATTATGATATGTACCCACCAGTGGAGTATCATAAGTAATTTTACTTCCCTAAAAATACTCTGTGCTCTGCTTATCTCTCCCTCCTCCTACTCCCTAATAACCACTCATCTTTTTACTGTCTTCATAGTTTTGCCTTTTCTATATGGTTGGAATAATACAATATGTAGCCTTTTCAGATTGGCTTTTTTTTTTTCACTTAGTAATATGCATTTAAGTTTCTTACATGTATTTTCATGGCTTGAGAGTTCATTTCTTTTTAGTGCTGAATAATATTCCATTGTCTGGATGTACCACAGTTTATTCACCTACTGAAGGATATCTTGGCTGCTTCCAAGTTTTGGCAGCTATGAATAAAGCTGCTATAAACATCCATGTGCATAAAATTTTTATTTTTTATGGACATAGGTTTTCAATTCTTTTGGGTAAATACCAAGGAGTGTATTTGCTGGATCATATGGTAAGAGTTGGAGAAGGAAATGGCAACCCACTCCAGTATTCTTGCCTGGAGAATCCCATGGACAGAGGAGCCTGGCAGGCTACAGTCTATGGGGTTACAAGAGTCAGACACGATTCAATGACTAAACCACCACTACCATGGTAAGAGTATTAAGAACTTGCCAAACTGCTTTCCAAAGTAGATGTACCATTTTGCATTCCCACTAGCAATGAATGAAAGCTGCTGTTGCTCCATATCTTTGTCAGCATTTGGTATTATTGTCAATGTTTTAGATTTGGGGTCACTCTAATCAGTGTGTAGTGGTATCTAATTGTTTTATTTTGTAATTTTCTAATGATATATCCTGTTAAATATATTTTCATATACTTATTATCATTTGTATGCCTGATTTGGTAAAATATCTGTTCATGTTTTCAGGTTGTTTTGTAATCAGGCGGTTTTATTATTGTACAGTCTTAAGAGTTCTTTGAATATTTTGGATAATAGTCCATCAGAGGTGTCTTTTTCAGATTGTTTTCCCAGTTTAGGCTTGTCTTCCCATTCTCTTGATATTGTCATTCACAGAGTAGAAGTTTTTAATTTTAATAAAGTACAGCTTATAAATTATTTCTTAAAAAAAGTCATGCTTTTGCTGTTATATCTAAAAAGTCATCACCATGCCCAGGGTCATGGAAGTTGTCTCCTATATTATCTTCTAGGAGGTTTCCAATTTTGTGTTTTACATTTAGTTCTATGATGCATCTTTTGTCAATTTTTGTGAAGGATGAAAGGTCTGTGTCTATATTCATTTTTTGCATATACATGTCCAGATGTTCCAGAACCATTTATTAAAGAGACTAATTTTGCTCTATTTTGTCATCTGATTGTTGTCAAAGATCAGTTGATCATATTTATTCAGGCCTACTTCTGGACTATTTATCATCTTCCATTGATCTGTTTGTCTAATCTTTCAGTGATACTACAGTATCTTGATTATGGTAACTGTACAGTAAATGTACAGTAAGCTGTGTATCATTAGTTCTCCTACTTTGTTCTTCTTTTTGAATATTTTGTTGGCTTTTCTGGATAGTTTGCCTTTCCATATAAACGTCAGAATCAGCCAGTTTAGTTTGTCAATGTCCACAAAATAACTTTCTATGATTTTCACAGATTGCATTCAATCTATATACCAAGTAGGGAAGAACTGACAACTTGAAAGTGTTTAGTCTTCCTGTCTACAATTATGGAATATCTTCCATGTATTTATTTCTTTGATACCCTCCATCAGGGTTTTGTATTTATTTTCACATGTTGTACATATTTTGTAAAATTTATACCTATTTCATCTTTGAGTGAAAATGGTAATGTGTTTTTAGTTTTCCCAAGTTATTGAATTTAACTGACATATGAGATTGTGTAAGTTTAAGGTATACAGTATGATGAGTTGATGCACATACACATATATACGTATGTAGTGAAATATTTATCACAATATGGTTAGTTAACAGATTCCTCACATCATATAATTACCATTTTGTTGTTGTTACAGTGAGAACATTCACTACTCTCATAGAAACTCTGAAGTATACAACAGAGTATTGATAACTATAGTCAATATATTGTACATTAGATCCCTGGAATTTATTCATCTTATAATTGAATATTTTATCCTATAAACATCTCTCCATTTCTCCCACCCCCTAGTCTTTAGCAACCACCATCTATTCTCTGTTTCAATTAGTTTGGCATTTTTAGATTCCACATTTAAAAGAGATCACACAGTATTTGTCTCTATCTATCTGACTTATTTCATTTAGTTGATGCCCTCAAGGTCCATCCATGTTGTTCAAATGGCAGGTTTTTTTTTCTTTTTCTATTTTATGGCTGAATAATATTCGTGTGTGTGTGTATGTGTGTGTGTGTGTGTGTATTATATACCACATTTTTCTATCCATTCACCCATCCATTTAGTTTGGTTCCATGTCTTGGCTATTGTGAATAATGCTTAAAAGAACATGGGAATGCAGATATCTCTTTGAGATGGTGATTTCATCTTCTTTGGATTATATACCCAGAAGTTGGATTATTGGATTTATATGGTCATTTTTATTCTTAGTTTTTGAGGAACCTCCATGTTCACTTCCATAATGGCTATAATGCTTTACATCCCCACCAAGAGTGCACCAGGCTTCCCTTTTCTTTTTATCTCTTGCCTTTTTGATAAAAGATATGAGGTGATATTTTACTCAGGTTTTGATTTGCATTTCCCTAATGATTAGTGATATGGAAAAATCTTTTTTTGAACCTGTTTGGATATCTTCTTAGAAAAAATGTCTACTCAGATCCATTGTCATTTTTAAATTGGAATCATTTGCTATTTTGCTATTGACTTGTAGGAGTTCCTTATATTTTGGATATTAAATACTTATCAGATATGTGATTTGCAAATATTTTCTCCAATTTATAGATTTCCTTTTAATTGTATTAATCATTTATTTGGCTGTGCAGAAACTTGAGAGTTTGATATAGTCAAGTGAAGTTGATTTTTTCCTTTTGTTTCTTGTACATTTGGTGTCATATTCAAAATGCCACTGCCAAGACCAATGTCAATACGTTTTTTCTTTATATTTTCTTCTAGGAGTTTTATGATTTCAGGTCTTATATTTAAGTCTTTAATCCATTTCAAGTGAATTTTTGTGGGTCATGTACAATAAGGGCCCAATTTAATTCTTTTGCATGTTTATATCAAATTTTCCCAACATCATTTGTTGAAGAGATTATTCTTTTCTCTTTGAGAATCCCTGGCTCTCTTGTGAAATATTAATTCACTATGTCTACATGGGTTTATTTCTGGGCTTTTGATTCTGTTCCATTGATCTATATATCTTTATACCAGTAACATAACATTTTAATTATTGATACTATAACTTTGTAATATAGTTTGAAATCAGAGTGTCATGGCTCCAGCTTTGTTCTTCTTTTTAGAATTAAATAACTACATGGGATCTTTTGTGGGTCCAAACTAATTTTAGGATTTAAAAACAAATTCTGGGGAAAATGCCATTGGAATCTTGATAAAGATTGCATTGACTCTATAGATGGCTTGGGGTAGTATGGACATTATGACAATATTAATTCTTCCAAACAATGAACATTTTGTATTTCCATTTATTTGTTTTCAGTTTCATTCATCAGTATCTTGCAGTTTTCAGTGACTAGATGTTTCATTTCCTTGATTAAATTTATTCCTATGTATTTTATTGTTTTTGATACTATTGTAAATGGGACTGTTTCCTTTCTTTCTCAGATAGCTCACTATTTTTGTATAGAAATGCAACTGACTTTAGTATGTTGATTTTTTATCCTGAAACATGACTGAATTCCTTGATTGTATCTAAGAACTTTTAGGTAGATTCTTTAGAATTTCCTACATATAAAATCATGCCATCTGCAAACAGACGGTTTTTATTGCTTTCTGATTTGAATGATTTTTATTTACTTTTCTTGTTAATTGCTCTGTCTAGGACTTCTAGTGCTATGTTGAATAGGAGTGAAGAGAGTGAGCACCCTTGTTGTGTTCCTGATCTTAGAGAAAAAGATTTCAACCTTTTACTGTTATATATGATGTTAGCTATGGACTTGTTTATATGATCTTACTATGTTCAAGTTTATTCTTCTATACCCAATTTGTTGATAGTTTTTATTATTTTTATATTAGAAGGTTGAATTTTGTCAAATGCTCTTTCTGCATCTATTTAAATCATTTGATTTTTATTATTTTTAATTTGCATATGTTGAACAATCCTTGCATCCCAGGGTTGAATCCCACTTAACTGTGGTGTATAAGCTTTTTAATGTCCTGTTGAATTAGGTTTGCTATTATTTTGTTGAGAATTTTTGCCTCTATATTCATTAGTAATATTGGCCTGTAGTTTTTTTCTTGTGGTGTCCTTATCTGGCTTTTTATGATAGTAGTGCTGGCCTTGTTAAAAAAAGAAGTTTGGCAGTGTTCCTTTTTCTTGAAATTTTTGTAAGGGTTTGAGTAGTTCAGTTCAGTCACTCAGTCGTGTCCAATTCTTTCCGACCCCATGGACTGCAGCATGCCAGGCCTCCCTGTCCATCACCAACTCCTGGAGTCTACCCAAACTCATGCCCATTGAGTCGGTGATGTCATCCAACCATCTCATCCTCTGTTGTCCCCTTCTCACCCCGTGTTCAATCTTTGCATCAGGTGGCCAAAGTATTGGAGTTTCAGCTTCAACATCAGTCCTTCCAAAGAATATTCAGGACTGATTTCCTTTAAGATGGACTGGTTGGATCTCCTTGCGGTCCAAGGAGATCTTCTCCAACACCATAGTTCAAAAGCATCAAATCAAAGAGTTTGAGTAGAACTGGTATTAATTCTTTAAATGTTTGGAAAAATTCAAGAGTGAAAGCATCTAGTTGTGGACTTTTTTTGGTGGGGGATTTTGGATTATTGATTCAGTCTCCTTACTTATTATTGGCAGTTCAGATTTTCTATTTCTTCATGCTTCCATCTTGGTAGATAGTATGCTTCTTTCTAGGAATTTATTCATTTTTAAGGATGTCTAATCTGTTGATGTATAGTTAATAGTACTGTATTATAAGCCTTTGTATTTCTGTGGTATCAGTTACAATGTCTCCTCTTTAATTTATAATGCTATTTATTTGGATCCTTTCTTTTTTCCTTGATTAGCCTAGCTAAAGGTTTGTCAATTTTGCTTTTTCTTATTGTATTAATCTGTCCTATTGTTTTGTTAATCTCTATTTCATTTATTTTTGCTCTAATCTTTATTATTTCATTCTGCCTAGCTTTGGCTTTAGTTTCTTCCTCCTTAGTACTGCCTTTGCTGCATCATGTGAATTTTTATAAGTTATATTTTCACTGTAATTTAATTACAAATGTAATAAAATTTCTCGAGATATTTAATATGTGTTATTTAGAAGTATGCAGTTTAATCTTCAAGCATTTGGGGATTTTCTAGCTGTATTTTTGTTGTTGATTAGAGGATATATTATTTGAGTCCTATTGTTTAAAAACATTTTAAAGTGTGTTTTATGGCCTGGGATATTGTCTGTCTCGGTGAGCATTTCATGTGTACTTGAAAAGAATGTGTATTCTGCTGTTGTTGGATGAAGTAATCTATAGATTCTTTATGTCCAGTTGATTGATGGTGTGGTTGAGTTCACCTGTGTACTTTTGATGTTTTGCCTACTGGATCACTCTGTTTCTTACAGAGTGATGTTGAAGTTATCATACATTATAGTGGATTAATGTATTTCTCCTTATAGTTCTATCTGTAAGGGGACAAGTCTCCTGGCAATGTGTGTATATTAGGCAATTCAGTCATGTCCAACTCTTTGCAACCCTATGGACTGTAGCCTGCCAGGCTCCTCTGTCTATGGGATTCTCCAGGCAAGAATACTGGAGTGGGTTGCTGTGCTCTCCTCCTAACTGGCAATAAATTCCCTGGATTTTTGTTTGTCTGAGAAAGTCTTTATAGTTCCTTCACTTTTGAAGTATAATTTCAAAGGGTACAGAATTGTAAGTTGGTGTTTTCCCTTACGTTATAGTTCACTCTCTCTCTTTTTACCACACTGTGAGGTATGTGGAATCTTAGTTCCCCGACCAAAGATTGAGCCCATGCCCTCTGCAGTAGAAGCATGGATTTTTAACCAGTGGACCAGGAGGGAAATCCCTGACTCTACTCTCTTTTAGTTTGTAAGTTTCTGAGGAGATCAGATCAGATCAGTCGCTCAGTCGTGTCCGAATCTTTGCGACCCCATGAATCACAGCACGCCAGGCCTCCCTGTCCATCACCAACTCCAGGAGTTCACCCGGACTCACGTCCATCGAGTCAGTGATGCCATCCAGCCATCTCATCCTCTGTCGTCCCCTTCTCCTCTTGCCCCCAATCCCTCCCAGCATCAGAGTCTTTTCCAATGAGTCAACTCTTCGCATGTGGTGGCCAAAGTACTGGAGTTTCAGCTTCAGCATCATTCCTTCCAAAGAAATCCCAGGGCTGATCTCCTTTAAAATGGACTGGTTGGATCTCCTTGCAGTCCAAGGGACTCTCAAGAGTCTTCTCCAACACCGCAGTTCAAAGGCATCAATTCTTCGGTGCTCAGCCTTCTTCACAGTCCAACTCTCACATCCATACATGACCACAGGAAAAACCATAGCCTTGACTAAACGGACCTTTGTTGGCAAAGTAATGTCTCTGCTTTTGAATATGCTATCTAGGTTGGTCATAACTTTCCTTTCAAGGAGTAACCGTCTTTTAATTTCATGGCTGCAGTCACCATCTGCAGTGATTTTGGAGCCCCCAAAAATAAAGTCTGACACTGTTTCCACTGTTTCCCCATCTATTTCCCATGAAGTGATGGGACCGGATGCCATGATCTTCGTTTTCTGAATGTTGAGCTTTAAGCCAACTTTTTCACTCTCCACTTTCACTTTCATCAAGAGGCTTTTTAGTTCCTCTTCACTTTTCTGCCATAAGGGTGGTGTCATCTGCATATCTGAGGTTATTGATATTTCTCCCGGCAATCTTGATTCCAGCTTGTGTTTCTTCCAGTCCAGCATTTCTCATGATGTACTCTGCATAGAAGTTAAATAAACAGGGTGACAATATACAACCTTGACGTACTCCTTTTCCTATTTGGAACCAGTCTGTTGTTCCATGTCCAGTTCTAACTGTTGCTTCCTGACCTGCATACAAATTCTCAAGACACAGATCAGGTGGTCTGGTATTCCCATTTCTTTCAGAATTTTCCACAGTTTATTGTGATCCACACAGTCAAAGGCTTTGGCATAGTCAATAAAGCAGAAATAGATGTTTTTCTGGAACTCTCTTGCTTTTTCCATGATCCAGCAGATGTTGGCAATTTGATCTTTGGTTCCTCTGCCTTTTCTAAAACCAGCTTGAACATCAGGAAGTTCACGGTTCACATATTGCTGAAGCCTGGCTTGGAGAATTTTGAGCATTACTTTACTAGCGTGTGAGATGAGTGCAATTGTGTGGAGTATTCTGAGGAGAAGTTGGATATAATTCTTATTGTTGCTCCCTTCTTGGTAAGGTGTTTTATTCCTCTGGCTTCTTTCCAGATTTTTACTTTGTCTGATTTTATGAAGTTGAAAAATATGTCTAAATATAGGTGTTTGTTTGTTTGTTTGTAACTATCCTGCTTAGTGTTCTCTTAGCTTCCTGGATTTTCGTTGTGTTGTCTAATGTTAGTTTTGGGGAAATTCTCAGGCATTATTGCTGCAAATGCTTCTTTTTCTTTTCTTTTCTTCTTGTTTTTTTTTGTTTTTTTTTGTTTTTTTCTGGTATTGCCATTACATGTGTGTTATGCCTTTTGTACTTGTCCCACAGTTCTTGGACATTCTGGTTTTTTGCAGGCTTTTTCCCTTTGCTTTTCACTTTGGAAGTTTCTTTAGGTATATCCTCAAACTCAAAGATTCTTTCCTCAGCCACGTTTAGTCTACTAATGAGCCCATCAAAGATATTCTTCATTCCTTTTAGAGAGCTTTTGATCTCTAACGTTTCTATTTGAATCTTTCTTAGACTTTCCATCTCTTTTCTTACATTATCCATGTTTGTGCATGCTATCTACCTTTTTTTTCATTAAAGCTCTTAGCATATTAATTATAGTTTAAAAAAAAATTACTCTCCTGTAAATTCCAACATTCCTGCCATACCTGACTCTGGTTGTGATGCTTGTTCAGTGTCTTTGCACTGAGTTTTTTACCTTTTTAGTGTGCTTTGAAGTTTTTGTTGAAAAGCAGACATGGTGTACTGTGTAAAAGGAACTGTAGTAAATAGGCTTTTTGTAATGTAGAGGTAAGCTGTGGGGCAAGGGGAAGAGTTCTATAGTCATATGATTAGGTTTCAGTCTTTTGAGGACTCTCTGTCTCTGGACTGTGAGATTCACCAGTGCTTCTCAGTTTTGTCTTTCTCTCCTTAGGTGAGATAGGATGGCTATAGAGACCTAGAGTTTTATATTTTCCTTTCCCCATGTTAGAAGAGGGGTTGACATTGGTTATCTCACTTCTCCCAAGCTGACTGGGCTCTGATAAAACCCCAGCAGGCTAGGTTCTGGTAAAATAGTTTCTCATGAGGGTAGGCTGTATTAAGCAGACTGTTTTGGCATATTTCATAATTGTTCCTTTTACCCTCCTGCTGGAAGCATGAAGGGATTTTTCTCCAATATTCACTATAAGAACCAAGTTGAGTTCATGGAGGTAAAACTCAAAAAATGTGATTCTCCCTATGGTTGGGCCTCCCTGTTTTAACTCTTAGAGTTGTCCACATCGAGCCTCCAGCAATTTGTCATTATAGTCCAGATTTTTCTACCCAGAACTGGTTTCCATGGAGGTTTCTGTTTGGGGTTTCTGATCTGATAAATAATGATTCTCTGAATTCTCCATCTATCACTCCAATTTGGGAAGCAGTGGTTTGCCCTGTGACCTTACTTCTTTATTAGACCTAAGAGGAGTATTGATTTTTTTCCCCAGTTTTTTCAGCTTTTTACTTTTGTTAGAATGGAGTGGCAACTTCTCAGCTCCTTACATGCCAGACTAGAAGCCAAAAGTAAAGCAATAAGTTTGTACCTAAAATTTTTAGTTGTATTCTGGGCCCTCCAGATCCAATCATGGATCTCATGCCCCATGTTAGTGAGTGAATCCCTAGGTAAAGCCACACCAATACTCACGTACCACCAGCACTACCAAGCATCACAAAATATTCACAACCCCTTACACATGTTTAAGTTCTTCTTCAAAACATACTCACACTGAATATCAGCTAGGTATCCATTTGCTTTCTTCTCAAGAAGACAGTTCCATGTGTTTGGAGCCTCTTGTGTGATTGTCTATATTTTATGATACAACTTCTGTGTACTTACTATTCTTATCTTCTTGAGAGTTTTATGAAATAGCGTTACATTATTTGGGGAGTTTTTTTTTTTTTTAATTTTAGGGAAATACATTTTGTAAAGGAAATAATTTTGAAAGAGGTAATTGCTAAATAATCCCCATGCCCTCATGGTCCATATCCAGTAACTGACTTCTCTTAGATTCAAGCTAATTTTTGGCAGGAGTAATGGAGGTGGAAGGGAAGCAGAAGGTTCCCAGAGAGGAAGCTGAAGGAAAATTCAGGGTGAGGCAGAGGCTAGAAAGAATCCAAAATGAGCCAAGGAGTATTATGTTGAGAACTATTGACAAAGCATAAACAAAGGCTTTTAAATTTTCTTTTTAATCCTTTTTTTCCCTTAAGGGTATTATAATAGTCTATTAAATCTAAGCACACATGTCTTATTTTCTCTTTTACCTTTTTAAGAAGGATATTTATCAGATGGTCATGTTCTAATGAAAATTTTTCATGTGTTTTAATTTTATTATAAATAACATACCAGAGGTTTCTCCTAAATTAACTTTGTTTCACTTCTTCTTTATCAAAATTGATTTGCTAAGGATGTTTAATGAGAAACATGAAAGTGGGATAAAATGGTAGAATGGAGAAGTCATAGATATTTGAAAAAAATCTTAATCTCTACCTCACAATGGAAGAAAAAAATCTTGATAATTGAAGGTGCCAAGGCTCTCATTTCCTCATCTGTGAGTATGGGCATTTCAGGCTAAATCATGTTATTTTAGAAAAATGAATAGGTCTTATAAAATTACCAGCCTCCTCCTGAACGCAGAACAGTGTTTCTAGAAGCAACTATGATTTGTTGCTCTGTTCTATGTGTATACTTACAGAAATCGATGAGAGATATGGAATAACTAGATAACTCCTTGGCAGTCCCTGATAAGTTACTTTTCCTTCCATTATGAGAGGAGAAGAATATTTTATCATTATGGAAATTCCAGAGTAAATTTCCACTGCCTTCTCTGGCACCCCCACTGAGAAGTATAACCTAAGCTCTGTTGTTCAGCATAACTTTCAGTCAGTTCTTTTAGGCTCAGTTCTGTTCAGTTCAGTTTCTCAGTCATGTCTAACTCTTTGCGACTCCATGAATTGCAGCACGCCAGGCCTCCCTGTCTATCGCCAACTCCTGAAGTTCACTCAAACTCACATCCATCGAGTCGGTGATGCCATCCAGCCATCTCATCCTCTGTTGTCCCCTTCTTCTGCCCCCAATCCCTCCCAGCATCAGGGTCTTTTCCAATGAGTCAACTCTTCCCATGAAGTGGCCAAAGTATTGGAGTTTCAGCTTTAGCATCATTCCTTCCAAAGAAATCCCAGGGCTGATCTCCTTCAGAATGGACTGGTTGGATCTCCTTGCAGTTCAAGGGACTCTCAAGAGTCTTCTCCAACACCACAGTTCAAAAGCATCAATTCTTTGGCGCTCAGCTTTCTTCACAGTCCAACTCTCACATCCATACATGAATACTGGAAAAACCATAGCCTTGACTAGATGGACCTTAGTTGGCAAAGTAATGTCTCTGCTTTTCAATATGCTATCTAGGTTGGACATAACTTTTCTTCCAAGGAGTAAGTGTCTTTTAATTTCATGGCTGCAATCACCATCTGCAGTGATTTTGGAGCCCCAAAAAATAAAGTCTGACACTGTTTCTACTGTTTCCCCATCTATTTCCCATGAAGTGATGGGACCTTTTAGGCTGTTAGATACAAAACAGGTCGCAAACATTAATTCTTCTGCATGGGCCATTTCCTCACCATTCAGACAAAGGCAGCAGTCAACCTGGAACCCCAGTGGAAGTCACAGAATAGCCTACTAAACAAGAAATATCGGACTACTGTTGAGGGTATTTGAACCCCATAGTGGATACTCTATCCTTTAAATTTACCATCTATAAAACACGAAAATCAATGTCTTTCACATACTAATTATAATGGAGATGAACAAATTCCACAGAAAATCCTCCAAATTACGTTACACATGGGCTTCTGCCTACTTTCTTATCTCAGCCATCATAGCTTTCTACATCTTTGCCCTGGGGAAATTATTGGGAAACAGTGGAATGGTAAACAGTGGATGGAGGGATGCAGAGGCAGTAAGAATGGAAGAGTTTCCACCAATTAAGGAACTGATGCTTCTCTCAACTCCAGCGTATTTGTTACCAGGTCACCGCTACCAGACATTTCAGCACAATTAGTTAAGAACATAGGGCTTTTGTGTTAGGTTTGGGTTTGAATTTTGGTTCTACCACTCACTTACTCACTGTGGGGTCTTGGACAAGCACCTACTCTTTCAGGTTCAATTTCTTCATCAGTAAAATGAAGCTAAGAATGCCTTCATTAGTTTCCTTTCATGACTAAATGAAATTACTGATGTAAAAGTAGTGTAGCATGCAGCCCCAAAGCAGTACTCTGTGAGTGGAGTTTGTGGTAGTGGTGTTTATATTTGTTGTCTTTCTTTGGAACCCATATCCACCAGATGTTTGGTTTCTTTTAACATTATTGTTGAAGGCAGGTTCAGTTCATACTGTGTAAGCTGGTACAAAAGGCCATTGCTCTGAAGCCATTGAATACCTGTTTTTGTCATTTTTAAAAGATGATTTTTGTTTTTGTAAAATTTCTACTCATCTTTACAAACACAGGTTGACTTTGTGTCATGACTCTGGAGCCTAGAGAATTGCCAGGGGTTCAACAAAAAGTCAGGTGACATGTATAGAAAGAGTAACATGGAAACTTACGGGGTGGGATGGGGAAGAAGATGGGAGGGAGTTTCAAAAGGAAGGGATACCTATGGCTGATTCATATTGAGGTTTGAAAGAAAACAGCAAAATTCTGTAAAACAATTATCCTTCAATAAAAAGAAATTGATTAATACAAAAAGTAATGATTAGCTGGTTGTCATTACTAACTAACCAGAACTTTAAGCAAAAGTTCCTTCCTAACTAATCTGCTGATAGAGAAGCCATTCAATCAAACTGAACCAAGGCCTTGTGTTTCAGGCCTATCATTCTTCACTAAGTGGTAAGGCCTGTGAGAGGGAGTGTTAAACTATGGGTCATGAAACCAGAAAAGTTCAGTCACTTGTGAGATTATGGAAGCTGCTAGGCTTTAAAATAATGAATTCTAGAAGGGATGAGTCAAGATGGCAGAGTAGGAGGACCTAGAGTTCACCTCTCCACACAAATACATCAAGAATACATCTACAAATGGACCAGTTCTCATACAGCACCCACTGAACACTATCAGAGGACCTCAGACACCTAAAAGAAAAAGAAAGACCTGGGTAGGATGAAAGATAGAAGGGAAAAAAAGAGGAAGCAGTATGTAAACTGTGTCCTTGAGGGGAGCTGAAGGAGAGGTTCCTGCACCCAGGGAAGCCCCCACACCAGCAGGGATATCAACTGGGACAGAAGGGGGGGTGCTTTGGGGACTCGGAGAACAGCCCAGCAACCAGTTTGTGGTAGGCCAGATAGAGTAAGACCTACACAGATAGTCTGTGCCATAGCCTATGGCCCCAGTGTAAGAAATGTATCCACTGCTGTGGACAGGAGCTGGGGGCTGGAAAATGGGGTTGGGAGAGAGGACTGCTGTTGGCTGCAAAGAGATAGCCTGAAGAGATGGGAGTGAGGAGTTTTGCAACCAGGAATGTTCATGGAAGAAGCCCAGGGCACCATAGAAATGAAGTGCCATTGCTGAATAGCGCATGAAGGTGAGGCCACCATTGCAGCATCTTTCCCCAGATGCTGGCCCTCCCTCTGCAGGCACTAGGCAGAGCTCCTGCCTAAATAGGCTCATATGCCCTGGTACGTGGCTGCCTCAGCCCCTTGCACCTGGGCAGGCTAGTGTGCTCCTGGGCAGCCTCATGAGCAGATGCCAGTGGATGGCCCATGAACAGAGGTGGGGCTGAAACCACAGTTGAGCCCCAGGACCATGCAGGTAAGCAAGAAGAGTTGAAATCTCCCATCATGACTGTGTGAACCATGAATTTACACCCCTACTGCTGGCTTTGTGAACTCAGTGCCCACAGAACAGACCACAAGTGCTCTTGAAGCTGAGGTGGGTCTAGCTTTAGCAACTGTGGCTTTGTAGGCATGTACATGTTGGGGCTGGTTACAGCCCAGAGTCTGAGCTTCCTCTATAGCACCCACAGCAGGCCCAGATGCAAGATGGCTGCAGTCTTGGGACTTGACTTCAGTATATCTACACTGATTGCCTGGTGCAAATAATGCCTGTGAGATACCAGAGCCAATTACCAGCATATCCATGGTTATGGTGGTGCCAAGAGCAGTGACAATTAGTACAATTTGTGAGCTTGCAGAATGGGTGAAAGATGACACAGCAGAGCAAATCCACAGGTAAACAGCTCCAGAGGAGGAATACTCAGTAGATTCTCTCCCAGTGACTTCTCTCCTAGTGGAAGCACTCCAATCCCACATACCTCACACTGCATATCAGAAACACGGCTAAGAAACCAATCTGGGGGGCCTCTACAATAACAACAGAGCATACCCCACCCCTGACAGGACAGTGGGGGCAGTGACAACCACAGAGCAAAAGGGAAGCCCCACTCAATATTCAGTGCAGGTTCTGGTCACCACAAAACCAGTCACATCTCCTATCAAAGGGATAATGGCCAGCAAACACTGAGGAAGGAGGCAGCAGATATCCATAGTAAAAACAGCCCTTGCACCAAAAGATATTAAACCCACATAGGCTACACAGGGCTATTTCCACATAAAAATAGTCCTCTAAGACAGTCTGAGAGTCTGGTATTGGGAGGAAGAACCTACAGAACATATAGCCTTGAGAGGGAGAGGGGCTTGAGTATAGGAGTTCCACAGGGCTGGGGGAAATGGGACTCCACTCTTGGAGGGCATGTACAAAGCATGCCTGAGCACCTCCATAGAAACCTGAGCTAGACATACATAGGGGTCTTGGAGGGGCACCTGTAATTCATTATGGGGTAAAGGGGCAAGGATATTGGTAGCAGAGGCCTCAAGGAATATTGACTGGTGTGAGCTTTCCCAGAGGTCCCCATTTTGGCACTAAGACCCAGTCCCACCCAAGGGCCTATAGGCTTCAGCGCTGAATGCCTCAGGCTAAACAACCAGCAAGATGGGAACATAGCACACCCATCAACAGACTGGCTGCCTAAAGTCATATGGAGCTGACATCCACCTCAAAACACACCCCTTGACATGACCCTGCCCACCAGAGGGCCAAGACCCCAGTTCTACTCACCAGAGGGCAGGCTCCAGTTCCTCCCATCAGAAAGCCTGCACAAGCTGTAGACTGGCTGAATGGATACAAAACAAGAAAATATATATGCTCTCTATAGGAGACCCACTTTACACCTAGTGACATATATAGATTGAAAGTGAGAGAATGGAAAAAGATAACCCATCAAAATGGAAGTTAAAAAACTGGAGTAGCAATACTCATATCAGAAAAAAATAGACTATAAAATACTGTTACAAGAAACAAGGACACTACATAATGATCAAGGGATCAATCCAAGAAGAAGACATAAATGTAAATACTTATGCACTAGACATAGGAGCATGGTAAAGAATCTGCCTGCGATGCAGGAGACCATGCTTCGATCCCTGGGTCAGGAAGATCTTCTGGAGAAGGGAAGGGCAATCCACTCCAGTATTCTTGCCTGGAGAATCCCATGGACAGAGAAGCCTGGTGGGCTATAATTTGTGGAGTCACAAAGAGTTGGACACGACTGACTGACTAACACACGCATACACATAAGAGCACCTTAATACATAAGGCAAACACTAACAGGCATAAGAATGTAAACTGAGAGTAACAAAATCATAATGGGGGACTTTAACACTCCACTTACAGTCTTAAATGACACAATAGACCAAACAAACTTATTGATATTTATAGGGCATTCCACTTGAAACCAGCAGAATAGATTTTCTTTTCAAGTGTACATGGAACATTCTCCAAGATGGATCACACCTTGGACTACAAATTAAGCCTCAGCAAATTTAAGGAAATTGAAATCATATCAAGTATCTTTTCTAACCACAACCATATGAGATTATAAATCACTTACAGGAAAAACATGTTAAAAAACAAAAAAACTAACACGGGGAGGCTAAACAGTATGTTACTGAGCAATCAGTGGAGCACTGAAGACATCAAAGAGGAAATTAAAAAAAATACCTAGAGGCAAATGACAATGAAAACATTATGATCCAAAACCTATGGGATGCAGCCAAAGCAGTTTCTAAGAGAGAAGTTTAGAGCATTACAATCTTACCTCAGGAAACAAGAAAAATCTCAAGTAAACAATTTAATCATACACCTTATGCAACTAGAGAAAGAAGAACAAACAAAACCTGAAGTTAGTGGAAGGAAAGAAATCATAAAGAACAGAGCAGAAATTAATAAAATAGAGACAAAGAAAACAATAGCAAAGATCAATGAAACTAAAAGCTGGTTCTTTGAAAAGGTGGACAAAATAGATAGACCTTTAGCCAGACTCATCAGGATAAAAAGGGAGAGGGCTCAAATCAATAAAATGAGAAAATAAAAAGGAGAAGTTACAACTGACACCACAGAAAGGCTCATTAGAGACTACTATAAGCAACTATTTTCCAATAGAATGGATAACCTAGAAGAAATGAAGAAATGGAATACAGTGTTTAAAAGGCTTCCAAGACTGAACAAAAAAGAAATAGTATGAACAGACCAATCACAAATACTGAAATTTAAACTGTGATTTTAAAAACTTCCAACAAACAAAAGCCCAAGACTAGATGACTTCACTAGCAAATTCTATCAAATATTTTGAGAATATTTATCTTTATCAACAGTGAAAAACTAAAAGCATTTCCTCTAAGGTCAGGAACAAGAAGGGTGCCCACTCTCACTACTTTTATTCAACATAGTTTTTGAACTCCTAGCCATGTCAATCAGAGAAGAAAAAGCAATCCGGATTGAAAAAGAAGTAAAGCTGTCAGCATTTGCAGATGACATGGTACTATATATAGAAAACCAGAAAACTACTAGTGTTCATCAATGAATTTGGTAAAGTTTCGGCATATGAAAGTAATACACAGAAATCTCTTGCATTTCTATACACTAACAATGAACAATCAGAAGGAGAAATCAAAGAAGCAATCCACTTACCATTACATCAAAAAGGATAAACCTACCTAAGGAGACAAAAGCCCTGTACTCCAAAAACTATAAGATGCTGATGATGATCAAAGATGACACAGATAGAGAGACGCACCATGTTCTTGGATTGGAAGAATCAATATTGTGACAATGACTATAATACCCAAAGCAATCTACAGATTCAATGCAATCCCTATAAAATTACCAATGGCACTTTTCACCAAATTAGAACAAAAAAATTTTACAACTTATATGGAAATACAAAAGACCATGAATAGCCAAAGCAATCTTGTCACAGAAAAACAGAGCTGGAGGAATCAGGATCCCTGACTTCAGACTATACTGCAAAGGTACAGTCATCAGAACAGTATGGTACTGGCACAAAAACAGAAATATAGATCAATGGAACAGGATAGAAAGCCTAAAGAAAAATCCATGCACCTATGGTCACCTAATCTATTACAAAGGAGGCAAGAATGTACAATGGAGAAAAGACAGTCTTTTCAATAAGTGGTACTGGGAAAACTGGACAATACATGTAATTGAATGAAATTAGAACATTCCCTCGGAGAAGGCAATGGCACCCCACTCCAGTACTCTTGCCTGGAAAATCCCATGGACAGAGGAGCCTGGTAGACTGCAGTCCATGGGGTCTCGAAGAGTCAGACACGACTGAATGACTTCACTTTCACTTTTAACTTTCATGCATTGGAGAAGGAAATGGCAACCCAGTCCAGTGTTATTACCTGGAGAATCCCAGGGACAGGGGAGCCTCATGGGCTGCCGTCCATTGGGTCGCACAGAGTCGGATACGACTGAAGCGACTTAGCAGCAGCAGCAGAACATTCCCAAACACCATATAGGACTTCCCTGGTGGCTCAGACGGTAAAAGCGTCTGCCTACAATGTGGGAGACCTGGGTTCGATCCCTGGGTCGGGAAGATTCTCTGGAGAAGGAAATGGCAACCCACTCCAGTATTCTTGCCTGGAAAATCCCATGGATGGAGGAGCCCGGTAAGCTACAGTCCGTGGGGTCGCAAAGAGTCGGACATGACTGAGCAACTTCACTTTAAATCCATACAGAAAAATAAACCCAAAATGGATTAAAAATACCTAAATGTAAGGCTAGATACTATTAAACTGTTACAGGAAAGCATAGGTAGATACTCTTTGACATAAATTACAGCAATATCTTTTTGGATACATCTCCTTGAGTAATGGAAATAAAAACAAAAATTAATAAGTGGGACCTAATTACATTTAAACAGAGAAGGTGATGGCACCCCACTCCAGGACTCTTGCCTGGAAAATCCCATGGATGGAGGAGCCTGGTTGGCTGCAGTCTATGGGGTCGCTAAGAGTCAGACATAACTGAGCGACTTCACTTTCTCTTTTCACCTTCATGCATTGGAGAAGGAAATGGCAACCCACTCCAGTGTTCTTGCCTGGAGAATCCCAGGGACAGGGGAGCCTGGTGGGCTGCCGTCTCTGGGGTTGCACAGAGTCGGACATGACTGAAGCGACTTAGCAGCAGCAGCAGCAGCAATTACACTTAAAAGCTTTCGCACAATGAAGTAAACCAAAATGAAAAGATAACATATGAACTAGGAGAAAATATTTGCAAATGATGCTACTGACAAGGGGTTAATTTCTAAAATATACAAACAGCTCAAATAGCTTAATTTCAAAAAAAGCAAACAACCCAATAAAGAATGGGCATAAGACCTAAACACACATTTCTCCAAAGAAGACATACAGATGGCCAACAGGCACCTGAAAAGGTGCTCAACATCACTAATTATTGCTAAGCTAAGTCACTTCAGTCGTGTCCGACTCTGTGCGACCCCATAGACGGCAGCCCACCAGGCTCCCCCATCCCTGGGATTCTCCAGGCAAGAACACTGGAGTGGGTTGCCATTTCCTTCTCCAGTGCAGGAAAGTGAAAAGTGAAAAGTGAAAGTGAAGTCGCTCAGTCGTGTCAGACTCCTAGCGACCCCATGGACTACAGCCTACCAGGCTCCTCCATCCATGGGATTTTCCAGGCAAGAGTACTGGAGTGGGGTGCCATTGCCTTCTCCCCACTAATTATTAGAGAAATGCAAATCAAAACTTCAGTGAAGTATCACCTCACTCCAGTCAGAATGCCCATCATTAAAGTCAACAAATAATAATTTCTTGACAGAATATGTAGAAAAGGGAACTGTCCTACTCCATTGATAGGAATGTAAATTTGTACAGCTACTATGGAGAACAATACGGAGGGTCCTTAAAAAACTAAAAAGATCTACCATATGATCCGACAATCCCACTCCTGGGCATATATCTGGAGAAAATCATAATTCGAAAAGATACAGGCACCACAATGTTCATTGCAGCAATATTTACAATAGCCAAGACATGCAAACAATGTAAATGTTCATCAACAGATGAATGGATAAAGAAGACATGGTACATGTATACAATGGAATATTACTCAGCCATAAGAGTGAAATAATGCCATTAGCAGCAAAATGGATAGACCTAGATATTATAATACTGTGAGAAATCAGGCAAAAAAAGACAAATACCATATGATATCACTTATATTTGGAATCTTAAAAAAATGGTACAAATGTTCTTATTTACAAAACAGAAATAGAGTCACAGATGTAGAAAACAAACTTAAGGTTACCACAGGGAAAGGGGAAGAGGAATAAATTATCAGATTGGGAGTGACATATACAGGCTATGGTATATAAAATAGATAATTAATAAAGACCTACTATATAGCACAGGGAACTCTACTCAATATTCTAATATTCTAACTCAATATTCTGATATTCTATGCTCAATATTCTATATGGGAAAAATCTAAAAACATGGATGTGTATATATGTATAACTACGTATGTATAACTGATTCACTGTATATATATAACTATATACGTATAACTGATATATATATGTATGCATAACTGATTCACCTTGCTGTATACCTGAAACTAACACAACACTGTAAATCAACTATACTTCAATAAGAACGAAAAATAAATAAAATAAATTCAGGGGTGAGGGGTGTCCATACAGAGCCCAGAACCAGGAAAGTAAACCTATCAGCTTCCTCCAGTTCCTCATAGCTCCATCTCCTTATAGGCTTCTCTTGTAAGCCTCAACTTACACTGGTTCTTCTTTTTATTTATTTATATAATTTATTTATTTTCATTGAAGGCTAATTACTTTACAATAGTGGTTTTTGCCATCCATTGACATGAATCAGCCACGGGTATACACGTGTACCCCATCCCAAACCCCCATCCCACTTCCCTCCCCATCCTATCCCTCTGGGTTGTCCCAGTACACCAGCTATGAGTGCCCTGTTTCATGCATCAAACTTGGACTGTCTATTTCACATATGGTAATATACATGTTTCAATGCTATTCTCTCAAATCATCCCACCCTTGACTTCTCCCACAGAGTCCAAAAGTCTGTTCTTTGTATCTGTGTCTCTTTTGCTGTCTCACACTGGTTCTTGGACCAATACTGATAGAGTCATGAGGGCTTTACACTGATTAAACCACTACCACTAAATCAAAGGTAGGGAGTATGGGGATCTGAAATGAAATATTGCTTTAGCAACACTGTGTCAATAGTGAGGTTAATGGCCAGTTTGCAGCATTCTCATATCCTCTGCAATGCTGGCCAAACTTGACTGAGTTAACATACAAATAAGTAAAATAAGTACAAATAACAAGGGATATCGCTGGGAACTTTTTACTCTGGCACTGCTTCAGGGTCTCACTGCAGACTGAATCCCTGATGCCTGGTGGCAGATCACAACAAGTTTCCTTTATGATGACACATTCTTATAGAAGACAGGAAGACTTGACAGTCTGACAGATACTTGAAGTGTGAAGATGAATAAAAGATACATCACTAGTGATGGGTGTATGTGTGTGTATATATATATATATATATATATATAAGCTGTCAGTCAATGTAAGCAGTATTCTAAAAACATACAATACCATATCAGTGCTAGAAGATGTTGGATACAAAAAAGAATTGGCAGATGGACAATTTGATAGTCAGGTCTATGTGGATGTAAAAACCAAGCTGAGGAGGAGTAGCCCTGATTTGAGAATCAAATTTGGAAGCTTTGCTTTCTTTCCCTTTGACTTCCCTCAAGGGCTATATTATTAGCCAGATGATCATCTAGGTACTACGTTTAATGTGAGTGACATCAGGCATGAAATTCTACCTGAAACATCTTACTCACTGCCTGTTGTTTTGTCTGAAATTCTACCATCAGAGATTCTTATATGGAGCATACTACAACTCAGATACTCTGGGAAGAGGAAATCTCTAGCTTACTCTAGTGAAGATTGATTTCCAGCCATTTCTGCTACTATGGAATTAAGGATTGTGGGTTAGCCAGAAGTCAGGTGAGAGGAAAGAGAACGGGAACAAAGAATCATAAGGCACAGAATTTCAATATTATCTGCTTCACAGTGTCATAGAAATATCTGAGGATATTCATCTAACCTTTTCCTGGTATATGAATCTGCTTAAGAACATCCCCATGAAATGTTCATCCAGTTGCTACTTGAAAACGTCTAATGATAGGAAGGGCCTTAATTATTAAAGTTCACTCTATTATAAGGCAGTTCTAAAATCTAGTAAGTTCTATGCTATAGGAATCCCAAATTTTCCTCCTTGCATCTTCCATACGACTACTGTTTGTTCTTTATAGACTGCCTCCCATGAAGGCTCTCTGGACAGGTACAGGCATCTTTACTGATTCCCACACAATTTGTGTATGTTAGTCACTCAGTTGTGTTCGATTCTTTGTGACTCTGTGGACTGTAGCCCTCCAGGCATCTCTGTCCATGGAATTCTCCAGGCAAGAATACTGAAGTGGGTAGCCATTTCCTTCTCCAGGGGATCTTCCTGACCTAAGGATTGAACCCGGTTCTCACTGTAGGCAGATTCTCTACCATCTGAGCAAACAGGGAAATCCCACTGATTTCCTACCCCTAGGTAATAAATAAAGCTTCTCCTCCCACTTCTTACCACATTTCTCAAAGAACATAAAGGTAGGATGATAGTGACCAGCCAATAGCAGAAAGGTCTAATGGCTCAATGTGCTTTTGGAGCTTCTCTAAAACCCCATACAAATAAAATGTAAAAGACTGACAATGCCAAATGTTGGCAAGGGTGTATGACTAGAATACTCGTATACTGTTGATAAGAATACAAAAGAGCATAGTCACTTTGTTCAGTATCTTATGAAGTCACACATTCTTACCACATGACCTACACCTCAGTATTTAACCCATGATAAATGAAAATATATGTATGCACCCAGACTTATACACAAATGGTCATAGCAGCTTTACTTGTAATGACCCCAAATTGGAAACAACCTAAATATCCATCAGTAAGGCAAAACAAGATGTGTTACATCCATACCACAAAATATTTTTGGCAATAAAAAGGAATGAGGTCCTGATATATGCCACAACATAGATATACCTCAAAAACATGCCAAGTGAAGGAAGTCAATCACAAAATACCACATACTGTATGATTACATTTATATGAAATGTCCAGAAAGGGCAAATCTATACAACTAGAAAGTAGATTCATGATTACCTGGGGTCAAGGGGGAAACTGACTACAAAGGAATGTGATAGAATTTTGAAATAATGGAAATATTTTACATCTCAAATATGGTGGTTTATACACCACACACACACACACACACATTTGTCAAAACTCATTAACTCTACATACTAAATTGATGAATTTCATTATGTGTAAATTATATCTTCAATATATTTTCAGATTTTTTAAGGTCAGGCAGAGCCCACCTTTCTGCAGAATCATGTTACTGCTGGTCTCTTTGCATCCCCAGTTATCCTCTGGGAACTCTATTTGCCAATGTCAGTACAGACACTGCCAATCCTCAATACAGAGGTCACCAAGAACACAGGTTCACAAGTAGGCGGAAAGAGCTAAGTCTTATTGGAAATATGATTCAATGAGAAAAGATGGAGAAGTAGATGTGACCTTACTGAAATCTGGAGCTCAAGACAGAAGGGCTTTGCAAAGAGGGCATTTTGAGTTTATTATGAGCAAAGGCCGTAAATCCAGTGACAGCATTTTCTCACCTGTGATGGATGTGAAGAAGGGAGCTGTCTACTTGTCATTTATGAAGTAGTTCCCTGCCATAATATCTGTACTTAGAGTGCCATCAGAGTTGGCCCCTCTAACAATAGTTCTTCCCTTTACTTTTCTTTTTGCTCCAGACAAATTTCAAGCAGTTCAAGAGATACTTTCCTTGAAAGGCCTTTTATTTTTGGTCCAACTAGACCTGTGTCAGTACTGAGTCATTAACTCTTAGAGGGAGAAGACTTGCGGGGAGTTTCATATTATTCTTATATGATCTTCCAGAGCTTATAAATCAGTTAAGATCATTATTAGTTACTTTACAGGCCAGGAAATTGAGGTATGTAACATTAAAAAATCTTGCCCAAGTTGTCCTAATATGTGGAGCTCATATTCCGATAGAACTGGAACCCCATTGTGACTCCAGAGCCTGGACTTTTAACCGTCGTATCCTTATATTTCAGGCTGTTAAAATAATAACTATAAACAGTTGTTATGAACTGGGTTCTGAGACAAGCAGTTTGCATAACATTACTTCAATAATTCTAGAATGCCTGTGCTCCATGAGGACTCACTACTGCTTTCCAGTTCCCAACACAGCACCTAAAATATTACAGATACTCAACCAAGATTTATTATGTAAAAGCCCTCTGTAGTAGATATTAGTGGCCACATTTTTGTTAAAAAAAAAAAAAAAAGAACTTCAAGGATATGAACTTGCTGAGTTTACAGAGCTCTGAGCTGGCAGAGCCCCAGGTTCTATCACCTCGTACCTGGTATCTGTCCCAATCAGTGTCAGGGCACTGGGGACTGTCAGCCAGTGAAAATGGAGCACTCTAGCAGTCAGACCACAGAACTAAGGTTGCTGCTGCTACTTGAGATGCTAGAGATTCCCACTACTTCCTATTTCACCTTTTTCCATCCTCCAGAATCTGCTCCACTGCTGAAGCTTGTGACCTGCCTATGTTTGGAGCACAAAATGGGAGAGGTAAATAATTCTGTCTTCACTTAAGGTGGTTGAAAATATTATATTGTTAAATAATTCTTGCCTGGATCATTTTGTATTCATTTTCTTTCCAAATCTGATGGATAATTTTTTTGACCTAATGGCACCCCACTCCAGTACTCTTGCCTGGAAAATCCTACGGATGGAGGAGCCTGGTAGGCTGCAGTCCATGGGGTCGCTAGAGTCGGACACGACTCAGCGACTTCACTTTCACTTTCCACTTCCATGCATTGGAGAAGGAAATGGCAACCCACTCCAGTGTTCTTGCCTGGAGAATCCCAGGGACGGGGGGAGCCTGGTGGGCTGCTGTCTATGGGGTCGCACAGAATCAGACATGACTGAAGCGACTTAGCAGCAGCAGTAGCAGAAGGGCCTAGACATATCTGAAACTCTTCTAAGAAGAGAATAGCCACAAACTAAATGACCCATTTGCCCAAGTGTAGTACATTCTCACGACTTCCCTGGTGGCTCAGATGGTAAAGAATCAGCCTGCAATGTGGGAAACACGGGTTCAGTCCCTGGGCTGGGACGATGCCCTGGAGGAGGGCATAGCAACCCACTCCACTGTTCTTGCCTGGAGAATCACATGGACAGAGGAGCCTGATGGGCTATATTCTCAAAGATCTTTAAGGCTTCTCACTGCTCTGGCTAAGGTCACCATAAGTCCAGGGCTGGAACATCTTCCTCCTGAGCATTAGTCTTACTGCCACAAGTCTTTCTTTGTCTATATTTCTATCTAGTTAACTCAGGTTATCTGTAATGCAAAAACATGATGATATGCACTGCAGCAGGGCTAGCTTGTTCAGTCACTTCAGGGACAAATAATAGAAGTTATATCAGGAATGGGAAACAGTAAAACCAATTAGCTACTATCTAGTTTTAACTGTGTCTGCCATGGGCAGACATTATAAATTCAGCAAAAAATTACTGAATGCCTCTATGTCTAAAGAAGTATGCTAGGACCTAGGGATACAGAGTGAAACTACATGACTCTTATCTTGATTAACCCATAGTCCAGTAGGAAAAACAAGCAGGTAATAATTAAGTACAAGTATTACAATTGCTATGACTGCTACAAAGGAGAAAAACTGACAGGTTTTTATGCTAAGTGACTTAGTTTAAGCCACTTGCTCAACACCAAGAATCACCTTCCTCCCAGATGGTGAGGACACTGGAGCTGGTGACAGGGATATTTGAAAGGTAACCTTTCAATGTCTGCAGAAAACATGCTGTCAGGGGCATCTATCATTGCTGTCTGCTGAATGCCAAGAGTTTTATACACAGTATCTCAACTCATCACAGCTACTTTGCACTACAGATTTTACAGATGTTAAAACTAAGGTTCAGAGAGGTAACTTGCCCAAGCTATCAAAGCTTTGGCTTTGAATTCAGATTGGGATTTTAACCTAAATTCTATCTAACTCCCAAGCCCATGATTTTTCACTGTTTCAAACTACTTTTAGGATGCAGTGTTGTTAGGAGCAAGAGTTGAGGATTCTAGTCCAAGATCTAATACTAAATAGTTGTATAAGTGTGTTAGTCACTCAGTCATGTCCAACTCCCTGTGACCCCGTGGACAGTAGCCCACCAGGTTCCTCTGTCCATGGAATTCTCCAGGCAAGAATACTGGAGTGGGCAGCCATACCCTTCCTCAGGCGATCTTCCCAACCCAGGGATCAAACCCGGGTCTCCTTCATTGAAGGCAGATTCTTTACCATCTGAACCACCAGGGAAGATAAATAGTTATATATCCTTAGACAATTCTTTTTTATCTGTTGGTGGGAGTGTTGAATACATGCCTTGCTTACTTTGCAGTTTAGAAAGATGATAAATGAGACAGTACGAGAAGACTTAGATGAAACAAAATGCTCTGGATATGTGTGGGATGTTACCAGTTATTGAATACTTTAAAAGGTTTCCTCTATCATACTCTCATAATCCCTGCATTGCGTGTTCACTCATAGTCAAGCCTGGGAGAGGAAAGAAAGGCTAACTGGAAAAGTTTGGGATTGGAACCTAGCAAAGAGAGTCATAACATGACCTGAATAATTTTCCAATTCCTGAGCCTTAAATTCCTCATTTCTAAAGTTGCTTCTTATAATTGAAAAACATGATATGTACTAAGTTGCTTATGTTAATTTTTCCCCACCTTGACCAGGGCTGCAGATTGCCTGCATAGCACAGGGACCTGGCAAAGCAAAAAAAAAAAAAAAAGGTTTAAATCTAAGTGGGCTAGGCTCTGTTAGCTCATCAGTTGCAAGTGGTGTTCAGCACTAAGTGAATTGCAGTTAATGAATTAAAGACGAAAGAGGCAGCAGGGAGCACGAATGCAGGAGAAGACCTTTCACTTCAAATTTAAAGAGCTCATTTTATGACTATTTGAGATCTGCAGATCAGAATGTTTCCATTCTTCCTCTAATTGTTTACTTGAAACAGTATATGCTCTTTAAAATGATGGAGGCATGGGGAATGAACAGAGGAATCAAGCTAAGTCCTCAAATTGGTAAACAAAACCTGCTGTATCTTAGTGACTGAGTCTCCTGTAGGAACAGGAGCTGTGAGGTAGGTGGACAAGATGGGTAAGGTTCAGGTTGGCTGTAGATCTGAGGATCAGATTCTAGATTACATAAAATAATGGTCAGTGTCATCGTCTGTCTTTTAGCTGTGTGCTCAAGCAAATTATAGAATCTATAGCTTTGAGATGATTACAGCATCTTCATGGTGCCTCCCTTTTATCTGATTCATGGAGTCTCCACTCTAATAAATCTCTGAGCAGTAATCCTAACTCTGTTTACATTTTTCCAATATATGAAACTCATAAATTACTTCACGGAGGTAATCATCCAGTTTCCACCCCCAGCCTCCCAAATATATCTTCAGGTAGCTCCTTCTTTGTCTCTGAGAATAAGTATTCCACACAAGAGCCCTTCAGAACAGTTACACGTGTACCAAGCTTCCCTTTTGACCCTTGACTTTGCTTTACATCTCAGTATCTTAGTTTTCTGACCTGGAAAAAGATAAAATTGCAGTCAAAATTGAATGTGATAATATTAAAGTGATTTTTAAGATACTTAAATCTCTATACACATAGACAGTGAAGCTCTGTGAGGATGAGAACCTAATCATTCTTTTTTGGTTATTCTTTTAATATTTTCATGTATTGATTAGATAGGTGTGGTGATAGCTCCACCCAGATTTATGGAGATGGTCCCAATTTAAAAATGTTATCTCATTATTCTTATAAAACAAGACAAGGTACACATTCAGTTATGCAAAGCACTCTCCCAGATCGCTTTCTTGAACCTAGAAGTAGTAAAGAAGTCTTCGTCAGACATCATCATTTGTTTCGCTTTGCCAAAAAAAAAAAAAATCACTGAATTTATGGGATTTAAGGAAGTAGGGAAGATAGTGAATGTAAAGCCCAAAACTGACGATAATAATGCCTGCTAGTCCTTCCTTCAAGCTCAGATCACTTCTACAGAGTTGCTATTCCCTGCTCTCACTCAGCTTCCTAACATTTGGACAAGATTTTCATGGCTGGATTCCAGGTCTGATTTTTCTTATCACAATTTTAACCTCGTGCTAAGTCGCTTCAGACATGTCTAACTCTTTGCAATTCTATTAGGCTTCTCTGTCCTTGGGATTCTCCAGGCAAGAATACTGGAGTGGGTTGCCATTTCCTTCTCCAGGGGATCTTCCTGACCCAGGGATCAAACCCATGTCTCTTCCATCCCCTGCATTGAAGGCACCACCTGGGATGTGCAAGGTATTGAGGGAGCTTAAAGGAAAGAACATACAATCATGTGTCCTTCATGGAATGAATAAGTTGTAAGGGTGTGAGTAGTCAGAGAGACTGTATTGAGGAGGGTGAACTTAAGGTGAGTATAGGAGGAAAAGAGCTTTAGAATGAGGGGAGAAAGAGAAAAAAAGCAGGAGTGGGCATGACTACATGTTCTGAAGTGGAGGTAGGAGCTTGGTTTCCTTACATGTAGAATGCATATAATCATACCTACATTGAAGACCGCTGTGAGGATTATAAGGTCTAAGAAAGAGGCAACAAATACATATTCAGCGTGGTGTAGTTACTGCTCCAGAGCCCATGCAGACATTGACAGTCCTTCACAACATTCTACCAGTGAGGCCAGTCACAGGCCCAGGATCCTCTTACACACAGCACCAGGCAGCCAGTACCAATCAGAGTATGCAGTTGGCATAAATTAGGTACTCAAGAAGTCTTAAGTGTTATAACCCCCCAAGACCCACAAAATGTTGGGTACAGCTGAAGGAATGCAGAGCTTGTCCTTCCTAATCTTACTAAACACAGGTGAAAGTCCCTGCATGTACAGTGTGTCAGAGGCCTGCCATGTCTTCATCACTTGAAGGTCTGACATGAGACTCAGAGATAACACTTATGAGCTGTAAGTAGCAGCATACTTGATCTTTAGGAGTTGAAAAACCTCCAGAACATGGCTACTTTCCCTAATGTCTTAATTTACCACTCATATAATTGTTGGTACCCCTCAGGGCCTAAATCAAGTTGGAAAGTATAACCAAGAAGCAATACTGTCTGTTTTGGGGATTTTTCCCTAGACTCTATCTAATGCTCTGTGTTCAGCCCTAGTGATAGGAGGTCTGCATGCATGCTAAATTGCTTCAGTCATGTCTGAATCTTGTGACACAATGCACTGTAACCTGCCAGGGGCTTCTGTACATGAGATTCTCCTGGTAAGAATACTGGAGTGGGTTGCCATGCTTTTCTCCAAGGGATCTTCCAGACCCAGGGATTGATCCCATGACTCTTTTTTTTTTTTAATTTTATTTTATTTTTAAACTTTACATAATTGTATTAGTTTTGCCAAATATCAAAATGAATCCGCCACAGGTATACATGTGTTCCCCATCCTGAACCCTCCTCCCTCCTCCCTCCCCATCCCATGACTCTTATGTCTCCTGCATTGGCAAGCGAGGTTTTGTTGTTGTTGTTGTTGTTTTACCACTAGAATCACCTGGGAATCTAATATGATGTCTACCTATTGGCAGATCACCTTGCCTTCCATCCAGCATCCAAATCCTTGCTTTCCCAGAAAAACTTTCCCAACACTTCTAGACCTTCTTCTTTGTTGAATTGAGAGAAAAGATCAGTGTAAATGGGTCGTGTATTGCAGGGAAGATGTTATTCTGGCTGGTGCCTGAGCAGAATCATTCAAACATGTGATCTGGCTGCCAGCAGAGAGTAGGCAAAGGAGAGAAGGTAGATGAAGGAGAAGACTGGGAAACATGACCTTAAGAGGAATGTTAAATAGGTACATAGAGCAGGGAGGCTGAAGAAACTCCTTAATAGTGCTGTGCACATTAGGAAGGAAAACTGGGAAACTGACAGGGAATATTGGAGAGACATGCTGAACTTCATAAGCAGTTGAACTTAGAAAGCAGCTACACCATGGGTCCAACTGAGCCAGAGGAGGGTTGAAGCTTAAAGGAAAATATGAGGCCTGAGTTATAGCAATAGGTAAATTGATCCCAGCTGTACTACTGTGTCTCTAATATGGGGGTATGAGGACAGTTTTTCAACCTCATTTACAAGGCAGAGTAAAATAGTGTATAACTCTCAGCAGGAACTACAGAGTCCTGAGAGAAGGGTCAACTCAATTGTTACTCTCTCTTTCCTCTGAGGTGTTACATGCCCCAAGCCTGAGCCAGGTCTGTTCTAGCCCACTGTTTAGAGGTGACCATGCAGCCCCAAGTAGAGTCTAGGAATAAGCAAGCCACATCTCACACATTTCAGAGGCCACGTTTGTAGTCAAATGTTTTCTACGCTCAAAAATGTAGATAGTCCCAAAGCAGAAAGGGCATTTGGAGACTACTCAGCTTAGAGTTTTTTTTTTTAATGTTGCTGGAGAAAGTTTCACAATAGTATTATCCATGGAGCTTAATTGGAATCCAAATTATCTGGTTTCATCCCAGACCCACTGGACTATACTGTCTAGGGGTGAGTCCCAAAAATCTGTATGTTAAAATTCCAGGGGATTCTGGTGAATGCTGATATTTGAAAATCTCTGATAAATATAGGAGTTCTGTGTGGGCAATCACACAATATTCCCAAGGTAAAATCTGAAGACCTCTTAACACAGAATAATTTGGGGTGCCTATAAAAATTCAGATTCCTAGGTCTCCTGCTAACCTTCTGAATCATAATTTCTTATCTTAATAAACCTTAAGAAACCCAATCCTGTCATTATACAGATACAGAAAATGACCGAGAGAGAGGAAGTGACTTGCCAAAAGTTATCATCTATACAATCTATACGATGGTGGCAGAGTTGGAGTCAGAACCAACTCTTCAGAGAAGTCCAAACAGTATGCCCCTTATGGGCATAAGTAGTCACCTTATTAGTGTTATTTGTGTATCAGTTTAGCTCCTATGGGCTTCCCTAGTAGCCCAGATGATAAAGCATCTGCCTAGAAGGCAGGAGACCCAGGTTGATCCCTGGGTCAGGAAGATCCCCTAGAGAAGGAAATGGTTACCCACTCTAGTATTCTTCCCTAGAGAACCCCATGGACAGAGGAGTCTGACAGACTATAGTCCATGGGGTCACAAAGACTCTGAAAAGAGTGAACAACTAACACATACACATTTAGCTTTTTTTTTAAATTTTATTTTATTTTTAAACTTTACAAATTGTATTAGTTTTGCCAAATATCAAAATGAATCCGCCACAGGTATACACATTTAGCTTTTATATTAGCATCCTGTAGAAGATCTGGAGACCACGAGTAAGAATGCAACTACTCTGGGTAGTTGTATAACCCTAGTTCAAAGTGTCTCCTCCAATGGGTTATGTAGAACAGCTTGAAAATAAAGCAGGGTAATGTCTCAAAGCTCTCTTATAAGCAGCAGGGAACGATAGGTCCTTCTCTAAACGAAGTCTCAGGGAACCCCAAAGTGGAGTAATTTTATATCTGGGCAAACTCTTAACTGTGGCTTTGAGTTGAACTGAACACAAATATCAAAGTGACCTGCAATAGTTTACTAAGCCTATTTTTGTGCTATTGCTTTCACAGTTGAAACTCATACTGATTAAGGAAAAATTTAGACATGTGCAGTTTTCCATCAGACCTAGTCCAGGCTTACAAGTTGAATCCCTCGAGACTGTTCATTTGAGTTACAAGCTCTGTTTCTACTTCATCTCCAAAAGATTGTGGTCTGGAACTCCTCCAGACTGTCAGCTCAGCCCCAGGATCTGCTGGGACAATCCAAAGGAAGGCCACTGACTGCTAAAAAGGAGAGTGATTTTCAAAATGATATGTCAAGATAGATTTTCACTGAGGGATTAAGCAATTGCCATTGACAACAGTGCCATTGTATTATTTGAATTTGGGCTAAGGCCTATAATTTTAGCAAGTGTTTCACCAGTGCTACATTAACTAGAAAAAATTAAATTATCTGCCACTTTCAAAACATAATTCTGTGAATAAACAAGAGACCTTAACAGATATTCTGGAACTCCTGAGAGTAGAGGGATAGGGCAGAAAGAAGGGACAGAGAAGGAAAAGTGAATGCAGAGTTCCAAAGAATAGCAAAGAGAGATAAGGAAGCCTTCCTAAGTGAACAATACAAAGAAATAAAGGAAAAGAAGAGAAAGGGAAAGACTAGAGATGTCTTAAGGAAACTTAGAGATACCAAGAGAACATTTCATGTGAAGATGGGCACAATAATAAACAGAAACAGTATGGACCTAAAGAAGCAGAAGAGAGTAAGAAGAGGTGGCAACAATATACAGAAGAACTATACAAAGATGATCTTAATGACCCAGATAACCATGACGGTGTGATCTTCACCTAGAGCCAACATCTTGGAGTGTAAAGACAAGTAGCCTTAGGAATCATCACAATGAATAAAGCTAGTGGAAGTGACGGAATTCCAGCTGAGCTATTTCAAATCCTAAAAGATGATGCTATTAAAGCGCTGCACTCAATATATCAGCGAATTTGTAAAACTCAGCAGTGGCCACAGGACTGGAAAAGCTCACCTTTCATTCCAATACCAAGGAAGGGCCATGCCAAAGAAATTTCAAACTACAGCACAATTGCATTCACTTCATGTCCTAGCAAGGCTATGCTCAAAATCCTCCAAGATAGACTTCAACAGAATGCGAACTAAGAACTTATAGATATACAAGCTGGATTTAGAAAAGGCAGAGGAAGCAGTGATCAAATTACCAACATCTGTTGGATCATAGGAAAAGCAATAGAATTCCAGGAAAATGTCTAGCTCTGCTTCATTGACCACACTAAAGCCTTTGACTGTGTGGATCACAATAAAAGTGGAAAATACTTAAAGAGATGGGGCTACCAGACCACCTTACCTACCTCCTGAGAAACCTGTATGCAGGTCAAGAAGCAAAAGTTAGAGTCAGATATGGAACAACAGACTGGTCCCAAATTAGGACAGGAGAATGTCAAGGCTATATATTGTCATCCTGCTTATTTAATTTATATGCAGAGTACATAACATGAAATGCTGGGCTGGATGAAGCTCAAGCTAGAATCAAGATTGTTGGGAGAAATATCAACAACTGCAGATATGCAGGTGACACCACCCTATGGCAGAAAGCGAAGAAGAACTAAAGAGCTTCTTGATAAAGGTGAAAGAGGAGAGTGAAAAAGCTGGCTTAAATCACAACATTCAGAAAACTAAGATCATGGTATCTGGTCCCATCACTTCATGGCAAATGGATGATGGGAAAACAGTGGAAACAGTGGCAGACTTTATTTTCTTGGGCTCCAAAATCACTGCAGATGGTGACTGCAGCCATGAAATCAAAAGATGCTTCCTCCTTGAAAGTAAAGCTATGACAAACCTAGACAACTCATTTAAAAGCAGAGACTTTACTTTGCCAACAAAGGTCCATATAGTCAAAGCTATGATTATTCGAGTACTCGTGTATGGATGTGAGAGTTGGGCCATAAAGAAGTCTGAGCACTGAAAAGTTGATGCTTTTGAACTATGGGTTGGAGAAAATTCTTGAGAGTCCCTTGGACTGCAAGGAGATCAAGCCAGTCAATCAGAATATTGATTCAGAAATAATTTCTGAAGATTCATTAGAAGGACTGCTGCTGAAGCTGAAGTTCCAATACTTTGGCCACATGATGGGAAGAATTGACTCATTAGAAAAGACCTTGATGGTAGGAAAGATAGAAGGCAGGAGAAAAAGGGGGTGAAAAAGGATGACACAGACGGCATGAGCTTGAGAAAGCGCCAGAAGATGGTAAAGGACACAGGAAGCCTGGTGTGCTGCAGTCCGTGGGGTCATGCAGTCAGACAAGACTGAGTGACTGAACTCCCAAAAGAGTTTGATAGATTTTCACAAACCTTATCTTCAATTCTGAAATCAAAAAGCTCTATACAGCATAATAATTTTTTTTATTAATTTGGTACCAAAACTTATTTTGCTGAAAAACCTGACCCAAACTCACATGAACATAGTCTCATAGTCTTTGAATATTCAGACATTTTTTTTCCTGTAGAAATGTTAATGGCTTAATTATAGGATGTTTTCCCAGACACTACTGAGAGTGTTATCTAATAAACAGTACATACTCTGTGTTGCCTTTCTAAAATTTGACATAATTTAAATTCTAAAACATGGACTGTGGACCTAGAATAATGATAACTAGCATTTATGGAGCATTCACCATCTATACGAAGCTGTACTAATCTCTTTTTATCTCATTTACCCTCATGACACCATGAGGCAGGTATTAAAATCATCTCCATTTTAAAGTTTGGAACTGATTCTCATAGAGTTTAAATAACTTGTCCAGAGTCACACAGCTTTTGGGCAAGCCAAGGTTTTTACCCAGATCAGTATGATTCTATAAACTTCATGCTGAACTCTTGCTCTCTACTACCTGAGAGATATGAACAGTTGTTAAGGACACTGTGGATTATTTGTGGGCTTTATTATGGAGAGAGAAGAGCTTACTACCTATTCTGTTTCATTTCAAAGTCAACCTCCTATGCCCAAATGTCTCCTCCCCATTCCTACTTCTCAGAGATGCAACTAATATGGGTTTATTCCATGATGTTTGTGTGTATGGCTTTTCTCACAAGGACCACCAGCAAAAGGAATCTGCTAGCCAACTGGTACAGGTTCCTGGTATCCATCCAGACTTACTGAATCAAAATTGCTAGAGACTGTGACCAAGCAGATTCTTATACACATTGAGGGGGAAAAAATGAATGCCCTGAGAAAGGCTAATCATTAACCTTCAATAATTAATTAACATCAGTTGACACCTAGCTGTATTGGCAGAAGTAAACTTATGGATGGGCCCTGGAAAGTGAAAGATGTCTGAAAGGTGAATAGGAAAATAGGTAGATGAGATATGGAAAACAAGATATAGAAAACAAGAAAAGATGTATGACAGTAACTTCCTACTTTGGTATCATGTGATGAGGATAGAGTCTCAGCTTTGGAATTGTCAGCTACATTGGAACAGTCTTGGAAGCAAATCACTCATTTTTTGTTGATACTCAGAGCACCTATCTATTGTATTATTGTTACAACAGCCTTTTAAAGTAGACAAGATAGTCATCCTCATTACATAAAAGAGAAAATTGACAAGCAAACAAGTTCTTCAAATAATCCAGCTGACAGTGTTTGGGTTAGTTTCTAGCCCCCAACTTTACCCTATTTCACTCTTCCAGTAATAACTTCCATAGGTCTAGAGAGGTGGTACCATCATATAAAACCTAGGGAATCAAATCTTACATTCAGTGACATACATTTCTTTTTCCAGTGAGGGCCAATTTAAATGCTGTACTGCACAAAGAAAGGACAATAAGAGAAATTAAATATGTAATAGAATAGTTCAACCAATATATAATATGTTTGGGTTTGTTTTAAATTTTTCCTGGATTCTTTATTCTTGCTGTCTTTTCAGAGAAGACTGAACATTTTGAACTTTATACTTTAAGAATATTCTGTTCTTGTCTCTGAGGTTCTCAATCTCACCTCTTCATCTTGCCTGTGATATTTTAATCATCTCCATGGCAAACAATGTGACCTCAGACACAGACTAGAAAGCCAGAAAAAATACATTAACCATTACCACAGCAATAAGATCCCCACAGCACTGCAGGCTGTGGTTGGAGCACTGAGGATCAAGTTCAACCAGTAAGTATTCCAATTCTGTCAAAGTATTCTCTAGAACAGCACTTCTCAAACTTCAGTGAACATTCAAATCACCTGGAGAATCTTGTTAAAATGGAGTACTGACCCAGTAGTTCTGGGATTGGGCCTTAGAGACGATATTTCCAACAACCTCCCTGGCGATGCCAAAGCTGCCGGTTCCCTAATAGGTTTTGGTGTAGCAAGGGCAAAAAACTGTCATTATGCCAAAGTAGTGTAAGCACATTTGTAGTCCTGGAGGAAGTGCTATTTTGAACAGCAGTCCTGCTGAACATGCCACCTCTGATATTAACTAGTTGTGTGACCCTGGGTAAACATTTTTCATCTCTGGGTCTCTGTTTTTCTCCTCTGTGAAATTATAAATTTGGCCTGGATAATTTTTAAGATCATTTTGGATTGTGATCTTTAGATCACTAAAATTGTTTGAGTCTCTGATTCTCTGACAAAGAAACTAGAACCAAGATTAACATATGGCAAAATACACATATATTACCAAGAAAGGGAGTGGAGAAAGCGATCTACTATATCTTTTGTTTTTATATACTTAATTCCAAAACTTCTATGTGTCCTAAGGTAATTTTTTTTCTTTTGAATGTGCAGAATATTGGCATTCTCCATGAAGAAGATGCAACGTTGAATGGTGGACAACAATTTTGAGCATTTCTCAGCTGTCAGCATACATTTGTGATCTCATAGCTAACAGCTTTGTCTACTTTCTCATGATGCCATTGCTCTGATCACAAAGTAAATCCACTGTCTGCCCACTAGTATCCAGTACTGATACTCAATTCTGCCTAGGCCCACTTGATGGCAGAAGATACAATAGACAATTACAGGGAATCACCAACTATCACCATTGTTGAAGCAGAATGAGAACTTTCTTCCCAAGTTCCAGCAGTCATTTGATGAGCCCACAAAACAGGAAATGAACCGCCTGGTGAATACTAAGGTTGACAAAGAGGACAACTTCTCTCAGCAAAATGCCAGTACATTCCACCTCCTTCCTCAGAATCTGAGATATGATGGATTCAATCAGAGTGATCACTTCCAAGAAGAACCAGCTGACCCCACTCAGGATGAAGTAAGTGGTCCAGATCTGTTGGACAATCTCCCAGACCTTATCACTCAGTGTATTCAGTTGGACAAGAAACACAGTGAGTGGCCAGAGCTTCTAGAGTCAGAGGTCCAGATGCCAGTGTTGGCTCGCTGGATCCACCACCAAGCCTTCTCCAACCCCACAGGTCCAGCACCCAAGGAAGACCGTATACAGCTGCGAGGAAGCCAGCCACCTCTCACTCCAGCCAAACGAGCCCGCCAGCAAGAAGTTCAGGCATGCCTCTACTGCAGCCAGGCTGGTCATGTCACATTAGATTGCCTTGCCAAACGTTCTCGAGCCCCAGAAAGGATAAATAACCCAACTCATCAGTAAGAGGAATCCAGGCAAGACACATTGTAAACATAGCCCGCTCACCTCCAGACTTACTGATTTATATCGTGCATTAATGTTTAAAATACAGATGCAGAACCATGATACCACTTTATGGACAGTCATAAACTCATGCTTCTGAGCATTTCAACAAACAAATCTTGTTCATCAACAAATCTGATCCAGCAATGACGAAAACAACTTCCATGCACTTTCTGAAGCTGGGATTAATTATCCAAGAGGACTAAAACCCAAAGGCAAAACTCTGCCTAGTCTGACCCAATGGAAACCACTTGGCAATGCATTGGAACACTCCATCCACACCAATGGTTAAAAGATACCTGGGTTGAGTTTGCTAGCCCAAGTCTTTGTGTCTATAGTTGGGACCAGGCCTTTTACCTTCATGCTCACTGCTCTGTATCCTAGTTCCTGTAGATTTAGAACTCATGGCTGAGGTCCTGGTTACATTTCCACTGGTTGCAACTAAACAATAACAACTAGTTATCATTGTGTACTCTTTATGTACTTGAACTTTTTACATATAAAAATACCACTTTTTTAATGCGGGCTTCCCAGGTGGCACTAGTAGTAAAGAACCAAACTGCAGCAGATGCAAGAGATGCAGTGTCGATCCTTGGGTTGGGAAGATCACCTAGCGTAGGAAAAGGCAACCCACTCCAGTATGCTTGCCTGGAAGATTCCACGTACAAGGGAGCATGGAGGGCTACAATCCACAGGGTCAAAAAGAGTTGGAGATGAGTGAAGCATGTAATATACATACACTCTATTTTATTCAGAAGTTTCCCTCTGCAGCAACATAACCTCCTTCCCCAGATTTCATCACCTCTCAGAACAGACAATTAAACCTGGGCTATGAAGTCCAGTTCACCTCAGGCTTCTAGAAGCCACTTGTTGAGAAATTCCCAATCAGGGACTTCTTGTTCTCTTCGTGACGCCATCCAAGAGCCAGACTGAGTGTATGAATAGGATGCTGGGACAATGCTTTACTTCCTATTAGCTAGCAGTCATTTTGTTTACCACTTCAACATGTTGTTATAGTGACACCATACTCTTCAATTAGGATGAGTTAACTATTTAGCAGAAAGAGAGTTACATGGATGAGTCTTATACCTAAGTCAATTTCTCTGAGAGTAAAACTAAGTAAAATCTGCAGAGAACAAATGACATGTACCCTACTCAGAGGTGCAGTCTGAAATTGCAAAGACTTGGGGAACCTCCAGGTCCAATCAAAGTTGTAGTTTCAGAGGGGCAGATTTGCTACATGATTGATGCCAGCAAGAAGGAAAGAATATAATCATTTTACAAGTCTGAAGAAGGAATCATTAGCAAGTGAATGGTTGGTTTTCATGGGATCTAGAAGTGGGAGGGAACAATTAAAGAGCCATAGGGCGTCATTAATTCTCCAGAGTCAGGGGATATTGACAAGATGATTGGGCAGGTCCATATACAATGGGATAGAGGCACTGGGTCATCCCAATTTATGCCATTAGCCATTAAGATAGTCACCTAGCTCACCTTGCTCTGACTCCGTGCTCTAAGATATAATCTAATATTAATTACTTTCCCACATATACTTTGTTATGGGGAGAAAATTTGCCAACAAGTTCACACAAAGTGTTCTAGCCTGCTTTGCAGTTAATTCTCATTATAAGTGAATAAATTGGTGTTTTACTTATACAGTAGTTTCTGTGGTTTTAATAGCATCGATCCTCCAGACCTCCTAATCACCTACGAGCACACTGGACACAAAATAAGATTCTCACCATGCAAACTCAGCATTCCCAGCATGAACTACAGTGAATTCACGGAAGATTGACCACCCCACCACCCGCCCCCCCAGGAGCCTTGCCTCAACAGTCTCCCTGTTTCTCTCTCTCATATGTCTACAACTCTAATAATATTTCTAATAACCTATGGTTTTCACTTCCTGCACTTACTTCCTACTAAATATCCAGTACCATGGTACCTTGCATAAGTAATTGCTTCTTATAATACCATATAGTTTAATCTAATCATCAGAATATACTGCCCTGGATGAAGACACAACACATGACTGTAGACACGAACCCCTGGCACACACGTTTAGAGAGAGAAGGGTGTATGATTGACCTAATTCTCACCACCTCCATTCTGTTCTGTTGGCAACACATGAGACTTATGTCACTGCCTTCACCTCTATCCATGATGGTTAAAACAAATATCATCTATTTTGGGGACTCTGGAACATATTCACCCAGAACCATCTTGCCTATGACCATAATAGTCATTGCTGAAACAAAATAGAGAATTTAAAGTATACCAGCATCTTGGCAAAATCTGACACCTAATGCCCTTTTGAGAGCTCTGAAAGCTGGTGTTACATCTGTAAACCCTTTTACAAGGATGGCGAGGCTTTCTTACCTCACTATGAGTCCTCAATCCTTGTGTCTCACTTTTCCAGAAAATGGAAAAAAACATTCAATGGACTATAGTGTCACAAATTTTCACTGTCACCTTTGTGTGAGTCACTGCTCACACTTTACAAACAAAAGTACTAGAAGTGAGTTATACTTTAAAAGGTGTAGAATCAGTACAAATAACTTAGTATCTGGACCACACTTTACAGTCATTGATTGCCTCTATAACTTTGAGTTTTCATGCATTAAATTATTGGTATTACTTCCTGGTATTGGCTTTAATTCTGCAGTCTGTTTAAACCTGCTTCTTGCTCACTGATTTCTAGTATATACCTCACATGGCACTGGTTCTCTTATATCTCCACCTCAGTGATAAGCCAACTGTGATTGCATTCTACCCATCCCATTTACTTTGAGATGGAAAACCTTGTAGAATTGCAGTTTTCCCTATGAGTAGAAGACATCCCTTTCAGCATAAAGTCTGGCTTTGTGTGCATCTAGAGAAAAGGAATTAATAATTGGTTTATGTCAGACATCGTGCTCAGTGCTCTGTTAATGATACTCATTGAATTTCACATTACTAAAAAATATAATATCCATTTCTGATATTTAATTTAAGAATTAAATTACATTACAGGGCAAGGTTTTATTATTCAATAACTTATCCACCCTCAGTTCAGTTCAGTCACTCAGTCGTGTCCGAATCTCTGCGACTCCATGAATTGCAATACGCCAGGCCTCCCTGTCCATCACCAACTCCCGGAGTTCACTCAAACTTCCATCCATCGAGTCGGTGATGCCATCCAGCCATCTCATCCTCTGTCGTCGCCTTCTCCTCCTCTGTCATCCCCTTCTCCTCATGCCCCCAATCCCTCCCAGCATCAGAGTCTTTTCCAATGAGTCAACTCTTCGCATGAGGTGGCCAAAGTACTGGATTTTCAGCTTTAGCATCATTCCTTCCAAAGAATACCCAGGACCGATCTCCTTCAGAATGGACTGGTTGGATCTCCTTGCAGTCCAAGGGACTCTCAAGAGTCTTCTCCAACACCACAGTTCAAAAGCATCAATTCTTCGGTGCTCAGCTTTCTTCACAGTTCAACTTTCACATCCATACATGATCACTGGGAAAACCATTGCCTTGACTAGACGGACCTTTGTTGGCAAAGTAATGTCTCTGCTTTTGAATATGCTATCTAGGTTGGTCATAACTTTCCTTCTAAGGAGTAAGTGTCTTTTAATTTCATGGCTGCACTCATCATCTGCAGTGATTTTGGAGCCCCCCAAAATAAAGTCTGACACTGTTTCCACTGTTTCCCCATCTATTTCCCATGAAGTGATGGGACCAGATGCCATGATCTTTGTTTTCTAAATGTTTAGCTTTAAGCCAACTTTTTCACTCTCCCCTTTGACTTTCATCAAGAGGCTTTTTAGTTCCTCTTCACTTTCTGCCATAAGGGTGGTGTCATCTGCATATCTGAGGTTATTGATATTTCTCCCAGCAATCTTGATTCCAGCTTGTGCTTCTTCTAGCCCGCGTTTCTCATGATGTACTCTGCATATAAGTTAAATAAGCAGGGTGACAATATACATCCTTGATGTATTCCTTTTCCTATTTGGAACCAGTCTGTTGTTCCATGTCCAGTTCCAACTGTTGCTTCCTGAACTGCATACAGGTTTCTCAAGAGGCAGGTCAGGTGGTCTGGTATTCCCATATCTTTCAGAATTTTCCACAGTTGACTGTGATACACAGAGTCAAAGTCTTTGGCATAGTAAATAAAGCAGAAATAGATGTTTTTCTGGAACTCTCTTGCTTTTTCCATGATCTAGGGGTGCCGGAGTCCAGATCCAGGGGCCAGGAATCCAACCTGAAGAGATGAACGGTGTCAGCGAGTAATGAGACAGCCTCTCAATTTTCTTGGACTGCCTATTTATTTCAAGTTTAAGATTTTCTTTTATACTTTTACAAAAGCATTAGGTCAGAGGTTTGACATTTTCAGTTCCCCCTCACCCAGATGTATTATGTCCATAAATCATTGTTGCTCTTCAAACAGAGTTCCTGCTTCAGTGATTCTCTCAGAATCAACCTTACCATCTATTATCTACTTCTTCTAATGTGTCCTATAGTTAACTTGTGATTTACATTGTGCTACATTTACATTTAACTTGTGATTTACTCATGCTACATTCCTTAGTTTACTACCTATCTTCCTAAATCCTGTTTGCCCCTAGCAACCTGAGCTCACTATCTCTTAAAAAGGCTTCTAGCTATAGTGTCTTTAAAAATTCCTAACTTCTATAAGCTATAGTAAAGTATGCTAACTTTACAACATTCCTTAAATCTTTAACTTCTAACTATTTTAATTATTTCTAAGCCCTAAATTCAGTAAACTCCTTTGCCATAAACATTGTCTTCACAAATAGGCTTCAGATAGCAATCCCTCCCATGGCCTCAAGCTACAGCCTATGTGCTCATCCTGGAACACTCTTTTGTAAAAGTCATTGCTCAAGAACAATAAGCACCTTAATATTCCTTTTCAGTCAGCTCAGCGGAGGAGAGGAAAAAACATGTCAGAATCACAAGGCCTAACTCCTTCATCCTGGGTCCATGCCTGAGAAATGAGGGGAGGGGGCTGGGGCCGTGCCTCCATTTTGTCAGTAATGCCTAATGCAGCTCCCTACACAGCAGATGTTGGCAATTTGATCTCTGCTTCCTCTGCCTTTTCTAAAACCAGCTTGAACATCTGGAAGTTCAAGGTTCGTGTATTGCTGAAGCCTGGCTTGGAGAATTTTGAGCATGCCTTTACTAGCGTATGAGATGAGTGCAATTGTGCTGTAGTTTGATCATTCTTTGGCATTACCTTTCTTTGGGATTGGAATGAAAACTGACCTTTTCCAGTCCTGTGGCCGCTACTGAGTTTTCAAAATTTGCCACACAAAGCTAGTAAGTGGCAGAACTAGGATTTGAAACCAGTATCTTGCTAATGGCAGAACTTATCTCTGATAGAGAAGGGCAACTCTCTTAAGTCACACCCTTCATGACCAGACTAACTGACCCAATTACACCTCCCAAAGCCACTCAGTAGAGAAAGGCCATTCTAATAACTGGTATTCATATAGCAACTGGTTGAAATGCATGTTCTGGACTATAGTCTATAAAAGAAGAACATAGCAAATCAATGCCTTCCAGAACTTTGAGATTTCATTTGTGTTTCTAATAGTTGTAGAAAATTCCTTGAGAAATCTGAACATACAGTGTGTCTGTTTTATGTGACGGGATAGGCTTTTGCTTATTGAGTCAGGATTTTAACAAAAGTTTCTGGCTATCACAAAGCCTCTGTTTTTCTGCAGATTTTATTTAAAAACTAGTCTTTTTGAATAATAGTTCAATAATGTTTATAGTGTTTTTACAATGCCAAGAGACAATAAGGACTTTGAAGTTTTCTGATGGTTGTTACCTGCCATTGTCATAGGAATACCAAAATTAAAATGAGTGATTACTTCTGACAGTAGTTTGCAAGGCATTTAAACTTGAGTTATGCCCATACTATATTGACCTCAGGGAATTCTGAGTTATCTCTCTAAGAAGCATTTCTAGGAATATAGCCATTGTCTCTTTTATGTTAACCATGATGTTAGCAAGAACTGGAGTAGGTTGCCATTTTCTCCTCCAGGGGATATTCCCAACCCAGGAATTGAACCCCCATCTCCTGAGTCTTCTACTGAGCCTTCTGGGAAAGATCCTGGAGAAGAAAATGGTAACTCACTCTATTATTCTTGCCTGGGAAACTCCAAGGAGAGAGGAGCCTGGGGGGCTACAGTCTATGGGGTTGCAAAATGTCGGACGCTAATGAGCACGCACAAATCAGAAAAAACTATCAAACATCATGTTCCCTTACTAACCCATGATAAGCCTGTCGTGTATATATCCTTTATTAAATATATTTTCATTCTTTAATACTTCATGGAGGCAACGGATACCATTAGCTTACAGTCTGCTATTAATTTAAGAATTCCCCTTATTCCATTAGCTTTATCTAGGTATAATTTAAAGGCATTCCGTTCCCCCTTCAATTGTTCCAGGATATGGAAGAGTCTGTCTTGATGCTGATCATTTCACACATGATTTTAGAGCCTTCAAAATTGTCACTGAGTGCTCACAATGTGCTGAACAAAAAGATTTGGGGGCATAATCCTTACAGTAGTCCTGTCAGTATTTGCATTTTAACAGGTGAAAACAAGTAAACTCATAAGGTTTAAGTAATTTGTCCAAAGATTGAAGCTAATATGTCATGGAGCCGGGATTCATCTCCAGATCTATCTAACAGAAAAGGACATCTACTTGAGCACTGTGCTACCTGTCCCTCCCACACTGACGTCCCAGGCTGAAAAGTCTTAGTCTTTTATGCAGGCCAGTAATCTCTTCAGCACACCCTTTCTAAACCTTCTCTATCTCCACTCTGTCTTCAGTGAAAAACTACCCACACTTACCCAGAATTCCTTGTGTGGACACACAAAAATCTGAACAGCATTTTCTTTTTTGTTACTAAAGCTTTTAAAAATAATATCCAATAATTTTTTGGCCTTTTGGAGATTCATCAGTATCTTGAGGAAAGAGTCCTTGTAGACCTTTCCCTGAAGGTTGCTATTCTCTTTCCTGAGATGTAATTCATGACAGAAATCCCACTACCCTAGAAATGTAGTCGGAATGTTTAGTAAATAGGTATCCTTAACTTTGGGCTTCCCAGGTGGCCCTAGAGATGAAGAGCGCACACAACACTGAAGCTCATCTTTCTTCCCTCTCATAAGATTTTCTTATAGTTTTTTTTTTTTTTTTCTTCCTCCATTGACTTTACAATACTACCAGGTATCAATACTAACCACTTAGTACATACCAGGCATTGTGCTTTAGGTGCATTTTTCTCTTTTAATTCTTACACCAATGCTCATAGACATCTGTTATTTATATACCTACTAAGCAGATGAGGAAATTGAGGTTTAGAATAGTAAAGAAAATTATGCACAGAACTAGTAAGTAAAAGGCAAGACTCAAATCTAGATACTTCTAATAGCAGAGACCAGACTCAAACACAGTACATTACTATGGATCTAGAGCCAGAGTCAACAATTGCCAACTGTGAGCCAAATCCAGCCTACTGGGTGTTTTTAATAATACAATTTTATTGGAACTCAGTCACACCCATTCATTTACATGTTGTCTTTAGATGCTTTCATGCTGGGACATGAATGGCCCACAAAGCCAAAAGTATTATCTGTTCCTTTACAGAAAAAGCTTTAACCCCTGATCTAAACATATTAAAATATTAAATCAGACCAGCTCATGGGGCATCTCATTGTTTATATTTCTCATTTCAAATGGCCCATTTATCCCTACCATTTTTTTCTTGCCTCTAAATTAGTCTCATCTACATAATGAAACAATAGGATTTTTGTAGAGGCTTAACACTGGATGTTTTTGGTATTCTGATTAAATTTCCTTGGTGGTCCATTATCAAATGCATACTTTCTGCATGTGAAGTGAAAGTCACTAAGTTGTGTTTGACTCTTTGCGACCCCATTGACTATATAGTCCATGGAATTCTCCAGGCCAGAACACTGGAATGGGTAGCCTTTCCCTTCTCCAGGAGATCTTCCTAACCCAGGGATCAAACCCAGGTCTCCTGCACTGCAAGCAGATTCTTTACCAGCTGAGCCACAAGGGAAGCCCACTTTCTGCATGAGACAACTCTAATAGATTGTTCAGGTGTGGCTGAAGTGCACGTTTACTATTTGCCCCCAACCCATCAAGCATTATTGAAGGTGGTGACAGAGGATGATACGGTGAGATAGAATCAACAATTCAATGGACATGAATCTGAGCAAACTCTGGGAAATAGTGAAGGACAGAGGAGCCTGGCATATTGGGGTTCATGGGATTACAAAGAGTCAGACACAACTTAGAGACCTGACAGCAACAGTAAGCATTGTATTTTTGGCAATGGTCCCTAATTTTCATATAGAGATCCAACTTCTTTCCCAGTGCAGTCTACTTTTCTGAGTGGCAGTCCACCTTGAAGCCTGAAACGTAGGCCTAAACCAATAATCTAGTGGCATCTACCTGGCCACTGTGACTGTTCCAGGTATGGCTTTGTGTCTTAAATGTGTCTAGAAAGAGTGAGTTTTATGGCCTTTCTTGGATACGTTACAAAATTACTCTTATTTTTCACCCCACCAGAATCAGATATAGAAGGATAGAGCTGTGGTGATTGCTGACAACACTTCTGACAAAGACAGGAGAGCCCATTTAATAGTGGAGGCTTCCTGGGAAAGTAGAATTTAGGGGCAGAGAGGAAGAACTCAAGTCCTGATGATGATTTTTCGGTATAAATTATTTATTGAAATATAGTTGATTTACAATATTAGTTTTAAGTGATATCATAGTGATTCAATATTTTTATAGATTATACTTCACTTAAAGTTTTTACAAAATAAGTTATTGGGTTGGCCATAGGGTTCATTTGGGTTTTGATATTACAGAAAAATCCAAATGGACCTTTTGGCCAACTCAATATATTTACCTGTGCTGTACATTATATCCTTGTAGTTTATTTATTTTATACATAGTAGTTGGCACTTCTTAATCCTATAATCTTGTCTCACTCCTCCACCTTTCCCACTCTCTACTTATAACCACTAGTTTGTTTTCTATATACCTGAGCCTGTTTCTGTTTTGTTATATTAGTTTATTTGTTTTATTTTTTAGATTCTACATATAAGTGATTTTTTTAGATTCTACATATACTGTTTGTCTTTGTCTGACTTATTTAACTAAGCATAATACCATCCAGGTCCAACCATGTTGTTACAAATGGCAAAAAATTTCATTTTATGGCTGACTAATATTCCATTATAGATTATACCACATGGTCACCTCATGCAAAGAGTTGACTCATTGGAAAAGACTCTGATGCTGGGAGGGATTGGGGGCAGGAGGAGAAGGGGACGACAGAGGATGAGATGGCTGGATGGCATCACCAACTCGATGGACATGAGTTTGAGTGAACTCTGGGAGTTGGTGATGGACAGGGAGGCCTGCCATGCTTCAATTTATGGGGTCGCAAAGAGTCGGACATAACTGAGTGACTGAACTGAACTGAACTGAACTGAACATCTTTATCCATTCATCTGTTGATGGGCACATGGGTTGTTTCTATATCTTGGCTATTGTAAATAGTGCTGCTATGAATATTGGGGTGCATATGCATGATGATAGCATTTGAATCACTAAATCCACTTATCATTGAAGGTGTTTAGCCTAAAATCATTTTACAGAAGCAGAAAGAATTCTGATACAATGATTTTCCCTGCTATAACTATAATATTTTTAGCTCAGTCTCTTATATCATTTTGAGGAGTCAATGCCTAGTAACAGAAAAAAAGTTTCTACATTGCAGTGCTGGTATTGGACGAAGAACAGACTTATGTACTCTGACCCAAGTTTAAACCTCTAATATAGAAAGTCCCAGCATTTCTGCTAGCAAAAGCTTTGTAGAATCATCAGGATTCATGAATTTTGTTTGGGCTACTGGGCAGAAACAGACTAATCCCGTGTAAACCCATCACTTTCCAAAAGGAATACAAACTTCTACCCCAAAATTCAGCCATTACTTAAATGTGAGATGGCTTGTTAACATTTGGAGGACAGGTCGTGGCTTAGGACTTCTCTTCCCATCATTAATACCTGCATCTTTTCCAAGTATAAAGCAAGACAGGAGAGTATAGTGGGTTAAGAATGAGGAACTCTGCCTGGGTACAAATACTGGAATCTTCCTCTCACTAACTAAATGAACTTTCTCAGTTTCCTTAACCTCTCTGTGCCTCAGTTTCCTACTTTGTATAGATTATCAGGGTTTCCATGGTGATTCAGACAGTAAAAAGTCTGCCTGCAATGCACAAGAACCAGGTTCAATCCCTGGGTCAGGAAGATCTGCAGGAGAAGGGAATGGCAATCCACTCCAGTATTCTTGCCTTGACAATCCCATGGACAGAGGAACCTGGCAGGTTACAGTCAATAGGATCACAGCAAGGGCACAACTGAGCAACTAACAGACACATAGAATCAATGAATCTAAATTAATATTTATAAAAAACATAACATAGCACCTGGTACACAATAACCACAATGAAAGTATTTGTTACAATAATGAATAAATACCATACAAGTGCTACTAACATTTGACATATATGCAGAGGATTTGTCAAAAAAAAGACATGGTCCCAAACCAATAGGATACATGATGGAAAAACAGCACAGATATCTCTGGATGAGAAACATATTTAATTCTGATACATAGGTTAGGATATTCTATCCTATCCTACTCACAATCCCATATCATGAATTCTTGTTTTCATCCATTGGGACAATTTCAGATGTAGTGTTGGTTGAAAGCTATATATGCACAGAAGTCAATATGAACTCAACATATAGTCTTTGCCTTTCCCAACTAGGGAAGCATTTATACATCCCTCCCTTTATTTCATCCTCAAAATGATACAAGTCAATTTCAGAGCTGTGCTTTTGTTTCATTTTAGTAACCTAGGAAAAACTAGGTTCAGATTCTCAAATTTCTTCTCCTATCTCCCACCTACCCTAAACTCCCTCTGTGTGCTCAGTCATGTCTGACTCTTTGCAACCACATGGACTGTAGGCCACCAGGTCCCTCTGTTCATGGGATTCTCCAGGCAAGAATACTAGAGTGGGTTGCCATTTCCTCATCAAGGGGATCTTCCAGACACAGGGATCCAGCATGGGTCTCCTGTGTCTCTTGCACTGCAGGGGAATTTTTAACCACTGAGCCACCAGGAAAGACCCTGTATAGTTAGAGGAGACTGTTTTGAGGAGGCTGAATTTAAGCTGAACACGGTAATAGGGCTTTTAGGTGAGGGGAAAGAGAGATTAAAAGCAGGACTGGGAATGACTCTACTTTGTAAGAACACTGTGAAGATTATAAGGTCTAGGAGAGAGGTAACAAATACATTAGCCTGGGACAGTTATGCCTCCAGTGCCCATGGTAGACATTTACAGTCCTTTACAACATTCTACAAGCAAAGCCAGTCACAGGCCCAGAATTCTCTTACATACAGCTCCAGGCAGCCAGTACAATCATGGTATGTAGTTGGCATAAATTAGGTACTCAAGAAATCATAACTGCTATTACCCCCAGGGACCCACAAAATATTAGGTACAGTGGAAGAAATGCAGAACTTGTCTTTATTATTCTTACCAAACAGAATGAAAGTCCCTGCATTTACAGTGTGTCAGAGGCCTGCCATGTCTTTAGCACTTGAAGGTCTGACATGACACTGAGACCCAATCCTGCTATAACATCTCTTATGAGCTATAAGTAGGAGCTTGATCATTAGGAGTTAAGAAACCTCCAGAACATGGCTACTTTCCCTAATGTTTTCACTTACCACACAAAGAAATGTTGGAATCCCACAGGGCCTGAATCAAATTGGCAACTACAATCAAGAAGCAATAGAGTCTGTCTTTGGGGTTTTTTCTTGACTACATGTAATGCTCTATGTTCAACCCTAGTGCTATGATGTCTGCCTAATGGCAGATCACCTTGCCTTCCATCCAGCATCTAGATACTAGCCTTCCTAGAAAAACTCCCATTGCTTCTAGGCTTTCTCCTTTGTTGGACTGAGAGAAAAGAATAGTGCAAGTGGGTCATGTATTGAGGGAACCATGTCATTGGATGTGTATTGCAGGAACAAGATGTCTGAACACTAAGATGTCTGAAAGTTACATAGGAAAATATGTAGTTGAGACATGTAAAAGAAGAAAGGTATGACAGTAACTTTCTACTTTGGTATTATGTGATAAGGTTGGAGTCTCACCATTAGAATTGTCCAGCTGCATTGAAACAACCTGGAGGCAAATTTTATGTTTCTACTCAGAGCACCTATCTATTGTTTCACTGATACTCACAACACGGCTTTGACAAAGACAATATGGTCATCCTCAGTAGATATCAGAAGAAACTGAGAAGCAAAGAAATTCTTCTATCAGATCATCCAACTGATGATATAGCTAAGTTTCTAGCCCTCCATCTATCATTATTTCATTCTTCCAATATTATCTTCCATAGGTCTCGGCAGGAGGTGGCGTTAAATAAAACCTAGGGAATCAAAATTGCATTCAATGACACATACTTTTTGCCCACTGATGGCTAATTTATTTGTTTTTGTTGTAATTTTATTTTTTAATTAATTATTTTTTTTACTTTACAAAATTGTATTGATTTTGCTATTCAGTCACATGAATCTGCCATGGATGTACATCTGTTCCCCATCATGAACCTCCCTCCCACCTCCCTCCCCATCTCATCCCTCTGGGTCATCCCAGTGCACCATCCCCGAGCACCCTGTATCATGCATTGAACCTGGACTGGCAATTCATTTCACGTATGATAATTTACATGTTTCAATGCCTTTTTCCCAAATCATCTCACCCTTGCCCTCTCCCACAGAGTCCAAAAGACTGTTCTATACATCTGTGTCTCTTTTGCTGTCTCGCATACAGGGTTATGATTCAGTTCAGTGTAGTTCAGTCGCTCAATCGTGTCCGACTCTTTGCGACCCCATGAATTGCAGCATGCCAGGCCTTCCTGTCCATCACCAACTCACGGAGTTCACCCAGACTCATATCCATGGAGTCAGTGATGCCATCCAGCCATCTCATCCTCTGTCGTCCCCTTCTCCTCCTGTTCCCAATCCCTCCCAGCATCAGAGTCTTTTCCAATGAGTCAACTCTTCGCATGAGGTGGCCAAAGTACTGGAGTTTCAGCCTCAGCATCATTCCTTCCAAAGAAATCCCAGGGCTGCTCTCCTTCAGAATGGACTGGTTGGATCTCCTTGCAGTCCAAGGGACTCTCAAGAGTCTTCTCCAACACCGCAGTTCAAAGGCATCAATTCTTCGGCGCTCAGCCTTCTTCACAGTCTAACTCTCACATCCATACATGACCACAGGAAAAACCATAGCCTTGACTAGATGGACCTTTGTTGGCAAAGTAATGTCTCTGCCTTTGAATATGCTATCTAGGTTGGTCATAACTTTCCTTCCAAGGAGTAAGCGTCTTTTAATTTCATGGCCGCAGTCACCATCTGCAGTGATTTTGGAGCCCAAAAAAATAAAGTCTGACAGCTTCCACTGTTTCCCCATCTATTTCCCATGAAGTGATGGGACCAGATGCCATGATCTTCGTTTTCTGAATGTTGAGCTTTAAGCCAACTTTTTCATTCTCCACTTTCACTTTCATCAAGAGGCTTTTTAGTGCCTCTTCACTTTCTGCCATAAGGGTGGTGTCATCTGCATATCTGAAGTTATTGATATTTCTCCCGGCAATCTTGATTCCATCTTGTGTTTCTTCCAGTCCAGCATTTCTCATGATGTACTCCGCATATAAGTTAAATAACCAGGGTGACAATTTACAGCCTTGACGTACTCCTTTTCCTATTTGGAACCAGTCTGTTATTCCATGTCCTGTTCTAACTGTTGCTTCCTGACCTGCATACAAATTTCTCAAGAGGCAGATCAGGTGGTCTGCTATTTCCATCTCTTTCAGAATTTTCCACAGTTTATTGTGATCCACACAGTCAAAGGCTTTGGCATAGTCAATAAAGCAGAAATAGATGTTTTTCTGGAACTCTCTTACTTTTTCCATGATTCAGCAGATGTTAGCAATTTGATCTCTGGAAAACCAGCTTGAACATCAGGAAGTTCACAGTTCACATATTGCTGAAGCCTGGCTTGGAGAATTTTGAGCATTACTTTACTAGCGTGTGAGGTGAGTGCAATTGTGCGGTAGTTTGAGCATTCATTACCATCTTTCTAAATTTCATATATCTATATTAGTATACTGTATTGGTGTTTTACATTCTGGCTTACTTCACTCTGTATAATAGGCTCCAGTTTCATCCAACTCATTAGAACTGATTCAAATGTATTATTTTTAATGGCTGAGTAGTACTCCATTGTGTGTATGTACCACAGCTTTCTTATCCATTTGTCTGCTAATGGATATCTAAGTTGCTTCCATGTCCTGGCTATTGTAAACAGTGCTGCGATGAACAATGGAGTGCACATGTCTCTTTCAATTCTGGTTTCCTCGGTGTGTATGCCCAGCAGTGGGATTGCTGGGTTGTATGGCAGTTCTATTTCCAGTTTTTAAGGAATCTCCACACTGTTCTCCATAGTGGGTGTACTAGTTTGCATTCCCACCAACAGTGTATGAGGGTTCCCTTTTCTCCACACTGTCTCCAGCATTTATTGCTTGTACACTTTTGGATAGCAGCCATTCGGACTGGAGTGAAATGGTACCTCATCATGGTTTTGATTTGCATTTCTCTGATAATGAGTGCTGTTGAGCATCTTTTCATGTCTTTGTTAGCCATCTGTATGTCTTCTTTGGAGAAATGTCTGTTTAGGTCTTTGGCCCATTTTTTGATTGGGTCATTTATTTTTCTGGAATTGAGCTTCATGAGTTGCTTGTATATTTTTAACATTAGTTTTTTGTCAGTTGCTTCATTTGCTATTATTTTCTCCCATTCTGAAGGCTATCTTTTCACCTTGCTTATAGTTTCCTTTGCTGTGCAGAAGCTTTGAATTTTAATTACGTCCCATTTATTTTTGCTTTTATTTCCAATATTCTGGGAGGTGGATCATAGAGGATCCTGCTGTAATGTATGTCAGAAAGTGTTTTGCCTATGTTTTCCTCTAGGAGGTTTATAGTCTCTGGTCTTACATTTAGATCTTTAATCCATTTTGAGTTTATTTTTGTGTATGGTATTAGAAAATGATCTAGTTTCATTCTTTTACAAGTGGTTGACCAGTTTTCCCAGCATCATTTGTTACAGAGATTGTCTTTAATCCATTGTATATTCTTGCCTCCTTTGTCAAAAATAAGGTGTCCATAGGTGCGTGGATTTATCTCTGGGCTTTCTATTTTGTTCCATTGATCTATATTTCTGTCTTTGTGCCAGTTCTATACTGTCTTGATGACTGTGGCTTTGTAGTGGAGACTGGAGTCAGGCAGGTTGATTCCTCCAGTTCCATTCTTCTTTCTCAAGATTGTTTTGGCTTTTCAAGGTTTTTTGTTTTTCCATTCAAATTGTGAAATTATTTGTTCTAGTTCTCTGAAAAATACCATGGGTAGCTTGATAGGGATTGCATTGAATCTATAGATTGCTTTGGGTAGTATACTTATGTTCAATATATTGATTTTTCTGATCCATGAACATGGTATATTTCTCCATCTATTTGTGTCATCTTTGATTTCTTTCACTAGTGTTTTATAGTTTTATATATGTAGGTCTTTTGTTTCTTTAGGTAGATATATTCTTAAGTATTTTATTCTTTTTGTTGCAATGATGAATGGAATTGTTTCCTTACTTTCTCTTTCTGTTTTCTCATTGTTAGTGTATAAGGATGCAAGGGATTTCTGTGTTGATTTTATATCCTGCAACTTTACTATATTCATTGATTGGTTCTAGTAATTTTCTGGTGGAGTCTTTAGGGTTTTCTATGTAGAGGATCATGTCATCTGCAAACAGTGAGAGTTTTATTTCTTCTTTCCCATTCTGGATTCCTTTTATTTCTTTTTCTGCTCAGATTGCTGTGGCCAAAACTTCCAAAACTATGTTGAATAGTCATGGTGAGAGTGGGCATCCTTGACTTGTTCCTGACTTTAGGGGAAATGCTTTCAATGTTTCACCATTGAGCATAGTGTTTGCTGTGGGTTTGTCATATATAGCTTTTATTATGTTGAGGTATGTTCCTTCTATTCCTGATTTCTGGAGGATTTTTATCATAAATGGATGTGGAATTTTGTCAAAGCCTTTCTCTGCATCTATTGAGATAATCATATGGTTTTAATTTTTCAATTTGTTAATGTGGTGTATTACATTGATTGATTTGCAGATATTGAAGAATCTTTGCATCTCTGTGATAAAGCCCACTTGGTCATGATGTATGATCTTTTTAATATGTTGTTGAATTCTTTTTGCTAGAAATTTGTTAAAGATTTTTGCATCTATGTTCATCAGTGATGTTGGCCTGTAGTTTTCTTTTTTTGTGGCATCTTTGTCAGGTTTTGGAATTAGGGTGATGGTGGCCTCATAGAATGAGTTTTCAAGTTGACCTTCCTCTGCAGTTTTCTGGAAGAGTTTAAGTAGGATAGGTGTTAACTCTTCTCTAAATTTTTGGTGGAATTCAGCTGTGAACACGTCTGGTCCTGGGCTTTTGTTTGCTGGAAGATTTCTGATTACAGCTTCAATGTCCGTGCTTGTGATGGGTCTGGTAAGATTTTCTACTTCTTCCTGGTCCAGTTTTGGAAAGTTGTACTTTTCTAACAATTTGTCCATTTCTTCCAAGTTGTCCATTTTATTGGCATATAGTTGCTGATAATAGTCTCTTATGATCCTTTGTATTTCTGTGTTGTCTGTTGTGATATCTCCATTTTCATTTTGTTGATTTGATTTTTCTCCCTTTGTTTCTTAATGAGTCTAGCTAATGGTTTGTCAACTTTATTTATCTTCTCAAAGAAACAGCTTTTGGCTTTGTTGATTTTTGCTATGGTCTCTTTTGTTTCTTTTGCATTTATTTCGCCCTCATTTTTAAGATTTCTTTCCTTCTACTAACCCAGGGGTTCTTCCTTTCTTCCTTTTCTAGTTGCTTTAGGTGTAGATTTAGGTTATTTATTTGACTTTTTTAACATTTCTTGAAGTATGCCTGTATTACTATGAACCATCCCCTTAGCTTTTACAGTGTCCCACAGGTTTTGGGTTTTTGTGTTTTCCTTTTTATTCGTTTCTATGCATATTTTGATTTCTTTTTTTTTATTTCTTCTGTGATTTGTTGGTTATTCAGCAGCCTATTGTTCAGCCTCCATATGTGGGAATTTTTAGTAGTTTTTCTCCTATAATTGAGATATAATCTTACTGCATTGTGGTCAGAAAAGATGCTTGGAATGATTTCAAATTTTTTGTACTTACAAAGGCTAGATTTATGGCCCAGGATGTAATCTATCCTGGAGAAGGTTCCGTGTGCACTTGAGAAAAAGATGAAATTCATTGTTTTGTGGGAAAATGTCCTGTAGATATCAATTAGGTCTAACTGGTGTATTGTATCATTTAAAGTTTGTGTTTCCTTGTTAATTTTCTATTTAGTTGATCTATCCATAGGTGTGAGTGGGATATTAAAGTCTCCCACTATCTTCTGCCTCTGTTATTCTACTGTTGGTTCCCTCCAGAGTGTATTTGATCTCATTTATTGCATTATTCATTATATATTGAGTCTTTTTTATTTCTTCTAGGTCATTGTTAAACCTTTCTTGCATCTTCTTGATCCTGTCTCCAGGTTATTTATCTGTAACTCCATTTTGTTTTCAAATTTTTGGATCATTTTCTCTATCATTATTCAGAATTCTTTATTAGGTAGATTCCTTATCTCTTCCTCTTTTGTTTGATTTGGTGACCATTTATCCTGTTACTTTACCTGTTGGGTATTTCTCTGCCTTTTCATCTTGTTTATATTGCTGTGCTTGGGGTGGCCTTTCTGTATTCTGGCAGTTGGTGGTTTCTCTTTATTGTGGAGGTTCCTCATTGTGGGTGGCATTGGACAGGTGGCTTGTCAAGGTTTCCTGGTTAGGGAATCTTGTGTAGGTGTTCTGGTGGGTGGAGCTGGGTTTCTTCCCTCTGGAGTGCAATGAAGTGTCAGGTAATTAGTTTTGAGATGTCAGTGGGTTTGGTGTTACTTTGGGGAGCCTGTATATTGAAGTTCAGGGCTGTGTTCCTGTGCTGCTGGAGAATTTGCGTGGTATGTCTTGCTCTGGAACTTGTTGGCCCTTCAGTGGTGCTTGGTTTCAGTGTAGGCGTGGAGGCACTTGATGAGCTCCTGTCGATTAATGTTCCATGGAGTCAGGAGTTTCCTGGTGTTCTCAGGATTTGGACTTAAGCCTCCTGCTTCTGGTTTTCTGTCTTATTCTTACAGTAGCCTCAAGACTTCTCCATCTATTCTGCACCTATGACAAAACATCTAGGTTAATGATGAAAGGTTTCTCCACAATGAGGGACACCCAGAGAGGTACACAGAGTTACATGGAGAAGAGAAGAGGGAGGAGGGTGATAGAGGTGACCAGGAAGAGAAGATGGGGAATCAAAAGGAGAGAGAGCAAGCTAGCCATTAATCACTTCCCTATGTGCTCTCCACAGTCTGGGTTCCTCAGAGAGGTTCATGGAGTTACACAGAGAAGAGAAGAGGGAGGAAGGAGTCAGAGGTGGCCAGGAGGATAAAAGGGGGAATGAAAAGGAGAGAGACAGATCCAGCCAGTAGTCAGTTCCCTAAGTGTTCTCCACAGCCCAGAACACACAAGAGATTCACCGAATTGTGTAGAGAAGAAAATGGGGAGGGGGGAGATAGAGGTGACCTGTTCAAGAAACAGGAGAGTCAAAAGGGGGAGAGAGCAATCAGGCCAGTAATCTTGCTTCCAAATAAAAATGAGTACTGAAGATTGGGTTCTTAAAGGTACAAAGTTGATAACAAATACCAAAAAGCAAAGATTAAAAATCTAGAGTAGAGGTTAGATTCTCAAAAATACAATATTAAAAAGAAACTCACAAAAATTATAATATATATATATATATATGAAGTTTGCTCTAAAAATATGGTATTTTTTTGCAAGGTATTAATGTTATAAAAATGAAAATTAAAGGCATAATAGAGGACTTAAATATTTTAAAAAATTTTAATTTTAAAAAATAATAGTAAAAATATATCTAGGAATTCTCTGGAACTGTTGCAGACAGTGTGGGGTCAGTTCATTTTCAGATAGTTCCTTGATCTACCTTATAGTTCTCAAGGTATGTAGGCTCCTTCCTATGTAGATGGTGCTAACTACAGAGTTTTAATCTATTGCACCTGTCGCTTCCAAAGAGGTTCCCATTGTTTATTTTAGCTTCTTCTGTTTGCTGGACTCTTCAGTGTCTGATTTCCACCCTGACACAAGGGGCGTGGTGGTGGTCACTTTTTTAAGGCTCACTTGTTCAGTCGTACTGTGGGAAGGGAGGAACACTGCAAACAAATATCACTGGCGTATGTGGGGAGTGCTCACAGTGTTTCAGCCACACTGGGTTTGCCCCCACTCATGGCGTGTGTGCTTTCCCAGTCTACACTGCTCAGGCTCTAGGTTGCTCTGCCAGGAACTGTCTGATGCAGGCCCTGGGTTGCCTGCATTCCCCAGGTCTAAACCTCTTAGTTTCTTAGTTTCAGGTTCTCGAGTACTCCACAAAAGTGCCCTTGGTTGGGCCTGCGTTTTGTGCCTGTCCCAGGTCCGAGCAGCTCAGGTGACCAGGTGCTTGGCGATCACAGCCGCCCCCAGTTGAAGGCTGTGTCTTATCACCTCCCCCATCCCAGCCACTCAGTTTTTTGGATGTACAATGGGCACGCCTTCTCAGGTGTGTCCTGTGTCTCTTCTGGGGAGCTGTTCTCTGGCTGTGACCCTCGCAGTGGATGTTGACCATCCAGAATCCCAAGAAGTCTTGGTTAGCAATGAAGTCTGCTTGCAGTTTGGCATAGGATGCTTCTCTGGGGCCACGATTGCCCCGTTCTGGCTCTAGCTGCCCTCACCTGCCTGTCTCCAGTGGGGGATGGGCCAGTCCACAGCCAGCTAGCTCTGCTCAGTCCTTTGTTCTGTGAGCAGGCCTGGCGGTGTTTTAGGTTAGGGCTTTTCTGGTATAGGTATCCCACAGTCTGGGTTGCTATCTCAAGCTAGTTCCCTCAGATTTCCCTTGGGGCATTCAGGTCCAGTCTTTACCCTAAGCAATGCAGCCAGCGTCTCCCTGTCCAGCCCCTGCTTGCTAGTGGAGGATGCGAGTTCTGGGCTGCTGCTCTGCTGGGAGTTGCTGTTAGGCACGTAATCTGTGGGTTTTAATTATTTATTTATTTTTCCTCCTGGTTATTTTGCCCTCTGAGATTCCAAGGCTCGCCACAGACCTGCTGGAGAGAGTGTTTCCTGGTGTTTGTAAACTTATCTTTTTTTTTTAAGACAACCTTCCCTGGATGGATCTCCATCCCTACCTCTTTTGTCTCTTTTTATCTTTTATATTTTGTCCTACCTCCTTTTGAAGACAATCAGCTGCCTTTCTGGGTGCCTGATATCTTCTGCCAGCATTCAGAAGTTGTTTTGTGGAATTTGCTCAGCGTTCAAATATTCTTTCAATGAATTTGTTGGGGAGAAAGTGTTCTCCCTGTCCTATTCCTCTGCTATCTCAAGGCCACCCCCTCTCATAGCTAATTTAAATGCTATACTGCAGAAAGAAAGGACAATAAGAGGAATTAAATATATAACAGTATAGTTGAACCAATATACAACATGTTTGCTGTTTCTTTAAAACTGTTCCTAGTTTCTTAATTCTTGTTACCAGTACAGGGAAGACTGAACATTTTGATCATTGTATGATTAAGAATATTCTGTTCCTGTCTCCTAGGTTCTCAGTCTCACTTCTTCATCTTGCCTGTGATGTCTTAATCATTTCCATGGCAACTGATGTGACCTCAGACACAGACTAGAAAGTCATAAAAAATACATTAACCACAGCAATCAGATCCCCACAGCACTGCAGGCTATGGTTGGAGAACTGAGGATCAAGTTCAAAGAGTAAGTAGTCCAACCTGGCTAAATATTCACTAGAGCATCACTTCTCAAACTTCAGTGGACACTCAAATAACCTAGAGAATGTTGTTAAAATGGAATACTCATCCAGTAGGTCTGGGATGGAACCTTAGAGTCCATGTTTCCAGCTACCTCCCTGGTAATGCCAAAGCTGCTGGTTCCCTGAGAGCTTTTGGAATAGCAAGAGCCAAGAACCATCATTATGCCAAAGTAGTGTAAGCACATTTGTAGTCTCAGAGGAAGTGCTGTTTTGGACAGCAGACCTGATGAAAATGCTACCTCTGATATTATCTATTTTTGTGAACTTGGGTAAACATTTTTACTTCTCTGGGTCTGTTTTTCTCCTCTGTGAAATCATGAGTACGGCCTGGATGATTACTAAGATCACTTTGGACTGTCAAAGTGTTTGATTCCCTGATAAAGAAAAAAACATTAGAACCAAAGTCTTAGTCTGAGGGCAAAATGCCCCTATATTACAAAGAAGGGGAGTGGGGAAAGCAATCTACTATAACTTTTGTATCCGTCTGCTTAATTCCGAAGCTTCTGTACTGCTGCTACTGCTGCTAAGTCGCTTCAGTCGTGTCCGACTCTGTGTGACCCCATAGATGGCAGCCCACCAGGCTCCCCCGTCCCTGGGATTCTCCAGGCAAGAACACTGGAGTGGATTGCCATTTCCTTCTCCAATGCATGAAAGTGAAAAGTGAAAGTGAAGTCCCTCTGTCGTGCCCGACTCTTAGCGACCCCATGGACTGCAGCCTACCAGGCTCCTCCATCCATGGGATTTTCCAGGCAAGAGTACTGGAGTGGGTTGCCATTGCCCTCTCCGAAGCTTCTGTGAGCCCTAAGGTAATTTATTTCTTCTGAATGTGCAGAATATTGGCATTCTTCATGAAGAAGAGGTAACATTGAATGGTGGACAACAGTTTTAAGCATTTCTCAGCTCTCGGCATACCTTTGTGATCTCATAGCTAACAGATTTGGCCATTTGCACATGACACTGTCCCTCTGATCAAAGAGCAAACCAATCTCCGCCCACTGATATCCATTGACTGGTGGTGGTGAAGTCGCTCAGTCATGTCCAACTCTTTGCAACCCCATGGACTGTAGCCTACCAGGTTCCACCATCCATGGAAATTTCCAGGCAAAAGTACTGGAGTGGGTTGCCATTTCCTGATATCCATTATTGGTACTTAATTCTGCCTAGTACAAGTTGATTGCAGAAGATAGAACAGAGAATTATGCAGAATCACCACCTACTTGGATGCAGTCTCAAAAATGACAGAATGATCTCTGTTCAGTTCCAAGACAAACCATGCAATAACATGATAATCCAAGTCCATGCCCTGACAAGTAATCCTAAAGAAGCTGAAGTTGACTGGTTCTATGAAGACCTACAAGACCTTCCAGAACTAACACTCAAAAAATATGTCCTTTTCATCATAGGGGACTGGAATGCAAAAGTGGGAAGTCAAGAAACACCTGGATTAACAGGCAAATTTGGCCTTGGAGTACAGAATGAAGCAGGGCAAAGGCTAATAGAGTTTTGCCAAGAGAACGCACTGGTCATAGCAAACACCCTCTTCCAACAACACAAGAGAAGACTCTACACATGGACATCACCAGATGGCCAACATTGAAATCAGACTGATTATATTCTCTGCAGCCAAAGATAGAGAAGCTCTATACAGTCAACAAAAACAAGACCAGGAGCTGACTGTGGCTCATATCATGAACTCCTTATTGCCAAATTCAGACTTAAAGTGAAGAAAGTGGGGGAAACCACTAGACCATTCAGGTATGACCTAAATCAAATCCTTTTTGATTATACAGTGGAAGTGAGAAATAGATTGAAAGGACTGGATCTGATAGAGGGCTTGATGAACTATGGATGGAAGTTCATGACATTGTACAGGAGACAGGAGTCGAGACCATCACCAAGAAAAAGAAATGCAAGAAAGAAAAATGGCTGTCTAAGGAGGTGTTACAAATACTGTGAAAAGAAGAGAAGCTAAAAGCAAAGGAGACAAGAAAAGATAAACCCATTTGAATGCAGTGTTCCAAAGAATAGCAAGGAGAGATAAGAAAGTCTTCCTCAGTGATCAGTGCAAAGAAATAGAGGAAAATAGGAGGCAGTCCTAAGATGGCAGAGGAATAGGATGGGGAGACCACTTTCTCCCCCACAAATTCATTGAAAGACCATTTGAACACCAAGCAAATTCCACAGAACAACTTCTGGATGCTGGCAGAGGACATCAGGCACCCAGAAAGACAGCCAATTGTCTTCGAAAGGAGGTAGGACAAAATATAAAAGATAAAAAGAGAGACAAAATAGGTAGGGATGGAGATCCATCCTGGAAAGGGAGTCTTAAAAAAGAGAGTGTACAAACACCAGGAAACACTCTCTGCAGCGGGTCTGTGGCGAGCCTTGGAATCTCAGAGGGCAAAATAACCAGAAGGAAAAATAAATAAATAATTAAAACCCACAGATTACGTGCCTAACAGCAACTCCCAGCAGAAAAGCAGCCCAGACACTCGCATTCCCCACTAGCAAGTGGGGAAGGGACAGGGAGGAGCGGGCTACATTGCTTAGGGTAAGGACCAGGCCTGAATGCCCTGGGGGAAATCTGTGGGAACTAGCTTGAGATAGCAACCCAGACTATGGGATAGCTAACCCGTGAAAAGCCCTAACCTAAGACGCCGCCAGGCCAGTTCACAGAACAAAGGACTGAGCAGAGCTAGCTGGCTGCAGACTGGCCCATCCCCTGCTGGAGACAGGCAGGCGAGGGCAGCCAGAGCCAGAAGGGGGCAATCATGGCCCCAGAGAGGGATCCTATACAAACTGCAAGCAGACTTCATTGCTAATCAAGACTTCTTGGGATTCTGGATGGTTGACATCTGCCGGGAGGGTGGCAGCCAGAGATCAGCTCCCCAGAAGAGACACACATGGCACACCTGAGAAGGCATGCCCATTGTACATCCAGAAAACCTAGAGGCTGGGACAGTGAAGGGGATACCACAGCTCTCAACTGGGGTGACTACGTGCACCAAGCTCCTGGTCACCTGAGCTGCTCGGACCTGGGATGGACACAAAACGCAGGCCCAACCAAGTCTGAGCCCTTGTGGAGTACCTGAGAGCCTGAACCCGAGAAGCTTAGACCTGGGAAGTGCATGCAAACCAGGGCCCACATCAGACAGTTCCCAGCAGAGCAACCTAGAGTCTGAGCAGTGTATACTGGGAAAGCACACACGCCATGAGTGGGGGCAAGCCCAGTGTGGCTGAATCACTGTGAGCACATGCCAGTGATATTTGTTTGCAGTGTTCCTCCCTCCCCAAAACATGACTGAACAAGCAAGCCTAAAAAAATGTGACCACCACTGTGCCCCTTCTGTCAGGGCGGAAATTAGACACTGAAGAGTCCAGCAAACAGAAGAATATAAAATAAAAGAGGGAACGTCTCTGGAAGTGACAGGTGCAATAGATTAAAACCCTGTAGTTAGCACAAACTACATAGGAAGGGGCCTATAGCCCTTGGGAAGTACAAGCTGGACCAAGGAACTATCTGAAAATGAACTGACCCCACACTGTCAACAACAGCTCCAGAGAAAGTCTTAGATATATTTTTGTTATCATTTGTAAATTAAAAAAATATATTTTATTATTTTTTAAAATTTTAAGTCCCCATTACTCCTTTAATTTTCATTTTTGTACTCCATTGCCTTGCCAAAAAAAAGAAAGACCCTATTTTTAAATCAAACTTCATATATATGTATATATATATTATAATTTTTGTGACTTTGTTTTAATATTGTAATTTTGAGAATCTAACCTCTTTATTTTGGGGGGCCCCAAAATCACTACAGATGGTGACTGCAGCCATTAAATTAAAAGATGCTTACTCCTTGGAAGGAAAGTTATGACCAACCTAGATAGCATATTCAAAGGCAGAGACATTACTTTGCCAACAAAGGTCCGTCTAGTCAAGGCTATGGTTTTTCCAGTGGTCATGTATGGATGTGAGTTGAACTGTGAATAAAGCTGAGCGTCAAAGAATTGATGCTTTTGAACTGTGGTGTTGGAGAAGACTCTTGAGAGTCCCTTGGACTGCAAGGAGATCCAACCAGTCCATTCTAAAGGAGATCAGCCCTGGGTGTTCTTTGGAAGGAATGATGCTAAAGCTGAAACTCCAGTACTTTGGCCACCTCATGCGAAGAGTTGACTCATTGGAAAAGACTCTGATGCTTTTCCATCAGAGTCTTCCATGGAGGGATTGGGGGCAGGAGGAAAAGGGGACAACAGAGGATGAGATGACTGGATGGCATCACTGACTCGATGAAGGTGAGTTTGAGTGAACTCCGGGAGTTGGTGATGGGCAGGGAGGCCTGGCGTGCTGCAATTCATGGGGTCGCAAAGAGTCGGACATGACTGAGTGATTGAACTGAACTGAACTGAACTGAATCTCTACTCTAGATTTTTAAACTTTGCTTTTTGGTATTTGTTATCAACTTTGTACCTTTAAGAACCCAATCTTCAGTACTCATTTTTACTATGGAGCAAGATCACTGGCCTGATTGCTCTATTCCCCTTTTGACTCTCCTGTTTCTCCAACAGGTCGCCTCTATCTCACCCCTCCCCATTTTCTTCTCTACCCAGTTCAGTGAATCTCTTTGTGTGCTGCGGGCTGTGGAGAACACTTAGGGAACTGATTACTGGCTGGATCTGTCTCTCTCCTTTCATTCCCCCTTTTATCCTCCTGGCCACCTCTGTCTCCTTCCTCCCTCTTCTCTTCTCTGTGTAACTCCGTGAACATCTCTGAGGAATCCAGACTGTGGAGAGCACGTAGGGAAGTGGTTAATGGCTAGTTTGCTCTCTCCCCTTTTGATTCCCCATCTTCTCTTCCTGGTCACCTCTATCACCCTCCTCCCTCTTCTCTTCTCCCTGTAACCCTGTGTATCTCTCTGGGTGTCCCTCATTGTGGAGAAACCTTTCATCATTAACCTAGATGTTTTATCATTGGTGCTGTATAGAGAGAGAAGTCTTGAGGCTACTGTAAAAATAAGACAGAAAACCAGAAGCAGGAGGCTTAAGTCCAAATCCTGAGAACACCAGAGAACTCCTGATTCCAGGGAACATTAATTGATAGGAGATCATCAAACTCCTTCATACCTACACTGAAACCAAGCACCACCCAAGGGCCAACAAGCTCCAGAGCAAGAAACACCATGCATATTCTCCAGCAGTACAGGAACATAACCTTGAGCCTCAATATACAGGCTGCCCAAAGTCACATCAAATCCATTGTCATCTCAAAACTCATTACTGGACACTTCATTGCACTCCAGAGAGAAGAAATCCAGCTCCACACACCAGAATACTGACACAAGCTTGCCTAACCAGGAAACCCTGACAAGCCACCAGTCCAACCCCACCAACAGTGAGGAACCTCCACAATAAAGAGGAACACCAACTGCCAGAATACAGAAAGGCCACTGAAACACAGCAATATAAACACGATGAAAAGAAGAGAAATACCCAGCAGGCAAAGGAACAGAAGAAATGGCCACCAAACCAAACAAAAGAGGAAGAGATAGGGAATCTACCTGATGAAGAATTCTGAATAATGAGAGTGAAAATGATCCAAAATCTTGACAAGGATCGAGAAGATGAGAGAAAGGTTTAACAAGGACCTAGAAGAAATAAAAAAGAGTCAAGATATAATGAATAATGCAACAAATTGTGATAAAAAACACTCTGAGGGAACAAACAGTAGAATAATGGAGGCAGAAAGTAGGATAAGTGAGGTAGAAGATAGAATGGTAGAAATAAATGAATCAGAGAGGAAAAAAGAATTAAAAGAAATGAGGGCAACCTCAGAGACCTCTGGCACAATGTTAAATGCCCCAACATTCGAATCATAGGAGTCCCATAAGAAGAAGACAAAAAGAAAGACCATGAGAAAATACTTGAGGGGATAATAGTTGAAAACATCCTTAAATGGGGAAGGAAATAATCACCCAAGTCCAAGAAACTCAAAGAGTACCGAACAGGATAAACCCAAGGTGAAACACCCCAAGACATATATTAATCAAATTAACAAAGATCAAACACAAAGAACAAATATTAAAAGCAGCAACGGGAAAACAACAAATAACACACAAGAGGATTTCCATAAGGATAACAGCTGATCTTTCAATAGAAGCTCTTCAAGCCAGAAGGGAATGGCAGGACATACTTAAAGTGATGAAAGAAAAATAGACTACAGCCCAGATTACTGTACCCAGCAAGGATCTCATTCAAGTATGAAGGAGAAATCAAAAGCTTTACAGACAAGCGAAAGCTGAGAGAATTCAGCACCACCAAACCAGCTCTCCAACAAATGCCAAAGGATCTTCTCTAGACAGGAAACACAAAAAGCGTGTATAAACTTGAACCCAAAACAATAAAGTAAATGACAATGAGATCATACTTATCAATAATTACCTTAAACGTAAATGGGTTGAATGCCCCAACCAAAAGACAAAGACTGGCTGAATGGATGCAAAAACAAGACCCCTATATATGTTGTTTACAAGAGACCCACCTCAAAACAAGGGACACATAGAGACTGAGAGTGAAGGGCTGGAAAAAGATATTCCATGAAAATAGAGAACTGAAAGAAAGCAGGAGTAGTGATACTCATATCAGATAAAATGGACTTTAATAAACAAAGGCTGTGAAAAGAGATAAAGATGGACACTACATAATGATCAAAGGATCAATCCAAGAAGAAGATACAACAACCATAAATACATATAAACCCAACATAGGAGCATCACAATATGTAAGACAAATGCTTAAAAGTATGAAAGGGGAAATTAACAATAACACAATAGTAGTGGGAGACTTTAATACCCCACTCACACCTATGGATAGATCAAATAAACAAAAAATTAACAGGGAAACACAAACTTTAAATGATACAATAGACCAGTTAGACATAATTGATATCTATAGGACATTTCACCCTGAAACAATGAATTTCACCTTTTTCTCAAGCGGATATGGAATCTTCTCCAGGATAGATCACATCCTGGCCCATAACTCTAGCCTTGGTAAATTCAAAAAAATTTGAAGTCATTCCAAGCATCTTTTCTGACCACAAGGGAGTAAGATTAGGTCTCAATTACAGGAGAAAAACTACTAAAAATTCCCACATATGGAGGCTGAACAACACACTGCTGAATAACCAACAAATCACAGAAGAAATCAAAAAAGAAATTAAAAAAACCTACGGGACACTGTAAAAGCAGTGCTAAGGGGAAGGTTCATAGCAATACAGGCATACTTCAAGAAACATTAAAAAAGTCAAATAAATAACCTAAATCTACACCTAAAGAAACTAGAAAGGAAGAAATGAAGAACCCCAGGGTTAATAGAAGGAAAGAAATCTTAAAATTAGGGCAGAAATAAATGCAAAAGAAACAAAAGAGACCATAGCAAAAATCAACAAAGCCAAAAGCTGGTTCTTTGAGAAGATAAATAAAATTGACAAACCATTAGCCAGACTCATCAGGAAACAAAGGGAGAAAAATCAAATCAACAAAATGAAAATGGAGATATCACAACAGACAACACAGAAATACAAAGGATCATAAGAGACTATTATCAGCAACTATATGCCAATAAAATGGACAACTTGGAAGAAATGGACAAATTCTTAGAAAAGTACAACTTTCCAAAATTGAACCAGGAAGAAGTAGAAAATCTTAACAGACACATCACAAGCATGGACATTGAAGCTGTAATCAGAAATCTTCCAGCAAACAAAAGCCCAGGACCAGAGGTGTTCACAGCTGAATTCTACAAAACATTTAGAGAAGAGCTAACACTTATCCTACTCAAACTCTTCCAGACAATTTTAGAGGAAGGTCAACTTGCAAACTCATTCTATGAGGCCACCATCACCCTAATTCCAAAACCTGGCAAAGATGCCACAAAAAAAAGAAAACTACAGGCCAATATCACTGATGAACATAGATACAAAAATCCTTAACAAAATTCTAGAAAACAGAATCCAATAACATAATTAAAAGATCATACATCATGACCAAGTGGGCTTTATCCCAGGGATGCAAGAATTATTCAATATCTGTAAATCAATCAATATAATACACCACATTAACAAACTGAAAAATTAAAACCATATGATTATCTCAATAGATGCAGAGAAAGCTTTTGACAAAATTCCACACCCATTTATGATAAAAATCCTCCAGAAACCAGGAATAGAAGGAACATACCTCAACATAATAAAAGCTATATATGACACACCCTCAGCAAACATGCTCAGTGGTGAAACACTGAAAGCATTTCCCCTAAAGTCAGGAAGAAGACAAGGGTGCCCACTCTCACCACTACTGTTCAACATAGTTTTGGAAGTTTTGGCCACAGCAGTCAGAGTAGAAAAATAAATAAAAGGAATCGAGAATAGAAATGGTATAGACCTAACAGAAGCAGAAGATATTAAGAAGAGGTGGCAAGAATACACAGAAGAACTGTACAAAAAAGATCTTCACGACCCAGATAATCATGATGGTGTGATCATTGACCTACAGCCAGACATCCTGGAATGTGAAGTCAAGTGGGCCTGAGAAAGCATCACTATGAACAAAGCTAGTGGAGGTGATGGAATTCCAGTTGAGCTATTCCAAATCCTGAAAGATGATGCTGTGAAAGTGCTGCACTCAATATGCCAGCAAATTTGGAAAACTCAGCAGTGGCCACAGGACTGGTAAAGGTCAGTTTTCATTCCAATCCCAAAGAAAGGTAATGCCAAATAATGCTCAAACTACCACACAATTGCACTCATCTCACATGCTAGTAAAGTAATGCTTAAAGTTCTCCAAGCCAGGCTTCAGCAGTACATGAATCGTGAACTTTCTGATGTTCAAGCTGGTTTTAGAAAAGGCAGAGGAACCAGAGACCAGATTGACAACATCTGCTGGATCATCGAAAAAGCAAGAGAGTTCCAGGAAAACATCTGTTTCTGCTTTATTGACTATGCCAAAGCCTTTGACTGTGTGGATCACAATAAACTCTGGACAATTCTGAACGAGATGGGAATACCAGACCACCTGACCTGCCTCTTGAGAAATTTGTATGCAGGTCAGGAAGCAACAGTTAGAACTGGACATGGAACAACAGACTGGTTCCAAATAGGAAAAGGAGTATGCCAAGGCTGTATATTGTCACCCCACTTATTTAACTTATATGCAGAGTACATCATGAGAAAAGCTGGGCTGGAAGAAGCACAAGCTGGAATCAAGATTCTTGGGAGAAATATCAATAACTTCAGATACGCAGATGACACCACCCTTATGGCAGAAAGTGAAGAGGAACTAAAAAGCCTCTTGATGAAGGTGAAAGAGGAGAGTGAAAATGTTGGCTTAAAGCTCAACATTCAGAAAATGAAGATTATGGCATCCAGTCCCATCACTTCATGGGAAATAGATTGGGAAACAGTGGAAACAGTATCAGACTTTATTTTTTGGGGGTTCCAAAATCACTGCAGATGGTGATTTTATCCATGAAATTAAAAGACGCTTACTCCTTGGAAGAAAAGTTTTGACTAACCTAGATAGCATATTGAAAAGTAGAGACATTACATTGCCAACAATGGTCCGTCTAGTCAAGGCAATGGTTTTTCCAGTGGTCATGTATGGATGTGAGAGTTGGACTGTGAAGAAAGCTGAGCGCCGAAGAATTGATGCTTTTGAACTGTGGTGTTGGAGAAGACTCTTGAGAGTCCCTTGGACTGCAAGCAGATCCAACCAATCCATTCTGAAGGAGATCAGTCCTGGGAATTCTTTGGAAGGAATGATACTAAAGCTGAAACTCCAGTACTTTGGCCACCTCATGCAAAGAGTTGACTCATTGGAAAAGACTCTGATGTTGGGAGGGATTGGGGGCAGGAGGAGTAGGGGACGAGAGAGGATGGGATGGCTGGATGGCATCACTGACTTGATGGACGTGAGTCTAGTGAACTCCGGGAGTTGGTGATTGACAGGGAGGCCTGGCGTGCTGCAATTCATGGGGTTCAAAGAGTCGGACAAGACTGAGAGACTGACCTCAACTGAACTGAACTGAGAATGGAAAAGAAGAAGTAAAACGCTCACTGTTTGCAGATGACATGATCCTCTACATAGAAAACCCTAAAATTTCCACCAGAAAATTACTAGAGCCAATCAATGAATCTAGTAAATTTTCAGGATATAAAATTAGCACATGTAAATCCCTTGTATTCCTAAACACTAACAGTGAGAAAACAGAGAAATTAAGGAAACATTTCCATTCACCATTGCAACGAAAAGAATAAAATACTTAGGACTTTATCTACCTAAAGAAACAAAAGACCTATATATAGAAAACTATAAAACACTGGTGAAAGAAATCAAAGCGGACACTAATAGATGGAGAAATATACAATGTTCATGAATTGGAAGAATCAATATAGTGAAAATGAGTATAGTACCCAAAGCAATCTATAGATTCAATGCAATCTGTATCAATCTACCAATGGTATTTTTCACAGAACTAGAATAAATAATTTCACAATTTGTATGGAAATACAAAAAAAAAAAAAAACCTTTTTAACCAGAGCAATCCTGAGAAAGAAGAATGGAACTGGAGGAATCAATCTGCCTGACTTTAGTCTCTACTACAAAGCCACAGTCATCAAGAGAGTATGGTACTGGCACAAAGACAGAAATATAGGTCAATGGAACAAAATAGAAAGCCCAGGGATAAATCCATGCACCTATGGACACCATATATTTGACAAAGGAGGCAAGAATATACAATGGATTAAAGACAATCTCTGTAACAAATGGTGCTGTGAAAACTAGTCAACAACTTGTAAAAGAATGAAACTAGAACACTTTCTAACACCATACACAAAAATAAACTCAAAATGGATTAAAGATCTAAACGTAAGAGCAGAAACTATTAAACTCCTAGAGGAAAACATAGGGAAAACACCCTCCAACATAAACCAGACCAGGGACCTCTATTACCCACCTCCCAGAATATTGGAAATAAAAGCAAAAATAAACAAATGGGACCTAATTAAAATTAAAAGCTGAGCACAACAAAGGAAACTATATGCAAGGTGAAAAGACAGCCTTCAAAATGGGAGAAAATAAGAGCAAACGAAGCAATGGACAAAGAATTAATCTCAAAAATATTTGAGCAGCTCCTGCAGTTCAGTTCCAGAAAAATAAAAGACCCAATCAAAAAATGGGCCAAAGAACTAAACAGACATTTCTCCAAAGACATACAGATGGCTAACATCACATGAAAGATGCTTAACATCACACATTATCAGAGAAATGCAAATCAAAACCACAATCAAATACCATTTCACACCAGTCAGAATGGCTGCTATCCAGAAGTCTACAAGCAATAAATGCTGGAGAGAATGTGGAGAAAAGGGAACCCTCTTACACTGTTGGTGGAAACACAAACTAGTACAGCCATTAAGGAAAACAGTGTGGCTATTCCTTAAAAAACTGGAAATAGAACTGCCATATGACCCAGCAATCCCACAGCTGGGCATACACACCCAGGAAACTGGAATTGAAAGAGACACATGTACCCCATTGTTCATCGCAGCACTGTTTATAATAGCCAGGACATGGAAGCAACCTAGATGTCCATTAGCAGATGAATGGATAAGAAAGCTGTAGTACATATACACAATGGAATATTACTCATCCATTAAAAAGAATACATTTGAATCAGTTCTAATGAGGTGGATGAAACGAGCCTAATATACAGAGTGAAGTAAGCCAGAAATGAAAACACCAATACAGTATACTAATGCATATATACGGAATTTAGAAAGATGGTAACGATAACCCTGTATGCGAGACAGCAACAGAGACACAAATGTATTGAACAGTCTTTTGGACTCTGGGAGAGGGCGAGGGCGGGATGATATGGGAGAATGGCATTGAAACCTGTCGATTATCATATGTGAAATGAATCGCCAGTCCAGGTTCAATGCATGATACAGGTTGCTCTGGGCTGGTGCACTGGGATGCCCCAGCAGGATGGGATGATGACGGAAGTGGGACGGAGGTTCAGGATGGGGAACACATGTACATCCATGGTGGATTCAAGTAAATGTATTGCAAAACTGATACAATGTTGTAAAGTAAAAAAAATAAATCTTTAAAAAAAAAATAGAGAAAAATAATAGAGTGGAAAGGCTAGAGATATCTTCAAGAAAATTAGAAATACCAAGGGAACATTTCATGCAAAAATTGGCTCAATAAAGACAGAAATGGTAAGAACCTAACAGGAGCAGGAGATACTAATAAAAGGTGGCAAGAATACACAGAAGAACTTACAAAAAAGTTCTTCATGACCCAGATAATCACGAAGGTGTGATCACTCACTTAGGGCCAGACATCTGGAATGTGAAGTCAAGTGGGCCTTAGAAAGTATCACTATGAACAAAGCTAGTGGAACAAAGTTAGTGGAGGTGACGGAATTCCACTTGAGCTATTTCAAATCCTAAAAGATGATACTGTGAAATTGCTGCACTCAATATGCCAGCAAATTTGGAAAACTCAGCAGTGGCCACAGGACTGGAAAAGGTCAGTTTTCATTCTAATTCCAAAGAAAGGAAATGCCAAAGAATGCTCAAACTACAGCACAATTGCACACATCTCACACGCTAGTAAAGTAATGTTCAAAATGCTCCAAGCTAGGCTTCAACAATATGTGAACCAGGAACTTCCAGATGTTCAAGCTGGTTTCAGAAAAGGCAGAGGAACCAGAGATCAAATTTCCAGCATCTGCTGGATCATGGAAAAAGCAAGAGAGTTCCAGAAAAACATCTGTTTCTGCTTTATTGACTATGCCAAAGCCTTTGACTGTGTGGATCACAATAAACTCTGGACAATTCTGAAAGAGATGGGAATACCAGACTACCTGATCTGCCTCTTGAGAAATTTGTATGCAGGTCAGGAAGCAACAGTTAGAACTGGACATGGAACAACAGACTGGTTCCAAATAGGAAAAGGAGTACGTCAAGGCTGTATATTGTAAGCCTGCTTATTGAACTTATATGTAGAGTACATCATGTGAAACTCGGCTAGATGAAGCACATGCTGGAATCAAGATTGCCGGGAGAAATATCAATGACTTCAGATGTACAGATGACACCACCCTTATGGCAGAAAGCAAAGAAGAACTAAAGAGTCTTATGATGAAAGTGAAAGAGGAGAGTGAAAAAAAGTTGGCTTAAAGCTCAACATTCAGAAATCAAAGGTTATTGCATCCGGTCCCATCACTTCATGGCAAATAGATGGAGAAAGAGTGGAAATGGTGGCAAACTTTTTCGGGTGACTCCAAAATCACTGCAGATGGTGACTGCAGCCATGAAATTAAAAGACACTTACTTCTTGGAAGAAAAATTATGACCAACCTAGACAGCATATTGAAAAGCAGAGACATTACTTTGCCAACAAAATCCATCTAGTCAAGGCTATGATTTTTCCACTAGTCATGTATCTATGTGAGAGTTGGAATATAAAGAAAGCTGAGCACCAAAAAATTGATGCTTTTGAACTGTGGTTTTGGAGAAGACTCTTGAGAGTCCCTTGGACTGCAAGGAGGTCCAACCAGTCCATCCTACAGGAAATCAATCCTTAATATTCATTGGAAGGACTGATGCTGAAGCTGAAAAGCCACCTGATGCAGAGAGCTGACTCATTTGAAAAGACTCTGATACTGGGAAAGACTGAGGGCAGGAGGAGAAGGGGACAACAGAGGATGAGATGGTTGGATGGCATCACTGACTCAATGGGCATGAGTTTGAGTAAACTCCAGGAGTTGGTGACAGACAGGAAGGCCTAGCATGCTGCAGTCCATTGTTTCACAAAGAGTCGGACACAACTGAGTGAATGAACTGAACTGAACCACCTACCAGAATGCTCTGTTGAAGCAATATAAATTTCTTCTTGAATTCCAGCAGTCATTTGGTGTGGCCACCCAACAGGAAATGAACCCACTGGTGCATACTAAGGTTGAAAAAGAGGACAACTTATTTCAGATGGATTCAACTACTTTCCAACTCCTTGCTCAGAATCTGAGATATGATGAACCCAATCAGAGTGATCATTTCCAAGAAGAGCCAGCAGACTCCACTGAGGATGAAGTTAGTGGCCCAGATCTGATGGACAATTTCCTAGACCTTATCACTCAGTGTATTCTGCTGGACAATAAACCTAGTGACTGGCCAGAGCTTCTATAGTCAGAGATCCAGATCTCAGGGTTGACTCTTCAGATCCACTACCAAGCCTTATCCAACCCCAGAGGTCCAGCATGCAAGGAAGGCCCTATACAACTGCTAGGAAATCAGCCGCCTCTAACTCCAGCCAAAATGGCTGGCCAGTAAAAAGTTCAGCCATGCCTCTACTGCAGCCACACTGGTCAGTTCACAACAGATTGCCTTCCTAAAGGTCCTCAAAACCCAGCAAGGATGAATAACCCAACTCATCAGTAAGAGGAGCCCAGACAAATCACATTGTAAACATACCTTTCTCATCTCCAGACTTACTGATATATATCATACATTAATGTTTAAAATACAGATGGGGAATTGTGATACCACTTTACAGACAGTCATAAATTCATGCTTCTGAGAATTTCAACAACCATATTTTGTTCATTTGGTGACCCATCACCAAACCTGATCCAGCAATAATAAAAACAACTTCCAGGCACTTTCTGCAGCAGGGACTAATTTTCCAAGAGTACTGAAAGCCCACAGGCAAAACTCTGCCCAGTCTGACCCAATGGAAACCACCCTGGCAATGCCTTGGAAAACTCCATCCTCATCAATGGGTAATAGATACCTAGGTCGAGAGTTTGGCCCAAGTCTTTATGCCTACACCCTCACTCTCATTGGTCTGTATGCTAGTTCCCTGTGGGTTTAGGACTCTTGACTGAAGTCCCAGTTGCATTTCCATAACCTATCAACATTTTCTACTAGAAGCCGATTCATGTTCCAAGTGTTAACTAAAGTTTATCTTAAAACAACTTTCATGGAACCACAGCACTGCCACCATTTCATGATTACTTATTTTATTACTATTTAAATGCTTCTACTTGCCCAACCACCTGGATCTTTTGCTATTGACAAGCTAGATGGTATGGACGTCCAAGCTCTCTGCTTGGAACTTTGTGTCCACTTCTTTGAGAATTAGCCCTTCAGGGAGGTACATGTTTTTAGCCAAGCCCTATCCTCCTCCCTTTTCCTCCAAACCTACTTCAGGTTCCCGTATGTCTTATGGCCAAGTCAAAATGCTCTAGGATAATGATCTCTGATAACTATTTCATAAGATTTGGGGGGAATCATAATGACTATGTCTGAAACATGTCCTTGCTGCCTTAAATACGGACCTGGCTGACTAAACCTCCACTGAAGACTGAGAATTAGGCCCTTCAGTAGCTTCAGACTCTACAGTCCTCAGCATGGTCACCATCTAGGATCTCTGCCCATTGATGCTTAGCTCTACCCCTATAGATCACCTCAGGTCACATTTACCTAGTTTAGGATCTTAAAGTGCAATTAATGGCAGACAATTTTCTGAACCATCTCATGTTTAAAATCATAGGGTATATACATCAATACCATATGTACAGAAAATCATGAAATGGGGGTATGCTTGCTTGTGCTATGCTTTTGGCATATCTCCATTCTGTGTATAGATGCCTAATGCTTCTGAGCAAAAGTAAGGCTATGCTGAAAAGGAAAAAATCCCTAAAATGTTAAGACTATGCAGGGATAATTGGTGTTTCCTGGTAATGATCTGTCTTAGTTCCCTGCTTCTTGATGCTGAAGTACGTCCCCATAACGGATTCCCTGAAGTAAAATCAGTAAATCAGTATTTCCTAGTAGCCACGAAGGCTGCTCAGAACCTGAAGCACCACTGTAGTTTGCCCTAGAAAATTATGCTTTGACAACACCTAAGCCCAGCTAGGACCTTATTAGTCTTAGCCTATACACTAACAGATCATTCCACCCATCAGTGCCTCACTAACCAATTAGTGTTTGCCAGTTTTTATTTGTATTTACAAGGAGTCGTTCTTATCAATAGCTCACTATATATCCACTTCACTGCCTATCACAACAAGACCTGAATGCACATATTTCCATTGTGCCGAGAAATTCCCACTAGTATACTAGGATTGTATGAGAGTCTCTAACAGGTAGCTCTATTTGAAATTTAAGTGACTCTGGCATTATCTGCAGGTATCCTAATCTAGTGCCACCAGTTCTGTCATAAAGGACTAACCCAATGGCCTCCAGTCACTTTCCTTACTGACTCCAGTGTGGTCCTGGTATGTTGATAGGAGCATGCAATTGACTTAACCACCAATCTTTCTGTATCTTAGTGCCACAATTTTCATGGGCTTCCCAGGTGGCTCAGTGGTAAAGAATCTGCCTGCCAAATAGGAAACATGGGTTCAACCCCTGGGACAGGAAGATCCCCTGGAGAATGAAATGGCAACCCACTCCAGTGTTCTTTCCTGGGAAATCCCATGGACAGAGGAATCTAGTGGGCTAAAGTCTAGGGGATCGCAAAGCATTGGACAAGACTTAGCAACAATGACAACAACAACTTATCATTGTGTCTTCTTTATGTAAGTATACTTTTTACATATAAAAAAGTCACTTTACTTAATGCAGACTTCCCAGGTGGCACGAGTGGTAAAGAACCCACCTGTCAATGCAGGAGACGTGAGATGAGGGTTTGATCCTTGGGTAGGGAAGATCCCCTGGAGTAGGAAAAGGCTACCCACTGCAGTATTCTCACATGGAAGATTAGATGGACAGAGGAGCCTGGCGGACTACAGTCTATGGGGTCAGAGTCAGAGACGACTGAAGCAACTTAGCACACACAAACTTTAGTTTATGCAGAACACTTTCCCTCTGCATCAAAATTACCTTCTTCCCCAGATTTCATAGCCTCTCAGAACCGATAATTAAACTTGGGCTATGAAGTTCAGTTCACCTCCTACTTCTAGAAGCCACTTGTTGAGAAATTCCCGATCAGGGGCCTCTTCTACTCTGTGTGACAGAGTCCAACAGCCAGACTAAGCATATGAATAGGATGCTGGGTCTGTTCTTTACTGCCTACTAGCTAGTGACCATTTTGTTTAGCACTTCAACATGTTGTTATAGTGACATCATCCTCTTAAATTAGAATGAGTTAATTACTTAGCATAAACACAGTTACATGGATGAGTCATATACCTAAGTGAATTTCTCTGAGAGTGAAACTATTTAAAATCTATACAGAACAAGTGGCATGTATACTACTCAAAGATGAAGACTGCAGTTTTTGATATTTCAATGTTTGAAGAAGGAATTGTTAACAAGAAAATGGTTTTCATGGGCTCTAGTATATGGGGGTAGCAATTAAAGACCCATAGGACATCAGTAAACTCTCCAGAGTCTGAGAGGGGATGGTGACCAGTAGATAATTTGGCAGGGCCTTCTACAATGTGATAGAGGCAATGGGTCATTCTAATTTGTGCTATTGATGCTGCTGCTGCTACTAAGTCGCTTCAGTCGTGTCTGACTCTGTGCGACCCCAGAGACGGCAGCCCATGAGGCTCCCCTGTCCCTGGGAGTCTCCAGGCAAGAACACTGGAGTGGGTTGCCATTTCCTTCTCCCATGCCTGAAAGGGAAAAGTGGAAGTGAAGTCGCTCAGTCGTGTCCAACTCTTAGCGACCCCATGGACTGCAGCCTACCAGGCTCCTCTGTCCATGGGATTTTTCAGGCAAGAGTACTGGAGTGGGGTGCCATTTCCTTCTCCGAATTTGTGCCATTAGCCATTAAAATTGTCACCAATTCCCCCATGCTCTAACTCCATACTTTAAGATATAATCTGATGTTAATTACTTTCCCATACAAACTTTGTTACGGGGAGGAAATTGGCTAACAACTGATGTGAAGTGTTCTACCCTGCTTGACAATTAATCTTCATTAAAAGTGAATAAATTGGTATTTGGATTATACATCAATTTCTTTGGTTTTAATAGCATCAATCCTACAGATCCTAATCAACTCTGAGCACACTGGAAACAAAATAAGATTCTCACCGTGCAAAGTCAGAGTTTACAGTGTGAACTGTAGTGAATTCCCTGAAGATTTACCTCTGTAGGAGTCTTGCCTCAACAGTCTCTCTATTTTTCTCTCATTTGTCTACAACTCTAATACCATTTCTAAATACATATGTTTTTCATTTACTAAATGTACTTTCATTCATACCTTGTACCATGGTACCTGGCATAAGTAATTGATTCTTATACTACTACATAGTTCAGTCTAACCATCAGAGTATACTGCCCTGGATGAAGATACAACACATAACTGTAGACATGAGCCCCTGACACACACCTATAGACAGAGAGAAGAGTATGTGATTGACCTAAATCTCATCACCTCCATTCTGTTCCCTGGCAACATATGAGACCAATGTTGCTGCCTTCACCTCTATCCATGACAGTTAAAAACAAATATCACCCTTTTTTGAGACTCTGGAACATCTTCACCCAGCATCATCTTGCCTTTGACCATAATAGTCATCACTGAACAAAATATAAAATTTAAGATACACAAACATGTTGGCAAAATATAACACTTTATGCCTTTTAGAGAGCTCTGGAAGTTCGTGTTACATCTGTTCAGTTCAGTTCAGTCACTCAGTCGTGTCTGACTCTTCGAGACCCCATGAATTGCAGCACACCAGGACTCCCTGTCCATCACCAACTCCCGGAGTTCACCCAGCCTCACATCCATCGAGTCAGTGATGCCATCCAGCCATCCCATCCTCTGTCGTCCCCTTCTCCTCCTGCCCCCAATCCCTCCCAGCAGCAGAGTCTTTTCCAATGAGTCAACTCTTCGCATGAGGTGGCCAGAGTACTGGAGTTTCAGCCTCTGCATCATTCCTTCCAAAGAAATCCCAGGACTGATCTCTTTCAGAATGGACTGGTTGGATCTGAGTCTTCTCCAACACCACAGTTCAAAAGCATCTATTCTTCGGCTCTCAGCCTTCTTCACAGTCCAACTCTCACATCCATACATGACCACAGGAAAAACCATAGCCTTGAGTAGATGGACCTTTGTTGCCAAAGTAATGTCTCTGATTTTTAATATGCTATCTAGGTTGATCATAATTTGCCTTCCAAGGAGCAAGCATCTTTTAGTTTCATGGCTGTAATCACCATACACAGTGATTTTGGAGCCCAAAAAAATAAAGTCTGACACTGTTTCCACTGTTTCCCCATCTATTTCCCATGAAGTGATGGGACCAGATGCCATGATCTTCATTTTCTGAATGCTGAGCTTTAAGCCAACTTTTTCACTCTCCACCTCCTAAATTGATGGCCATACCTTCTTACCTCACTATGAATCTTCCTTCAGGTCTCACTTGGCCAGGAAAATGGAACAAACACTAGATGGATTATAGTGTCAAGAATCTTTGTGCAAGAGCCACTACTCATACTTTACAAACAAAAGTCCTGAAAGTGAGTTACACAATTTAGTAGAATCAGTAGTACTACCTTAGTATCAGGACCACAATTTCAAGCAATTAATTGCTTCTATTACTTTGAGTTCAGTTCAGTTCAGTCACTCAGTTGTGTCTGAATATGTGCAACCCCATGGACCACAGGACGCTAGGCCTCCCTGTCCATCACCAACTCCCAGAGTTTACCCAAACTCATGTCCATAAAATCAGTAATGCCATCCAACCATCTTATCCTCTGTCATCCCCTTCTCCTCTCACCTTCAATCTTTCCCATCATCAGGGTCTATTCATATGAGTCAGCACTTTGCATCAGGTGGCCAAAGTATTAGAGTTTCACCTTCAACATCAGTCCTTCCAAGGAATACTCAGGACTGATCTCCTTTAGGATGAACTGGGTAGACCTCCTTCCAGTCCAAGGGACTCTCCAAATCTCCAATAAGGGACACTCTCTTTTTCAAGTCCAAGAGTCTTCTCCAACACCACAGTTCAAAAGCATCAATTCTTTGGTGCTCAACTTTCTTTATGGTCCAACTCTCACATCCATACATGACTACTGGAAAAGCCAAAGCCTTGACTAGATAGACCTTTGTTGGCAAAGTAACGTCTCTGCTTTTTTAATATGCTGTCTAGGTTGGTCATAACTTTACTCGCAAGGAGTATGCGTCTTTTAATTTCATGGTCGCAGTCACCATCTCTAGTTATTTTGGAGCCCCAAAAATAAACTCAGCCACTGTTTCCCCATCTATTTGCCATGAAGTGATGGGACCGGATGCCATGATCTTTGTTTTCTGAATGTTGAGCTTTAAGGCAACTTTTTCACTCTCCTGTTTCACTTTCCTCATGAGGCTCTTTAGTTCTTCTTCACTTTCTGCCATAAGGGTAATGTCATCTGCACATCTGAGGTTATTGGCATTTCTCCTAGGAATCTTGATTCCAGCTTGTGCTTCCTCTAGCCCAGTGTTTCTCATGATGTACTCTGCATATACATTAAATAAGCAGGGTGGCAATAAACAGCCTTTATGTACTCCTTTTCCTATTTGGAACCAGTCTGTTTTTCCATGTGCAGTTTTAACTGTTGCTTCCTGACCTGTATATAGGTTTCTCAAGAGGCAGGTCAGGTGGTCTAGTATTCTCATCTCTTTCAGAATTTTCCACAGTTTGTGGTGATCCACACAGTCAAAGGCTTTGGCATAGGCAATAAAGCAGAAATAGACATTTTTCTGGAACTCTTGCTTTTTCAATGATCCAGCGGATTTTGGCAATTTGACCTCTGCTTCCTCTGCCTTTTCTCAAACCAGCTTGAACATCTGGAAGCTCCCGGTTCACGTGTTGCTGAAGCCTGGCTTGGAGAACTTTGAGCATTACTTTACTAGCATGTGAGAGGAGTGCAACTGTCTGCTTTATTGACTATGCCAAAGCCTTTCACTGTGTGAAACACAATAAACTGTAGAAAATTCTGAAAGAGATGGGAATACAAGACCACCTTACCTGCCTCTTGAGAAACCTGTATACAGGTCAAGAAGCAACAGTTAGAATTGGACATGAAACAACAGACTGGTTCCAAATAGGAAAAGGAGTATGTCGAGGCAGCATATTGTCACCCTGCTTATTTAACTTATATGCAGAGTACATCATGAGAAACTCTGGGCTAGAAGAAGCACAAGCTGGAGTCAAGACTGCTGGGAGAAATATCACTAACCTCAGATGTGCAGATGACACCACCCTTATGGCAGAAAGTGAAGAAAACTAAAGAGCCTCGTGATGAAAGTGAAAGAGGAGGGTGAAAAAGCTGGCTTAAAGCTCAACATTCAAAAAACAAATATGATGGCATCTGTTCCCATCACTTCATGGCAAATAGATAGGGAAACAGTGGAAACAGTAGCTGACTTTATTTTTCTGGGCTACAAAATCACTGTGTATGGTGATTACAGCCATGAAACTAAAAGATGCTTGCTCCTTGGAAGGCAAATTATGATCAACCTAGACAGCATATTAAAAATCAGAGACATTACTTTGGCAACAAAGGTCCGTCTACTCAAGGCTATGGTTTTTCCAGTAGTCATGTACGGATATGAGAGTTGGACTATAAAGAAAGGTGAGCGCCTAAGAATTGATGCTTTTGAACTGTGGTGATGGAGAAGACTCTTGAGAGTCCCTTGGACTGTAAGGAGATCTAACCAGTCCATTCTAAATGAGATCAGTCCTGGGTGTTCTTTGGAGTCACTGATGTTGAAGCTGAAACTCCAATACTTTCGCCACCTGATGCAGAGAGCTGACTCATTTGAAAAGATCCTGATGCTGGGAAAGATTGAGGGCAGGAGGAGAAGGGGACGACAGATGGTTGGATAGCATCACTGACACAATGGACATGGGTTTGGGTGGACTCTGGGAGTTGGTGATGGACAGGGAGGCCTGGTGTGCTGTGGTTCATGGGGTCGCAGAGGGTCAGACATGACTGAGAGACTGAACTGAACTGAACGTAAAAATTAATGATAAATTGTTGTTGTCAATGTTTAGTTCCTAAGTCATGTCCAACTCTTTGTGACCCCATGGACTGTAGCCCACCAAGTTCCTATATCTCTGGGATTTCCCAGGCAAGAATACTGAAGGGGGATGACATTTCTTCCTCAGTGCATCTTCCTGACCCAGGGATTGAACTCCTGTCTCCTACTTGGTAGGCAGATTCTTAACCATGGTGATACCTGGGATGTCCGTGATAAATTGTGGCACTAAGATAAAGAAAGATTGGTGGTTACATCAATTGAATGCTCCTATCAACATACCAGGACCACATTGGAGTCAGTAAGGAAAGTGACTGGAGGCCATTGGGTTAGTCCTTTATGACAGAATCGGTGGGCTAGATCAGGATACCTGCAGGTAATGCCAGAGTCACTTAAATTTCAAACAGAGTTACCTGATAGAGGCTCTCAAATAATACCAGTACACTTGTGGGAATTTCTCAGCGCAGGGGAAATATGTGCATTCAGGTTTCCTTGTTGTGAGAGCGTATGCAGTAAGGTGGATATATAGCAAGCTATTGATAGAGAGACTACTTGCAAATACAAATAAGAATTGGCACAGTGGTTAGTGAGGCACTGATAGGTGAAAATATCTGTTTGTTAGTGCTTTAAGCTAAGGGTAATAAGGTCCTAGTTGGGTTTAGGTATTGTCCAACCATAATTTTCTAGGACAAACTACAGTGGCGCTTCAAGTCCTGAGTGGCCTTGCTGGATGCTAGGAAATACTGATTTACTAATATTACATCAGGGAAGCCATTTTACCAGAATACACCAATTATCACTGCATTTCCTTAACATTTTAGGGATTTTTCCTTTTCAGCCTAGCCCTGCTTTTGTTCAGTATCATTAGGAATCCATACGGAGAGTGGAGCTATGCCAAAAGCATAGCACAAACCATCATACCCTCATTTTATGAGTTTTATGGACAGATGGCGTTGATGTATGTGTGCTGTATGTTTAGTCGCGTCCAACTCTTTGCGACCCCGTGGTCTGTAGCCCCCAGGCTCCTCCATTTACGGGAATTCCCCAGGGAAGAATACTGGAGTGGGTTGCCATGCCCTGCTCCAGGGGATCTTCCCAACCCAGGGATCGAACCAAGATCTCCCACATTGCAAGAAGATTCTTTACTGTCTGAGCCAACAGCGAAGCCCATTGATGTATATACTCCAGGATTTTAAACATGAGATGGTTCAGAAAATTGTCTGCCATTAACTACTCTTTAAGGTCCTCAACTAGTTAAAGGGTCCCCACAGGTTATCTATAGGGGTAGAGCTTAGCATCAGGGGGCAGAGATCCTAGATCATGCTGAGGCCTCTAGAGTCAGAAACTACTGAAGGGCCTGATCCTCAGTCTTCAGGGAGATTTAGTCAGCCAGGTCCCCTATATAAGGAAGCAAGGACATGCTTCAGACATAGTCACTATGATGTAACACATTCCCCAACTCTCACTAAATAGTTATCAGAGGTCATCATCCTAGAGCATTTTGACTTGGCCATAAGACATGCTGGAACCTGAAGTAGGTTTGAAGCAATAGGGAGGAGGCTAGGGCTTGGCTAAAAACATGTACCAACCTGAAGGGCTCAAAGAAGTGTACCCAAAGTTCCAAGCAGAGCACTGGGAGGTCAATACCATCTAGTTTGTCAATAGCAAGAGTTTTGGGTGGTTGGGCAAGCAGAAGCATTTAAATAGTAATAAAATAAATTATCATATGAAACGGTGGCAGAAAGGTGTTTCCATGAAAGTTGGTTTATTTTAAGGTAGAACTAGTCAACAGGTGGATCAGGATTCAGCTTCTAGTAGAAAATGTTGGTAGGATGTGGAAATGCAACTGGGACTTCAGCCAAAAGTCCTAAAAAAACAGGGAACTAGCAAACAGACCCATGAGAGTGAGGGTGAGAGGCTTGGGGCCAAGTGTAGGCACAAAAACTAGGGCCACAAAACTCAACCCCGGTGTCTATTACCCATTGGTGAGGATGAAGTCTTCCAGTGCACTGTCTGGGTGGTTTCCATTGGGTCCGAATGAGCAGAGTTTTTCCTTCAGGCTTTCAGTACTCTTGGAAAGTTAGTCCCAGGTGCAGAAAGTGCATGGAAGTTGTTTTCATCATTGTTGGATCATGTTTGGTGATGGGTCAGCAAATGAACAAGATCTGGTTGTTGAAATTCTCAGAAGCATGAATTTATGACTGTCTGTTAAGTGGTATCACAGTTCCCCACCTGTATTTTAAACGTTAATGCAGGATATAAGTCAGTAAGGCTGGAGGTGAGAGAGTATGTTAACAATGTGACTTGCCTGGGTTCCTCTTACTGATGAGTTGGGTTATTCATGTTTGCTGGGGCTTGAGAGCTTTTGGCAAGGCAATCTATTGTGAACTGACTAGTGTGGCTGCAGTAGAGGCATGCCTGAATTTTTTGCTGGTGGGCTCTTTTGATTGGAGTGAGAGGTGGCTCGCTTCCTTGCAGCTGTATAAGGTCTTCGTTGGGTGCTGGCTGTGTGCGGTTGGAGAAGCTTGGTAGAAGCTCTGGCTGGTTACTACATTTCTTGCCCAACTGAATACACTGAGTTATGACAAGGTCTGGGATATTGTCCATCAGATCTGGGCCACTAACTTCATCCTGAATGGGGTCAGCTAGTTCTTCTTGGAAATGATCACTCTGACTGGATTCATCATATCTTAGATTCTCAGGGAGGAGCTGAAAAGTAGTGTCATCCTGCTGAGAGACGTTGTCCTCTTTGTCAATCTTAGTATTCACCAGGGGGTTCATTTTCTGTTTTGTGGGCTCACCAAATGACTGCGGTACTCAAGAAGAAATTTCTCATACTGCTTCAACAGAGCAATAGGGTAGGAGGTGATTCTGAGTAACTCTCGAATGTATCTTCTGGAATGAAATGGGACTAGGCAGAATTGAGTACCAGAACTGGATACCAGTGGGCAGACAGTGGTTTTGCTCTGTGATCAGAGGGACAGCGTCATGAGCAAGTAGCCAAAGCTGTTAGCTATTAGGTCACAAGGGTGTGCTGAGAGCTCAGAAATGCTCAAAACTGTTATCCACCATTCAATGTTGCCTCTTCTTTAGGAAAATGCCAATATTATCCCCATTTAGAAGAAATGAATTACCTGAAGACACACAGAAGATTTGGAATTAAGAAGACAAAGGAAACAGTTATAGTAGATTACTTTCATCATTCCTTTGATAATATAGGGGCATTTTGCGCTCAGACTAAGCCTGTGGTTCCAAATTTTCCTTCTTTATAAGAGACTCAAACAAGTTTACAATCCAAACTGATCTTAGAAATCATCCAGACCACATTCATACTTTCACAGAGAAGAAAACCAGGCTCAGAGAGGTAAAAATATTTACCCAAGGACACACAACAAGTTAATATCAGAGGTGTCATGTTCATCAGGACTGCTGTCCAAAACAGCACTGCCTCTGGGACTCCAACTGTGCTTACATTAATTTGGCATAATGACAGTTCTTGGCCCTGGCTACGCCAAAAATTCTCAGGGAACAAGTAGCTTTGGCATCTCTAGGGAGGTTGGAAATACAGACCCTAAGACCCCATCCCAGACCTACTGGATGAATATTCCATTTTAACAAGATTCTCTAGGTGATGTGAGTGTTCACTGACGTTTGAGAAGTGCTGCTCTAGAGAACACTCAGTCAGAAATGGAATACTTACTCGTTGAACTGGATCCTCAGTGCTCCAACCATAGTCTGCAGTGCTGTGGGGATCTGATTACTGTGCTGGTTGTTAATGTATTTTTTCTGGCTTTCTAGTTGGTCTCTGAGGTCACAACCGTTGCCATGGAGATGATTAAGCCATCACAGGCAAGATGAAGAGGTGAGATTGAGAACCTAGGCAACAAGAACAAAATATTCTTAAAGTAATAAAGTTCAAAATGTTCAGTTTTCCCTACATTGATAACAAGAGTTAAGAAAGCAGGAGACACTTAAAACACACCCCAATAATTTGTATATTGGTTGAACTTCTCTGATACATATTTAATTCCCCTTATTGTCCTTTCCTTGTGCTATGCAGCATGTAAATTGTCCCTTTGTGGGCAAAAAAATGTGTATCACTGAATGCAAGATTTGATTCCCTCGGTTTTATTTGATGGCACCTCCTCTCTAGACCTATGGAAGGTATTATTGGAAGAATTAATTAATTGAACATTGCTGGCAGAAACTTGGGCTGGAAACTTGCCCAAATCATCAGTTGGATGCTTTGACTGAAGACTTGTTTGCTACTCAGTTTTCTCTTTTATGTATTAAGAATGACTATTCTGTCTACCTAAAAGGGGTGTTGTGATGAAACAATGAATGTTGTTGTTAATGAGACAACAATGGTAGAATAATTATTGTTAATGAAACAGTAGATGGGTGCTCTGAGTAGCAACTAAAAATGAGTGATTTGCTTCCAAGTTTGTTCCAATGTACGTGTACAATGCCAATGGTGAGAATCTTCCCTCATTGCATAATACTGAAGTAGGAAGAAACTGTCATACATCCTTTCTTCTCTAACATATCCCACCTATCTATTTTCCTATTTACCTTTCAGAGATCTTTCACTTTCCAGGACCATCCATGAGTTTCTTACTGCCTACCCAGCTAGGTGTCAACTAATAAAAGATGTTAATTAATTATTGAAGGTTAACGATTGACCTTTATCAAGGCATTCGGGTTTTTTCCCCTCAAATTTAATGTGTATAAGAATCTTTTTGGTCCCAGTCTCTAGCAATTTTGATTCAGTGAGTCTGGAGTGGATACCTGGAACCTGTACCAGTGTGGTAGCAGACTTGTTTAGCTGGTGAAAGTGAAAGTGAATTCGTTCAGTCGTGTCCGACTCTTTGCGACCCCATGGACTGTAACCTATCAGGCTCCTCCGTCCATGGGATTTTCCAGGCAAGAATGCTGGCGTGGATTGCCATTTCCTTCTCCAGGGGATCTTCCCGACCCAGGAATCGAACCCAGGTCTCCCGCATTGCAGGCGGATGCTTTACCTACCGTCTGAGCCACCAGGGAAGCCCTAAAAGCCGTACACACAAACATCAGGGAATAAAGCCATATTAGCGCGTCTCAGAGAAGTAGGGATGGGGAGATGATATTTCAAAGACGTAGGGATGGGGAGGTGACATTTGTAGGTAGGAGGCTGACCCTCAAATGACATGAAATAGGTGGTAGCCTATTCTACCTCCATATAGAGCTCACAAAGAGCCCTCACTGTCCTTAAGAACTGTTCTTCTCTCCCTGATAGTAGAGAGCAAGAGTTCAGCATGGAGGTTCTCGAGTCATACTGACCTGGGTGCAAACCCTGGCTTTCCAAAAACTGAACGACTCAGGACAAGTTGTTTAACCTCTCTGATAATCAGTTGCAAAATTTAAAATGGAGATGATTTTAATACCTGCCTCACGGTGTCATGAGGATTAAATGAGATGAAAAGAGATTAGCAAAGCTCCATGCAGATGGCAAATGCTCCATAAATGTTAGCTATCATTATTCTAGGCCCATAGTCTGTGTTTTAGAATATAAATTATTTTCAGACTTCAGAATGTAACACAGAGTATGTAGTTTATTATATAACACTCCCAATAGTATCTGGGAGAACGTCTCATAATTTATCCTTTAACATTTCTGCAAGAAAAATGTCTAAATATTCCAAGAATAAGTTCATTTTAGTTCAGGTCAGGTTTTTGTGCCAAATGAGTTTTGGCACCAAATTAATTTAAAAAAAGTAGCTTCTGTTGTATACAGCATTCATTTCAGAATGGAAGATAAGTGTTTGTGCACCTCTACCACACTCTTTTGGGGGAGATGAACAATTATTACTTTTCCTTCTCTGTCCCTGCTTTCTGCCCTTTCTACCCTCAGAAATTCTTCTGTTAAAATCTCCAGTTTCTTTACAGAATTATGTATTCAAAATGACAAATCATTTAATGTTTCCTAATTAGTGTGGCACTGGTGAAACACTTGCTAAAACTGTAAGCATTAACCCAAATGCAAATCATACAATGGCACTGTTGTCAATGGTAATTGCCTAAACTCTCCCAAAACCTACCTTGCCATATCATTTCGGAAATTGCTCTCCTTTCAGAAGTCAATGGCCTTCTATTGAATTGTCCCAGCAGATCCTCAGGAGTCAGCTGACAGTCTGGCAGAGTTCCAGACCACAGTCTTTTGGAGATGAAGTGGAAACAGAGTTCATAACTCAAATGAACAGGCTTGAGGGATCCACCTTCTGAGCCTGGATCAGGTCTGATAGAAAACTACACATGCTTAAACTTTTCTTTAATCAGTATGAGTATCAACTACGAAAACAACAGCGTGAAAATAGGCTTAGTGCACTATTGCAGGTCACTTGGATATTTGTCTTCAGTTTGACCTTAAGCCATAGTTAAGAGAGTCCCCAGACGAAAAAATTGCACCACTCTGGGGTTCACTAAGACTCCTTTTGGAGAAGGACCTGCTGTAACCTGCTGCATTTAAGAGATCTTTGAGACCTCACCCTGTTATATTTTCAAGCTGTTCTACATAACCAATTGGAGGAGACACTTTGAACTAGGGTTATTCTAAGGGGTGCCAGTATAGGAGCTAAATGTGAACATATTATTCGTTCAGTTGTGTCCAACTTTTGGTGACCCCATGGGCTATAGTCTGCCAGACTCCTCTGTCCATGGAATTCTCCAGGCAAGAATACTAGAGTGGGTAACCATTCCCTTCTATAGGAGATCTTCCTGACCCAGGATCAAACCTGGCTCTCCTGCCTTCTAGGCAGATGTTTACCATCTGGGCTACCAGGGAAACCCATAGGAGCTAAACTGATACACAAATAACCCTCATAAGGTAACCATAGGGGCATACTGTTTGGAATTATCTGAAGACTTGGCTGTGACCCCAGCTCTGCCACCATCTTTACTGACAAACTTGGGCAAGCTACTTCGTCTCTCTGGGTCAGTTTCTGAATCTGCATAATGAAAGGACAGGTTTCTCAAAGTTTATCAAGATAAGATATCACGATTCACAAGGGTTATCAGGAGGCCTAGGAATCTGTATTTTTATGTTGCAGTTCAGTTCAGTTGCTCAGTTGTGTCCGATTCTTTTCGACCCCATGGACTGCATCATGCCAGGCCTCCATGTCCATCAACAACTCATGGAGTTTACGCAAACTTATGTCTATTGAGTCAGTGATGCCATCCAACCATCTCATCTTCTGTTGTCCCCTTCTCCTCCTACCTTCTATCTTTCCGAGCATCAGGGTCTTTTCAAATGATTCAGTTCTTCGCACCAGGTGGCCAAAGTATTGGAGTTTCAGCTTCAGCATAGGTCCTTCCAATGAACATTCAGGACTAATTTCCTTTAGGATGGACTGGTTGGATCTCCTTGCAGTCCAAGACACTCTCAAGAGTCTACTCCGACACCACAGTTCAAAAGCATCAGTTCTTCGGTGCTCAGCTTTCTTTATAGTCCAACTCTCACATCCATACATGACTACTGGAAAAACCACAGCCTTTACTAGATGGAACTTTGATCGCCAAGTAATGTCTCTGCTTTCTATTTGTTTATTTTTTTAATTTATTTATTTTAATTGGAGGCTAGTTACTGTACTGTATTGTAGTAGTTTGTGCCATACATTGACATGAATCAGCCACGGACGTACATGTGTTCCCCATCCTGAACCCCCCTCCCACCTCGCTCCCCAGCCCATCCCTCTGGATCATCTCAGTGCACCAGCCCTGAGCACCCTGTCTCATGCATTAAACCTGGACTGGCGATCTGTTTCACATATGATAATATTCATGTTTCAATGCTATTCTCTCAAAGCATCCCACCCTCGCCTTCTCCCACAGAGTCCAAAAGACTGTTCTATACATCTGTGTCTCTTTTGCTGTCTCACTATAGGGTTATCATTACCGTCTTTCTAAATTCCATATATATTGTCTCTGCTTTGTAATATGCTCTCTAGGTTGGTCATAACTTTTCTTCCAAAGAGTAAGCATCTTTGAATTTCATGGCTGCAGTCATGATCTGCAGTGATTTTAGAGACCATAAAAATAAAGTCTGCCACTGTTTCCACTCTTTCTCCATCTGTGCCATGAAGTGATGGGACCTCCCCTCTTCCACTTTCATCAAGAGGCTCTTTAGTTCTTCTTCATTTTCTGTCATAAGGGTGGTGTCATCTGCATATCTGAGGCTATTGTTATTTTTCCTGGCAATCTTGATTGTAACTTGTGCTTCATCCAGCCCAGTGTTTCTCATGATGTACTCTGCATATAAGTTCAGTAAGCAGGGTGACAATATACAGCCTTGACATACTCCTTTCCCTATTAGTTCTAACTGTTGCGTCCTGACCCGCATACAGATTTCTTAAGAGGCAGCTCAGGTGGTCTGATATCCCCATATCTTTAAGAATTTTCCACAGTTTGTGGTGATCCACACCGTCAAAGGCTTTGGCATAGTCAATAAAGCAGAAATAGATGTTTTTCTGGGACTCTCTTTTTTTTTTTTTTTTTCCCGATAATCCAATGGATGTTGGCAATTTGATCTCTGGTTCCTATGCCTTTTCTAAAACCAGCTAGAATATCTGGAATTTCACAGTTCATGTACCATTGAAGCCTGGCTTGGAGAATTTTGACCATTATTTTACTAGCGTATGAGATGAGTGCAATTGTACGGTAGTTTGAACATTCTTTGGCATTGCCTTTTTTTTGGGATTTGGAATGAAAACTGACCTTTTCCATTTTTATGTTTGTGTATTCCAAAATTATTCTGTGATCAGAGGTCTTCAGATTTTACCTTGGCAATATTTGATGACTGCTTATTGCAAAATTCAGATGTAAGTTGAAGAAAGTATGGAAAACCACTAGACCATTCAAATAAGACCTAATCAAATTCCTTATGATTATAGAGTAGAAGTGACAAATAGATCCAAGAGATTAGATCTGACAGAGTGGCTGAAGAACTATGGATAGAGGTTCGTGTCATTTCAAGGTAGGTGGTGATCAGGACATCCACCAAAAGAAGAAATGCAAAAACACAAAATGGTTGTCTGAGGAGGCCTTACAAATATCTGAGAAAAGAAGAGAAGCAAAAGGCAAGTGAGAAAGGCAAAATATATCCATCTGAATGCAGAGTTCCAAAGAATAGCAAGCAGAGCTAAAAAGGTCTTCCTCAGTGATCAATGTAAAGAATTAAAGGAAAAAAAAAAAATAGAATGGGAAAGGCTAGAAATCTCTTCAAGAGAATTATAAATACAAAGGGAACATTTCATGCAAAGATGGACACAATAAAGAGCAGACAGTATGGACCTAACAGAAGCAGAAAATACTAAGAAGAGGTGGCAAGAATACACAGAAGAGCTATACAATAAAGATAGTAATGACCAGATAACCACAATGGGGTTATCACTCACCTAGAGCCAGACATCCTGGAATGTGAAATCAAGTGGGCCTTAGGAAGCATCACTATGAACGAAGCTAGTGGAGGTGAAGGAATCCAGTGGAACTAGTTCAAGTCCTACAAGATGATGCGGTGAAAGTGCTGCACTCAATATGCCAGCAAATTTGGAAAACTCAGCAGTGGCCACAGGACTGGAAAAGGTCAGTTTTCATTCCAATCCCAAAGAAACACAGTGCCAAAGACTGTTCAAACTACCACACATTTGCACCATCTCACATGCTAGTAAAGTAATGCTCAAAATTCTCTAATTGAGGCTTCAATAGTACATAAACTGAGAACCTCCAGATATTCAAGTTGGATTTAGAAAAAGCAGAGGAACCAGAGATCAAACTGCCAACATCCGTTGAATCATAGAAGAAGCAAAAGAGTTCCACAAAAACATCTACTTCTGCTTTACTGACTATGCCAAAGCCTCTGACTGTGTGGATCACAACAAATTGTGGAAAATTCTTCTACAATGAGTATACCAGAGAGATGAAAATACCAGACCACCTTACCTGCCTCCTGAGAAATCTGTATGTAGGTCAAGAAGCAACAGTTAGAACCAGACATTGAATAACAGACTGGTTCCAAATTGGGAAAGGAGTACGTCAAGGATATATATTGTCACCGTGCTTATTTAACTTATATACAGAGTCCATCATGCGAAATGCCAGGCTGGATGAAGCACAAGCTGGCCAAGAGAAATATTAGTAACTTCGGATATGCAGATGACACCACCCTTAGGCAGAAAGCGAAGAGGAACTAAAGAGCCTCTGAATGAAATTGAAAGAGGTGAGTGAAAAAGCTGGCTTAAAACTCAATATTCAGAAAATTAGGATCATGGCATCTGGTCCCACTGCTTCATGGCATATAGATGGAGAGATAATGGACACAGTGAAAGACTTTATTTTCATGGTCTCCAAAATCACTGCAGATGGTGACTGTGGCCATGAAATTAAAAGATGCTTGCTCCTTGGAAGAAAAGCTGTGATAAACCTAGACAACATATTAAAAGGTAGAGACATTACTTTGCCAACAAAGGTCCATCTATTCGATCTACGGTTTTTCCTTAGTCATGTATGGATATGAGAGTTGTAACATAAAGAAAACTGAACACCAAAGAATTGATGCTTTTGTTCCGGGAGCCGGTGAGGCATTCCACTCGTGACAAAGGTCATGAGGAAGGAGGCTCGGCATACTCGAAGGCGGGATTGAGCCTCAGGAGTCCGCCCGGATATTCTCGAGCATTTTCCCCCCAAAAAACCAGAGTCTGCCTACTTTATTGCTTTGTGCTCTCACCTCTGACTTTACTGGGGGCTGTCCCCTACCACCATCTCACTCTCTCTGTCAAAGAGTTAACTTACAGCCCCAATTAATAAAGTTCCTGGGCAATTAGGAGTGTTTAAATCCAAACCCCTCAGATGGCTCTCTAACTCACCTGACAAGTTTACCCTGACTCCTACAGCTATGCATATGATTGTTTACAGTCTCCCAGCCTCGAGAGGCACGGGAAGCTTAAGATATTCAAATAGCTTAGAGCCTCTCAGAGTTAGAAACTGTCAGAATAAGACTAGTAAAGGATTTCATTGATGAGCCAATACTTGCTGCCAAGTTTTCACATCCCCTGAATTGTATCCTTGAATGTGTATTAATTAATATAGTTGGTATATAGAAAAAATAAGTAGTGGCCTTGGTGTTAGTAACTTTAGACCCTTAAGGTAATAAATTCTTTTCTTTGTTGTAAACCCATTACACATCCGCCCTATAGGAATGCAATTTTATCTTCGGAAGATGGCGCCAAACCTTAAAATAATTACTCTTAGAGAAAATAAGTCTTTGTTGATAAGTCCTTGTCAAGAGTCATAAAATGTTAGTAGGCCTTCTGGCCAGAAGATGATGTAAATCACCCAAACCATTTGTATACGATAAATTTGCAGGAAAGAAACCCTGGTTTTTGATAAGAATCAAAGACTGCTGACTTTGCATCCCCTATCATCCTCTATGTGTAACTTAGGGTATATAAGCCCCTGTTAAAAATAAAGCTACGGGCCTTGCTCCCCAACGCTTGGTCTCCCCATGTCATTCTTCCCTTTAACTTCCAGCTGAGTCTCCATCTGGAGCGCGGAACCCACCATGCTTACTAATTATGCCTGGGCTTCTAAGACCCACTCGAGAAGGTGTCTAGGGTGGGGCACCTTCCGCTATTCGAGAGGGCGCCTGCGGCCTACGTAAGTGGTGCAAACTTCTTGTCTTGAAGTTTTATTGGTCTCCCGCGTAAACCAAGCTACTCAGCCTCTTTTCTCCACTGAATTTTCCTACTGAGCTATCCTCATTCTATTACTCTTTATATCTCTAATTACCATTTGAATAGGTCGCCGACGCCGTCTCCCCTTCGAATTCCCTGGATCAGCCGGGGCTGGTCCCCGGCACTTTTGAACAGTGGTGTTGGATAACACTCTTGAGAGTCCCTTGGGCTGCAAGGAGATCAAATCAGTGAATCTTAAAGGTAATCGGTTCAGTTCAGTCACTCAGTCACTCTTTGCGACCCAATGGACTGCAACACGCCGGGCTTCCCTCTCCATCACCAACTCCTGGAGCTTACTCAAACTCGTCCACTGAATCAGTGATGCCATCCAACCATCTCATCCTCTATCACCCCCTTCTCCTCCGGCCTTCAATCTGTCCCAACATGAGTCTTTTCCAATGAGTCAGTTCTTTGCATCAGGTGGCCAAATGTTTGAAATCAATCCTGAATATTCATAGGAAGGACTGATTCTTAAACTGCAATACTTTGGCCATCTGATGGGAAGAAGTGTCAGAGTTGGACACTTCTGAGTGCCTGAACTAAACTGAACTGCCCACAGAAAACTCCTATATTTATCAGAGTTTTTCAAATTTCAGGATACATCAGAATCCCTGGAAATTTTAACATTCAGATATTTGGGTCTCAACTCTAGGCAGTGTGAATTAATGGATCTAGGATGAGACTAGATAATTTGCATTCCAATCACATTCCATAGATAATGTTGATGTGGAAGTTTCCCCATCAGCACTTTCCAAAACACTCTAGGCTGAGAATTCTCAAAACACCCTTTCTGCTTTGGCACTCTCTTGATTTTTTTATGTAGAATGTATCTGACTCCAAAAATGGCCCCTGAGATGTGTGAGATGTGGATTGCTTCCTTCCTAGTGTCTATTTGAGGCTACATGGTCACCTCTAAACAGTGGGCTAGAACAGACCTGGCTCAGGCTTGGGACATGTAGCTGGCTCAGAGGCAAGAGAGAGGATAGGAGTTGAGTTAACCCTGCTTGGAGTTATGCACTATTTCACTCTGCTCTGTAAGTTAATGAGGTAGAAAAGCCATCCTGATATCCTCATATCAGATGTAGAACAGTCCAGCTGAGATCAATTTGCCCATTGCTATGGCTCAGATCAGACCTCACAGCTTCCTTTAAGCTTTAATCTTCCTCTGGCTCAGTTGGACCCATGGCCTAGCTGCTTATAAAGTTCAACACATCATGAACACTCTCTCCAATATTCCCTTTCAGCTTCCCAGTTTTCCTTCCTAATGTGCACAATGGTATTAAGGAGCTTCAGCAGCTTTCCTGCTCAATGGACCTGTTTAACATTCCTCTTAATGTCATGTTTCCCAGTCTCCTCCATCACTTACCTTGTCTCCTTTGCCTACTCTCTGCTGGCAGCCACATCGCATGTCTGAATGATTCTGCTCAGTCACCATCCAGAATAACATTGTCTCTGCAATACTTGTCCAATAACATGGGCCCCACAATACACGACCCTTTTGCACACTGTTCTTTTCTCTCAGTCCAACACAGAAGGAGGCCTAGAAACACTAGGAGAGTTTTTTTCTTTTTTAAGTAAGGTAAGGATCTGGATGCTGGGTGGATGGCAAGGCGATCTGCCATTGCTGCTAAGTCGCTTCAGTCATGTCCAACTCTGTGCGACCCCATAGATGGCAGCCCACCAGGCTCTGCCATCCCTGGGATTCTCCAGGCAAGAACACTGGAGTGGGTTGCCATTTCCTTCTCCAATGCATGAAAGTGAAAAGTGAAAGTGAAGTCACTCAGTCGTGTCCAACTCTTCCTGACCCCATGGGCTGCAGCCTACCAGGCTCCTCCGTCCATGGGATTTTCCAGGCAAGAGTACTGGAGTGGGTTGCCATTGCCTTAGGCAGACATCATATCACTAGGGTTGAATGCAGAGCATTACATGGAGTCAAGAAGAAATCACAAAGACAGATTCTATTGCTTCTTGGTTATACTTGCCAATTTGATTCAGGCCCTGAGGGATTCCCACATTGCTATGGGAGGTAAATGAAGACATTAGGGAAAGTATCCATGTTCTGGAGGTTTTACAACTCCTAAAGATCAAGTGTGCTGCTACTTATAGCTCATAAGAGATGTTACAACATATGGCAGATAACCTTTGTAGCAGACTGGGTCTCAGTCTCTTGTCAGACCTTCAAGTGCTAAAGACATGGCAGGCTTCTGACACACTGTAAATGCAGAGAGTTTCACTTGTATTTGGTAAGATTAGGAAGGACAAGTTCTGCATTCCTTTAGTAGTACCCAACATTTTGTGGGTCTCTAGGGGTTATAACACTTACGATTTCTTGAGTACCCAATTTATGCCAACTATATACTCTGATTAGTACTGACTATCTGGAGCTGTGTGTAAGAGAATTCTGAGCCTGTGACTTGCTTCTCTGGTAGAATGTTGTGAAGGACTGTTTATGTCTGCTGTGGGCTCTGGAGCAATAACTGCACCATGCTGAACAAGAATTTGTTACCTCTCTCCTAGACCTTATAATCCTCACAGTGGTCTTACAAAGTAGGTATGATTATTTGCATTCTACATGTATGGAAACCAAGCCCTTACCTCCACTTAAGACCATGTAGTCATGCCCACTCCTGCTTTTAATCTCTCTCTCCCTTCACCTAAAACCCCTCTTCTTCCCATGTTCAGTTTAAGTTCAGTCTCCTCAATACAGTCTCATCTGTCTCCCCTGGGGCTTCCCCGGTGGCTCAGTGGTTAAAAATTCCCCTGCAGTGCAAGAGACACGGGAAACCTTGGCTCGATCACCTGGCAGGTCAGGTGGTCTGATATTCCCATATCTTTAAGAATTTTCCACAGTTTGTGGTGATCCACACCGTCAAAGGCTTTGGCATAGTCAATAAAGCAGAAATAGATGTTTTTATGGGACTCTCTTGTTTTTTTTTCGATAATCCAATGGATGTTGGCAATTTGATCTCTGGTTCCTATGCCTTTTCTAAAACCAGCTAGAATATCTGGAATTTCACAGTTCATGTACTGTTGAAGCCTGGCTTGGAGAATTTTGACCATTACTTTACTAGCATGTGAGATTAGTGCAATTGTATGGTAGTTTGAACATTCTTTGGCATTGCCTTTTTTTGGATTTGGAATGAAAACTGACCTTTTCCAGTCCCATGGCCACTGCTTAGTTTTCCAAATTTGCTGCCATATTGAGTGCAGCACTTTCACCGCATTATCTTTTATGATTTGAAATAGCTCAAGTGGAATTCCATCACCTCCACTAGCTTTGTTCATAGTGATTCTTTCTGAGGCCCACTTGACTTCACATTCCAGGATATCTGGGTCTGGGTGAGTGATCAAACCATTGTGATTATCCAGGTCATGAAGATCTTTTTTGTACAGTTCTGTGTATTCTTGCCACCGCTTCTTAATATCTCCTGCTTCTGTTAGGTTCATACCATTTCTGTCCTTTATTGTGCCCATCTTGGCATGAAATATTCCCTTGGAATCTCTAATCATCTTGAAGAATCTCTAGTCTTTTCCATTCTATTATTTTCCTCTATTTCTTTGCACTGATCACTGAGGGATACTTTCTTATCTCTCCTTGGTATTCTTTGAAACTCTGCATTCAAATGGGTATATCTTTCCTTGACTCCTTTGCTTTTCATTTCCCTTCTTTTCACAGCTGTTTGTAAGGGGTGCTGAGACAGCCATTTTGCTTTTTTGCATTTCTCTATCTTGGGGATGGTGTTGATCCCTGTCTCCTGTGCAATGTCACAAACCTCGATCCATAGTTCATCAGGCACTCTGTCTTCAGATCCAGTCCCTTAAATCTATTTCTCACTTCCACTGTATAATCATAAGGTGTCTAGACCAGCTCAACAAGCAGGGCTTCTGAAAGCACGATACAGTGAGAGAATGAGAAATGAGACACAAGAATTCAGAGAAAAGCCAGGATCAGGGAACCAACACCGCTCCAAGGTGAACATGCCGAAACTGAATCCAAGCCAGCTTTATTATACTTTCAGCTATGAATGAAAGAATATGCAGGGAATTAAAATATAACTCATGTTGCCTTCAGGGCCAAAGAACAAAATGATCATTAACCACTTAGTAATTAGGAAACAGTAATCAATAACAAATTAATAACTAAGACTAATAACTAAAATCTATAGATTTTCTACCAGATACGTAAAACATGTGACTCTGAGACGCCAGTTGAGAAACAGTCTGGGGTCAGTTTTCTGACCCCAGGATCATATCTTGTTTTCAAGATTATGAACCATTCCCTCTGGACTTGTTCCAAGAGTCTCATGCCTTATAGCATCCAGTTTATCAATAATTATAAATTTCTCTTGTGGCCCTTGCCAGGGCCTGGTTTTCTTTTATTCTTCCTGTCTCCTACATCTCCCCCTTTTTGAATTTGCACGTGATGAGAAATGGTGAGAAATGCTAGTTGCTGTTGTTGGCTTCATTGTCTCTTGATTGTTTTTCTCTAGAGTATACAGAAACACAAATACATAATTAATAGCACTCCCATAACCAGAGCAATTCCGTATCCAAATGTCTTGATCCGTTTTAAGGGATTAAGAGAAGAAAGATTATCAGCAACCATATCAAGAAAATCTGATCCAGAAATTTCATTGAGATGTTTATTAAAAGCTTTTAATATATCTTATTGTAGATCTTGAATATCTACAGAAATATTACCTTGGTTCAATAGGTGTTGTTTAACTTTATCCCAATTGAATTGTGTCCTATTATATATGAAAGCCACTACACAAAATGAAGCATAGTTCTAATCACATCTTAGTCTCACCTGTTTTTGTAAACTGACTAATTGATCTCCTAATAAAATAACAGATTGTAGAAGGTCGGCCACTTGGGAGGCCGACTTTCCATTAATTTTTTGTTGAGTGGTCCAAAGGACATTGGCATCTTTCTGCCATTCTTGTACAAAATGAACTGTTAGTACAGATTTATGAAGAGCCATTCCGGCTACAGCTGCTGTAGTAGTAATAGCAATAATGCCTAGTTCAGTTCAGTTCAGTCATGTCCGACTCTTCGTGACCCCATAAACTGCAGCACGCCAGGCCTCCCTGTCCATCACCAACACCCAGAGTCCACCCAAACCCATGTCCATTGAGTCGGTGATGCCATCCAACCATCTCATCCTCTGTCGTCCCCTTCTCCTCCTGCCCTCAATCTTTCCCAGCATCAGGGTCTTTTCAAATGAGTCAGCTCTTTGCATCAGGTGGTCAAATAATGCCTAAGATGGCAGCAATTAGCAATCCCAGAAAATGTTTAACACGTTTAAGATTTTTCAGTATTTCTTCAATAACATATAATATAGGGCTTTCTTGCCAAGGTCGTTGTAAATCAACTGGAGCCCATATGTCAGTTCTGTTTAAATGTAAATACTCTACCAACTTTCATCAAAAGAAATGGTATTATTTATACATGTGTAAAATTAATTAACAGTTAATACATGTTACTAATCCCAAATTGGGATCATATTTTGCTGGTCCGATCATGAAAACAAACAAAAGGAATTCTTACACAAGTCTGAATAGTGTGGGTTGAGTTTTTTGTTAAATTAAAGGTAGCTTTTGGGTCGTTTAAAATATCAATATATCGTCCCTTCCAAGCAATTAGTTCTTTTAATGCCATGGATATTTTCCTTATTTCATCATGAATAGGATAATGATCTAAACAAGGCACAGGGGGAGCTAATCCTACCCCATGCCATATGAGGGGTTGACTACCATAAGTATTAATAGCCTTATCATTATATACCCATGGGAAAGGCACTTTAGAGTCTATAAGTTTAGGGGTTCCTCAGGGTCCCCAATCTATAATGGAGCCTTCTGCAACATTTAATAATAAGTGACCTTCTGATCCTTTACATAATTTCTATCTTAAACAATTTTCAATACCATGGCTAATTTCAGCAACACAATCAGGAAGGTCAGGAAGATTCATCGTGCTAGAAGTTTCCTCTGTTTCTAAAAAAGTGAGAGCAGCTGAGTGAACTGAACTGAACTGAAGAGCAGTTAACAGAAAGAGGGAAGTCTTATCCTCATTTCATTCTTTGACAACTGACAGCCATTTTTAATATCCTGTTTTAAGACATATACTTTCAAAATCAATACAAATAGGAGTGGCATCAGAGCCAATAGTATAATCTATCAACTGACTACCTTCTTCTTCCTTTACAGTCTATTTTAATGTGTTCTAATTTTCCACATTGGTGACATCTCATATCTGTCTTTTTATTAGCTTTAGACAATGTTTGAGCCAGAAGTTGCATTTTATATGGTTCTGACCCAATATCCTGGCGAACATTAAGATATTCTTCTAGAGGAGCACACTGTGCTTTGAGAGGCTGAATCACCTTTTTAAATTCTGAGTTAGCATTGTCATAAGCAAGAACTTGCATCAGTAAATCTCTCAAATCAAGTTGTGAGACTGTTTTATTTAAATTTTGATGTAGAGGGGCAGTCCTAAGATGGCAGAGGAATAGGAAGGGGAGACCACTTTCCGCCCCACAAATTCATCAAAAGAACATTTAAACACTGAGTGAAATCCACAAAACAACTTCTGAATGCCGGCAGAGGACATCAGGCACCCAGAAAAGCAGCCCATTGTCTTCGAAAGGAGGTAGGAAAAATAAAAAAGATGAAAAAAGAGACAAAAGAGTTAGGGACGGAGCTCCGTCCTGGGAAGGCAGTCTTAAAAAGAGAGAAGTTTCCAAACACCAGGAAACACTCTCACTGCTGAGTCTGTGCCAAGCCTTGGAAGCACAGTTCAGTTCAGTTCAGTCGCTCAGTCATATCCAACTCTTTGCGACCCCATTAATCGCAGCACGTCAGGCCTCCCTGTCTATCACCAACTCCCGGAGTTCACTCAAATTCATGTCCATCAAGTCAGTGATGTCCATCCAGCCATCTCATCCTCTGTCGTCCCCTTCTCCTCCTGCCCCCAACCCTTCCCAGCATCAGAGTCTTTTCCAATGAGTCAACTCTTCCCATGAGGTGGCCAAAGTACTGGAGTTTCAGCTTTAGCATCATTCCTTCCAAAGAAATCCCAGGGCTGATCTCCTTCAGAATGGACTGGTTGGATCTCCTTGCAGTCCAAGGGACTCTCAAGAGTCTTCTCCAAAACCACAGTTCAAAAGCATCAATTCTTCAGCACTCAGCCTTCTTCACAGTCCAACTCTCACATCCATACATGACCATGGGAAAAACCATAGCTTTGACTAGGAGAATCTTTGTTGGCAAAGTAATGTCTCTGCTTTTGAATATGCTATCTAGGTTGGTCATAACTTTCCTTCCAAGGAGTAAGCGTCTTTTAATTTCATGGATGCAATCACCATCTGCAGTGATTCTGGAGCCCAAAAAAATAAAGTCTGACACTGTTTCCACTGTTTCCCCATCTATTTCCCATGAAGTGATGGGACCAGATGCCATGATCTTCGTTTTCTGAATGTTGAGCTTTAGGCCAACTTTTTCATTCTCCACTTTCACTTTCATCAAGAGGCTTTTTAGTGCCTCTTCACTTGCTGCCATAAGGGTGGTGTCATCTGCATATCTGAGGTTCTTGATATTTCTCCCAGCAATCTTGATTCCAGCGTGTGTTTCTTCCAGTCCAGCATTTCTCATGATATACTCTGCATATAAGTTAAATAAGCAGGGTGACAATGTACAGCCTTGACGTACTCCTTTTCCTATTTGGAACCAGTCTGTTGTTCCATGTCCAGTTCTAACTGTTGCTTCCTGATCTGCATACAGATTTCTCAAGAGGCAGGTCAGGTGATCTGGTATTCCCATCTCTTTCAGAATTTCCCACAGTTTATTGTGATCCACATAGTCAAAGGCTTTGGCATAGTCAATAAAGCAGAAATAGATGTTTTTCTGGAACTCTTGCTTTTTCAATGATCCAGCAGATGTTGGCAATTTGATCTCTGGTTCCTCTGCCTTTTCTGAAAGCAGCTTGAACATCAGGAAGTTCCCAGTTCACATACTGCTGAAGCCTGGCTTGGAGAATTCTGAGCATTACTTTACTAGCATGTGAGATGAGTGCAATTGTGCAGTAGTTTGGGCATTCTTTGGCATTGCCTTTCTTTGGGATCGGAATGAAAACTGACCTTTTCCAGTCCTGTGACCACTGCTGAGTTTTTCAAATTTGCTGGCAAATTGAGTGCAGCACTTTCACAGCATCATCTAGGGCAACATAATAGGGAGGAAAAATAAATAAATAATTAAAACCCACAGATTACGAGCCCAACATTAACTCCCCCAGCAGAGAAGCAGCAGATGCCTGTGCCTGCCAGTAGCAAGCAGGGGCTGGGCAGGGAGGCACGGGCTGCATTGCTTAGAGTAAGGATCGGGCCTGAATGCCCCCGAGTGTAATCAGAGCGAACTAATTTGGGCTAGCAAACCAGACTGTGGGATAGCTACCACGCAAAAAGCCCTAAGACACCACCAGGCCCACACACAGAACAAAGGGTGGAACAGAACTAGCCAGCTGCAGACCATCCCCCTCCGGTGACAGGCAGCCAGAGCTGGAAACGGGCAATCACAGCCCCAGAGAGACATTATCTACCAAACTGCAAGCAGGGTTCTTTGCTTATTAAGACTTCTTGGGGTTCTGGACAGTCATCCGCCTGAGAAGGTGTGCTGGTTGTACACCCAGAAAACTGAGTGGCAGGGACGGGGAGGCGATAAGTCGCAGTGACCACACTCACCAAACACCTCATTACCCGAGTTGCTCTGAGCTGGGAAGGGCACAAAACGCAGGCCCAACGGAGTCTGTGCCTCTGAGGACTACCTGAGTGCCTGAACCTGAGCAGCTTAGACTTGGGAGGTACATGCAGCCCAGGGCTGGTCTCCGACGGTTTACAGGGGAGCAACCTAGAGCCTGAGCTATGTGGGCAGGGAGGGTGCATGCGCCATGAGCAGGGGCAGGCCCAGTGTAGCTGAGACACTACCAGTACATGCCAGCGTTATTTGTTTGCAGCGTCCCTCCCTCCCCACAGCGCCACTGAACAAGTGAGCCTAAAAAAAGTGTCCACCACCGCCCCCTTGTGTCAGGGCGGAAATCAGACACTGAAGAGACCAGCAAACAGAAGCTAAAACCGAGGGAACCGCCTTGGAAGTGACAGGTGCAATAGATTAAAACCCTGTAGTTAGTACCGACTACATAGGAAGGGGCCTATAGATCTTGAGAAATATAAGCCAGACCAAGAAACTATCCAAAAATGAACTGACCCCACAATGCCCACAACAACACCAGAGAAAGTTCTAGATATATTTTTACTATTTTTGCAATCATTCTTTTTTTCTTTTTCTTTTCTTCTTTTATTTTTTTAACTTTTTAAAATTCTTAAGTCCTCTATTACTCCTTTGATTTTCATTTTTATAACCTACTATTACTTTTCAAAAAAAAAGACTATTTTTAAAGCAAACTTCATATATATATATATATATATATTAACAACTTTTATTACTTTTTTTTCCTTCTTCTTCTTTTCTTTAATATTGTATTTTTGAAAATCCAGCCTCTACTCTAGAATTTTAATCTTTGCTTTTTGGTATTTGTTATCAATTTTTTACCTTTAAGAACCAAATCTTCAGTACCTATTTTTACTTGGGAGCGAGAGTACTGGCTTGACTGCTCTCTCCCCATTTGGACTCTCCTTTCTCTCCACTAGGTCGCCTCTGTCTCTGCCCTCCCCCTTCTCTTCTCTACCCAACTCTCTGAATCTCTGTGTATTCCAGACGGTGGAGGACACTTAGGGAACTGATTAATGGCTGGATCTGTCTCTCTCCTTTTGATTCCCCCCTTTTATCCTCCTGACCACCTTTGTCTCCTTCTTCCCTCTTCTCTTCTCTGTATAACTCCATGAACATCTTTAAGTGGTCCATACTGTGGAGCACACATAAGGAAGTGTTTACTGGCTACCTTGCTCTCTCCTCTTTTAATTCCACCTCATCTCATTTGGTTCACCTCTAACTCCCTCCTCCATGTAACTCTGTGAACCTCTCTGGGTGTCCCTCACTGTGGAGAAACTTTTCATCTTTAACCTAGATGTTTTATCAATGGTGTTGTATAGAAGGAGAAGTATTGAGACTACTGTAAAAATAAGACTTAAAACCAGAAGCTGGAGACTTAAGTCCAAATCCTGAGAACATCATAGAACACCTGACTCCAGGGAACATTAAGCGATAGGAGCTCATCAAACACCTCCATACCTACACTGCAACCAAGTACCACCCAAGGGCCAACAAGTTCCAGAGAAAGACATACCACAGCAACACAGGAACACAGCCCTGAGCTTCAATATACAGGCCGCCCAAAGTTACTCCAAATCCATTGACATCTCATAACTCGTTACTAGACACTTCATTGCACTCCAGAGAGAAGAAATCAAGCTCCACCCACCAGAACACCGACACAAGCTTCCCTAACCAAGAAACCTTGACAAGCCACCGATACAACCCCACCCACAGTGAGGAAACTCCATAATAAAGAGAACTGCGCAAACTGCCAGAATACAGAAAGGCCACCCCAAACTCAGCAATATAAACAAGATGAAGAGACAGAGGAATACCCAGCAGGTAAAGGAACAGGATAAATACCCACCAAACCAAACAAAAGAGGAAGAGGTAGGAAATCTACCTGATAAAGAATTCTGAATAATGATAGTGAAAATAATCCAAAATCTTGAAATAAAAGTGGAATCACAGATAAATAGCCTAGAGGCAAGGATTGAGAAAATGCAAGAAAGTTTTAACAAGGACCTAGAAAAAATAAAAAAGAGTCAATATATGATGAATAATGCAATAAATGAGAACAAAAACAATCTGGAAGCAACAAATAGTAGAATAATGGAGGCAGAAGATAGGATTAGTGAAATAGAAGATAGAACGGTAGAAATAAATGAATCAGAGAGGAAAAAAGAAAAACGAATTAAAAGAAATTAGGACAATCTCAGAGACCTGCAGGACAATATTAAACACCACAACATTCAAATCATAGGAGTCCCAGAAGAAGAAGACGAAAAGAAATACCATGAGAAAATACTTGAGGAGATAATAGTTGAAAACTTCCTTAAAATGGGGAAGGAAATAATCACCCAAGTCCAAGAAACCCAGAGAGTCCCAAACAGGGTAAACCCAAGGCAAAACACCCCAAGACATATATTAATCAAATTAACAAAGATCAAACACAAAGAACAAATGTTAAAAGCAGCAAGGGAAAAACAACAACTAACACACAAGGGGATTCCCATAAGGATAACAGCTGATCTTTCAATAGAAACTCTTCAGGCCAGGAGGGAATGGCAAGGCATACTAAAAGTGATGAAAGAAAATAAGCTACAGCCCAGATTACTGTGCCCGCAAAGGATCTCATTCAAACATGAAGGAGAAATCAAAAGTTTTACAGACAAGCAAAAGCTGAGAGAATTCAGCACCACCAAACCAGCTCTCCAACGAATGCTAAAGGATATTCTCTACACAGGAGACACAAAAACAGTGTATAAACTCGAACCCAAAACAATAAAGTAAATGGCAATAGGATCATACTTATCAATAATTACCTTAAACGTAAATGGGTTGAATGCCCCAACCAAAAGACAAAGACTGGCTGAATGGATACAAAAGCAAGACCCCTATATATGTTGTCTACAATAGACCCACCTCAAAACAGGGGACACATACAGACTGAAAGTGAAGGGCTGGAAAAAGATATTCCATGCAAATAGAGATAAAAAGAAAGCAGGAGTGGCAATACTCATATCACATAAAATAGACTTTAAAACAAAGGTTGTAAAAAGAGACAAAGAAGGACACTAAATAATGATCAAAGGATCAATCCAAGAAAAAGAGATAACAACTATAAATATATATGCACCCAACATAGGAGCACAACACTATGTAAGACGAATGCTATATAGTATGAAAGGGGAAATTAACAATAACACAATAATAGTGGGAGACTTTAATACCCCACTCACACCTATGGATAGATCAACTAAACATAAAATTAACAGGGAAACACAAACTTTAAATGATACAATAGACCAGTTAGACATAATTGATATCTATAGGACATTTCATCCCAAAACAATGAATTTCACCTTTTTCTCAAGCGCATATGGAACCTTCTCCAGGATAAATCATATCCTGGGCCATAACTCAAGCTTTGGTAAATTCAAAAAAGTTGAAATCATTCCAAGCATCTTTTCTGACCACAATGCAGTAAGATTAGATCTCAATTACAGTAGAAAGAATATTAAAAATTCCAACATATGGAGGCTGAACAACATGCTGCTTAATAACCAACAAATCACAGAAGAAATCAAAAAAGAAATCAAAATATGCATAGAAATGAATGAAAATGAAAACACAACAACCCAAAACCTATGGGACACTGTAAAAGCAGTGCTAAGGGGAAAGTTCATAGCAATACAGGCATACCTCAAGAAACAAGAAAAAAGTCAAATAAATAACCTAACTCTACACCTAAAGCAACAAGAAAAGGAAGAAATGAAGAACCCCAGGGTTAGTAGAAGGAAACAAATCTTAAAAATTAGGGCAGAAATAAATGCAAAAGAAACAAAGGAGACCATAGTAAAAATCAACAAAGCCAAAAGCTGGTTCTTTGAAAGGATAAATAAAATCGACAAACCATTAGCCAGACTCATCAAGAAACAAAGGGAAAAAAATCAAATCAATAAAATCAGAAATGAAAATGGAGAGATCACAACAGACAACACAGAAATACAAAGGATCATAAGAGACTACTATCAGCAATTATATGCCAATAAAATGGACAATGTGGAAGAAACGGACAAATTCTTAGAAAAGTACAGCTTTTGAAAACTGAACCAGAAAGAAATAAAAAATCTTAACAGACCCATCACAAGCATGGAAATTGAAACTGTAATCAGAAATCTTCCAGCAAATAAAATCCCAGGTCCAGACGGCTTCACACCTGAATTCTACCAAAAATTTAGAGAAGAGCTGACACATATCCTACTCAAACTCTTCCAGAAAATTGCACAGGAAGGTAAACTTCCAAACTCATTTTATGAGGCCACCATCACCCTAATACAAAAACCTGACAAAGATGCAACAAAAAAATAAAACTAAAGGACAATATCACTGATGAACATAGATGCAAAAATCCTTTAATAAAATTCTAGCAATCAGAATCCAACAACACATTAAAAAGATCATATACCATGACCAAGTGGGCTTTATCCCAGGGATGCTAGGATTCTTCAATATCTGCAAATCAATCAATGTAATTAACAAATTGAAAAATAAAAGCCATATGATTATCTCAATAGATGCACAGAAAGCCTTTGATAAAATTTAACATCCATTTATGATAAAAACTCTCCAGAAAGCAGGAATAGAAGGAACATACCTCAACATAATAAAAGCTATATATGACAAACCCACAGCAAACATTATCCTCAATGGTGAAAAATTGAAAACATTTTCCCTAAAGTCAGGAACAAGACAATGGTGCCCACTCTCACCACTACTATTTAACATAGTTTTGGAAGTTTTGGCCACAGCAATGAAAGCAGAAAAAGAAATAAAAGGAATCCAAATTGGAAAAGAAGAAGTAAAACCCTCACTGTTTGCAGATGACATGATCCTCTACATAGAAAATCCGAAAGACTCCACCAGAAAATTACTAGAGCTAATCAATGAATATAGTAAAGTTGCAAGATATAAAATCAACACACAGAAATCCCTTGCATTCCTATACACTGATAATGAGAAAATAGAAAGAGAAATTAAGGAAACAATTCCATTCACCATTGCAACGAAAAGAACAAAATACTTAGGAATATATCTACCTAAAGAAACTAAAGACCTATATATAGAAAACTATAAAACACTGATGAAAGAAATCAATTGCTACTGCTAAGTCGCTTCAGTCGTGTCTGACTCTGTGTGACCCCATAGACTGCAGCCCACCAGGCTTCCCCATCCCTGGGATTCTCCAGGCAAGAACACTGGAGTGGGTTGCCATTTCCTTCTCCAATGCATGAAAGTGAAAAGTGAAAGTGAAGTCGCTCAGTCGTGTCCGACTCCTAGCAACCCACGGACTGCAGCCCACCAGGCTCCTCCATTCATGGGATTGTCCGGGCAAGAGTACTGGAGTGGGGTGTCATTGCCTTCTCTGAAAGGAATCAAAGAGGACACTAACGGAGAAATATACCATGTTCATGGATTGGAAGAATCAATATAGCGAAAATGAGTATACTCCCCAAAGCAATCTATAGATTCAATGCAATCCCTATCAAGCTACCGATGGTATTTTTCACAGAGCTAGAACAAATACTTTCACAATTTGTATGGAAATACAAAAAACCTCGAATAGCCAAAGCAATCTTGAGAAAGAAGAATGGAACTGGAGGAATCAACTTGCCTGACTTCAGGCTCTACTACAAAGCCACAGTCACCAAGACAGTATGGTACTGGCACAAAGACAGAAATATAGATCAATGGAACAAAATAGAAAGTCCAGAGATAAATCCACGCACCTATGGACACCTTATCTTTGACAAAGGAGGCAAGAGTATACAATGGATTAAAGACAATCTCTTTAACAAGTGGTGCTGGGAAAACTGGTCAACCACTTGTAAAAGAACGAAACTAGAAAAACACTTTCTAACACCATACACAAAAATAAACTCAAAATGGATTAAAGATCTAAATGTAAGACCAGAAACTATAAAACTCCTAGAGGAGCACATAGGCAAAACACTCTCTGACATACATCACAGCAGGATCCTCTATGACCCACCTCCCAGAATATTGGAAATAAAAGCAAAAATAAACAAATGGGATCTAATTAAAATTAAAAGCTTCTGCACAACAAAGGAAACTATAAGCAAGGTGAAAAGACAGCCTTCAGAATGTGAGAAAATAATAGCAAATGAAGCAACTGACAAACAACTAATCTCAAAAATATACAAGCAACTCCTACAGCTCAATTCCAGAAAAATAAATGACCCAATCAAAAAATGGGCCAAAGAACTAAACAGACATTTCTCCAAAGAAGACATACAGATGGCTAACAAACACATGAAAAGATGCTCAACATCACTCATTATCAGAGAAATGCAAATCAAAACCACTCTGAGGTATCATTTCATGCCAGTCAGAATGGCTGCGATCCAAAAGTCTACAAGCAATAAATGCTGGAGAGGATGTGCATAAAAGGGATTGGCCACTGTTGGTGGGAATGCAAACTAGTACAGCCACTATGGAGAACAGTGCGGAGATTCCTTAAAAAACTGGAAATAGAACTGCCATGCGACCCAGTAGTCCCACTGCTGGGCATACACACCGAGGAAACCAGAATTGAAAGAGACACGTGTACCCCAATGTTCATCACAGCACTGTTTATAATAGCCAGGACATGGAAGCAACCTAGATGTCCATCAGCAGACAAATGGATAAGAAAGCTGTGGTACATATACACAATGGAGTATTACTCAGCCATTAAAAAGAATTCATTTGAATCAGTTCTAATGAGGTGGATGAAACTGGAGCCTATCATACAGAGTGAAGTAAGCCAGAAAGAAAAACACCAATACAGTATACTAATGCATATATGGAATTTAGAAAGATGGTAATGACAATCCTGTATGCGAGACAGCAAAAGAGACACAGATGTATAGAACAGTCTTTTGGACTCTGTGGGGGAGAGGGAGGATGATTTGGGAGAATGGCATTAAAACATGTATAATATCATTTAAGAAATGAATCGCCAGTCCAGGTTCAATGCAGGATACAGGAAGCTTGGGGCTGATGCACTGGGATGACCCAGAGGGATGGTATGGGGAGGGAGGTGGGAGGGGGGTTCAGGATGGGGAACACGTGTACACCCATGGCGGATGCATGTTGATGTATGGCAAAACCAATACAATATTGTAAAGTAAAAAATAATAATAATAATAATAAAAATTTAAAAAAATACATTTTGATGTAGCCTAGCAATAAAATCTACATAAGGTTCCCCATTTTATTGTTTAATTTGGGTAAATGAAATCGAGGCTTTTCCAGGTGGATTTATTCTCCCCTAGGCTTTTAGACATATCATTCTTACTTGAGTGTGTAATTGATCATCAAATTTTAACTGAGCTTGAATGCCAAAATGTGTCCCAGTACCCATTAGTTGATCAAGTGTTATATCAACTTACAGGTTTGCTCTCACATTTCTGTAAGCTTGTTGATTTGCCTCATCTTGCCACCAGGTCCTAGATTGTAAAACTTCTGAGGTGGATAGGCAAGTTCTGGCTATCATTTCCCAATCATGAGGAATTGACAGTTCAGCTTGTGAAAGTCCCTGAATTAGTCCCATGGTATAAGGAAAATTAGTTCCATATTGGGTACATGCCTGTTTTATTTCCTTTATAGTTTTAAATGGAATGGCCTTATAATCATAATGCATTCCTCCTTGTGGGAATTGAGGATCTGCTGGGATTTGAGTTACAGCCACAGGGAGAACAAAAGCATCTTCTTCCCCCTGCAATTGTGCCATACGAACTCCTTTTTGTAAAGCTGTCATTTTATTAGCCACAGTTATCTGTGGTTTAAAAGCAAATCCATCAACCCAAGGGGTTTCAGGATTGAAGGGAGGGGGGTCTGCCAAAGGTACAGTTGGTCGAGCAAGAAAGATCTGTTCTTTTGGCTCTTATTTTTCATTTTTATTGATTGTTTCTCTTCCTCATCACATATGTTATCACATAAATTCATTTTTTCCATTTGTTCTTGTATTTATTATACAGAATCCCCTGAATCCCAGGTTTCTGATTGCAGTAGTCCTAAAGCTGTGCTAGTAAGATTCCCTACTGACCATACCGACAAAGGAATCCTTTCGCCATGTTGGTATGCAAGGTGCAGGCAACGCATAACTTCTTGCCATTCCTCATTCCTCAAAGTCCCTTATCTGGATCTAGTCAGTAGCAATGTTTTTCAATGGCAGAAAACAATTCTTTAAAAGAGGAGTGAGATACCTCAACCGCCGAACTTTTTAACAAAGTTTTTAACACTTGCATGTAGTCACTATGCTTAGAAGGATTTTGCCCCATTGCCCTGATTGACAATTCTGCAGGGGTATATAGGAAAAGGAGTACATCAAGGCTGTATATTGTCACCCTGATTATTTAACTTCTATGCAGAGTACATCATGAGAAATGCTGGGCTGGAAGAAGCACAAGGTGGAATTAAGATGGCCAGGAGAAATATCAATAACCTCAGATATGCAGATAACACCACCCTTATGGCAGAAAGTGAAGAGGAGCTAAAAAGCCTCTTGATGAAAGTGAAAGAGGACAGTGAAAAAGTTGGCTTAAAGATCGACATTCAGAAAACTAAGATCATGACATCTGGTCCCATCACTTCATGGCAAATAGATGGGGAAACAGTGGAAATAGTGGCTGACTTTATTTTCTTGGGCTCCAAAATCACTGCAGATGGTGATGCATCCATGAAATCAAAAGATGCTTGTTCTTTGGAAGGAAAGTTATGACCAACCTAGACAGCATATTAAAAATCAGAGACATTAGTTTGCCAACAAAAGTCTGTCTAGTCAAACCTATAGTTCTTCCAGTAGTCATGTGTGGATGTGTGAGTTGGACTATAAAGAAATCTGAGCACTGAGAAATTGATGATTTTGAAGTGTGGTGTTGGAGAAGACTCTTGAGAGTCCCTTGGACTGCAAGGAGATCCAACCAGTCCATCCTAATGGAGATCAGTCATGGGTGTTCACTGGAAGGACTGATGTTGAAGCTGAAACTCCAATACTTTGGTCACCTGATGCAAATAGCTGACTCATTTGAGAAGACCATGATGCTGGGAAAGATTGAGGGCAGGAGAAGGGGACGACAGAGGATGAGATGATTGGATGGCATCACCAACTCAATGGACATGAGTTTGGGTAGGCTCTTGGAGTTGATGATGGACAGGGAGGCCTGGCATGCTGTAGTTCATGGGGTCACAAAGAGTCAGACATGACTGAGCAACTGAACTGAGACAATAGTATCAGTATTTGCATTTTACAGGTGAAAACAAGTAAATTCATAACGTGTAAGTAATTTGTCCAAAGACTGAAGTGCAGGTCTATCTAACAGAAAAGGACATCTATTTGACCACTATGCTACCTGTCCCTCCCACCCTGACGTCCCAGGCTGAAAAGTCAGTCTATTTATGCAGACCAGTAATCTCCTCAGTACACCCTTTATAAACCTTCTCTACCCCCATTCTGTCTTCAGTGAAAAATAACTATTCCACCCTTATCCAGAATTCCTTGTGTGGATACAAAATCAATCTGAACAGTATTTTCTTTTTTGTTACTAAAGCTGTTGAAAATAATATCCAGTAATTTTTTGGTCTTTTGTAGTTTTATCCATATCTTGAGGAAAGAGTCAGAGTAGACCCCTCCCTGAAGGCTTCTATTCTCTTTCCTGAGATGTAATTGGTGACACAAATCCCACTACCCTAAAAATATAGTTGGAACTTTTTAATAAAGGGGTATCCTTAACACTGGACTTTCCACGTAGCACTAGTAGTAAAGAGCATGCACAACACTGAAGCTCATCTCTCTCCCTTTCAAAAATTTTTGTTATTTTTTTCCTCCATTGATTTTAATTATAATACTACCAGGTATCAAGACTAACCACTTACTACATGCCAGGCATTGTGCTTTAGGTTCATTTTCTCTTTTAATTCTTATAACCATGGTTTTAGACATCTGTTATTATTAACCTTATTAGGCAAATGAAGAAATTGAGGCTTAGAATGGTGAAGGATGTTTTTCTGGAACTCTATTGCTTTTTCCATGATCCAGTGGATGTTGGCAATTTGATCTCTGGTTCCTCTGCCTTTTCTAAAACCAGCTTGAACATCAGGAAGTTCACGGTTCATGTATTGCTGAAGCCTGGCTTGGAGAATTTTGAGCATTACTTTACTAGCGTGTGAGATGAGTGCAATTGTGCAGTAGTTTGAGCATTCTTTGGCATTGCCTTTCTTTGGGATTGGAATGAAAACTGACCTTTTCCAGTCCTGTGGCCACTGCTGAGTTTTCCAAATTTGCTGGCATATTGACTGCAGCACTTTCACAGCATCATCTTTCAGGATTTGGAATAGCTTAACTGGAATTCCATCACCTCCACTAGCTTTGTTCATAGTGATGCTTTCTAAGGCCCACTTGACTTCACATTCCAGGATGTCTGGCTGTAGGTCAGTGATCACACCATCGTGATTATCTGGGTCATGAAGATCTTTTTTTGTACAGTTCTTCTGTGTATTCTTGCCGTCTCTTCTTCATATCTTCTGCTTCTCTTAGGTCCATACCATTTCTGTCCTTTATCGAGCCCATTTTTGCATGAAATGTTCCTTTGGTATCTCTGATTTTCTTGAAGAGATCTCTAGTCTTTCCCATTATATTGTTTTCTTCTATTTCTTTGCATTGATCGCTGAAGAAAGATTTCTTATCTCTTCTTGCTATTCTTTGGAACTCTGCATTCAGCTGTTTATATCTTTCCTTTTCTCCTTTGCTTTTCATTTCTCTTCTTTTCACAGCTATTTGTAAGACCTCCCCAGGCAGCCATTTTGCTTTTTTTGCATTTCTTTTCCACGGAGATGGTCTTGATCCCTGTCTCCTGTACAATGTCACAAACCTCATTCCATAGTTCATCAGGCACTCTATCTATCAGATCTAGGCCCTTAAATCTATTTCTCACTTCCACTGTATAATCATAAGGGATTTTATTTAGGTCATACCTGAATGGTCTAGTTGTTTTCCCTACTTTCTTCAATTTGAGTCTGAATTTGGCAATAAGGAGTTCATGGTCTGAGCCGCAGTCAGCTCCTGGTCTTGTTTTTGCTGACTGTATAGAGCTTCTCCATCTTTGGCTGCAAAGAATATAATCAATCAGATCTCGCTATTGACCATCTGGTGATGTCCATGTGTAGAGTCTTCTCTTGTGTTGTTGGAAGAGGAACCAGAGATCAAATTGCCAACATCCGCTGGATCATGGAAAAAGTAAGAGAGTTCCAGAAAAACATCTATTTCTGCTTTATTGACTATGCCAAAGCCTTTGACTGTGTGGATCACAATAAACTGTGGGAAATTCTGAAAGAGATGGGAATACCAGACCACCTGATCTGCCTCTTGAGAAATTTGTATGCAGGTCAGGAAGCAACAGTTAGAACTGGACATGGAACAACAGACTGGTTCCAAATAGGAAAAGTACATCAAGGCTGTATATTGTCACCCTGTTTATTTAACTTATATGCAGAATACATCATGAGAAATGCTGGACTGGAAGAAGCACAAGCTGGAAGCAAGATTGCCAGGAGAAATATCAAGAACCTCAGATATGCAGATGACACCACCCTTATGGCAGAAAGTGAAGAGGAACTCAAAAGCCTCTTGATGAAAGTGAAAGAGGAGAGTGAAAAAGTTGGCTTAAAGCTCAACATTTAGAAAACGAAGATCATGGCATCCGGTCCGATCACTTCACGAGAAATAGATGGGAAAACAGTGGAAACAGTGTCAGACTTTATTTTTTTGGGGCTCCAAAATCACTGTAGATGGTAACTGCAGCCATGAAATTAAAAGATGCTTACTCCTTGGAAGGGAAGTTAAGACCAACCTAGATAGCATATTGAAAAGCAGAGACATTACTTTGCCAACAAAGGTTCGTCTAGTCAAAGTTATGGTTTTTCCTGTGGTCATGTGTGGATGTGAGAGCTGGACTGTGAAGAAGGCTGAGCGCCAAAGAATTGATGGTTTTGAACTGCGGTGTTGGAGAAGACTCTTGAGAGTCCCTTGGATTGCAAGGAGATCCAACCAGTCCATTCTGAAGGAGATCAGCCCTGGGATTTCTTTGGAAGGAATGATGCTAAAGCTGAAACTCCAGTACTTTGGCCACCTCATGCGAAGAGTTGACTCATTGGAAAAGACTCTGATGCTGGGAGGGATTGGGGGCAAGAGGAGAAGGGAACGACAGAGGATGAGATGGCTGGATGGCATCACTGACTCTATGGACGTGAGTCTGAGTGAACTCCAGGAGTTGGTGATGGACAGGGAGGCTTGGCGTGCTGCGATTCATGGGGTCACAAAGAGTCGGACACAACTGAGCGACTGATCTGATCTGATGGTAAAGGAAATTATGCAAGAAGTAGTAAGTAAAAAGTGAAGAAAGAAAGTGTAAGTGAAAGTCACTCAGTTGTATCCGACTCTTTGTGACCCCATGGACTATACATTCCATAGAATTCTCCAGGAGTGGGTAGCCTTTCCCTTCTCTAGGGAATCTTCCCAACCCAAGGATCGAACCCAAGTCTCCCACATTGCAGGCAGATTCTTTACCAGCTGAGCCACCTGGGACACCCAAGAATACTGGAGTGGATAGCCTATCCCTTCTCCAGCAGATCATCCTGCACCAGATATTGAACCTGGGTCTCCGGCACTGTAGGTGGATTCTTCACCAACTGAGTTACCAGGGAAGCCCAGTAAGTAAAAGCAAGACTCAAATCTAGATACTTCTAATAGCAGAGTCCAGGCTCCTACACAGTACATTACTACTGATCTACAACCAGAGTCAACCAATGGCCAGCTGTGGGCCAACCCCAGCCTACTGCCTGTCTTCAACAGTAAAATTTTGTTGGAACTCAGTCACACCCATCATTTACATGTTGTCTGTGGGTGCTTTCATGCTGGGACATGCATGCCCACAAACTAAAACATTAACTATCTGTTCTTTTTCAGAAAAAGCTTTGACCCCTGGTCTAAACATATTAGGGTATTCAATTGGACCAGCTCATGGGGCATCTCATTGTTTATATTTCTCATTTAAAATGGCCCATTTGACCCTATTTTTTGTTTCTTGACTCTAAGTTAGTCTCGTCTACATGATGAAGCAATGAAATTTCTGTAGCGGCTTACATACTGTGTTTTAGTAGCCTAAATAAATTTCAGTGGTGATCCATTAACAAATGTCTACGTTCTGCATCAGAAAACTCTGATTATCTGGGTTGGTTATAGGGGACATTTAAAGCTTCCTCCAGACCTCTCCCACCCCAACCCTTCTCCTGCAAACACTACTTTTGGCAATTGTCCCGAATTTTCATATACAGATCAAACTTCTTTTCCACTTTAGTTTACCTTCCTGGGTGGCATTCCACCTCCTAGCATATAACCTAGGCTAATAATCCCATGGCATTTACCTGGCCACTGTGACTGTTCCAGGTGTGGGCTTTTGTCTTAAACATATTTTAAAAGAGTGAATATTATAGCCTTTCTTGAAATGTTAGAAAAATACTCTCATTTTTTCTCCACTGGAATCAAATGTAAACAGATATAGCCCTGATGATTGCTGACATCCCTTCTGACAAAGAGAGGAGAGCCCATTTAATAGTGGAGGCTTCCTGAGAAGTAGAATTTAGGGGCAAAGAGGAAGAAATGAAGTCCTGATTTTTTTAAGTATGAATCTTTTAAATGAAATGTAGTTTACTTACAATATTACTTTTAAGTGATGATAGTGGTTCAATATTTTTATAGATTATACTCCAGTTAAAGTTCAGTTCAGTTCATTTCAGTTCAGTTCAGTCACTCAGTCGTGTCCTACTCTTTGCGACCCCATGAATCACAGCACGCCAGGCCTCCTGTCCATCACCAACACCCGGAGTTCACTCAGACTCACGTCCATCGAGTCAGTGATGCCATCCAGCCATCTCATCCTCTGTCGTCCCCTTCTCCTCCTGCCCCCAATCCCCCCCAGCATCAGAGTCTTTTCCAATGAGTTAAAGTGAATTATACAAAATAAGATATTGGGTTGGCCATTAAGTTTATTTGGGTTTTAATACATTACAGAAAAATCCAAATGGACCTTTTGACCAACTCAATATATCTCCCTATGCTGTACATTACATTCTTGTTGTTTATTTATTTTATACATTGTAGTTGGTACCTCTTAATCCTATACCCCTATCTTACCCCTCCCTCTTTCCCTCTCCCCACTGGGAACCACTAGATTGTTCTCTATGAGTCTGTTTCTGTTTTGTTATATTTACTTGTTTTATTTTTTATATTCTACATATAAGTGATAACATATAATGTTTGACTTCTTTCAATCAGCATAATACCATCCAGGTCCACCCATGTAGTTACAAATGGCAAAATATTTCATTCTGTTTTATGGCTGACTGATATTCCATTATAGATTATGCTACATCTTTATCCATTCATCTGTTGATGGACACCTAGGTTGCTTCTATATCTTGACTATTGTAAATAGTGCTACTATGAACATTGGTGTGCATGTAAGTAATCATATCTTTGAATCACTAAATCCACTTATTCTTGAAGGTGTTTAGCCTTGAAGCTAATTATATTCTTTTACAGAAGCACAAAGAGTTCTGATACAATGATTTTCCCCACAAAAACTATACTATTGTAGCTCAATTTCTTATATCAGTTTGAGGAGTTAATACCTATTAACAGCAAAAAAAGAAAATTTATATTGCAGTGATGGTAATGGGCAAAGAACAGACTTATGTACTCTGACCCAAGTTTAACCTTCTAATACAGAGAATCCCAGCATTTCTGCCTGAAAAAAAAAAAACAAAAAACTTTGTAGAGTGTTCTGGATTCATGAGTTTTGTTTGGCCTACTGGACGGATACAGACTGATCCTGTATAAATGCATCAACTTCCAAAAGGAATAGAATGTTCTGCCCCAAAGTCCCGTCATTACTTAAACAAATGTGAGATGGCCACTTAAGATTTTGGGGACAGGTTGTGGCATAGGACTTCTTTTCCCATCATCAACACCTGCACTATGCCAAGTACAAAGGAACATAGCAAAGTACAGCGGATTAAGAGCGAGGAACTCTGACAGAATTCAAATGCTGGACTCCACCTCCCACTAACTAGATGAACATTCTCAGTTTCCTTAACTACTCTGTGCCTCGATTCCCTACTTTGTATAGGATTATGAGGGTTTCCATGGTGTTTCAAACAGTAAAGAATCTGCCTGCAATTCAGAAGACCCGGGTTCAATCCCTGGGTCAGGAAGATTCCTAGGAGAAGGAAATGGCAACCCACTCCAGTATTGTTGCCTGGAGAATTCTGTGAACAGAGGAACCTTGTGGACTAGAGTCAGTGGGATCATAGAGAGTCAGGCATGACTGAGCAACAAACACACACAGGATTATGAAGTGTAAGTTAATATTAAAAAAAAAAAACTAAAATAGTACCTAGTACACAATAACCACTATAGAAGTGTTTGTGAAAAAATGAATAAATAGAATACAAGTACTACAACCATTTGAGATAGCTGTAGAGGATCTGTCAAAAACATGGTCCCCCAAAAATATAATACATGATGGAAAAACAACATAAATATCTCTGGATGAGAAAGGACCTTTAAATCTGACACATAAGATAGGTCATTCTATCCTATCCAGTCACAATCCCATATCAGGAATTCTTCTTTTTATACATCATGGCAATTGCAGATACAGTCTTGGTTGAAAGCTATATATGGATAGAAGTCAATAGTGAACTCACCATATAGTCTTTCCCTTTTCCCACTAAAGAAGCCTTTATGCTTCTCTCCCTTTACCTAATCTCCAAAATGACACAATCTCTGACTTTTGTTTTATTTTACTAACCTAGGAAAGATTAGGTTCAAACATTCTCAAATTTCTTCTGTCTCCCACATTCCCTAAACACCCTCTGCAAGTTCAGGAATGTCTGACTCTTTGCAACCCCATGGACTATAGGCCACCAGGATCTTCTGTCCATGCAAGAATGTTGGAGTGGGTTGCCATTTCCTCCTCCAGGGCATCTTCCAGATCCAGGGATCGAGCCAAGGTTTCCCGTGTCTCTTGCACTGCAGGGGAATTTTTAACCACTGAGCCACCAGGGAAGCCCCAGGGGAGACAGATGAGACTGTATTGAGGAGACTGAACTTAAACTGAACATGGGAAGAAGAGGGGTTTTAGGTGAAGGGAGAGAGAGATTAAAAGCAGGAGTGGGCATGACTACATGGTCTTAAGTGGAGGTAGGGGCTTGGTTTCCATACATGTAGAATGCAAATAATCATACCTACTTTGTAAGACCACTGTGAGGATTATAAGGTCTAGGAGAGAGGTAACAAATTCTTGTTCAGCATGGTGCAGTTATTGCTCCAGAGCCCACAGCAGACATAAACAGTCCTTCACAACATTCTACCAGAGAAGCAAGTCACAGGCTCAGAATTCTCTTACACACAGCTCCAGATAGTCAGTACTAATCAGAGTATATAGTTGGCATAAATTGGGTACTCAAGAAATCGTAAGTGTTATAACCCCTAGAGACCCACAAAATGTTGGGTACTACTAAAGGAATGCAGAACTTGTCCTTCCTAATCTTACCAAATACAAGTGAAACTCTCTGCATTTACAGTGTGTCAGAAGCCTGCCATGTCTTTAGCACTTGAAGGTCTGACAAGAGACTGAGACCCAGTCTGCTACAAAGGTTATCTGCCATATGTTGTAACATCTCTTATGAGCTATAAGTAGCAGCACACTTGATCTTTAGGAGTTGTAAAACCTCCAGAACATGGATACTTTCCCTAATGTCTTCATTTACCTCCCATAGCAATGTGGGAATCCCTCAGGGCCTGAATCAAATTGGCAAGTATAACCAAGAAGCAATAGAATCTGTCTTTGTGATTTCTTCTTGACTCCATGTAATGCTCTGCATTCAACCCTAGTGATATGATGTCTGCCTAAGGCAATGGCAACCCACTCCAGTACTCTTGCCTGGAAAATCCCATGGACGGAGGAGCCTGGTAGGCTGCAGCCCATGGGGTCAGGAAGAGTTGGACACGACTGAGTGACTTCACTTTCACTTTTCACTTTCATGCATTGGAGAAGGAAATGGCAACCCACTCCAGTGTTCTTGCCTGGAGAATCCCAGGGATGGCAGAGCCTGGTGGGCTGCCATCTATGGGGTCGCACAGAGTTGGACATGACTGAAGCGACTTAGCAGCAATGGCAGATCACCTTGCCATCCACCCAGCATCCAGATCCTTACCTTACTTAAAAAAGAAAAAAACTCTCCTAGTGTTTCTAGGCCTCCTTCTGTGTTGGACTGAGAGAAAAGAACAGTGTGCAAAAGGGTCGTGTATTGTGGGGCCCATGTTATTGGACAAGTATTGCAGAGACAATGTTATTCTGGATGGTGACTGAGCAGAATCATTCAGACATGCGATGTGGCTGCCAGCAGAGAGTAGGCAAAGGAGACAAGGTAAGTGATGGAGGAGACTGGGAAACATGACATTAAGAGGAATGTTAAACAGGTCCATTGAGCAGGAAAGCTGCTGAAGCTCCTTAATACCATTGTGCACATTAGGAAGGAAAACTGGGAAGCTGAAAGGGAATATTGGAGAGAGTGTTCATGACGTGTTGAACTTTATAAGCAGCTAGGCCATGGGTCCAACTGAGCCAGAGGAAGATTAAAGCTTAAAGGAAGCTGTGAGGTCTGATCTGAGCCATAGCAATGGGCAAATTGATCTCAGCTGGACTGTTCTACATCTGATATGAGGATATCAGGATGGCTTTTCTACCTCATTAACTTACAGAGCAGAGTGAAATAGTGCATAACTCCAAGCAGGGTTAACTCAACTCCTATCCTCTCTCTTGCCTCTGAGCCAGCTACATGTCCCAAGCCTGAGCCAGGTCTGTTCTAGCCCACTGTTTAGAGGTGACCATGTAGCCTCAAATAGACACTAGGAAGGAAGCAATCCACATCTCACACATCTCAGGGGCCATTTTTGGAGTCAGATACATTCTACATAAAAAAATCAAGAGAGTGCCAAAGCAGAAAGGGTGTTTTGAGAATTCTCAGCCTAGAGTGTTTTGGAAAGTGCTGATGGGGAAACTTCCACATCAACATTATCTATGGAATGTGATTGGAATGCAAATTATCTAGTCTCATCCTAGATCCATTAATTCACACTGCCTAGAGTTGAGACCCAAATATCTGAATGTTAAAATTTCCAGGGATTCTGATGTATCCTGAAATTTGAAAAACTCTGATAAATATAGGAGTTTTCTGTGGGCAGTTCAGTTTAGTTCAGGCACTCAGAAGTGTCCAACTCTGACACTTCTTCCCATCAGATGGCCAAAGTATTGCAGTTTAAGAATCAGTCCTTCCTATGAATATTCAGGATTGATTTCAAACATTTGGCCACCTGATGCAAAGAACTGACTCATTGGAAAAGACTCATGTTGGGACAGATTGAAGGCCGGAGGAGAAGGGGGTGATAGAGGATGAGATGGTTGGATGGCATCACTGATTCAGTGGACGAGTTTGAGTAAGCTCCAGGAGTTGGTGATGGAGAGGGAAGCCCGGCGTGTTGCAGTCCATTGGGTCGCAAAGAGTGACTGAGTGACTGAACTGAACCGATTACCTTTAAGATTCACTGATTTGATCTCCTTGCAGCCCAAGGGACTCTCAAGAGTGTTATCCAACACCACTGTTCAAAAGTGCCGGGGACCAGCCCCGGCTGATCCAGGGAATTCGAAGGGGAGACGGCGTCGGCGACCTATTCAAATGGTAATTAGAGATATAAAGAGTAATAGAATGAGGATAGCTCAGTAGGAAAATTCAGTGGAGAAAAGAGGCTGAGTAGCTTGGTTTACGCGGGAGACCAATAAAACTTCAAGACAAGAAGTTTGCACCACTTACGTAGGCCGCAGGCGCCCTCTCGAATAGCGGAAGGTGCCCCACCCTAGACACCTTCTCGAGTGGGTCTTAGAACCCCAGGCATAATTAGTAAGCATGGTGGGTTCCGCGCTCCAGATGGAGACTCAGCTGGAAGTTAAAGGGAAGAATGACATGGGGAGACCAAGCGTTGGGGAGCAAGGCCCGTAGCTTTATTTTTAACAGGGGCTTATATACCCTAAGTTACACATAGAGGATGATAGGGGATGCAAAGTCAGCAGTCTTTGATTCTTATCAAAAACCAGGGTTTCTTTCCTGCAAATTTATCGTATACAAATGGTTTGGGTGATTTACATCATCTTCTGGCCAGAAGGCCTACTAACATTTTATGACTCTTGACAAGGACTTATCAACAAAGACTTATTTTCTCTAAGAGTAATTATTTTAAGGTTTGGCGCCATCTTCCGAAGATAAAATTGCATTCCTATAGGGCGGATGTGTAATGGGTTTACAACAAAGAAAAGAATTTATTACCTTAAGGGTCTAAAGTTACTAACACCAAGGCCACTACTTATTTTTTCTATATACCAACTATATTAATTAATACACATTCAAGGATACAATTCAGGGGATGTGAAAACTTGGCAGCAAGTATTGGCTCGTCAATGAAATCCTTTACTAGTCTTATTCTGACAGTTTCTAACTCTGAGAGGCTCTAAGCTATTTGAATATCTTAAGCTTCCCGTGCCTCTCGAGGCTGGGAGACTGTAAACAATCATATGCATAGCTGTAGGAGTCAGGGTAAACTTGTCAGGTGAGTTAGAGAGCCATCTGAGGGGTTTGGATTTAAACACTCCTAATTGCCCAGGAACTTTATTAATTGGGGCTGTAAGTTAACTCTTTGACAGAGAGAGTGAGATGGTGGTAGGGGACAGCCCCCAGTAAAGTCAGAGGTGAGAGCACAAAGCAATAAAGTAGGCAGACTCTGGTTTTTTGGGGGGAAAATGCTCGAGAATATCCGGGCGGACTCCTGAGGCTCAGTCCCGCCTTCGAGTATGCCGAGCCTCCTTCCTCATGACCTTTGTCACGAGTGGAATGCCTCACCGGCTCCCGGAACAAAAGCATCAATTCTTTGGTGTTCAGTTTTCTTTATGTTACAACTCTCATATCCATACATGACTAAGGAAAAACCGTAGATCGAATAGATGGACCTTTGTTGGCAAAGTAATGTCTCTACCTTTTAATATGTTGTCTAGGTTTATCACAGCTTTTCTTCCAAGGAGCAAGCATCTTTTAATTTCATGGCCACAGTCACCATCTGCAGTGATTTTGGAGACCATGAAAATAAAGTCTTTCACTGTGTCCATTATCTCTCCATCTATATGCCATGAAGCAGTGGGACCAGATGCCATGATCCTAATTTTCTGAATATTGAGTTTTAAGCCAGCTTTTTCACTCACCTCTTTCAATTTCATTCAGAGGCTCTTTAGTTCCTCTTCGCTTTCTGCCTAAGGGTGGTGTCATCTGCATATCCGAAGTTACTAATATTTCTCTTGGCCAGCTTGTGCTTCATCCAGCCTGGCATTTCGCATGATGGACTCTGTATATAAGTTAAATAAGCACGGTGACAATATATATCCTTGACGTACTCCTTTCCCAATTTGGAACCAGTCTGTTATTCAATGTCTGGTTCTAACTGTTGCTTCTTGACCTACATACAGATTTCTCAGGAGGCAGGTAAGGTGGTCTGGTATTTTCATCTCTCTGGTATACTCATTGTAGAAGAATTTTCCACAATTTGTTGTGATCCACACAGTCAGAGGCTTTGGCATAGTCAGTAAAGCAGAAGTAGATGTTTTTGTGGAACTCTTTTGCTTCTTCTATGATTCAACGGATGTTGGCAGTTTGATCTCTGGTTCCTCTGCTTTTTCTAAATCCAACTTGAATATCTGGAGGTTCTCAGTTTATGTACTATTGAAGCCTCAATTAGAGAATTTTGAGCATTACTTTACTAGCATGTGAGATGGTGCAAATGTGTGGTAGTTTGAACAGTCTTTGGCACTGTGTTTCTTTGGGATTGGAATGAAAACTGACCTTTTCCAGTCCTGTGGCCACTGCTGAGTTTTCCAAATTTGCTGGCATATTGAGTGCAGCACTTTCACCGCATCATCTTGTAGGACTTGAACTAGTTCCACTGGATTCCTTCACCTCCACTAGCTTCGTTCATAGTGATGCTTCCTAAGGCCCACTTGATTTCACATTCCAGGATGTCTGGCTCTAGGTGAGTGATAACCCCATTGTGGTTATCTGGTCATTACTATCTTTATTGTATAGTTCTTCTGTGTATTCTTGCCACCTCTTCTTAGTATTTTCTGCTTCTGTTAGGTCCATACTGTCTGCTCTTTATTGTGTCCATCTTTGCATGAAATGTTCCCTTTGTATTTATAATTCTCTTGAAGAGATTTCTAGCCTTTCCCATTCTATTTTTTTTTTCCTTTAATTCTTTACATTGATCACTGAGGAAGACCTTTTTAGCTCTGCTTGCTATTCTTTGGAACTCTGCATTCAGATGGATATATTTTGCCTTTCTCACTTGCCTTTTGCTTCTCTTCTTTTCTCAGATATTTGTAAGGCCTCCTCAGACAACCATTTTGTGTTTTTGCATTTCTTCTTTTGGTGGATGTCCTGATCACCACCTACCTTGAAATGACACGAACCTCTATCCATAGTTCTTCAGCCACTCTGTCAGATCTAATCTCTTGGATCTATTTGTCACTTCTACTCTATAATCATAAGGAATTTGATTAGGTCTTATTTGAATGGTCTAGTGGTTTTCCATACCTTCTTCAACTTACATCTGAATTTTGCAATAAGCAGTCATCAAATATTGCCAAGGTAAAATCTGAAGACCTCTGATCACAGAATAATTTTGGAATACACAAACATAAAAATGGAAAAGGTCAGTTTTCATTCCAAATCCCAAAAAAAAGGCAATGCCAAAGAATGTTCAAACTACCGTACAATTGCACTCATCTCATACGCTAGTAAAATAATGGTCAAAATTCTCCAAGCCAGGCTTCAATGGTACATGAACTGTGAAATTCCAGATATTCTAGCTGGTTTTAGAAAAGGCATAGGAACCAGAGATCAAATTGCCAACATCCATTGGATTATCGGGGGAAAAAAAAAAAAAAAAGAGAGTCCCAGAAAAACATCTATTTCTGCTTTATTGACTATGCCAAAGCCTTTGACGGTGTGGATCACCACAAACTGTGGAAAATTCTTAAAGATATGGGGATATCAGACCACCTGAGCTGCCTCTTAAGAAATCTGTATGCGGGTCAGGACGCAACAGTTAGAACTAATAGGGAAAGGAGTATGTCAAGGCTGTATATTGTCACCCTGCTTACTGAACTTATATGCAGAGTACATCATGAGAAACACTGGGCTGGATGAAGCACAAGTTACAATCAAGATTGCCAGGAAAAATAACAATAGCCTCAGATATGCAGATGACACCACCCTTATGACAGAAAATGAAGAAGAACTAAAGAGCCTCTTGATGAAAGTGGAAGAGGGGAGGTCCCATCACTTCATGGCACAGATGGAGAAAGAGTGGAAACAGTGGCAGACTTTATTTTTATGGTCTCTAAAATCACTGCAGATCATGACTGCAGCCATGAAATTCAAAGATGCTTACTCTTTGGAAGAAAAGTTATGACCAACCTAGAGAGCATATTACAAAGCAGAGACAATATATATGGAATTTAGAAAGACGGTAATGATAACCCTATAGTGAGACAGCAAAAGAGACACAGATGTATAGAACAGTCTTTTGGACTCTGTGGGAGAAGGCGAGGGTGGGATGCTTTGAGAGAATAGCATTGAAACATGAATATTATCATATGTGAAACAGATCGCCAGTCCAGGTTTAATGCATGAGACAGGGTGCTCAGGGCTGGTGCACTGAGATGATCCAGAGGGATGGGCTGGGGAGCGAGGTGGGAGGGGGGTTCAGGATGGGGAACACATGTACGTCCGTGGCTGATTCATGTCAATGTATGGCACAAACTACTACAATACAGTACAGTAACTAGCCTCCAATTAAAATAAATAAATTAAAAAAATAAACAAATAGAAAGCAGAGACATTACTTGGCGATCAAAGTTCCATCTAGTAAAGGCTGTGGTTTTTCCAGTAGTCATGTATGGATGTGAGAGTTGGACTATAAAGAAAGCTGAGCACCGAAGAACTGATGCTTTTGAACTGTGGTGTCGGAGTAGACTCTTGAGAGTGTCTTGGACTGCAAGGAGATCCAACCAGTCCATCCTAAAGGAAATTAGTCCTGAATGTTCATTGGAAGGACCTATGCTGAAGCTGAAACTCCAATACTTTGGCCACCTGGTGCGAAGAACTGAATCATTTGAAAAGACCCTGATGCTCGGAAAGATAGAAGGTAGGAGGAGAAGGGGACAACAGAAGATGAGATGGTTGGATGGCATCACTGACTCAATAGACATAAGTTTGCGTAAACTCCATGAGTTGTTGATGGACATGGAGGCCTGGCATGATGCAGTCCATGGGGTCGAAAAGAATCGGACACAACTGAGCAACTGAACTGAACTGCAACATAAAAATACAGATTCCTAGGCCTCCTGATAACCCTTGTGAATCGTGATATCTTATCTTGATAAACTTTGAGAAACCTGTCCTTTCATTATGCAGATTCAGAAACTGACCCAGAGAGACGAAGTAGCTTGCCCAAGTTTGTCAGTAAAGATGGTGGCAGAGCTGGGGTCACAGCCAAGTCTTCAGATAATTCCAAACAGTATGCCCCTATGGTTACCTTATGAGGGTTATTTGTGTATCAGTTTAGCTCCTATGGGTTTCCCTGGTAGCCCAGATGGTAAACATCTGCCTAGAAGGCAGGAGAGCCAGGTTTGATCCTGGGTCAGGAAGATCTCCTATAGAAGGGAATGGTTACCCACTCTAGTATTCTTGCCTGGAGAATTCCATGGACAGAGGAGTCTGGCAGACTATAGCCCATGGGGTCACCAAAAGTTGGACACAACTGAACGAATAATATGTTCACATTTAGCTCCTATACTGGCACCCCTTAGAATAACCCTAGTTCAAAGTGTCTCCTCCAATTGGTTATGTAGAACAGCTTGAAAATATAACAGGGTGAGGTCTCAAAGATCTCTTAAATGCAGCAGGTTACAGCAGGTCCTTCTCCAAAAGGAGTCTTAGTGAACCCCAGAGTGGTGCAATTTTTTCGTCTGGGGACTCTCTTAACTATGGCTTAAGGTCAAACTGAAGACAAATATCCAAGTGACCTGCAATAGTGCACTAAGCCTATTTTCACGCTGTTGTTTTCGTAGTTGATACTCATACTGATTAAAGAAAAGTTTAAGCATGTGTAGTTTTCTATCAGACCTGATCCAGGCTCAGAAGGTGGATCCCTCAAGCCTGTTCATTTGAGTTATGAACTCTGTTTCCACTTCATCTCCAAAAGACTGTGGTCTGGAACTCTGCCAGACTGTCAGCTGACTCCTGAGGATCTGCTGGGACAATTCAATAGAAGGCCATTGACTTCTGAAAGGAGAGCAATTTCCGAAATGATATGGCAAGGTAGGTTTTGGGAGAGTTTAGGCAATTACCATTGACAACAGTGCCATTGTATGATTTGCATTTGGGTTAATGCTTACAGTTTTAGCAAGTGTTTCACCAGTGCCACACTAATTAGGAAACATTAAATGATTTGTCATTTTGAATACATAATTCTGTAAAGAAACTGGAGATTTTAACAGAAGAATTTCTGAGGGTAGAAAGGGCAGAAAGCAGGGACAGAGAAGGAAAAGTAATAATTGTTCATCTCCCCCAAAAGAGTGTGGTAGAGGTGCACAAACACTTATCTTCCATTCTGAAATGAATGCTGTATACAACAGAAGCTACTTTTTTTAAATTAATTTGGTGCCAAAACTCATTTGGCACAAAAACCTGACCTGAACTAAAATGAACTTATTCTTGGAATATTTAGACATTTTTCTTGCAGAAATGTTAAAGGATAAATTATGAGACGTTCTCCCAGATACTATTGGGAGTGTTATATAATAAACTACATACTCTGTGTTACATTCTGAAGTCTGAAAATAATTTATATTCTAAAACACAGACTATGGGCCTAGAATAATGATAGCTAACATTTATGGAGCATTTGCCATCTGCATGGAGCTTTGCTAATCTCTTTTCATCTCATTTAATCCTCATGACACCGTGAGGCAGGTATTAAAATCATCTCCATTTTAAATTTTGCAACTGATTATCAGAGAGGTTAAACAACTTGTCCTGAGTCGTTCAGTTTTTGGAAAGCCAGGGTTTGCACCCAGGTCAGTATGACTCGAGAACCTCCATGCTGAACTCTTGCTCTCTACTATCAGGGAGAGAAGAACAGTTCTTAAGGACAGTGAGGGCTCTTTGTGAGCTCTATATGGAGGTAGAATAGGCTACCACCTATTTCATGTCATTTGAGGGTCAGCCTCCTACCTACAAATGTCACCTCCCCATCCCTACGTCTTTGAAATATCATCTCCCCATCCCTACTTCTCTGAGACGCGCTAATATGGCTTTATTCCCTGATGTTTGTGTGTACGGCTTTTAGGGCTTCCCTGGTGGCTCAGACGGTAGGTAAAGCATCCGCCTGCAATGCGGGAGACCTGGGTTCGATTCCTGGGTCGGGAAGATCCCCTGGAGAAGGAAATGGCAATCCACGCCAGCATTCTTGCCTGGAAAATCCCATGGACGGAGGAGCCTGATAGGTTACAGTCCATGGGGTCGCAAAGAGTCGGACACGACTGAACGAATTCACTTTCACTTTCACCAGCTAAACAAGTCTGCTACCACACTGGTACAGGTTCCAGGTATCCACTCCAGACTCACTGAATCAAAATTGCTAGAGACTGGGACCAAAAAGATTCTTATACACATTAAATTTGAGGGGAAAAAACCCCGAATGCCTTGATAAAGGTCAATCGTTAACCTTCAATAATTAATTAACATCTTTTATTAGTTGACACCTAGCTGGGTAGGCAGTAAGAAACTCATGGATGGTCCTGGAAAGTGAAAGATCTCTGAAAGGTAAATAGGAAAATAGATAGGTGGGATATGTTAGAGAAGAAAGGATGTATGACAGTTTCTTCCTACTTCAGTATTATGCAATGAGGGAAGATTCTCACCATTGGCATTGTACACGTACATTGGAACAAACTTGGAAGCAAATCACTCATTTTTAGTTGCTACTCAGAGCACCCATCTACTGTTTCATTAACAATAATTATTCTACCATTGTTGTCTCATTAACAACAACATTCATTGTTTCATCACAACACCCCTTTTAGGTAGACAGAATAGTCATTCTTAATACATAAAAGAGAAAACTGAGTAGCAAACAAGTCTTCAGTCAAAGCATCCAACTGATGATTTGGGCAAGTTTCCAGCCCAAGTTTCTGCCAGCAATGTTCAATTAATTAATTCTTCCAATAATACCTTCCATAGGTCTAGAGAGGAGGTGCCATCAAATAAAACCGAGGGAATCAAATCTTGCATTCAGTGATACACATTTTTTTGCCCACAAAGGGACAATTTACATGCTGCATAGCACAAGGAAAGGACAATAAGGGGAATTAAATATGTATCAGAGAAGTTCAACCAATATACAAATTATTGGGGTGTGTTTTAAGTGTCTCCTGCTTCCTTAACTCTTGTTATCAATGTAGGGAAAACTGAACATTTTGAACTTTATTACTTTAAGAATATTTTGTTCTTGTTGCCTAGGTTCTCAATCTCACCTCTTCATCTTGCCTGTGATGGCTTAATCATCTCCATGGCAACGGTTGTGACCTCAGAGACCAACTAGAAAGCCAGAAAAAATACATTAACAACCAGCACAGTAATCAGATCCCCACAGCACTGCAGACTATGGTTGGAGCACTGAGGATCCAGTTCAACGAGTAAGTATTCCATTTCTGACTGAGTGTTCTCTAGAGCAGCACTTCTCAAACGTCAGTGAACACTCACATCACCTAGAGAATCTTGTTAAAATGGAATATTCATCCAGTAGGTCTGGGATGGGGTCTTAGGGTCTGTATTTCCAACCTCCCTAGAGATGCCAAAGCTACTTGTTCCCTGAGAATTTTTGGCGTAGCCAGGGCCAAGAACTGTCATTATGCCAAATTAATGTAAGCACAGTTGGAGTCCCAGAGGCAGTGCTGTTTTGGACAGCAGTCCTGATGAACATGACACCTCTGATATTAACTTGTTGTGTGTCCTTGGGTAAATATTTTTACCTCTCTGAGCCTGGTTTTCTTCTCTGTGAAAGTATGAATGTGGTCTGGATGATTTCTAAGATCAGTTTGGATTGTAAACTTGTTTGAGTCTCTTATAAAGAAGGAAAATTTGGAACCACAGGCTTAGTCTGAGCGCAAAATGCCCCTATATTATCAAAGGAATGATGAAAGTAATCTACTATAACTGTTTCCTTTGTCTTCTTAATTCCAAATCTTCTGTGTGTCTTCAGGTAATTCATTTCTTCTAAATGGGGATAATATTGGCATTTTCCTAAAGAAGAGGCAACATTGAATGGTGGATAACAGTTTTGAGCATTTCTGAGCTCTCAGCACACCCTTGTGACCTAATAGCTAACAGCTTTGGCTACTTGCTCATGACGCTGTCCCTCTGATCACAGAGCAAAACCACTGTCTGCCCACTGGTATCCAGTTCTGGTACTCAATTCTGCCTAGTCCCATTTCATTCCAGAAGATACATTCGAGAGTTACTCAGAATCACCTCCTACCCTATTGCTCTGTTGAAGCAGTATGAGAAATTTCTTCTTGAGTACCGCAGTCATTTGGTGAGCCCACAAAACAGAAAATGAACCCCCTGGTGAATACTAAGATTGACAAAGAGGACAACGTCTCTCAGCAGGATGACACTACTTTTCAGCTCCTCCCTGAGAATCTAAGATATGATGAATCCAGTCAGAGTGATCATTTCCAAGAAGAACTAGCTGACCCCATTCAGGATGAAGTTAGTGGCCCAGATCTGATGGACAATATCCCAGACCTTGTCATAACTCAGTGTATTCAGTTGGGCAAGAAATGTAGTAACCAGCCAGAGCTTCTACCAAGCTTCTCCAACCGCACACAGCCAGCACCCAACGAAGACCTTATACAGCTGCAAGGAAGCGAGCCACCTCTCACTCCAATCAAAAGAGCCCACCAGCAAAAAATTCAGGCATGCCTCTACTGCAGCCACACTAGTCAGTTCACAATAGATTGCCTTGCCAAAAGCTCTCAAGCCCCAGCAAACATGAATAACCCAACTCATCAGTAAGAGGAACCCAGGCAAGTCACATTGTTAACATACTCTCTCACCTCCAGCCTTACTGACTTATATCCTGCATTAACGTTTAAAATACAGGTGGGGAACTGTGATACCACTTAACAGACAGTCATAAATTCATGCTTCTGAGAATTTCAACAACCAGATCTTGTTCATTTGCTGACCCATCACCAAACATGATCCAACAATGATGAAAACAACTTCCATGCACTTTCTGCACCTGGGACTAACTTTCCAAGAGTACTGAAAGCCTGAAGGAAAAACTCTGCTCATTCGGACCCAATGGAAACCACCCAGACAGTGCACTGGAAGACTTCATCCTCACCAATGGGTAATAGACACCGGGGTTGAGTTTTGTGGCCCTAGTTTTTGTGCCTACACTTGGCCCCAAGCCTCTCACCCTCACTCTCATGGGTCTGTTTGCTAGTTCCCTGTTTTTTTAGGACTTTTGGCTGAAGTCCCAGTTGCATTTCCACATCCTACCAACATTTTCTACTAGAAGCTGAATCCTGATCCACCTGTTGACTAGTTCTACCTTAAAATAAACCAACTTTCATGGAAACACCTTTCTGCCACCGTTTCATATGATAATTTATTTTATTACTATTTAAATGCTTCTGCTTGCCCAACCACCCAAAACTCTTGCTATTGACAAACTAGATGGTATTGACCTCCCAGTGCTCTGCTTGGAACTTTGGGTACACTTCTTTGAGCCCTTCAGGTTGGTACATGTTTTTAGCCAAGCCCTAGCCTCCTCCCTATTGCTTCAAACCTACTTCAGGTTCCAGCATGTCTTATGGCCAAGTCAAAATGCTCTAGGATGATGACCTCTGATAACTATTTAGTGAGAGTTGGGGAATGTGTTACATCATAGTGACTATGTCTGAAGCATGTCCTTGCTTCCTTATATAGGGGACCTGGCTGACTAAATCTCCCTGAAGACTGAGGATCAGGCCCTTCAGTAGTTTCTGACTCTAGAGGCCTCAGCATGATCTAGGATCTCTGCCCCCTGATGCTAAGCTCTACCCCTATAGATAACCTGTGGGGACCCTTTAACTAGTTGAGGACCTTAAAGAGTAGTTAATGGCAGACAATTTTCTGAACCATCTCATGTTTAAAATCCTGGAGTATATACATCAATGGGCTTCGCTGTTGGCTCAGACAGTAAAGAATCTTCTTGCAATGTGGGAGATCTTGGTTCGATCCCTGGGTTGGGAAGATCCCCTGGAGCAGGGCATGGCAACCCACTCCAGTATTCTTCCCTGGGGAATTCCCGTAAATGGAGGAGCCTGGGGGCTACAGACCACGGGGTCGCAAAGAGTTGGACGCGACTAAACATACAGCACACATACATCAACGCCATCTGTCCATAAAACTCATAAAATGAGGGTATGATGGTTTGTGCTATGCTTTTGGCATAGCTCCACTCTCCGTATGGATTCCTAATGATACTGAACAAAAGCAGGGCTAGGCTGAAAAGGAAAAATCCCTAAAATGTTAAGGAAATGCAGTGATAATTGGTGTATTCTGGTAAAATGGCTTCCCTGATGTAATATTAGTAAATCAGTATTTCCTAGCATCCAGCAAGGCCACTCAGGACTTGAAGCGCCACTGTAGTTTGTCCTAGAAAATTATGGTTGGACAATACCTAAACCCAACTAGGACCTTATTACCCTTAGCTTAAAGCACTAACAAACAGATATTTTCACCTATCAGTGCCTCACTAACCACTGTGCCAATTCTTATTTGTATTTGCAAGTAGTCTCTCTATCAATAGCTTGCTATATATCCACCTTACTGCATACGCTCTCACAACAAGGAAATCTGAATGCACATATTTCCCCTGTGCTGAGAAATTCCCACAAGTGTACTGGTATTATTTGAGAGCCTCTATCAGGTAACTCTGTTTGAAATTTAAGTGACTCTGGCATTACCTGCAGGTATCCTGATCTAGCCCACCGATTCTGTCATAAAGGACTAACCCAATGGCCTCCAGTCACTTTCCTTACTGACTCCAATGTGGTCCTGGTATGTTGATAGGAGCATTCAATTGATGTAACCACCAATCTTTCTTTATCTTAGTGCCACAATTTATCACGGACATCCCAGGTATCACCATGGTTAAGAATCTGCCTACCAAGTAGGAGACAGGAGTTCAATCCCTGGGTCAGGAAGATGCACTGAGGAAGAAATGTCATCCCCCTTCAGTATTCTTGCCTGGGAAATCCCAGGGATATAGGAACTTGGTGGGCTACAGTCCATGGGGTCACAAAGAGTTGGACATGACTTAGCAACTAAACATTGCCAACAACAATTTATCATTAATTTTTATGTTCAGTTCAGTTCAGTCTCTCAGTCATGTCTGACCTTCTGCGATCCCGTGAACCACAGCACGCCAGGCCTCCCTGTCCATCACCAACTGCCAGAGTCCACCCAAACCCACGTCCATTGTGTCGGTGATGCCATCCAACCACCTGTTGTCCCCTTTTCCTCCTGCCCTCAATCTTTCACAGCTTCAGGATCTTTTCAAATGAGTCAGCTCTCCACATCAGGTTTCCAAAGTATTGGAGTTTCAGCTTCAACATCAGCCCCTCCACTGAACACCCAGGACTGATCTCATTAAGAATGGATTGTTTGGATCTCCTTGCAGCCAAAGGGACTCTCAAGAATCTTCTCCAACACCACAGTTCAAAAGCATCAATTCTACAGTGCTCAGCTTTCTTTATAGTCCAACTCTCACATCTATACATGACTACTGGAAAAACCAGAGCCCTGAGTAGATGGACCTTTGTTTGCAAAGTAATGTCTCTACTTTTTAATATGCTGTCTAGGTTAGTCATAACTTTCCTTCTAAGGAGCAAGCATCTTTTAATTTCATGGCTGCAGTCACCATCCACAGTGATTTTGGAGCCCAGAAAAATAAAGTCAGCCACTGTTTCCACTGTTTCCCCATGTATTTGCACAAAGTGATGGGACTTGATGCCATGATCTTAGTTTTCTAAATGTTGAGCTTTAAGCCAACTTTTTTACCCTCCTCTTTCGCTTTCATCGAGAGGCTCTTTAGTTCTTCTTCACTTTCTGCCATAAGAGTGGTGTCTTCTGCACATCTGAGGTTATTGATATTTCTCCCGGCAATCTTGATTCCAGCTTGTGCTTCCCCTAGCCCAGCGTTTCTCATGATGTACTCTGCATATAAGTTCAATAATCACGGTGACAATATACAGCCTGGATATACTCCTTTTCCTATTTGGAACCAGTCTGTTATTCCATCTCCAGTTCTAACTGTTGCTTCCTGATCTGCATGCAGATTTCTCAAGAGTCAGGTCAGGTGATCTGGTATTCCCATCTGTTTCAGAATTTTCTACAATTTATTGTGATCCACACAGTCAAAGGCTTGGCATAGTCAACAAAGCAGAAATAGATGTTTTTCTGGAACTCTCTTGCTTTTTAGATGATCCAGCAGGTGTTGGCAATTTGATCTCTGGTTCCTCTGCCTTTTCTAAAACCAGCTTGAACATCTGGAAGTTCCCAGTTCACATATTGCTGAAGCCTGGCTTGGAGAATTTTGAGCATTACTTTACTAGTATGTGAGATGAGTGCAATTGTGTGGTAGTTTGACCATTCTTTGGCATTTTCTTTCTTTGGGATTGGAATGAAAACTGATCTTTTCCAGTCCTGTGGCCATTGCTGAGTTTTCCAAAATTCCTGACATATTGAGTGCAGCACTTTAACAGCATCATCTTTTAGGATTTGAAATAGCTCAACTGAAATTCCATCTCCTCCACTAGCTTTGTCCATAGTGATGCTTCCTGAGGCCCACCTGACTTCACATTCCAGGATGTCCCACTCTGGGTGAGTGTGAGTGATCACACCTTCATGATTATCTGGATCGTGAAGATCTTTTTTGTACAGTTTCTGTGTATTCTTGCCATCTCTTTTTAATATCTTCTGCTTCTGTTAGGTCCATCCCATTTCTGTCCTCTATTGTGCCCATCTTTGCATGAAATGTTCCCTTGGTATCTCTAATTTTCTTGAAGATATTTTATGTCCATGTACTTTTGACATGTAAAATGTCCCTTTACATTATGCAGACTTTTCAGGTGGCCCTAATGGTAAAGATCCTGCCTGCCAATGCAGGAGCCAAGAGATGCGAGTTTGATCCTTGGGTCAGGAAGATCCCCTGGAGAGGAAAAGACAACAGAATCCAGTATTCTTGCCTGGGAGATCCATGGACACAGGAACCTGGCGGGCTACAGTACACTGGGTCACAAACAGTCAGAGATGACTGAAGAGACTTAGCACACACACACTTTATTTTATGCAGAAGACTTTCCTTCTGCAGCAACATTACCTTCTTCCCCAGATTTCATAGCCTCTAAGAACAATTACCCGTGGGCTAGGAAGTTCAGTTCACCTCCTACTTCTAGAAGCTACTTGTTGAGATTTCCCAATGAGGGACCTCTTGTACTCTATGTGATGTAATCCAACAGACTGAGCATATGAAGAGGACACTAGGTCAATGCTTTCCTGCCCACTAGCTAGTGACCATTTTGTTTACCACTTCCACAAGCTGCTGTAGTAATACCATACTCTTCAATTAGCATGAGTTAGCATAAATTTATGGACATTCTGTTAGGTCCATACCATTTCTGTCCTTTATCGAGCTCATCTTTGCATGAAATGTTCCCTTGGTATCTCTAATTTTCTTAAAGAGGTCTCTAGTCTTCCCCATTCTGTTGTTTTATTCTATTTCTTTGCATTGATCGCGGAAGAAGGCTTTCTTATCTCTTCTTGCTATTCTTTGGAACTCTGCATTCAGATGCTTATATCTTTCCTTTTCTCCTTTGCTTTTTGCTTCTCTTCTTTTCACAGCTATTTGTAAGGCCTCCCCAGACAGTCATTTTGCTTTTTTGCATTTCTTTTCCATGGGGATGGTCTTGATCCCTGTCTCCTGTACAATGTCACTAACCTCCGTCCTTAGTTCATCAGGCACTCTATCTGTCAGATCTTGTCCTTTAAATCTATTTCTCACTTCCACTGTATAATCATAAAGGATTTGATTTAGGTCATACCTGAATGGTCTAGTGGTTTTCCTTACTTTCTTCAATTTAAGTCTGAATTTGACACTAAGGAGTTCATGGTCTGAGCCACAGTCAGCTCCCTGTCTTGTTTTTGCTGACTGTATAGAGCTTCTCCATCTTTGGCTGCAAAGAATATAATCAATCTGATTTTGGTGTTGACCATCTGGTGATGTCCATGTGTAGAGTCTTCTCTTGTGTTGTTGGAAGAAGGTGTTTGCTATGACCAGTGCATTTTCTTAGCAAAACTCTGTTAGTCTTTGCCCTGCTTCATTCCGTATTCCAAGGCCAAATTTGCCTGTTACTCCAGGTGTTTCTTGACTTCCTACTTTTGCATTCCAGTCCTCTATAATGAAAAGGACCTTTTTTTGGGGTGTTAGTTTTAAAACGTCTTGTAGGTCTTTATAGAACCGTTCAACTTCAGCTTCTTTAGAGTTACTGGTTGGGGCACAGACTTTGATTACTGTGATACTGAATGGTTTGCCTTGGAAATGAACAGAGATCATTCTGTCATTTTTGAGATTGCATCCAAGTACTGCATTTCGGACTGTTTTGTTGACCATGATGGCTACTCCATTTCTTCCAAGGGATTCCTGCTGGCAGTAGTAGATATAATGGTCATCTGAGTTAAATTCACCCATTCCAGTCCATTTTAGTTCGCTGATTCCTACAATGTCAACGTTCACTCTTGCCATCTCCTGTTTGACTATTTCCAATTTGCCTTGATTCATGGATCTAACATTCCGGGTTCTTATGCAATATTGCTCTTTACAGCATCAAACCTTGCTTCTATCATCAGTTACAGTATTGTTTTTGCTTTGGCTCCATCCCTTCATTCTTTCTGGAGTTATTTCTCCACTGATCTCCAGTAGCATATTGGATACCTACCGACCTGGGGAGTTCCTCTTTCAGTATCTTATCATTTTGCCTTTTCATACTGTTCATGGGATTCTCAAGGCAAGAATACTGAAGTAGTTTGCCATTCCCTTCTCCAGTGGACCACATTCTGTCTGACCTCTCCACCATGACCTGACCGACTTGGGTGGCCCCACACAGCATGGTTTAGTTTCATTGCGTTAGACCAGGCTGTGGTCCATGTGATTAGACTGACTAGTTTTCTATGATTATGGTTTTTGTATCTACTCTCTGATGCCTCTCACAACACCTACCATCTTACTTGGGTTTCTCATACCTTGGACATAGGCTATCTCTTCACGGCTGCTTCAGCAAAGAGCAGCCACTGCTCCTTACCTTGGACAAAGAATATCTCCTCACAGCTGCCCCTCCTGACCTTGAACGCGGTCCTGTACTTACTTCCAATCATACCCAGTACCATGGTACTTAGCATAAGTAATAGCTTCTTTTAATACCACATAATTAATTGTAACCATCAAAGTATACTGCCCTGGATGAAGACACAACACATGACTGTAGGCATGAGACCCTGACGTAGACCTTTAGAAAGAGAAGAGGGTATGATTGTCCTAATTCTCACCTACCTCCATTTTGTTCAGTTTGAAACACATGAGACCTATGTCACTGCCTTCACCTCTATCCATGATGGTTAAAGCAAATGTCACCCTTTTTTGGACTCTGGAACATCTTCACCAGCACCATCTCGTCTATGACCTTGATAGTCATCATTTAAACAAAATAGAGAATTTAAGATATACCAGCATCTTGGCAAAATCTAACACCTCATGCCCTTGGGAGAGCACGTGTTACATCTGTAAAGCCTTCTACGTTGATGGTCATGCTTTCTTACCTCACTGTGAATATTCAGGTTTCATCTGGCCAGGAAAATAACATTCAATGGAATAACATTCAATGGAATAACATTCAATGGAATAACATTCAATCTTCAGTGTCACCTTTGTACAAAGGTCACTGCCCATACTTTACAAGAAAAGTCCTGGAAGTGAGTTACACCATTTAGTAGAATCAGCAGAACTAACTTGCTGTCTGGACCACATTTTCCAGTCATTGATTGCCTTTATAATTTTGAATAGTCATGCACTAAATTATTGGAATTGCTTCTGGTTTTGACTTTATTCTGCAGTCTGTTAGAACCCACTTCCTGCTCACTGATTTCTAGTATATACCTCACATGGAACTGGTTCTGTTAATACTCCATCTCAGTGATAAGCCAACTGTGACTGCGTTCCACCCACATCATTTACTTTCACATGGAAAACCCTGTAGAATTTTTAGCTTTCCTATGAGTAGACTCATCCCTTTGGGCATAAAATCTGGCTTTGTGTGCATCTAGAGAAAGGGAATTAATAATCGGTTTATGTCAGACACTGTGCTCAGTGCTGTGTTAATGATACTCATTGAATTTCACATTACTGAAAAATAGAATATGTGTTTCTGGTATTTGGTGGCTCAGATGGTAAAGCGTCTGTCTACAATGTGGGAGACCCGGGTTCAATCCCTGGGTTGGGAAGATCCCCTGGAGAAGGAAATAGCAATCCACTCCAGGACTATTGCCTGGAAAATCCCATAGACAGAGGAGACTGGTAGGCTACAGTCCATGGGGTCGCAAAGAGTTGGACACGACTGAGCAACTTCACTATATCACTATATATCACCTTATGGGACAGGTGTTATTTTTCCATTTAAAGATGATAATATGAAAGTTCAGAGCAGTGAACTAGTCCACCCTAAATTCACACATGGTTAGCAAGTGTCAGGGCTAGTCTTGAAAGTAGTATTTTGCTTCTGGCAGAACTGACCTCTTAGAGAGCAGAGAAACTCTTTTAAGTCACACCCTTCATGACCAGCCTAACTGATTATATTACCCCTCCCAAATCCACTCAGTAGAGATAGGACTTCAGTAACTGGTATTCACACAGTGACTGGTTGAAATGCATCTTCTGGACAACAGTCTATAAAAGAAGCACATAAGAAGTCAATGCCTTCCAGAACTTTGAGATTTCATTTGTGTTTCTAATAGTTGTAGAAAATTCCTTGGGAAACCTGGACATACACTGTGTCTGCTTTATCAGACTGGATAAGTTCTTGCTTTTTCAGTCAGAATTCTATCAAAAGTTTCTGGCTATCACAACATCATTCAAAACTATACAGTCATTTTGAATAATAGTTCAGTGATATTTACAGGGTTTCTACAATGCCAAGAGAGAACAAGGACTTTGAAGCTTTCTGATAGTTGTTAGCCGCCATTGTCATAGGAACATTAAAATTAAAACAAGAGTTTGGTTGCTTCTGCCACTAGTTAGTTGGCCGTTTAATTTTGAGTTCTGCCCCCATTGTATGAACCTCAGGGAATGTTCAGTTAAGGAATATCTCTCTGAGGAGAATTTGTGGGAAGATATCCATGTTCTCTTTTGCCTTAACCATGAGGTTAGCAAGAACTGGTGTGAGTTGCCATGTCTTCCTTCAGGGAATCTTCCCAACTCAGGGATTGACTCACATCTCCTGTGTCTTCTGCATTGCAGGTGAATTCTTTACCACTGAGCCATCAGGGGAAGATCTCTTGGAGTAAGAAATGGCAACACACTCTGGTATTCTTGCCTGGAGAACTCTATGGAGAGAGGAGCCTGGCAGGCACATGCCATGGGGTTGCAAAGAGTCAAACACTACTGAGCATGCACACGCTAGCAAAAACTATCAAACATCATGTTCCCTTAGTAACCCATGACAAGTCTATCATGTATGTATCCTTTTTTACATGTTTTCAGCCTGTGTCTCTAATCCTTCATGGGTGCAACAGATACCACTGGCTTACTATCTGTAATTTGTGTCAGAATTCCCCTTACTTCCATTAGCTTCATCTAGGTATAATTAAAGTCCTTCCCCTTCCCATTCAATTGTTTTAGGATATGAAAGAGTCTGTCTTGATGCTGATAACTTCACACATAATTTTAGAGGCTTCAATTAATGATAGTCACTGTGTGCTTGTTATCACTGAGTACATGATTTATTGGTGTGATCCTTACAGTAACACTAGCAGTATTTGCATTTTACAGGTGAAAACAAGTAAACTCATCATGTTTAAGTAATTTGTCCAAAGACCGAAGCTAATAAGTCATGGAGCCAGGATTCATCTCCAGGTCTAACTAACAGAAAAAGACATCTATTCCACCACTATGCTGCCTGTCACTCCAACATTTACATTCCAGGCTCTTAAGTCTTAGTCTTTTATGCAGGCAGTAATCTCTTCAGCACGCCCCTTCCAAATCTTCTCTATCCTCACTGCTTCAGTGAAAAATTATCATTCCACACTTATGCAGAAATCCTTGTGTGGACACAAAATAAATCTGAACAGCATTTTGTTTTTTGTTACTAAAGCCCTTTAAAATAATATTCAGTAATCTTTTGGTCTTTTGGACTTCCATCAGTATTTTGAGGAAAGAGTCACTATAGACATTTTCCTTATTGCTGCTGTTTTCTTTCCTGAGATGTAACTGATGGTATAAATCCCATTACCCTAAAAATGTAGTTGGAATGTTTTAATAAATATGTGTCTCTTAATAAAAAAAAAAAAAAGTCCTTTTCATCAGAGGGGACTGGAATGCAAATGTAGGAAGTCAAGAGGTACCTGGATTAACAGGCAAGTTTGGCCATGGAGGACAAAATAAACCAGGGCAAAGGCCTACAGAGTTTTGCCAAGAGAACACACTGGTCATAGCAAATACCTTCTTCCAATAGCAAAAGAGATGACTTTACACATGAACATCACCAGATGGTCAATAGCGAAATCAGATTCATTATATTCCTTGCAGCTGAAGATGGAGAAGCACTATACAGTCAGCAAAAACAAGACCGGGAGCTGACTGTGGCTCAGATCATGAACTCCGTGTCAAAAATACAGATTTAAATTAAAGAAAATATGGAAAACCACTAGACCATTCAGGTATGACCTGAAACAAATCCTTTATGATTATACACTGGAAGCAACAAATAGATTCTCAGGATTAGATCTGATAGAGAGAGTGCCTGGAGAAGTATGGATGGAGTTTCATGACACTGTATAGGAGGCAGTGATCAAGATCATCCCCAAGAAAAATAAATGCAAAAAGGCAAAATGGTTGTCTGAGGAGGCCTTAGAAATAACTGTGAAAAGGGAAATGAAAGGCAAAAGAGAAAAGGAAAGATATATCCATCTGAATGCAGAGTTCCAAAGAAGAGCAAGGAGTGATAAGAAAAATTTCCCTAATAGAAAGCCCAGAGATAAATGCACGCACATATGGACACCTTATCTTTGACAAAGGAGGCAAGGATATACAATGGATTAAAGACAATTTCTTTAACAAGTGGTGCTGGGAAAACTGGTCAACCACTTGTAAAAGAATGAAACTAGAACACTTTCTAACACCATACACAAAAATAAACTCAAAATGGATTAAAGATCTAAATGTAAGACCAGAAACTATAAAACTCTTAGTAGAGAATATAGGCAAAACAGTCTCCAACATACATCACAGCAGGATCCTCTATGACCCATCTCCCAGAATAATGGAAATAAAAGCAAAAATAAACAAATGGGATCTAATTAAACTTAAAAGCTTCTGCACACCAAAGGAAACTATAAGCAAGGTGAAAAGACAGCCTTCAGAATGTGAGAAAATAATAGCAAATGAAGCAACTGAGAAACAACTAATCTCAAAAATATACAAGCAACTCCTGCAGCTCAATTCCAGAAAAATAAATGACCCAATCAAAAAATGGGCCAAAGAACTAAATAGACATTTCTCCAAAGAAGACATACAGATGGCTAACAAACACGTGAAAAGATGTTCAACATCACTCATTATCAGAGAAATGCAAATCAAAACCACTCTGAGGTATCATTTCATGCCAGTCAGAATGGCCGTGATCCAAAAGTCTATGAGCAATAAATGCTGAAGAGGATGTGCATAAAAGGGAACCCTCTTACACTGTTGGTGGGAATGCAAACTAGTACAGCCACTATGGAGAACAGTGAGGAGATTCCTTAAAAAAGCTGGAAATAGAACTGCCATACGACCCAGCAATCCCACTGCTGGGCATACACACCAGGGAAACCAGAATTGAAAGAGACATGTGTACCCCAATGTTCATCACAGCACTGTTTATAATAGCCAGGACATGGAAGCAACCTAGATGTCCATTAGCAGATGAATGGATAAGAAAGCTGTGGTACATATACACAATGGAGTATTACTCAGACATTAAAAAAATACATTTGAATCAGTTCTAATGAGGTGGATGAAACTGGAGCCTATTATACAGAGTGAAGTAAGCCAGAAAGAAAAACACCAATACAGTATACTAACGTATATATATGGAATTTAGAAAGATGGTAACAATAACCCTGTATACGAGACAGCAAAAGAGACACTAAGGTATAGAACAGTCTTTTGGACTCTGTGGGAGAGGGCAAGGGTGGGATGATTTGGGAGAATGGCATTGAAACATGTATAACATCATATATGAAACAAGTTGCCAGTCCAGGTTCGATGCACAATACTGGATGCTTGGGGCTGGTGCACTGGGATGACCCAGAGGGATGGTATGGGGAGGGAGGAGGGAGGAGGGTTCAGGATAGGGAACACACGTATACCTGTGGCGGATTCATTTTGATATATGGCAAAACCAATACAATATTGTAAAGTTAAAAAATAAAATAAAAAAATAAATATTTCAAGTCTAAAAAAAAAGAAAAAAGAAAAGAAAACTTTCCCAGGAGATTGATGCAAAGAAATAGAGGAAAACAGTAGAATAGCAAAGACTAGAGGTATCATCAAGCAAATTAGAGATACCAAGGTAAATTTTCATGCAAATATGGGCACAAGAAAGGACAGAGACGGTAAGGACCTAACAGAAGCAGAAGATATTAAGAAGAGGTAGCAAGAATACACAGAAAAACTATAAAAAATGATCTTAATGACCCAGAAAACTACGATGGTGTGATCACTCACCTAGAGCCAGACATCCTGGAATGTGAAGTCAAGTAGGCCTTAGAAAGCATCACTATGAGCAAAGCTAGTGGAGGTAATGGAATTCCTGTTTAGCTATTTCAAATCCTAATATATAATGCTGTTAAAGTGCTGCATTCAATAGGCCAGCAAATTTGGAAAACTCAGCAGTGGCCACAGGACTGGAAAAAGTCAGCTTTCATTCCAATTCCAAAGAAAGGCAATGCCAAAGAATGTTCAAACTACTGCACAATTGCACTCATCTCACACGCTAGCAAAGTAATGCTCAAAATTCTCCAAGCGAGGCTTCAACAAACAGTACATGAACTTTGAAATTCCAGATGTTCAAGCTGTATTTAGAAGAGGCTTAGGAACCAGAGACCAAATAGCCAACATCCGTTGGATCATAGAAAAAGCAAGAGAATTCTAGAAAAAATATCGACTTCTGCTTTACCAACCATGCAAGAGCCTTTGACTGCATGGATCACAGCAAACTGTGGAAAATTCTTAGAGAGATGGGAATATCAGACAACCTTACCTGCCTCCTGAGAAATCTGTATGCAGGTCGAGAAGCATTGGAACAACAGACTGGCTGCAACTTGGGAAAGGAGTACGTCAAGGCTATATATTGTCACCCTGCTTATTTAACTTATATGCAGAATCCATCATGCGAAATGCCAGGCTGGATGAAGCACAAGCTGGAATCAAGATTGCCAGGAAAAATATCAATAACTTCAGATATACAGATGACACCACACTTATGGCAGAAAGGAAAGGGGAACTAAAAAGCCTCTTGATGAAAGTGAAAGAGGCAAGTGAAAAAGTTAGCTTAAAACTCAGGATTCAAAAAACTAAGATCATGGCATCTGCTGCCATCAGTACATGGCAAACAGATTGGGACAATAGAAACAGTGATAAGCTTTATTTTCTTGGGCTCCAAAGTCAGTACAGATAGTGACTGCAGCCATGAAATTAAAAGATGGAAGAAAAGCTATGACCAACCCAGACAGCATATTAAAAAGCAGAGACATTACTTTGCCAACAAAGGCCCATGTAGTCAAAGCTATGGTTTTTTCAGTAGTCATGTATTGATGTGAGAATTGGACTGTAAAGAAAGCTGAGCACCAAAGAATTGGTGCTTTTGAACCGTAGTGTTGGAGAAGGCTCTTCAGAGTCCCTTGGACTGCAAGGAGATCCAACTAGTCGATTGTAAAGGAAATCAGTCCTCAGTATTCAATGGAAGGACTGATGCTGAAGCTGAAGCTCCAATACTTTGGCCACCTGATGGGAAGAATTGACTCATTGGAAAAGACCCTGATGCTGGGAAAGGTTGAAGGCAGGAGGAGAAGGGGACGACAAAAGATGAGATCGTTGGATGGCATCACTGACTCAATGGACATGAGTTTGAGCAAGCTCCAGGAGTTGGTGATGGACAGGGAGGCCTGGCGTGCTGCAGTCCATGGGATCTCAAAAAGTTGGATATGACTGAGCGACTGTACTGAACTGAGTACTGTCCAGGTCCATCCATGTTCTTACAAATGAGAAAGCCTATCATTCTGTTTTTTGGCTGGCAAATATTCCATTATAGATTAAACCACATGTTTTTCCATTCATCTGTTGATGGTCACTTGGGTTGCTTCTGTATTTGGCTATTGTAAATAGTGCTGCTGTGAAAATTGGGGTGCATGCACATGATGAAAGCCTTTTTTTAATTTAAATTAATTTTAATTGGAGGCTAATTACTTTACAAAATTGTATTGGTTTTGCCATACGTCAACATTTGAATCACTAAATCCACCTATGCTTCAAGGTGTTTAGCCTTGAAACTAATAAAATCCTTTTACAGAAGCACAAAGAATTCTGATACAATGATTTTCCCTACTAAACTACACTATTTTTAGTTCAATCTCTTATACCAGTTTGAGGAGCCAATGCCTAGTAGCAGAAAAAAAAGTTTCTACATTGCTTTGGTGGTATTAGGCAAAGAACAGACTTGTGTACTCTGATCCAATTTAACCCTCTAATACAAAAACTCCCAGACTTTCTGCTACTAGAAGTTTGTAGAGTCTTTCAGATTCATGAGTTTTACTTAGCCTACATGGCACATGCAAACTAATCCTGTGTAAACCCATCACCTTCCAAAAGGAATACAAATTTCTGTTCCAATGTTCAGCCATTACTTAAACAAATGTGAGATGGCTGCTTAAGATTTGGGGGAAAGGTTGTGGCATAGGACTTCATTTGCTCATTTGCCCGAACATCATCACCTACTCGTTTGCCAAGAACAAAGCAAATATAGTGGGTTAAGAGTGAGGAACTCTGCCTGGGTTCAAGTCCTGGACTCTACCTCTCACTAATTAGATGAACATTTTCAGTTTACTTAACCTCTCTGTGCCTCAATATCCTACTTTCTATAGATTGTGAGGGTTTCCCTCGTGATTCACACAGTAAAGTATCTGCCTGCAATGAAGGAGACCCAGGTTCAATCCCTGGGTTGGGAAGATCCCCAGGAGAAGGGAATGGCAATCCACTCCAGTATTCTTGCCTGGAGAATTCCATGCACAGAGGAGCCTGATGGGCTGCAGTCAATGGGGTCGCAGAGTAGGGCACAACTGAGCAACTGACACACATATAGCATTGTGGATCTAAATTAGTATTTATAAAAAAACATGAAATAGTACCTGGTGCACAATAACCATAACAGAAGTATTTGTTACAATAATGAACAAATAGCACACAAATACTACAAATATTTGAGATATCTGCAGAGGATTTGTCAAATAATACATGGTCCCAAACCACACGATGGAAAAACAACACAGATATCTCTGGATGAGAAAGGATCTTTAAATCTGATACATAGGATAGGTTATTCTGTCCTATTCTACTCACAATACCATACTGTGAATTCTTTTTCTTAACCCATTGGGACAATTGCTGATGTAGTCTTGGTTGAAAGCTATATACGGATAGAAGTCAATAGTGAACTCAATATATAGTCATACCCATTCCCAACTAGGGATGCATTTATGCATCTTTCCCTTTACATAATTCCCAAAATGACACAAGCCAATTTCAGAGCTGTGCTTTAGTTTCATTTTAGTAACCTAGGAAAGAGTATGTTCAAGATTCTCAAATCTCTTCTGCTATGTCCCACGTTCCCTAAACTCCTTCTGGGTGCTCAGTCATGTCTGACTGTTTGCAACCCCATAGACTGTAGCCAGCCAGGTTCCCCCATCCATGGGATTCTCCAGGCAAGAACACTAGAACGGGTTGCCATGTCCTCATCCAAGAGATCTTCCATACCCAGGGATCAAGCCCAGATCTCCTGTGTCTCTTGCACTGGAGGGGAATTTTTAACCACTGAGCAACCAGGAAGCCCCTGGGTAGCCAGAGGAGACTGTATTGAGGAGGCTGAACTTAAGGTGAACATGGGAAGATTCTTAGAGGGCTTTTAGGTGAGGGGAGAGAGAGATTAAAAGCAGGAGTGGGCGTGACTACATGGTCTTAAGTGGAGGTAAGGGCTTGGTTTCCTTACATGCAGAATGCAAATAATCATACCTACTTTGTAAGACCACTGTGAGGATTATAAGGTCTAGGAGAGAGGTAACAAATACATGTTCAGCATGGTGCCATTATTCCTCCAGAACCCATGGCAGACGTTGACAGTCCTTGACATCATTCTACCAGTGAGGCCAGTCACAGGCCCAGAATTCTCTTACATACAGCTCCAGGCAGCCAGTACAACCAGAATATGCAGTTGGCATAAATTAGGTACCGAAGAAGTCATAAGTGTTATTACCCACTGGGACCCACAAAATGTTGTGTACAACTGAAGGAACACAGAAATTGTCCTTCCTATTCTTGCCAAATACAGGTGAAAATCTGTATTTACACTGTGTCAGAGGCTCGCCATGTCTTAAGCACTTGAAGGTCTGACATGAGACTGAGACACAATCCTGCTACAAAGGTTATCTGCCATATGTTGTAACATCTCTTATGAACTGTAAGTAGCAGCACACTTGATCTTTATGTTGAAAAACCTCCAGAACATGGCTATTTTCCCTAATGTTTTTATTTATCACACATAGAAATGTTGGTATCCCTCAGGGCCTGAATCAAATTGGCAAGTACAACCAAGAAGCAATAGTCTGTCTTTGGGGTTTCTTCTTGATTCCATGTAATGCTCTATGTTCAACTCTAGTGATATGATGTCTGCCTAATCTGCCTTTAGGCAGATCCTATCTGGATCTAGTTAGACATCCAGATCCTTGTCTACCTAGAAAAACTCTCCCATTGCTTCTAGGCCTTCTCTGTTGGACAGAGAGAAAAGAACAGTGCAAGTGGGTCATGTATTGAGAGGACCATGTTACTGGACATGTATTCCAGGGACAACCTTATTTTGGCTGGTGACTGAGCAGAATCATTCAGACATGTGATGTGGCTGCTAGCAGAGAGTAGGCAAAGAAGAGAAGATAGGTGATGGGGGAGACTGGGAAACATGACCTTAAGAAGAACAGTAATAGGCCCATTGAGCAGGAAGGCTGCTGAGGCTCCTTAATAGTGCTGTGCACATTAAGAAGGAAGTCTGGGAAACTGAAAGGGAATATTGGAGAGAGTGTTCATGATATGTTGAACTTCATAAGCAGCTAGCTGTGGGTCCAACTGACCAGAGGAAAGCTGAATCTTAAGGAAGCTATGAGATCTGATCTGAGTCATAGCAATGGGAAAATAGATCCCAGCTGGACTGTTCCATGTCTGATATGGGAATATAAGGATCATTTTTCTACCTCATTCACTGATAGAGTGGAGTAAATTTGTGTATAACTCCCAGCAAGAACTACAGAGCCCTGAGAGAAGGATCAATTAAATTGCTATCCTCTCTCTTGCCTCCAAGCAGTTACAGGTTCCATGCCTGAGTGAGTGCTGTTCTAGCCCACTGTTTAGAGGTGATTATGCTGCTCCATGCAGAGTCTACAAATAAGCAATCCACATCTCACACACTTCAGGGGGCATTTTGGATTCAAATATTTTCTAAGTTCAAAAATGTAGATAGTGCCAAAGCAGAAAGGACCTTTTCAGACTACCACTCAGCCTAGAGTTTTTTGGAAAGTGTTGAAGGGGCTTCCCAGGTGGCGCTAGCGGTAAAGAGTTTGCCTGCTATAGCCAGAGATTAAGAGACACAGGTTCGACCCATGGGTTGAGAAGATCCCCTGGAGAAGGTAATGGCAACCTACTCCAGTATTCTGGCCTGGGAAATCCCATGGACAGAGGAGCCTGGTGGGCTATAGTCCATAGGGTCACAAAGAGTGGGACATGAAGGAAGCAACTTGTTATGAATGCACAATGATGGGGAAACTTCCATATCAACATTATCCATGGAGCTTGACTGGAATGAAAATTATCTGGTCTCATCCCAGACCCATGTAATCACACTGTCCAGGGGTTAGGCCCAAAAATCTGTATGTTAAAATTCCAGGGAATATATCTGAAATTTGAAAAACTCTAATAAATATAGGAGTTTTGCGTAGACAGTCACCCAATATTCCCAAAATAAAATCTAGAGACACCATAACACAGAATAATTTGGGGTACCCACACATAAATATTCAGATTCCTATGTCTCCTGCTAATCCTTCTGAATCGTGATTTCTTATCTTGATAAACACTGAGAAACCCAATCCTTTCATTATACAGATTCAGAAACTGACCGACAGAGAGGAAGTGACTTGTCCAAGGTTGTTAGTATAGATGGTGGCAGAGCTGGGGTCACAGCCAAGTCTTCAGATAAGACCAAATAGTATGTCCTCTAGTCATATTATGAGGGTTATTTGTGTATCAGTTTAGATCCTATGGGCTTCCCTGGTAGCCCAGACTTTAAAGAAACTGCCTGCAAATCAGGAAACCCAGGTTTGATCCCTGGGTCAGGACGATCTCTAGAGAAAGGAATGGTTACACAATCCCGTATTCTTGCCTGGAGAATTCCATGGACAGAAGAGCCTGACAGACAACAGTCCATGCAATACAAAGAGTCATACATGACTGTTTGACTAACGCATATACATTTATCTTGTATCGTAGCATCCCTCATAAGATCTGGAGACCAAGAGTAAGAATGCAACTACTCTGGATAGTTGCATAACCCTAATTCAAAGTGTCTCTTCCAATGGGTTACGTAGAACAGCTTGAAAATAAAGCAGGGTAAGGTCTCAAAGCTCTCTTATAAGCAGCAGGGTTTGGCAGACCCTTCTCCAAATGGAGTCTCAGGGAACCCCAGAGTGGAGTAATTTTATATCTGGGGAAACTCTTTAACTGTGGCTTTGAGTCGAACTGAACACATATATCAAAGTGACCTGAAATAGTTTGCTAAGCCTATTTTCATGCTGTTGTTTTTGTAGTTGAAATTCATACTGATTAAGGGAAAGTTTAAGCATATGCAGTTTTCTATCAGACCTGATCCAGGCTCATAAGTTAGTTCCATCAAGCCTGTGCATTTGAGTTTATCTCCAAAAGACTGTAGTCTGGAACTCCTCCACACTGTCAGCTCGGCCACAAGGTCTGCAGGGACAGTCCAGTAGAAAGCCATTGACTTCTAAAAGGAGAGAGATTTCCAAAATAATATGTCAAGGTAGATTTTCTTTAAGGGATTAAACAATCCCATTGAACAGTTCCATTGAATGATTTGCCTTTGGGCCAAGGCTTGTAATTTTAGATTGCTGGGAGAAATATCAAACCTCAGAAATGCAGATGACACCACACTTAGAGCAGAAAGAGAAGAGGAACTAAAAAGCCTCTTGATGAAAGTGAAAGAGGAGAGTGAAAAAGTTGGCTTAAAACTCAGGATTCAAAAAACTCATATTATGACATCCAGTCTCATCACTTCATGGCAAATAGATGGGGAAACAATGAACTGGACAACAGTTAGAACTGGACATGGAACAACAGACTGGTTCCAGATCGGGAAAGGAGTTCATCAAGGCTGTATACTGTCTCCCTGCTTATTTAACTTATATGCAGAATACATCATGAGAAATGCTACACTTGATGAAGCACAAGCTGGAATCAAGACTGCTGGGAGAAATAACAATAACCTTAGATATGCAGAGGACACCTCCTTTATGGCAGAAAGAGAAGAAGAACTAAAGAACCTCTTGATGAAAGTGAAAGAGGAGAGTGAAAAAGTTGACTTAAAACTCAACATTCAGAAAATGAAGATCATGCCATCTTGTCCCATTAGTTCAGTTTAGTTCAGTTCAGTCACTCAGTCGTGTCCGACTCTTTGTGACCCCATGAATCGCAGCATACCAGGCCTCTCTGTCCATCACCAATGCCCGGAGTTCACTCGGACTCACGTCCATCGAGTCAGTGATGCCATCCAGCCATCTCATCCTCTGTCGTCCCCTTCTCCTCCTGCGCCCAATCCCTCCCAGCATCAGAGTCTTTTCCAATGAGTCTACTCTTCGCATGAGGTGGCCAAAGTACTGGAGTTTCAGCTTCAGCATCATTCCTTCCCTGTGATGGATTCATTTTGATATTTGGCAAAACTAATACAATTATGTAAAGTTTAAAAATAAAATAAAATTTTTTAAAAAATTTAAAAAAAAAGAAAAAGAAATCCCAGGGCTGATCTCCTTCAGAATGGACTGGTTGGATCTCCTTGCAGTCTAAGGGACTCTCAAGAGTCTTCTCCAACACCACAGGTCAAAAGCATCAATTCTGGACAGGGAAGCCTGGTGTGCTGAAGTCCATGGAGTGGCAAACAGTCAGACATGACTAAGCAACTGAACTGATCTGAATTCGTAATTTTAGCAAGTGTTTCACCAGTGCTGCATTAGTTAGAAAAAATTAAATGAAGTTGAAGTTGAAGACATAACTCTATGTCTAAATGAAGACATAACTCTATAAAGACAAATGAAGTTGAAGACATAACTCTGTAAAGAAACAGGAGACCTTAACAGATGTTCTGGAACTTCTGAGAGTGGATAGAAAGGGCAGAAAAAATGGACATAAAAGCAAAAGTGAATGCAGAGTTCCAAAGAATAACAAGGAGAAATAATGAAGCTTTCCTAGGTGAAAAATGGAAAGAAATAGAGAGAAACAATAGAACGGGTAAAACTAGAGAACTCTTGTAGAAAATTAGAGATACCAAGATAACATTTCATGTGAAGATGGGCACAGTGAAGGACAGAAACAGTATGGACCTAACAGAGGCAGACGAGATTAAGAAGAGGTGGCAACAATATACAGAAGAACTATACAAAGTTGATCTTAATGACACAGATAACCATGATGGCATGATCACTCACCTAGAGCCAGATTTCTTGGACTGTGGAGAGAAGTGGGCCTTAGGAAGCATCATGACAAACAAAGACAAAGTTAGTGGAAATAAGGGACTTCCAGCTGAGCTATTTCAAATTCTATACGATGATGCTGTTAAAGTGCTGCACTCAGTACATCAGCAAATTTGGAAAATTCAGCAGTGGCCACAGGACTAGGAAAGGTCAGTTTTCATTCTAATACCAAGGAAGGGCAATGAGCGCCAAAGAAAGTTCAAACTACCACACAATTGCATTCATTTCACATGCTACCAAGGTCATCCTCAAAATCCTCCAAGGTAGGCTTCAACAGAATATGAACCAAGAACTTACAGATGAAAAAGCTGGATTTAGAAAAGGCAGAAAAACCAGAGATCAAGTTACTAATCATTGTTGGATCATAGAAAAAGCAAGAGAGTTCCAGAATGTCTACTTGTGCTTCATTGACTATACTAAAGCCTTTGACTATGTGGATCATAACAAAAGTGGAAAATTCTTAAAGAGATGGGAATATAAGACCACCTTACTTGCCTCCTGAGAAACCTGTATGCAGGTCAAGAAGCAACAGTTAGAACTGGACATGGAACAACAGACTGGTTCCAAATTGGGAGAGGAGTATGTCAGGGATGTATATTGTCAACCTGCTTATTTAACTTATATGCAGAGTACATCATGTGAAATGCTGGGCTAGATGAAGCACAAGCTAGAATCAAGATTGCTGGGAGAAATATCAACAACCACAGATATGCAGATGACACCTCCCTTATGGCAGAAAGCAAAGAGGAACTAAAGAGCCACTTGATGAAGGTGGAACAGGAAAGCGAAAAAGCTGGCCTAAATCACAACATTCAAAAAACTAAGATCATGGCATTCGGTCCCATCACTTCACAGCAAATGGATGGGTATACAACGAAAACAGTGATAGACTTTATTTTCTCTGGCTCCAAATCACTGTGGATGGTGACTGCAGTCGTGAAATTAAAAGACACTTGCTCCTTGGAAGAAAGGCTGTGGCAAACATAGACAGCATATTTAAAAGTAGAGACTTTACCTGTCAACAAACATCCATATAGTCAAAGCTATGATTATTCTATTAGTCATGTATGGGTGTGAGGGCTGGACCATAAAGAAGGCTGAGTGGGAAAAAAACTGATGCTTTCGAACTGTGGTTTTGCAGAAGACTCTTGAGAGTCCCTTGTACAGCAAGGAGATCAAACCAATCAATCCTAAAGGAAATCATTCCTGAATATTTATTAGAACAACTGATGCTAAAGCTGAAGCTCCAATAATTTGGCCACCTGATGCAAAGAGGGGAATCATTGGAAAAGACCCTGATGTTGGGAAAGATTGAGGGCAGGAGGAGAAGTGGGTGAAAAAGGATGACATGGTTGGATGGCATCACCAACTCAAAGGACATGAGTTTGAGAAAGCTCCAGGAGATGGTGAAGGATAGGGAAGCCTGGCGTGTTGCAGTCCCTGGGGTCACAGATTCAGACACGACTGAGTGACTGAACAACCCCCAAAAGAGTTTGGTAGAGGTTCACAAACCCTTATCTTCAATTCTGAAATTAAAAAGCTCTGTACAACATAACACTTTTTTTTTTATTAAATTGGTGCCAAAACTCATTTTTCAGAAAAACTTGACCCAAACTGACATAAACCTAGTCTCTGAATATTCAGACATTTCTTTCCTGCAGAAATGTTAATGGCTTAATTATGGGATGTTTTGCCAGACACTACTGGGAATGTTATATAATAAACAGTATATATGCTGTGTTGCATTTCTAAAATTTGAAAATAATGTAAATTCTAAAACACAGACTGTGGACCTAGAATAATGATAGCTAACATTTGGTCCATTGGCCATTTACAACAGTTCAGTCACTCAGTCATGTCCCACTCTTTGCAACCCCATGGACTGTAACATGCCAGCCTTCCCTGTCCGTCAGCAACTCCCAGAACTTGCTCAAACTCATGTCCATCAAGTCAGTGATGCCATCCAACCATCTCATCCTCTGTCATCCCCTTCTCCTCCTGCCTTCAGTCTTTCCCCACATCAGGGTCTTTTACAGTGAGTCAGTTCTCAAATCAGGTGGCCAAAGTATTTGAGTTTCAGCTTCAGCATCAGTCTTTCCAATGAATATTCAGGTACATGAAGCTGTGCTAATCTCTTTTTCTCTCATTTATCATCATGATACCATGAGGCAGGTATTAAAATCATCTCCAGTTTAAAGTTTGGAACTGATTCTCACAAAGCTTAAATAACTTGTCCAGAGTCACACAGCTTTTTCCAAGCCAGGGTTTGGACCCAGATCAGTATGATTCTAGAACCTCCATGCTGAACTCTTGCTCTCTACTACCTGGCAGACATGAACAGTTGCTAAGGACAGTATGCGCTCTTTGTGGGCTTTATTATGGGGGTAGAAGAACTTACCACCTACTATGTATCATTTCAGGGTCAAACTCCTACCTCCAAATGTCACCTCCCCATCCCTATTTCTCAGAGATGCAACTAATATGAGTTTATTCCATAATGTTTGTAAGTATAGCTTTTCTCACAAGGACCACCAGCAAAAGAAATCTGCTAGTCAACTGGTACAGGTTCCTCGTATCCACTCCAGACTTACTGAATCAAAATTGCTAGAGACTGGGACCAAGCAGATTCTTTTTTTTTATTGTTCACATATAGGTACATTTTATTTAAGTTTTTTTTTTTTTTTTTTTTTTTTTTACCCATTAAACTTAAGGCTGCAGGAATAACTAATACTGTTTCTGTCTTTCTATTTTTTGAACACTTTCTTCAAGATAATGGAAGTAAATGGACAAAATTTTGAGAATATAACATTTGTGAAGGCCCTTGAAATTTTGAGGAATAATATTCATCTTGCACTTACTGTAAAGGTCAACATTTTTGGTGAATTTTGTTTTAAAAATCTATTTGAGCCCTTTTTTTTTTTTTTTGGTAATAGAAAAGAAAAAAGACAACAGTGATGAGGATATTAAAAATACTTAAAACATGTTCCCATCTAAGCTTTTTGAACATTATAGGATCTTTAATGTTTGAATATAATATTCTGTATTCTAGAATTTTCATTTTTATTTGTATTTAATTATTTTGAAATCTTAGTTAAAATAAGTATACAACTGCACTTAGTCATTTATAAAATGTCTACTTAGTATTATGGACTGTACTTCACCTGGAAATACTCAATGAAACATAAAAGTCATAGGCTTTTTTTCTTCCTGCTAATGTGCAAATCAGTCTACCTCTAGTGAAATAGGAATATCAGTGCCAGTCAACTGTTTTATGAAAATGAATAGAGTAAAACATTGAAGTAATGAATCAGTGAATTGCTGATTTTTAATAACAATATACTCTGCCTTTCTGAGTAGAGTATACTCTGCCTTTCTGGGCTTCCCTGGTGGTTCAGAGGATAAATCATCTGCCTGAAATGCAAGAGACCCGGGTTCGATCCCTGGATTGGGAAGATCCCCTGGAGATGGCGAGAGTCCCTTGGACTGCAAGGAGATCCAACCAGTCCATCCTAAAGGAGATCAGTCCTGGGTGTTCACTGGAAGGACTGATGTTGAAGCTGAAACTCCAATACTTTGGCCATCTGATGCGAAGATCTGACCTATTGGAAAAGACCCTGATGCTGGGAAAGATTGAGGGAAGGAGAAGGGGATGACAGAGGATGAGATGGTTGGATGGCATCACAGACTCAATGGACATGAGTTTGGGTCAACTCTGGGAGTTTCTGATCGACAGGGAGGCCTGGCGTGCTGCAGTTCATGAGGTTGCAAAGAGTTGGACACAACTGAGCGACTGAACTGAACAAACAGTTTGACACAGAAAGGCAGAAAGTGAAAGTGAAGTCGCTCAGTCATGTCCGACTCTGCGACCCTGTGGACTGTAGCCTGCCAGGCTCCTCTGTCCATGGGAGTCTCCAGGCAAGCAGATTCTTATATACATTAAATTTTGAGGTAAAAAATTGAATGCCTTTGGAAAGGCCAAAACTTAGCCTTCAATAATTAATTAGCATCATATATCAGTTGAAATCTTGCTGTGTTGGTAGAAATAAACTTATGGATGGGCCCTGGAAAGTAAAAGATGCTGAAAGGTGAATAGGAAAATAGGCAGGTGAGATATGGAAAAGAAGAAAGGGTGTATGACAGTATCTTCCTACTTTGGTATTATGCAAACAGGGTAGAGTCTCACCATTGGAATTGTTCACCTGCATTGGAACAATCTTGGAAGCAAATCACTCATTTTTTGTTGATACTCTGAGCAGCTATTTATTGTTTCATTGATACTCACAACAGCCTTTTGAGAAGACAAGATAGTCATCCTCATTACATAAAAGAGAAAATTGACAAGCAAATGAGTTCTTCACATAATCCAGCTGACAGTGTTTGGGTTAGTTTCTAGCCCCCAGCCTTACCCTATTTCACTCTTCCAATAATATCTTCCATAGGTCTAGAGAGGAGGTATCATCATATAAAACGTAGGGAATCAAATCTTACATTCAGTGATATACATTTCTTTTGCCCAGTGAGGGCCAATTTAAACGCTGTACTGCACAAAGAAAGGACAATCAGATTAGATCAGATCAGTCGCTCAGTTGTGTCCGACTCTTTGCGACCACATGAATCTCAGCACGCCAGGCCTCCTTGTCCATCACCGACTTCTGGAGTTCACAGAGACTCACGTCCATCGAGTGAGTGATACCATCCAGCCATCTCATCGCCTGTCGTCCCCTTCTCCTCTTGCCCCCAATCCCTCCCAGCATCAGAGTCTTTTCCAATGAGTCAACTCTTCGCATGAGGTGGCCAAAGTACTGGAGTTTCAGCTTTAGCTTCATTCCTTACAAAGAAATCCCAGGGCTTATCTCCTTCAGAATGGACTGGTTGGATCTCGTTTCAGTCCAAGGGACTCTAAAGAGTCTTCTCCAACACCACAGTTCAAAAGCATCAATTCTTCGGCGCTCAGCCTTCTTCACAGTCCAACTCTCACATCCATACATGACCACAGGAAAAACCATATCCTTGACTAGACAAACCTTTGTTGGCAAAGTAATGTCTCTGCTTTTGAATTGGCTATCTAGGTTGGTCATAACTTTCCTTCCAAGGAGTAAGCGTCTTTTAATTTCATGGCTGCAGTCACCATCTGCAGTGATTTTGGAGCCCAGAAAAATAAAGTCTGACACTGTTTCCACTGTTTCCCCATCTATTTCCTATGAAGTGATGGGACCAGATGCCATGATCTTCGTTTTCTGAATGTTGAGCTTTAAGCCAACTTTTTCACTCTCCACTTTCACTTTCATCAAGAGGCTTTTGAGTTCCTCTTCACCTTCTGCCATAAGACTGGTGTCATCTGCATATCTGAGGTTTTTGATACTTCTCCTGGCAATCTTGATTCCAGCTTGTGTTTCTTCCAGTCCAACGTTTCTTATGATGTACTCTGAATATAAGTTAAATAAACAGGGTGACAATATACAGCCTTTATGTACTCCTTTTCCTATTTGGAACCATTCTGTTGTTCCATGTCCAGTTCTAACTGTTGCTTGCTGACCTGCATACAAATTTCTTAAGGTGCAGGTCAGGTGGTCTGGTATTCCCATCACTTTCAGAATTTTCCACAGTTTATTGTGATCCACACAGTCAAAGGCTTTGGCATAGTCAATAAGGCAGAAATAGATGTTTTTCTTGAACTCTCTTGCTTTTTCTATGATCCAGCAGATGTTGGCAATTTGACCTCTTGTTCCTCTGCCTTTTCTAAAACAAGCTTGAACATCAGGAGGTTCACGGTTCACATATTGCTGAAGCCTGGCTTGGAGAATTTTGAGCATTACTTTACTAGCATGTGAGATGAGTGCAATTGTGCGGTAGTTTGAGCATTCTTTAGCATTGCCTTTCTTTGGGATTGGAATGAAAACTGACCTTTTCCAGTCCTGTGGCCACTGCTGAGTTTTCCAAATTTGCTGGCATATTGGGTGCAGCACTTTCACAGCATCATCTTTCAGGATTTGGAATAGCTCAACTGGAATTCCATCACCTCCACTAGCTTTGTTCGTAGTGATGCTTTCTAAGGCCCACTTGACTTCACATTCCAGGATGTCTGGCTCTAGGTCACTGATCACACCATTGTGATTATCTGGATCATGAAGATCTTTTTTGTACACTTCTTCTGTGTATTCTTGCCATCTCTTCTTAATATCTTCTGCTTCTGTTAGGTCCATACCATTTCTGTCCTTTATCGAGCCCATCTTTGCATGAAATGTTCCTTTGGTATCTCTGATTTTCTTGAAGAGATCCCTAGTGTTTCCCATTCTGTTGTTTTCCTCTATTTCTTTGCATTGATCGCTGAAGAAGGCTTTCTTATCTCTTCTTGCTATTCTTTGGAACTCTGCATTCAGATGTTTATATCTTTCCTTTTCTCCTTTGCTTTTCACTTCTCTTCTTTTCACAGCTATTTGTAAGGCCTCCCCAGACAGCCATTTTGCTTTTTTGCATTTCTTTTCCATGGGGATGGTCTTGATCCCTGTCTCCTGTACAATGTCACGAACCTCATTCCATAGTTCATCAGGCACTCTATCTATCAGATCTAGGCCCTTAAATCTATTTCTCACTTCCACTGTATAATCATAAGGGATTTTATTTAGGTCATACATGAATGGTCTAGTGGTTTTCCCTACTTTCTTCAATTTGAATCTGAATTTGGCAATAAGGAGTTCATAGTCTGAGCCACAGTCAGCTCCTGGTCTTGTTTTTGCTGAGTGTATAGAGCTTCTCCATCTTTGGCTGCAAAGAATATAATCAGTCTGACTTCGGTGTTGACCATCTGGTGATGTCCATGTATAGAGTCTTCTCTTGTGTTGTTGGAAGAGGGTGTTTGCTATGACCAGTGCATTTTCTTGGCAAAACCCTGCTTCATTCTGTATTCCAAGGCCAAATTTGCCTGTTACTCCAGGTGTTTCTTGACTTCCTACTTTTGCATTCCAGTCCCCTATAATGAAAAGGACCTCTTTTTGGAGTGTTAGTTCTCAAAGATCTTGTAGGTCTTCATAGAACCGTTCAACTTCAGCTTCTTCAGCATTACTGGTTGGGGCATAGACTTGGATTACTGTGATATTGAATGGTTTGCCTTGGAAATGAACAGAGATCATTCTGTCATTTTTGAGATTGCATCCAAGTACTGCATTTCGGACTCTTTTGTTGACCATGATGGCCACTCCATTTCATCTGAGGGACTCCTGCCTACAGTAGTAGATATAATGGTATTCTGAGTTAAATTCACCCATTCCAGTCCATTTCAGTTTGCTAATTCCTAGAATGTCAACATTCACTCTTGCCATCTCTTGTTTGACCACTTCCAATTTGCCTTGATTCATGGACCTGACATTCCAGGTTCCTATGCAACATTGCTCTTTACAGCATCGGACCTTGCTTCTATCACCAGTCACATCCACAACTGGGCATTGTTTTTGCTTTAGCTCCATCCCTTCATTCTTTCTGGAGTTATTTCTCCACTGATCTCCAGTAGCATATTGGGCACCTACTGACCTGGGAAGTTTCTCTTTCAGTATGCTATCATTTTGCCTTTTCATACTGTTCATGGGGTTCTCAAGGCAAGAATACTGAAGTGGTTTGCCATTCCCTTCTCCAGTGGACCACATTCTGTCAGATCTCTCCACCATGCCCTGCCCATCTTGGGTTGCCCCATGGGCATGGCTTAGTTTCATTGAGTTAGACAAGGCTGTGATCCTAGTGTGATTAGATTGACTAGTTTTCTGTGAGTATGGTTTCAGTGTGTTTGCCCTCTGATGCCCTCTTGCAACATCTACCGTCTTACTTGGGTTTCTCTTACCTTGGGTGTGGGGTATCTCTTCACAGCGACAATAAGAGGAATTAAATATGTAACAGAATAGTTCAACCAATATACAATATGTTTGGGGTTTGTTTTAAACTTTTCCTAGATTGTTTATTCTTGTTACCTTTTCAGGGAAGACTGGACATTATGAACTTTATACTTTAAGAATACTCTGTTCTTGTCTCTGAGGTTCTCAGTCTCACCTCTTCATCTTGTCTGTGCTATTTTAATCATCTCCATGGCAAACAATGTGACCTCAAACACAGACTAGAAAGCCAGAAAAAATACATTAACCATTACCACAGCAATAAGATCCCCACAGCACTGCAGGCTGTGGTTGGAGCACTGAGGATCAAGTTCAACCAGTAAGTATTCCAATTCTGTCAAAGTATTCTCTAGAACAGCACTTCTCAATCTTCAGTGAACATTCAAATCACCTGGAGAATCTTGTTAAAATGGAGTACTGATCCAGTAGTTCTGGGATCTGGCCTTAGAGACGATATTTCCAACGACCTCCCTGGTGATGCCAAAGCTGCCGATTCCCTAATAGGTTTTGGTGTAGCAAGGGCAAAGAATCACGATTATGCCAAAGTAGTGTAAGCACACTTGTAGTCCTGGAGGAAGTGCTATTTTGGACAGCAGTCCTACTGAACATGCCACCTCTGATATTAACTAGTCGTGTGACCTTGGGTAAACATTTTTCATCTCTGGGTCTCTGTTTTTCTCCTCTGTGAAATTACAAGTTTAGCCTGGATAATTTTTAAGATCATTTTGGATTGTGATCTTTAGATCACTAAAATTGTTTGAGTCTCTGATTCTCTGATAAAGAAACTAGAACCAAAGATTAACGTAGGGAAAAATGCACATATATTACCAAGAAGGGAGTAGAGAAAGCAATCTACTATAACTTCATATTTATATACTTTTTAAAATTAATCTATTTATTATAATTGGAGGCTAATTACTTTATAATATTGTAGTGGTTTTTTCCATACACTGACATGAATAAGCCACAGGTGTACATGTATCCCAAACCCCCCTCCTACCTCACTCCCCATCCCATCCCTCTGGGTTGTCCCAGTACACTGGCTTTAAGTGCCCTGTTTCATGCATGGAACTTGGACTGGTCATTTATTTCACATATGGTAATATACATGTTTCAATGCTATTCTCTCAAATCATCCTGCCCTCACCTTCTCCCACAGAGTCCAAAAATCTGTTCTTTATATCTGTGTCCCTTTTGATGTCTTGCATATAGGGTCATCATTACCATCTTTCTAAATTCCATATATATGCATTAATATACCATATTGGTGTTTTTCTTTCTTACTTCAGTCTGTATAATATACTCCAGTTTCATCCATCTCATAAAACTGACTCAAATGTGCCATTTTTATTAGCTGAGTAATATTCCATTGTGTATATGTACCACAGCTTTCTTATCCATTTGTCTGCCTGTGGACATCTAGGGTGCTTCCATGTCCTAGCTATTGTAAACAGTGCTGCGATGAACTTTGGCGTACACATGACTCTTTCAATTCTGGTTTCCTATGGTGTGTATGCCCAGCAGTGGGATTGCTGGGTTGATGGCAGTTCTATTTCAGGTCTTTTAAGGAATCTCCACGCTGTTCTCCATAGTGGCTATACTAGTTTGCATTCCCACCAACAGTGTAAGAGGGTTCCCTTTTCTCCACACTCTCTCCAGCATTTATTGTTTGTAGACTTTTTGATAGCAGCCATTCTGACCAGCATGAGGTGGTACTCATTGTGGTTTTTGATTTGCATTTCTGTGATAATGAGTGATGCTGAGGATCTTCTCATCTGTTTGTTAGTCATCTGTATGTCTTGCTTTGGAGAAATGTCTGTTTAGTCCGTTGGTCCAGTTTTTTGATTGGGTCATTTATTTTTCTGGTATTGAGCTACATGAGCTGCTTGTATATTTTTGAGATTAATTCCGTCGGTTGCTTCGTTTGCTATTATTTTCTCCCATTCTGAAGGCTGTCTTTTCACGTTGTTTATAGTTTCCTTCGTTCTGCAAAGGCTTTTAAGTTTAATTAGGCCCCATTTGTTTATTTTTGCTTTTATTCCCATTACTCTTGGAGGTGGGTCATAAAGGATCTTGCTGTGATTTATGTCAGACAGTGTTCTGCCTATGTTTTCCTCTAGGAGTTTTATAGTGTCTGGTCTTACATTTAGATCTTTAATCCACTTTTAATTTATTTTTGTGTATGGTTTTAGAAAAGATTTTAGTTTCATTCTTTTACAGGTCGTTGACCAGTTTTCCTTCCCATCACCGCTTGTTAAAGAGATTGTCTTTTCTCCATTGTATATTTTTGCCTCCTCTGTCAAAGATAAGGTATCCATAGACACGTAGATTTATCTCTGGGCTTTCAATTTTTTTCCATTGATCTATAGTTCTGTCTTTGTGCTGGTACCATACTGTCTTGATGACTGTATCTTTGTAATATAGTCTGAAGTCAGGCAGGTTGATTCCTTGAGTTCCATTCTTCTTTCTCAAGATTGCTTTGGCTATTTCAAGTTTTTTGTGTTAAACAGATCATTCACCATTGCAATGAAAATCATAAAATACTTAGGAATAAATTTATCTAAAGAAATAACAGAGCTATATATAGAAAACTATAAAACACTGATGAAAGAAATAAAAGATGACATAAATAGATAAAGAAATATACCATGTTCATTGATTAGAAGAATCAATATATTGAAAATGAGTATATCACCCAAAGCAATCTATAGAGTCAATGCAATCCTTATCAAGATATCAACAGTATTTTCACAGACCTAGAACAAATAATTTAAAAATTTGTATTTATATTCTTAATTCTATATCTTTTATGTGTCCCTAAGGTAACTTACTCCTTTTGAATGTGCAGAATATTGACATTCTTCATGAAGAAGTTGCATCATTGAATGGTGGTAACAGTTTTAAGCATTTCTCAGATCTCAACATATTTTAGGGACCTCATAGCTAACAGCTTTGGCTACTTGCTCATGAGGCCATCGCTTTGATCATAGAGTAAAACCACTGTCTGCCCACTGGTATCCAGTACTGATACTCAATTCTGCCTAGTCCCACTTGATTGTGGAAGATACAATAGACAATTATGCAGAAACACCACCTACCAGAGTACTCTATTGAATCAGTATGAGAACCTCCTTCTTGAGTTCCAGCAGTCATTTGGTGAGCCAATAAAACATAAAGGAAACCCTCTGGTGAATACTAAGGTTGACAAAGAGGACAAATTCTCTCAGCAGATGCCACAAGGAGGTTCCACCTCCTTGCTCAGAATCTGAGATATGATGAATCCAATCAGAGTTATCACTTCCAAGAAGAACTAGCTGACAACATTCAGGATGAAGTAAGTGGTCCAGACGTTGGACAATCTCCCAGACTTTATCACTCAGTGTATTAAGTTGAACAAGAAACGTAGTGACCAGCCAGAGCTCCTACATTCAGAGGTCCAGATCCCAAGGTTATCTCCGTGGATCCACCACCAAGCCTTCTTCAACCCCACAGGTCCATCACCCAAGGAAGACCCTATACAGCTGTGAGGAAACCAGCCAAATCTTACTCCAGCCAAACAAGCTCGCCAGCAAGAAATTCAGGCATGCCTCTACTGCAGGTAGGCTAGTCACTCCACAAGATTGACTTGCCAAAACTTCTTGAGCCCCAGCAAGAATAAATAATCCAACTCATCAGTAGGAGGAGCCCTGCTAAGTCACACTGTCAATTGACCCCTTTCACCTCCAGCCTTACTGATTTATATCATGCATTAATGCTTAAAATAGAGATGGGAAACTGTGATACCACTTTACAGACAGTCATAAATTCATGCTTCTGAGAATTTCAACTACCATCAGCAAACCTGATCCAGCAATGATGAAAACTATTTCCAGGAACTTTCAGCAGCTGGGACTAATATTGCAACAGAACTGAAAGCCCACAGGCAAAATTCTGCCTAGTCTGAGCCAATGGAAACCACCCTGGCAATGCATTGGAAAACTCCATCAGCACCAATGGGTAATAGAATCTTGGGTTGAGTTTGTTGGTCCAAGTCTTTGTACCTACAGTTGGGCTGAAGCCTTTCACCTTCATGCTCGCTGTTCTGTATCCTAGTTCCTGTAGGTTTAGGACTCTTGGCTGAAGTCTTGGTTGCATTCCATAGGCAACTAAAAAATAGCAACAATTTATCATTTTGTACTCCTCATCAATGCAAAGAAATAGAGGAAAACAACAGAACGGGAAAGACTAGAGATCTCTTCAAGAAAATTAGAGATACCAAGGGAATATTTCATGCAAAGATGAACAAAGAGGTGGCAAGAATACACAGAAGAACTATACAAAAAAATCTTCATCGCCCAGACAACCATGATTGTGTGATCACTCATCTAGACCCAGGCATCCTGGAATGCAAAGTCAAGTTTGCTTTAGGAAGCATCTCTACAAACAAAGCCAGTGGAGGTGATGGAATTCCAGTTGAACTATCTCAAACCCTAAAAGATGATGCTGTGAAAGTACTGCAGTCAATATGCCAGAAAATCTGGAAAATTCAGCAGTGGCCAGAGGACTGGAAAACGTCACTTTTCATTCCAATCCCAAAGAAAGACAATGCCATAGAATGCTCAAACTACCGCACAACTGCACTCATCTCACACGGTAGCAAAGTAATGTTCAAAATTCTGAAGACAGGCTTCAACAGTACGTGAACAAAGAACTTTCAGATGTTCAAGCTAGATTTGGAAAAGGCAGAGAAACCAGAAATCGAATTGCCAACATCTGTTGGATCATCGAAAAAGTAAGAGATTTTCAGAAAAATATCTACGTTTACTTTATTGACTATGCCAAAGCCTTTGTCTGTGCAGATTACAACTGTGAAAAATTATTAAAGAGATGGGAATACCAGACCACCTGACCTGCCTCCTGAGAAATCTGTATGCAGGTCAAGAAGCAACAGTTAGAACGGGACATGGAACAACAGACTGGTTCCAAATCGGGGAAGGAGTACATCAAGGTTGTATATTGCCACCCTGCTTATTTAATTTATATGCAGAGTACATCATGTGAAATGCTTGGCTGGCTGAAGCACAAGCTGGAATCAAGATTGCTGGGAGAAATATCAATAACCTCAGATATGCAGATGACACCACCCTTATGGCAGAAAGTGAAGAAGAACTAAAGAGCCTCTTGATGAAAGTGAAAGAGGAGAGTGAAAAAGTTGGATTAAAACTCAACATTCAGAAAACTAAGATCATGGCATCTGGTCCCATAACTTCATGGCAAATAGATGGGGAAACAATGGAAACAGTGAGAGACTTTATTTTGGGGGCTCCAAACTCACTGCAGATGGTTAATGAAGCCATGAAATTAAAATAAAATTTAATTTTCTCCTTGGAAGAATAAACTATGACCAACCTAGACAGCATATTAAAAAGCAGAGCATTACTTTGCCAACAAAGGTCTGTCTAATCAAAATTATGGTTTTTCTAACAGTCATGTATGGATGTGAGAGTTGAACTATAAAGAAAGCTGAGCACCAAAGGATTGATGCTTTTTAACTGTTTGTTGGAAAAGACTCTGGAAAGTCCCTTGGACTGCAAGGAGATCCAACCATTCAATTCTACAGGAAATCAGTCCTGAATATTCGTTGGAAGGACTGATGCTGAAGCTGAAACTCCAATATTTTGGCCACCTGATGCGAAGAACTGACTCATTGGAAAAGACTCTGATGCTCTGAAGATTGAAGGCAGGAGAAAGGGACAACAGAGGATGAGATGATTGGACGGTATCACCAATGAATTGGACATGAGTTTGAATAAGCTCAAGGAGTTGGTGATGGACAGGGAAGCCTGGTGTGCTGCAGTCCATGGGGTTGCAAAGAGTCAGACACGACTGAGCTACTAAACCGAACTGACTCCTTATGTACTTGTGCTCTTTACATATGAAAACGTCACTTTATTTTATATGGGCTTCCCAGGTGGCGCTAGTGGAAAATAACCCAACTGCTAATATAGGAGACAGAAGAGACATGGGTTCGATCCCTGGGTTGGGATGATCACCTGGAGTAGAAAAAGGCAACCCACTCCAGTACTCTGGCCTGGAAGATTCCATGTACAAGGGAGCATGGTGGGCTACAGAGCATGGGGTTGCATAGTGTTGGAGATGAGTGAAGCGACTAACACATATGCACTTTATTTTATTCAGAAGAGTTTCCCTCTACAGCAACATTACCATCTTCCCCATATTTCATCACCTCTTAGAACAGACAATTAAACCTGGGCTATGAAATTCAGTTCACCTCAGACTTCAAGAAGCCACTTTTTGAGAAATTCCCAATCAGGGACTTCTTGCTCTCTATGTGACACTATCCAACAGCCTGACTGAGTGTATGAATAAGATGCTTGGACAATGCTTTATTGCTTACTAGCTAGCAGCCATTTTGTTTACTACTTCAACATGTTGTTATACTGACACCATTCTCTTTAATTAGAATGAATTAATTACTTAGCATAAAGAGAGTTACATGGATGAGTCCTATACCTAAATGAATTTCTCAGTGAAACTAAGTAAAATCTACAGAGAACAATGACATTCACCCTACTCAAAGATGCAGTCTGAAGTTGCAAAGGCTTGGGGAACCCTCAGGTTAAATCAAGGTTGTAGTTTTATGGGGCTAGATCTGCTACATGATTGATGCCAGCAAGAAGGATAGAAGGTAATTATTTTGCAAGACTGAAGATGAAATTGTTAACAAGAGAATGGTTTTCTTGGGATCTAGAAGTTAGAGGGAGCAATTAAAGAGCCATATGGCATCACTAATTCTCCAGAGTCAGAGAGGGTATGTTGATGATTTGGCAGGTCCATCTACAATGGCATAGAGTCACCAGATCATCCCAATTTGTGCCATTCGCCATTAAGATTGTCACCTAACTCACCTTGCTCTGACTCCATGCTCTAAGATATATTCTAATATTAATTACTTTCCCACATATATTTTGCTAACAAGTTGACATGAAGGTTTCTAGCCTGCTTTGCAGTTAATTCTCATTATAAGTGAATAAATTGGTGTTTGACTTATACATCAATTTCTGTGATTTTAATAGCATCAACTCTCTAGACCCTAATCACCTTTGAGCACACTGGAAACCAAATAAGACTCTCACCATGCAAAGTTAGCATTACCAGTGTGAAGTATAGTGAATTCATGGAGGATTGACCCTCCTGGGAGCTTTGCCTCAATAGTCTCCCTGTTTCTCTCTCTCATATGCCTACAATTCTAATAACATTTCTAATAACCTATGGTTTTCACTTCCTGCACTTTCTTCCACTCATACCCAGTACCATAGTACCTTGCATAAGTAATTGCTTCTTATAATACCATATAGTTTAATCTAATAATCAGAATGTACTGCCCTGGATGAATACACAGCACATGACTGTAGACATGAGCCCCTGACACACACCTTTAGAGAGAGAAGAGTGCATGGCGGACCTAATTCTCACCACCTCCATTCTGTCCAGTTGGCAACACATGAGATTATGTCACTGCCTTCACCTCTATCCATGATGGTTAAAACAAATATTACTCTTTTTCTGAGAATCTGGAACATATTCACCAGCACCATCTTGCCTATGACCATAAAATTCATTGCTGAAATAAAATCAAGAACTTAAGATATACTGGAATTGGTAAACTCTAACACTTCATGCCCTTGGGAGAGCTCTGGAAGCTCATGTTACATCTGTAAAGGCTTCTACATTGATGGTCATGCTTTCTTACCTCATTATGAATCTTCAGGTCTCACTTTTCCAGGAAAATGGAAAAACATTCAGTGGACTAGGTTGTCATGAATCTTCAGTGTCACCTTTGTGCTAGAGTCACTGCCCACATTTTACAAACAAAAGTCCTGGAAGTGAGTTACACCATTTAGTAGAATCAGTAGAACTCTCTTTGTATCTGGACCACACTTTCCAGTCATTGATTGCCTGTATAACTTTGAGTTTCCATGCAGTAAATTATTGGTATTACTTCCCGGTATTGGCTTTGATTCTGCAGTCTGTTTGAACCTGCTTCTTGCTCACTGATTTCTAGTATATACCTTATGTGGCACTGGTTCTCTGATGTCTCCAATTCAGTGATAAGGCATCTATGTCTGCATTCTACCCAGTCCATTTACTTTCACATGGAAAACCTTGTAGAATTTCAGTTTTCTTTATGAGAGGAAGACTCATCCCTTTGGGCATAAAATCTGGCTTTTTGTGCATCTAGGGAAAGGGAATTAATAAGTGGCTTATCCCAGACACTGTGCTCAGTGCTGTGTTGCTGCTGCTACTGCTGCTGCTGCTAAGTTGCTTCAGTCATGTCCGATTCTGTGCTACCCCATAGATGGCAGCCCACCAGGCTCCCCCGTCCCTGGGATTCTCCAGGCAAGAACACTAGAGTGGGTTGCCATTTCCTTCTCCAATGCATGAAAGTGAAAAGTGAAAGTGAAGTCACTCAGTCGTGTACGACTCTTAGCGACCCCATGGACTGCAGCCCACCAGGCTCCTCCATCCATGGGATTTTCCAGGCAAGAGTACTGGAGTATGGTGCCATAATTTCACATTGCTAAAAATTAGAATATTCACTTCTGGCATTTAATGCTCACTACATTATGGGGCAGGTGTTATTATTCAGTTTGAAGATGATTACATGAAAGTTCAGATCAGTTAACTTATCCACCCTAATTCACAGGTAGCTAGTAAGTGGTAGGGCTAAGATTTGAAACCAATATCTTTCTAATGACAGAGCTGATCTCTGTCAGGGGAGGGAAACTCTTTAAGTTACACCCTTCATGATCACCCTAACTGATTTGATTACACCTTCCAAAGCCATTCAGTAGAGAAAGGCCATCCTAGTAACTGGTATTCACATAGCGACTGTTGGAAATGCATGTTCTAGACAAAATATAAAAGAAACACATAGCAAATCAATGCCTTTCAGAACTTTGAGATTTCATTTGTGTTTCTAATAGTTGTAGAAAATTCCTTGAGAAATCTGGACATACACTGTGTCTGTTTTATGTGATGGGATAGGCTCTTGCTTGTTGACTCAGGATTCTAACAAAAGTTTCTGGTTATTACAAAGCCTCTGTTTTTCTGTAGATTTTCATCCAAAGCTATAGTATTTTTGAATAATAGTTCAATGATGTTTATAGTGTTTTTACAATGCCAAGAGACAACAAGGACTTTGAAGTTTTCTGATAGTTGATACCTGCCATTGTCATAGGAATACCAAAATTAAAACAAGAGTTTGATTACTTCTGACAGTAATTTGTATGCCATTTAAACTTGAATTCTGCCCCTACTATATTAACCTCTGGGAATTTCGAGTTAAACAATCTCTCTCTAAGGAACATTTCTGGGAAGATAGTGATGTTCTTTTTTATGTTAACCTTGAGGTTAGCAAGAACTGGAGTGGATAGCTATTTCTTCCTCCAGGGGATCTCCCTAACACAGGGATCAAACCCCCATCTCCTGAGACTTCTGCCTAGCCATCCGGGAAATATCCTGGAGAAGAAAATGACAACTCACTCAAGTATTTTTGCCTGGAAAAATCCATTGACAGGAGAGCCTGGTGGGGTGCAGACTATGGGGTCCCAGTGAGTCGGATGCTAATGAGCACACACTCACTAGCAAGAACTATCAAACAGCATGTTCCCTTAGTAACCCATGATAAGTCTATCATGTATATATCCTTCATTAAATATATTTTCATTCTCTAATGCTTCATGAGGGCAATGAATACCATTGGCTTACTGTCTGCTATTAATTTCAGAATTCCCTTACTTTCATTAGCTTTATCTAGGTACAATTTAAAGGAATACCCTTCCCCATTGAATAGTTTCAGGATATAAAAGAGTCTGTCTTGATGATGATCACTTCACACATGATTTTAGTGGCTTCAAATAATAATGTCACTGAGTGCTCACTATGTGCTGAACAAAAGATTTATTGGTGTAATCCTTACAGTAGCACTAACAGTATTTATATTTTATAGCTGAAAACAAGTAAAGCCATAAAGTTTAAGTAATTTATCCAAAGACTGAAGCTAATAAGTCATGGATCCAGGATTCACCTCCAGATCCATCTAACAGAAAAGGACACATACTTGACCACTATGCTACCTGTCCTTCCCACACTGACATCCCAAGCTGAAAAGTCTTAGTCTTTTATGCAGGCCAGTAATCTCTTCAGCACACCGTTTCCAAATCTTCTCTATCCCCACTCTGTCTTCAGTGAAAAATAAGTGTTCCACACTTATTCCAGAATTTCTTGTGAGGACACAAATTAAATCTGTACAGCATTTTCTTTTTTGTTACTAAAGCTTTTAAAAATAATATCCAGTAATTTTTTGGCTTTTTGGAGTTTCATCAGTGTCTTGAGGATAGAGTCATTGTAGACCTTTCCCTGAAGGCTGCTATTCTTCTTCCTGAGATGTAATTCATGACACATCTAAAAATGTGGTTGGAACATTTTAATAAAGAGGTGTCCTTAACACTGGACTTCCCAGGTGGCACTAGAGAAAAAGAGCACTTGCAGCACTGAAGCTCCTCACAAAACTGAAACTCATCTTTCTTCACTCTCATAAGTTTTCTTATATTTTTTTCTCCATTGACTTTACAATACTACCACATATCAATATTAACCACTTACTACATGCCAGTCATTATGCTTTAGGTGCATTTTCTCTTTTAATTCTTATACCAAAGCTCATAGACATCTGTTATTTCTATTCCTACTAAACAGATGAGAAAATTGAGGCTTAGAGTAGTAAAGGAAATTATGTATAGAACTAGTAAGTAAAAGGCAAGACTCAAATCTAGATACTTCTAATAGCAGAGTCCAGACTCCTACATAGTACATTACTATCCATCTAGAGTCAGAGTCAACCAATTGCCACCTGTGGGCTAAATCCAGCCTACTGCCTGTTTATTTATTCATTTATTTTTAAAGGAACTGCCTAATTTATTTATTTATTTATTTATTTATTATACAGGAAGCTTGGGGCTGGTGCACTGGGATGACCCAGAGGGATGATATGGGGAGGGAGGTGGGAAGGGGGTTCAGGATGGGGAACACATGTACACCCATAGCAGATGCATGTTGATGTATGGCAAAACCAATAAAATATCGTAAAGTAAAAAATATAATAATAATTAAAAATTTTAAAAATAAATAAAAAAATAAATACTGCCTGTTTTTAAAAATAAAATTTTATTGGAACTCAGTCACACTCATTCATGCTTTTTGGTGCTTTCATGCTGGGACATGCATAGCCAACAAAGCCAAAAGCATTAACTATCTGTTCCTTTTCAGAAAAAGTTTGACCCCTGATCTAAACATATTGAAGCATTAAATCAGACAAGTTCATGGAACATCTCATTGTTTATATTTCTCATTTTAAATGCTCCATTTATCCTTATTATTTGTTTCTTGCCTCTAAACTAGCTAGTCTCATCTACATGATGAAACAATGGGACTTTTGTAGAGGCTTAACATAGGATGTTTTCAGTATTCTAATTAAATTTCATCAGTTGTCCATGTCAAATGCCTACTTTCTGCATGAGACAACTCTAATAGATTGTCCAAATATGGTTGATGGGCATTTTTAAGCTTTGCCTCCCATCCCACTAAACAATGTTGAAGGCGATGGCAGAGGATGATACGGTGAGACAGAATCAACAACTCAGTGGACATGCATCTGAGTAAGCTCCAAGAGATAGCAAAGGACAAAGGAGCCTGGCATGTTGCAGTCCATGGGATTACAGAATCAGACACAACTTAGCGACCTAACAGCAACAGTAAGCATTATACTTTTGGCAATGGTCCCTAATTTTCACATAGAGATCCAAATTCTTTCCCAGGGTAGTGTACCTTCCTGGGTGGCATTCCACTTCCAAGCATGAGACCTAGGCCTAAAGCAATAATCTAGTGGCATCGACCTGGCCACTGTGACTGTTCTAGGTGTGGGTTTGTGCCTTAAATGTATCAAAAAGAGCAAATGTTATGGCCTTTCTAGGAAATGTTAGATAAATACTCCTATTTTTCCCCCCACTGGAATCAGATGTAGAAGGATACAGCCTGATGATTGCTGACAGCCCTTCTGACAAACAGGAGAGCCCATTTAAGAATGGAGGGTCCCTGGGAAAGTACAATTTAGGGGCAGAGAGGAAAAAATCAAGTCCTACTTATTATTATTAAGTATAAATTATTTATTGAAATATAGTTGATTTACAATATTAGTTTTAGTGATGACATGAGATGGCTGGATGGCATCACTGACTCAATGGACATGGGTTTGGGTGAACTCCGGGTGTTGGTGATGGATAGGGAGGCCTGGTGTGCTACAATTCATGGGGTCGCAAAGAGTAGGACATGACTGAGCGACTGAACTGAACTGAACTGAACTGAGTGATTCAATATTTTTATAGATTATACTTCACTTAAAGTTATTACAAAATAAGTTACTGAGTTGACCAAAGGGTTCATTTGGGTTTTGATATTGCAGAAAAACCCAAACTGACCTTTTGGCCAACCCAATATACTTACCTGTGCAGTACATGATATCCTTGTAGTTTATTTATTTTATACATAGTAGTTGGCACCTCTTAATCCTATACTTTTGTCTCACTGCTGTACCTTTCCCACTCTCCAAAGGTAACCTCTAGTTTGTTCTCTACATATGTCAGTCTGATTCTGTTTTCTTTTATTCATTTAATTGTTTTATATTTTAGATTCTACATATAAGTGATAACATATACTCTTTGTCTTTGTCTGACTTTTTTCACTCAGCATAATGCCACTTAGTTCTGTCCATGTTGTTACAAATGGCAAAACATTTCATTCTGTTTTATGGCTGACTAATATTCCATTATAGATTATACCACATCTTTATCCACACATCTGTTGATGCACACATGTGTTGCTTCTGTATCTTGGCTATTGTAAAGAGTGCTGCTAAAAACTTTGGGGTGCACATATTAGATGGAAGCTTTTGAATCACTAAACCCCCTTATCATTGAAGTTGTTTAGCCTTGAAACTAATAAAATCATTTTACAGAAGCACAAAGAACTCTGATACAATGATTTACCTTATTTCAGTTCATTTCAGTTGCTCAGTTGTGTCTGACTCTTTGCAATTCCATGGACTGCAGCACACCAGGCCTCCTTGTCCATCACCAATTCATGGAGTTTGCTCAAACTCATGTCCATTGAGTCAGTGATGCCATCCAACTACCTCATCCTCTGTCATCCCCTTCCCCTCCTGCCTTTCACCATCTGCAGTGAGTCTGACATAAAGTCTGACACTGTTTCCACTGTTTCCCCATCTATTTCCCATGAAGTGATGGGACCAGATGCCATGATCTTTGTTTTCTGAATGTTGAGCTTTAAGCCAACTTTTTCACTCTCCACTTTCACTTTCATCAAGAGGCTTTTTAGTTCCTCTTCACTTTCTGCCATAAGGGTGGTGTCATCTGCATATCTGAGGTTATTGATATTTCTCCTGGCAATCTTGATTCCAGCTTGTGTTTTTTCCAGTCCAGCATTTCTCATGATGTACTCTGCATATAAGTTAAATAAGTAGTCTGACAATATACAGCCTTTATGTACTCCTTTTCCTATTTGGAACCAGTCTGTTGTTCCATGTCCAGTTTTAACTGCTGCTTCTTGATCTGCATATAGGTTTCTCAAGAGGTAGGTCAGGTGGTCTGATATTCCCATCTCTTTTAAGAATTTTCCACAGTTTATTGTGATCCACACAGTCAAACGCTTTGGTATAAACTGCCTACTAACTAGCAACCATTTGTTTACTGCTGCCACATGTTATTATAGTGACACCATCCTATTCAATTAGAATGAGTTACTTAACATAAAGACAGTTACATGATGAACCCTATACTTAAGTGAGTTTCTCTGAGAGTGAAACTAAATAAAATTTACAGAGAACAAATTACATGCACCCTACTCAAAGATGCAGACTGCAATCTTTGAGATCTTCAAAGTCTGAAAAGGATTTGTTAACTAGGGAACGGTTTGCATGGGACATAGAAGTGTGGGGGAGCAATTAAAGAACCATAGAGCATTAGTACGAAGAAGGCAATGGCACCCCACTCCAGTACTCTTGCCTGGAAAATCCCATGGATGGAGGAGCCTGGTAGGCTGCAGCCCATAGGTCGCTAAGAGTCGGACACGACTGAGCGACTTCACTTTCACTTTTCAATTTTCATGCATTGGAGAAGGAAATGGCAACCCACTCCAGTGTTCTTGCCTGGAGAATCCCAGGGACCGGGGAGCCTGGTGGGCTGCTGTCTATGGGGTCACACAGAGTCAGACACGACTGAAGTGACTTAGCAGCAGCAGCAGAGCATTAGTAATCTCTCCAGAGTCAGAGAAGGTATAATAACCAGCAGTTAATTTGGCAGCTCCATTTACAATGAGATAGAGGCAACAATAGTGGTCATCCCAATTTGTGCCATTAGCTTTTAAGATTGTCACCTACTCCCCATGTTCTGACTTCATGCTCTAAGATACAATCTGATTTTAACTACTTTCCCATATAAACTGTGTTATGGAGAGAAAATTTGCTAATAACTTTACATAAAGTGTTCTAGCCTTCATGGCAGTTAATTCTCATTATAAGTGAACAAATTGGTGTTTCCCTTATACATAAATTTCTGTGGTTTTAAAAGCATCAATCCACCTGACCCTAATCACCTCTGAGCACACTGGGAACAAAATAAGATTCTCACCATGAAAGTCAGAATTCACATTGTGAGCTATAGTGAATTCATTGAAGATTGTCCACTCTGAGAGCTTTGCCTCAACAATCTCCCTGTTTCTCTTTCTCATTTCTCATATTACAGTCTACAACTCTAATAACATTTCATATTTCTAATAACATATGGATTTCATTTCCTGCACTTACTTCCACTCATATCCAACACCATGGTACCTGGTATAAGTAACTGCTTCTTGTAATACCATGTAGTTCAGTCTAATCAGTGTATACTGCCCTGGATGAAGATATAACACATGACTGTAGACATGAGCCCCTGACATACACCTTTAGAGAAAGAAGAGTGTATGACTGACCTAATTATCACCACCTCTGTTATGTTCAGTTGGCAACACATGAGTTCTATGCCACTGCCTTGACCTCTATCCATGATGGTTAAAACAAATATCACCCTTTCTTGGGACACTGGAACATCTTCACCTAGCATCACCTTGCCTATGACCATAAAAGTCATCATTGAAACAAAATAGAGAATTTAAGATATACTAGTGTCTTGGCAAAATCCAACACCTCATGCCCTTTGGAGAGATCTGGAAGCACATGTTACATCTATAAAGACTTCTACATTGATTGTCATACTTTCTTACTTCATTATGAATCTTCAGGTCTCGGCCAGGAAAATGGAGAAACATTCATAGACTATAGTGTCATGAATCTTCAGTGTCACCTTTGTGCAAGAGTCACTGCCCACACTTCACAAACAAAAGTTCGGTTAAGTGAGTTACACCATTTAGTAGAATCAAACTACTGGACCACACGTTCCAGTCATTGATTGCCTCTGTAACTTTTAGTTGTCATGCACTAAATTTTTGTTTTTACACCCTGGTATTGACTCTGATTCTGCAGTCTATTTCAACTTGCTCTTTGCTCAGAGATTTCTACTACATACCTGTCATGGCACTGGCTCTCTTATATCTCCACTTCAGTGATAAGCCAACTGTGATTGTATTCCACCCATCCCATTTATTTTCCCATTGAAAACACCATAGAATTTAAGTTTCTCCTATGAGTAGAAGATTCATCCCTTTGGACATATAATCTGGCTTTGTGCTCATCTAGATAAAGGGAATTAATCATTGGTTTATGCCAGACACTTACTCAGTGCCTTGTTAATGATACTCATTTAATTTCACATTATTTAAATGTAAGATATCCATTATTGGTATTTAATGCTTACTACATTATGGAGTAGATGTTATTATTCAATTTAAAGATGATGACATGAAATTTCAGATCAGTTAACTTATCTGCCCTAAATTCACACATAGCTAGTAAGTAGCAGGGCTAGGATTGAAACTAGTAACTTGTTAATGCCAGGGCTGATCCCTGATAGAGGAGAGAAACTCTCTTAAGTTATACCCTTCATGACCAGCCTAACTGACCCTATTACACCTCCCAAAGCCACTCAGTAGAGAAAGGCCATTCTACTAACTGATATTCACATTGCAACAGGCTGAAATGCATCTTCTGGACTAGAGTCTATAAAAGAAGCACATAGCAAATCAATGCCTTCCGGAACTTTGTGATTTCATTTGTGTTTCTAATCGTTGCAGAAACTTCCTTGAGAATCCTGAATATACACTGTGCTGCTTCATCTGATAGGATAGGCTCTTGCTTCTTGAGTCAGGCTTCTAACAAAAGTTTCTGGCTATCACAACACCTCTGTATTTCTATAGATTTTCATGCAAAGCTATAGAGTCTTTGAATAATAGTTCAATGATGCTTAGAGTGTTTTTACAGTGCCAAGAGACAATAAGGACTTTGAAGTTTCCTGATAACTGTTACCTGTTACTGTCATCATAACATCAAAACTAAAACAAGAGTTTGATTACTTTTGACAGTAGTTAGTTGGCCATTTAATTTTGAGTTCTGCCCCCACTATATCAACCTCGAGGAATTTCAAGTTAAACAATTTCTCTTTAAGTAGCATTTGTGGGAATAACCATGTTTTCTTTTATATTAACCTTGAGGTTAGCAAGAACTTTAGTGTGTTGCTAGCTCCTCCTTCAGGGAATCTTTGTAACTCAGGGATCAAATCCACATCTCCTGCATTACAGGCAGATTCTTTACCACTGAGCCAACAGGGGAAGATCTCCTGGAGTAAGAAATGGCAGCCCACTCTGGTATTCTTGTGTGGAAAATTCTATGGACAGAGGAGCTTTGCACACACAGTCCATGGGGTTTGAAAGTGTCAAACACCACTGAACAAACACACAGTAGCAAGAACTATCAAACATCATGTTCCCTTAGTTTCTCATGATAAGTCTATCATGTATGTCAGTTCAGTTCAGTTGCTCAGTCATGTCTGACCCCATGCAACCTCATGGGCTACAGCATGCCATGTTTTTCTGTCCATCACCAACTCCTAGAGCTGGCTCAAATTCATGTCCATCAAGTCGGTGATGCCATCCAACCATCTCATTCTTTGTTGTCCCCTTCTCGTCCTGCCTTCAATCTTTCCCACCATCAGTGTCTTTTCCAATGAGTTAGTTCTTCCCATCAGGTGGCCAAAGTATTGGAGTGAAGCTCAGCATCAGTCCTTCCAATGAATTTTCAAGACAAATCTTCAGTATTGACTGGTTTGATCTTGCAATCCAGGGGACTCTCAAGAGTCTTCTCCAACACCAGAGTTCAAAAGCATCAATTCTTCAGCACTCAGCTTTCTTTATGGTCCAACTCTCACATCTATACACAACTACTGGCAAAAACAGACCTTGACTAAATGGACATTTTTTTGGCAAAGTAATGTCTCTGTTTCTTAATATGCTGTCTAGTTTGGTCATAGCTTCTCTTCTAAGGAGCAAGCATCTTTTTCATTTCATGACTGCAGTCACCATCTACAGTGATTATGGAGTCAAGAAAATAAAGTCTGTCACTGTTTCCATTGTTTCCCCATCTATTTGCCATGAAGTGATGGGACTGGCTGCCATAATCTTAGTTTTTTGAATGTTGAGTTTTAAGCCAGCTTTTTCACTCTCCTGTTTCACTTTCATCAAGAGGCACTTTAGTTCCTCTTCACTTTCTGCCATAAGGGTGGTGTCATGTATGTATCCTTTATTAAATATGTTCCCAGTCCTTGTCTCTAATGATTTATGGGCAATAGATACCATTGGCTTACTACCTTTCATTTATGTCAGAATTCCCCTTACTTGCATTAGCTTCATCTAGGTATAATTTAAAGAGATTCCCCTAAATATTAAATTGTTTCAGGATATGAAAGAGTCTGTCTTGATGCTGATCACTTCACACATCATTTTAGAGGCTTCAAATAACAGTAAGTCACTGAGTGCTTACTATGTGCTGAGTACAAATTTATTGGTGTAATCTTTACACTAGCGCTATCAGTATTTGTATTTTACAGGTGAAAACAGGTAGACTCATAAGGTTTAAGTAATTTGTCCCAAGATGAATCTAATAAGTCCTGGAGTCAGGACTCATCTCCAGGGCTATCAAACAGAAGAGGACATCTACTTGACCACTATGCTACCTGTTCCTCCCACACTGACACCACAGCCTGACAAGTCTTTGTCTTTTATGCAGGCCAGTAATCTATTGGGCACACGCATTCCAAATAATCTCTATCCATACTCTAGAGTAAAAATAATTATTCCACACTTACCCAGAATTCATTGGTTGGACACAAAATAAATCTGAACAGCATTTTCTTATTACTAAATCTTTTAAAAATAATATTCAGGAATTTTTTGACCTTTTGCAGTTTCATTAGTATCTTGAAGAGAGAGTCATTGTAGACCTTTCTCTGAAGGCTTCTATTCTCTTTCCTGGGAAGTAATAGATGACACAACCCTCAGTTCAATTCAGTGCAGTTCAGTCACTCAGTCGTGTTGGACTCTTTATGACCCCATGGACTGCAGCACGCCAGGCTTCCCTGCTCATCACCAACTCCTTGAGCTTATGCAAATTCATGTCCATCGAGTTGGTGATGCCATCCAACCATCTCATCCTCTGTCGTCCCCTTCTCCTGCCACCTTCAATCTTTCCCAGCATCAGAGTCTTTTCCAATGAGTCAGTTCTTCACATCAGTTGGCCAAAGTATTGGAGCTTCAGCTTCAGCATCAGCACTTCCAATGAGTATTCAAGACTGATTTCCTTTAGATGGACTGGTTTGATCTCCCTGAAGTCCAAGAGACTCTCAAGAGTCTTCTCCAACACGGCAGTTAAAAACCATCCATTTTTCACTGCTCAGCTTTCTTTATAGAACAACTCTCACATCCATACATGACTACTGGAAAAAACATACCTTTGACTATATGAAACTTGGTCAGTAAAGTAATGTCTCTTCTTTTTAATATGTTGTCTAAGTTGGTCATAGCTTTTCTTCCAAGGAGCAAGTGTCTTTCAGTTTCATGGCTGCAGTCACCATCTGCAGTGATTTTGGAGGCCCCCTTCCCCCACCAAAATAAAGTCTGTCACTATTTCTATTGTTTCCCCATATATTTGCCATGAAGTGATGGGACCAGGCGCCATGATCTTCATTTTTAAATGTTTAATTTTAAACCAAATTTCACTCTGCTGTTTCACTTTCATCAAGAGGATCTTTAGTTCTTCTTTGCTTTCTGCCATAAGGGTGGTGTCATCTGCATATCTGAGGTTATTGATATTTCTCCTGGCAATCTTGATTCATCCTGGCATTTTGGATGGCGTACTCTGCACATGAGTTAAATAAGCAGGGTGACAATATACAGCCTTGAGGTACTCCTTTCCCAATTTGGAACCAGTCTTTTGTTCCATGTCCCATTCTAACTGTTGCTTCTTGACCTGCATACAGATTTCTCAAGAGGCAGGTAAGGTGGTCTGGTATTCCCATCTCTTTAAGAATTTTCTACAGTTTGTTGTGATCTACACAATCAAAGGCTTTGGTGTTGTCAATAAAGCAGAAGTAGATGTTTTTCTGGAACTTTGTTGCTTTTCTATGATCCAATGGATGTTAGCAATTTGATCTCTGGTTCCTCTGCCTTTTCTAAATCCAACAATCTCACTACCCTAAAAATGCATTTTGAACGTTTTAATAAATAGGTATCCTTAACACTGGGCTTTCCAGGTCGTCCTAGTAGTAAAAAGCATGAATAACATGGAAGCTATCTTTCTTTCCTCTTATAATTTTTTTCTTACGGTTTTTTTCTCCACTGACTCTAATTATAATACTACCAGGTATCAATAGTAACCACTAACTACATGACAGGCATTGTGTTTTAAGTGCATGTTCTCTTTTAATTCTTACAACCTCATTCATGGACATCTGTTATTAATATCCCTATTAGGCAGATGAAAAATTGAGGCTAAGAGTGATGAAGGATATTATACATACAACTAGTAAGTAAAATGAAAGCTCAAATCTAGATACTTCTAATAGTAGAGTCCAGATTTCTACACAGGACATTACTATAGATCTACAACCAGAGTCAACCAATTGCCACTTATTGGCCAAATCCAGTCTACTGTCTGTTTTTAAAAATGAAATTTTATTAGAACTCAGTCATATCCATACATTTACATGTTGTCTTTGGCTGCTTTTATGCTGGGAAATGCATGGCCCACAAACCCTAAAACATTATAGATCTATTCCTTTACATGGAAAGTTTTGACCACTGATCTAAGCATATTAAAGTATTAAATGAGACCTGCTCATGGGGAATCTCACTGTTTATATTTCTCACTTCAAATGGCCCATTTGTCCATATTTTTTGTTTCTTGCCTATAAATTAGTCTCCTCCACCATTCAGGTATGACCTAAATCAAATCCCTTATGATTATACAGTGGAAATGAGAAATAGTTTTAAGGGCCTAGATCTGATAGATAGAGTGCCTGATGAACTGTGGAATGAGGTTCGTGACATTGTACAGGAGACAGGGATCAAGGCCATCCCCATGGAAAAGAAATGCAAAAAAGCCAAATGGCTGTCTGGGGAGGCCTTACAAATAGCTGTGAAAAGAAGAGAAGCAAAAAGCAAAGGAGAAAAGGAAAGATATAAACATCTGAATGCAGAGTTCCAAACAATAGCAAGGAGAGATAAGAAAGCCTTCCTCAGTGATCAATGCAAAGAAATAGTGGAAAACAACAGAATGGGAAAGACTAGAGATCTCTTCAAAAAAATTAGAGATACCAAGGGGACATTTCATGCAAAGATGGGCTCGATAAAGGACAGAAATGGTATGGACCTAACAGAAGCAGAAGATATTAAGAAGAGATGGCAAGAATACAGAGAAGAACTGTACAAAAAAGAGCTTCACGACCTAGATAATCACGATGTTGTGATCACTGACCTAGAGCCAGACATCCTTGAATATGAAGTCAAGTGGACCTTAGAAAGCATCACTACAAACAAAGCTAGCAGAGGTGATAGAATTCCGGTTGAGCTATTCCAAATCCTAAAAGATGATGCTGTGAAAGTGCTGCACTCAATATGCCAGCAAATTTGGAAAACTCAGCAGTGGCCACAGGACTGGGAAAAGGTCAGTTTTCATTCCCATCCCAAAGAAAGGTAATGCCAAAGCATGCTCAAACTACCACACAATTGCACTCATCTCACATGCTAGTAAAGTAATGCTCAAAATTCTCCAAGCCAGGCTTGAGCAATATGTAAACCATGAACTTCCTGATATTCAAGCTGGTTTTAGAAAAGGCAGAGGAACCAGAGATCAAATTGCCAACATCTGCTGGATCATGGAAAAAGCAAGAGAGTTCCAGAAAAACATCTATTTCTGCTTTGTTGACTATGCCAAGCCTTTGACTGTGTGGATCACAATAAACTGTGGGAAATTCTGAAAGAGATGGGAATACCAGACCACCTGATCTGCCTCTTGAGAAATCTGTATGCAGGTCAGGAAGCAACAGTTAGAACTGGACATGGAATAACAGACTGGTTCCAAATAGGAAAAGGAGTACATAAAGGCTGTATATTGTCACCCTGTTTATTTAACTTATATGCAGAGTACATCATGAGAAAAGCTGGACTGGAAGAAACACAAGCTGGAATCAAGATTGACGGGAGATTTATCAATAACCTCAGATATGCAGATGACACCACCCTTATGGCAGAAAGTGAAGAGGCACTAAAAAGCCTCTTGATGAAAGTGAAAGTGGAGAATGAAAAAGTTGGCCTAAAGCTCAACATTCAGAAAACGAAGATCATGGCATCTGGTCCCATCACTTCATGAGAAATAGATGGGGAAACAGCGGGAACAGTGTCAGACTTTATTTTGGGGGGCTCCAGAATCACTGCAGATGGTGACTGCAGCCATGAAATTAAAAGATGCTTACTCCTTGGAAGGAAAGTTATGACCAACCTAGATAGCCAATTCAAAAGCAGAGACATTACTTTGCCAACAAAGATTCGTCTAGTCAAGGCTATGGTTTTTCCTGTGGTCATGTATGGATGTGAGAGTTGGACTGTGAAGAAGGCTGAGCACCTAAGAATTGATGCTTTTGAACTGTGGTGTTGGAGAAGACTTTTGAGAGTCCCTTGGACTGCAAGGAGATCCAACCAGTCCATCCTGAAGGAGATCAGCCCTGGGATTTCTTTGGAAGAAATGATGCTAAAGCTGAAACTCCAGTACTTTGGTCACCTCATGTGAAGAGTTGACTCATTGGAAAAGACTCTGATGCTGGGAGGGATTGTGGGCAAGAGGAGAAGGGGACGACAGAGGATGTGATGGCTGGATGGCATCACCGACTCGATGGACATGAGTCTGAGTGAACTCCAGGAGTTGGTGATGGACAGGGAGGCCTGGCGTGCTGCGATTCATGGGGTTGCAAAGAGTCGGACACGACTGAGTGACTGATTTTATCTGATTTGATCTGAGAATGAAAATAATCATACCTACTTTGTAACACCACTGTGAGGATTATAAGGTCTAGGAGAGAGGTAACAATACATGTTCAGTATGGGGCAGTTATTCCTCCAGAGCCCATGGCAGATATTGGAAATCCTTCATAACATTCTACCAGTGAGGCCAGTCACAGGCCCAGAACTCTCTTACATACACCACCAGGCATCCAGTACCAGTCATAGTATGTAGTTGTCATAAATTAGGTACTCAAGAAATCATAAGTGTTATTTCCTGCAAAAACCTACAAAATGCTGGTTACAACTGAAGGAACACAGAACTTGTCTTTCTTCTTCTTATCAAATACAAATGAAAGTCTCAGCATTTACAGTGTGTCAGAAAGCGAAGTTAAAGTGTTAGTTGCTCACTCATATGTGACTCTTGCGACCCCATGGACTACGGCCTACCAGGCTCCATTGTCCATGGGATTCTCCAGGCAAGAATACCTGAATGCACATATTTTCACTGTGCTGAGAAATTCCCATGAGCATACTAGCATTGTATGAAAACCTCTAACAGGTAGCTCTACTTGAAATTTAAGTGACTCTGGCATTACCTGCAGGTATCCTGATCTAGCACCACTAATAATATTATAAAGGACTAACCCAGTGGCCTTCAGTCACTTTCCTTACTGACTCCAGTGTGGTCCTGGTATGTTGATAGAAGCATTCAATTGACTTAACCACCAAGCTTTCTTCATCTGAGGGCTGCAATTTATCATGGGCTTCCCAGATGGGGAAGAATCTGTGGTAAAGAATCTGCCTGCCAGGTAGGAATCATGGGTTCAACCCCTTGTTCAGGAAGATACCCTGTAGAATGAAATACCCACTCCAGTGTTCTTGCCTGGGTAATCCCATGTACTAAGAACACGGTGGGCAAAAGTCCATGGGGTCTCAAAGAATCAGAAATGGCTTAGCAACTAAACAATGACAACAGTTTATCATTGTGTACTCTTTATGTACATGTACTTTTTACAAATAAAAAATGTTACTTTATTTTATGCAGACCCCCCAGGTGGTACACATGGTAAAGGACCTGCCTGCCAATGCAGGAGATGCAAGAGACGTGGGTTCGATCGCTGGGTTGGGAAGATCCCTTAGAGTAGGAAAAGGCAACCCACTCCAGTAATCTTGCCTGGAAGATTCCATGGACAGGGGAGACTGGGAAGCTACAGTCCATGGGTTGAAAAGAGTCAGAGACAAGTGAAGCAACTTGGCACATACACATTTTATTTAATGAAGAAGTCTTTTCCTCTGCAGCAACATTACCTGCTTAAACCTAGGCTATGAACTTCAGTTCACCTGCTACTTCAAGAAGCCACTTCTTGAGAAATTCTCAATCAAGGACCTTTGTATTCTATGTGACGCTATCCAACAGCCAGACTGCGTGCATGAATGGGACAACGTTTAACAGCCTACTAACTAGCAACCATTTGTTTACCACATCAACATGTTGTTATAGTGATATCATCCTCTTTAATTAGAATGAGGTAATTATTTAGTATAAAGACAGTTACATGGATGAGTCTTATACCTAAGTGAATTGCTCTGAGAGTGAAACTGATTAAAATCTACAGGGAACAAATGACGTGTACCCTACTCAAAGATGCTGTTTGCAATCGCAAAGGCTTGGGGAACCCCCAGGTCCAATCAAGTTTCTAGTTTTAGGGGGGAAGATGTGCTACATGATTTATACTAGCCAGAAGGAAAGAATTAAATCATTTTACAAGTCTGAAGAAGGAATTGTTAAGAAGAGAATAATTTGCATGGTATCTGGAAATGGGAAGAAGCAATTAAGGAGCCATAGGTCATCACCTGGTAGCTCAGATGGTAAAGCGTCTGCCTACAATGCAGGAGATCCGGGTTTGATCCCTGGGTCAGGAAGATCCCCTGGAGAAGGAAATGGCAACCCACTCCAGTATTCTTGCCTGGAGAATTCCATGGACAGAGGAGTCTGGTAGGCTACAGTCCATGGGGTCGCAAAGAGTCAGACACGACTGAGCGACTTCACTTCACTTCACTTCAGGCCATCAGTAATTTCTCCAGAGTCAGAGAGGGGATGTTGACAAGTCAATATGGGAGTTTAATATACAGTGGGATAGAGGCAAAAGGTCATCCCGATTTGTGACATTAGCCGTTAAGATTATCACCTAACTCACCTTACTCTGACTCCATGCTCTATGATATGACCTGATTTTAATTATTTTCCCATATAAATTTTGTTATGGGGAGAAAAGTTACTAACCAGTTGACAGGAACTGTTCAATTCTGCTTTTCAGTTAATTCTCATTATAAGTCAATAAAATGGTGTTTGGCTTATACATCAAATTCTGTGATTTTAATAGCATCAATCCTCCCTAATCACCTCAGAGCACACTGGAACGAAATAAGATTCTCACCATGCAAAGTCAGCATTCCCAGTGTGAACTATAGTAAACCAACCGAAGATTGTCCTCCCTGGGAGCCTTGCCTCAACAGTCTCCTGTTTCTCTCTCATTTGTCTACAACTCAAATAACATTTCTAATAACGTATGGTTTTCACTTCCTGCACTTATTTCCACGCATACCCAGCATCATGGTATCTGGCATAAGTAATTGTTTCTTATAATACCATGTAGTTCAGTTTAACCATCAGAATATACTGTCCTGGATGAAGACACAACAGATAACTGTAGACGTGAGCCCCTGGCACACACCTTTAAAGAGATAAGAGTGTATGATTGACTTAATTCTCACTACCTCCATTCTGTGCATTTTGCAACACATGAGACCTATGTCACTGCCTTCACCTCTATCCATGATGGTTAAAACAAATATCAACCTTTTTGGGGGACACTGGAACATCTTCACCCAGTACCATGTTGCCTATGACCATAATAGTCATCACTGAAACAAAATAGAGAATTTAAGACATAACAGCATCTTGGCAAAATCTAATACCTCATGCCCTTGGGAGGGCTCTGGAAGCATGTGATAAATCTGTAAAGCCTTGTACATTGATGGTCATGCTTCCTTACCTCACTATAAATCTTCAGGTCTCACTTGGCCAGGAAAATGGAAAAAACATTCAACGGACTATAGTGTCATAAATCTTCAGTGTCACCTTTGTGCAAGAGTCACTGCCCACACTTTACAAACCAAAGTCCTAGAAGTGAGTTACACCATTTAGTAGAATCAGTAGAATTATCTTGGTATCTGGACCACATTTTCCAGTCATTGATTGCCTCTATAACTTTGAGTACTCATGCACTAAATTACTGGTATTATTTCCTGGCACATGCTTTGATTCTTCAGTTAGTTTGTACCTGCTTCTTGCTCACTGATTTCTAGTACATACCTTTCATGGCATTGATTCTCTTCTATCTCCATCTCAGTGATGAGCCAACTGTGACTGTATTCCAACCACCGCATTTACTTTCACTCAGAAAACCCTGTAGAATTTCAGTTTTCCATGTGAATAGAAGAGTCATCCCTTTGGGGATAAAATCTGCCTTTGTGTGCATCTAGAGAAAGGGAATTAATAATTGGTTTATGCCAGACATTTGCTCAGTGCTGTGTTAATGATAGTCATTTTTTTTTACATTCCTGAAAAATAGAATATTCATTTCTGGCATTTAATGCTTACTACATTATGGGACAGGTGTTATTATTCAAAGATGATGACATGAAAGTTCTGAGCAGTTAACTTATTCCCCCTAAATTCACACATAGCTTGTAAGTGGCAGAGATAGGATTTGAACCAGTATTTGTAATGGCAGAGCTGATCTCTAATAGAGGAGGGAAATTGTCTTAAGTCACACCCTTCATGACCAGCCTAACTGACCCAATTACACCTCCCAGAGCCACTCAGAAGAGAAAAGCCATTCTAGTAACTGGTATTCACATAGCGACTGCTTAAAATGCATCTTCTGGACAACAGTCTATTAAAAAAGCATGTAAAAAATCAATGCCTTCCAGAACTTTGAGATTTCATTTGTGTTTCTAATAGCGGCAGAAACTTCCTTGTGAAACCTGAATACACTTTCTGTTTTATGTGATGGGATAGGCCCTTACTTCATGAGTCAGGATTCTAACAAAATTTCCTGGCTATCACAACTGAGTCACCTCAGTATTCTTATAGATTTTTTTCTTCAAAGCTATGGAGTCTTTTGAATAATAGTTTAATTATGTTTATAGTGTTTTTACAATGCCAAGAGACAACAAGGACTTTGAAGTTTTCTGATAGTTGTTATCTGCCATTGTCATAGGAAAATCAAAATTAAAACAATTTGATTACATCTGACAGTAGTTAGTTGGACATTTAAATTTGAGTTCTGCCCCCACTATATCAACCTCAGGGAATTTAAAATTAAACAGTCTCTCACTAAGGATCACTTTTGGGAAGATAGTCATGTTCTCTTTTACATTAACCATGAGGTTAGCAAGAACTGCAGTCTGTTGCCATTTCCTCATCCAGTGAATCTTTCTAACCTAGGGATCTAACCCATATCTCCTACGTCTCCAGCAATGCAGGTGGATTCTATACCTTGAGCCATCAGTGGATGATCTCCTAGAATAAGTATGGCAACATACTCTGGTATTTTTGCTTTGAAAATTCTATGGACACAGGAGCCTGCAGGCACAATCCATGGGTTTGCAAAGATTTGGACACTACTGAACACACACACAGTAGCAAGAACTATCAAACATCATGGTCCCTTAGTAATTCATGATAAGTCTAATATGTATGTATCCTTTATTACATGTGTTTTGAATCTGTGTCTCTAATACTTCATGGGGGCAATGGATATATTTGCTTACTATTGGCCATTTATTTCAGAATTACCCTTACTACCATTGGCTTCATCTAGGTATAATTTAAAGACATTCCCCTTCCCATTCAACAGTTCCAGGATATGAAAGAGTCTGACCTGATGCTTATCACTTTACACATGATTTTAGAGGCTTCAAATAGTAATGTTCACTGAGTGCTTACCATGTACCAAGTACAAGATTTATTGGTGCAATCCTCACAGTAGCACTATTAGTATCTGCATTTTACAGGTGAAAACAAACTCATAAAGTTTACGTAAAGACTGAAGCTAATAAGTCATGGAGCCAGGATTCGTCTCTAGATCATCTAACAGAAAGGGACATCTAATTGACCAATATGCTACCTGTCCCTCCCACATTAATGTCCCAGGCTGAAAAGTCTTAGTCTTTTATGCAGACCAGTAATTTCTTTAGCAGACCATTTCCAAATATTCTCTATTCCCAATCCGTCTTCATTGAAAAATAATTATTCCAAAGTTACCCAGAAATTCTTGTGTGGATACAAAATAAATTTGAACAGCATATTCTTTTTTGTTATTAAAGCTTTTAAAAATAATATCCAGTAATTTTGGGGCCTTTTGGAGACTCATCAGTATCTTGAGGAAAGATTCATTGAAGACTTTTCTCTGAAGGCTGCTATTCTCTTTCCTGATTGATGACACAAATCCCACTACCCTACAAATGTAGTTGGAACATTTTAATGAATAGGTGTACTTTAATTAATTTAAAAAAAAGATGTCCTTTTCATCAGAGGGGACTGGAATGCAAAAGAAGGAAGTCAAGGGATACCTGGAGTAATAGGCAATTTTGGGCTTAGAGTACAAAATTCAGCATGGCAAAGGCTAACAGAGTTTTGCCAAGGGAACACATTGGTCATAGCATACACCTGCTTCTAATAACACAAGAAATGACTGTACACAAGGACATCACCAGATGGTCAATATAGAAATTACATTGATTATATTCTTTGCAGTCGAAGATTGAGAAGCTCTACACAGTCAGCAAAAATGAGACTGGGAGCTGACTGTGGCTCAGATCATGAGCACCTTATTGAAAAATTCAGATTAAATTGAATAAAATAGGGAAAACCACTAGGCTATTCAGGTATGACCTAAACCAAATTGCAAGTGATTATACAGTGGAAGTGACAAATAAATTCAAGGGACTAGATCTGATAGACAGAGTGCCTGAAGAACTATGGACAGAGGTTTGTAATATTGTACAGGAGGTGGTAATTAAAACCATCCCAAGAAAAAGAAATGCAAAAAGGCAAAATGGTTCTCTGAGGAGGCCTTACTAATAGCTGAGAAAAGAAGAGAAGCTAAAGGCAAAGGAGAAAAGGAAAGATATACCCATTTGAATGCAGAGTTCCAAAGAAAAGCAAGGAGAGAAAACAAAGCTTTCCTAAGTGAACAACACAAAGAAATTGAGGAAAACGATAGAATGGGAAAGAATAGAGATGACTTCAAGAAAATTAGGAACATTTCATGCAAAGATGGGCACAGGAAAGGACAGAAATGGTACGGACCTAAGAGAAGCAGAAGAGGTGGCAAGAATACAAAGAAGAACTATACAAAAAAGATCTTAATGACCCAGGTAACCATGATGGTATGATCACTCACCTAGAGCCAGACAGAGTGCAAAGTCAAGTGGGCCTTAGGAAGCATCACTACAAACAAAGCTAGTGGAGGTGATGGAATTGCAGCTGAGCTATTTCAAATCCTAAAAGATGATGCTGTTAAAGCCCTGCACCCAGTATGCCTGCAAATTTGGAAAACTCAGCAGTAGCCACAAGACTTAAAAAGCTTAGTTTTCATTTCAATCGCAAAGAAGGGCATTGCCAAACAATGTTCAACTACTGCACAATTGCACTATTTCACATGCTAGCAAAGTAATACTTAAAATTCTTCAAGCTAGGCTCAACATTACATAAACCAAGAATTCCCAGATGTTAAAAATGGATTTGTAAAAGGCAGAGGAACCAGAGATCAAAATGCCAACATCCATTGGATCATAGGAAAAGCAAGAGAACTTCCGAAAAACATCTACTTCTGCTTCATTGACTGCACTAAATCCTTTGACTGTGTGGATCACAACAAACTGTGGAACATTCTTAAAGAGATGGGAATAACAGATCACATTACCTGCCCTCTTCAAAACCTGTATTTAGGTCAGGAAGCAACAGTTAGAACAGGACATAGAACAACAGACTGGTTCCAAATTGGAAGAGGAATATGTCTAGGCTGTATATTGTCATTCTGCTTATTTAACTTAGGTGCACAGTACATCATGAGAAATGCCAGGCTGGATGAAGCAGAAGCTGGAATCAAGACTGCTGCTGCTGGTAAGTCGCTTCAGTCGTGTCCGAATCTGTGTGACCCCATAGACGGCAGCCCACCAGGCTTCCCTGTCCCTGGGATTCTCCAGGCAAGAACACTGGAGTGGGTTGCCATTTCATTCTCCAATGCATGAAAGTGAAAAGTGAAAGTGAAGTCACTCAGTCGTGTCTGATTCTTTGAGACCCCATGGACTGCAGCCTACCAGGCTCCTCTGTCCATGGGATTTTCCAGGCAAGAGTACTGGAGTGGGTTCCCATTGCCTTCTCCAAAATCAAGATTACTGGGAGAAATATCAATAACCTCACATATGCACATGTCACCACCCTTGTGGCAGAAAGCAAAAAGGAACTAAAGAGCATCTTGATGAAAGTAAAACAGGAGAGTGAAAAATCTGGCTTAAAAATCAACATTCAACAAACTAAGATCATGGCATCTGGTCCCATCATTTCATGGCAAATAGATGAGGAAACAATGGAAACAGTAACAGACTTTATTTTCTCGGGCTCCAAAATCACTGTGTACAGTGACTGCAGACATGAAATTAAAAGATGCTTGCTCTCTGGAAGAAAAGCTATCACAAATCTAGGCAGTGTACTAAAAAGCAGAAAGAGAGATTATTTTGCCAACAAAAACCGTCAAGTGAAAGCTATGGTTTTCCCAGTAGTCATGTGCGGATGTGGTAGTAGGACCATAAAGAAGGATCAGGGCTGAAAAATTGATACTTTTGTACTGTGGTGTTGGAGAAGACTCCTGAGAGTCGCTTGGACTTCAAGGACATTAAACCAGTCAATTCTAAAGAAAATCAATCCAGAATATTCATTGGAAGGGGTGTGCTGAAGCTGAAGCTCCAATGCTTTGGTCACCTGATGAAGAGACCTGACTCACTGGAAAAGACCCTTATGCTAGAAACTATTGAAAACAGGAGGAAAAGAAGATGACAGAGGTTGAGATGGCTGGATGGCATCACTGTCTCAATGGAGACAATGAGTTTGAGCAAGTTCTGGGAAATGGTGAAGGACAGAGAAACCTGGTGTGCTGCAGTCCATGGGGTCACTAAGTTTCGGTCACAACTGAGTGACTAAACAAAAACAACAATAAATAGGTGTCATTAACACTGGGCTTCCCAGGTGGTGCTAGAAGTATAGAGCACGCAATACACTGAAGCTCAATATTCTTCCCTCCCATCAGTTTTTCTTTCAGCTTTTTCATCATTAACTTTAATTATAATACTAACAGGTATCAAAACTAACCACTTACTACATACCAGGCATTGTGCTTTAGGTGCATTTTCTCTTTACTTCTTACACCAATGGTCATAGACGTGTGTTATTATTATCCCTGCTAGGCAATGAAGAAATTGAGCTTTAGGGTAGTGAATGAAATTATACATAGAACTAGTAAGTAAAAGAGAAGACTCAAACTAGATACTTCCAACAGCAGAGAACAGACTCCTATGCAGTACATTACTATCTAACATCTCTTGCCCCTGGGAGAGCTCCGGAAGCTTGTGTTACATCTGTAAAGCCTTCTTCATTGATGGCCATGTTTTCTTACCTCACTATGAATCTTCAGGTCTCACTTGGCCAGGAAAATGAAAAAAACATTCAATGGACTATACTGTCAGAAATCTTCATTGTCACTTTCTTCAAGAGCCACCACCAACATTTTGCAAGCAAAAGTCCTGGAAGTGAGTTACACCATTTAGTAGAATCAGTCTGGACTATCTTGGTATCTTGACCACACTTTCCAATCATTGATTGTCTCTATAACTTTGAGAAGTCATGCACTAAATAATTGTTATTACTTCCTGGTATTAGCTGTTATTCTGCAGTCTATTTGAACATGGTTCTTAATATACTGATTCTAGTATATAACTTACATGACACTGGTTCTCTTATATCTCCACCTCAGTGATAAGCCAACTGTGACTACATTCCACCCATCCCATTTACTATCACATGTAAAACTCTGTAGAATTTCAGTTTTCCCTATGAGTAGAAGACTCATCCATTTTGGTATAAAAACTGGGTTCGTGCCCATCTAGAGAAAGGGAATTAATAATTGGTTTATGCCAGACACTGTGCTCAGTGTTTTGTTAATGATACTCAATTAATTTCATATTCATAAAAATAGAATATCCATTTCCGCCATTTAATGCTACTACATTATGGGGCAGGTGTTATTATTCAATTTAAAGATGATGATATGAAAGTTCAGAACACTTAACTTATCCATCCTATAGTCACACACAGCTAGTAAGTGGCAGGGCTAGGATTTGAAGCTAGTATTTGCTAATGGCAGAGTTGATTTTTGATAGAGGAGGGAAAATGTCTTAAGTCACACCCTTCATGACCAGCCTAACTGACCCTATTACACCTCCCAAAGCCACTCAGTAGAGTAAGGCCATTCTAGTAACTGGTATTCACATAGCCACTGGCTGAAATGTATCTTCTGGATAACAGTCTATAAAAGAAGCACAAAACAAATCAATGCCTTCCAGAACTTTGTGATTTAATTTGTGTTTTTAAAATGCCAAGGGACAACAAGGACTTTAAAGTTTTCTGATGGTTGTTACCTGCCACTCTCCAGAATATCAAAATTAAAATAAGAGTTTGATTACTTTTGGCAGTAGTTTTCTGGCCATTTAAACGAGTTCTATTCCCACTGTGTCAACCTTAGGGAGTTTTCAGTTAAACAATCTGTCTCTAAGGAGCATTTGTGGGAAGATAGCCATGTTTTCTTTTACATTAACCATGAGGTTAGCAAGAGCTGGAGTGTGTTGCCATTTCCTCTTCCAGGAGATCTTCCCCACCCAGGGATCAAATCCCTGTCTCCTGAGTCTTCTGCTGAGCCATCCAGGAAAGATCCGGAGAAGGAAATGGCAACTCACGCCATTATTCTTACCTGGAAAACTTCATGGAGAGAGGAGCCTGGCAGGCTACAGTCTATGGGGATTTGTAGCTTTTGCGGCTACAGTCCACAAAGAGTTGGACACTACTGAGCCCACACACACTAGCAAGAACTATCAAACATCATGTTCCCTTACTAACCCATGATAAGTCTATCATGTATATATTCTTCATTAAATATGTTTTCAGTCTCTAATGCTTCATGGGGGCAATGGATACCATTGGCTTATTGTCATTTATTTCAGAATTTGCCTCACTTCCATTAGCTTCATCAAGGTATAATTTAAAGGTATTCCTTTCCCCATTCAATTTTCCGGGATATGGAAGAGTCTGTCTTGATACTGATCACTTCACAGATGATTTTAGAGCCTTCAAATAATAACAGTAGTCACTGGGTGCTTACTATGTGCTGAGCAAAAGATGTGGGGGCATAACCCTTACAGTAGCACTATCAATATTTGCATTTTAGCAGGTGAAAACAAGTAAACTCATAAGGTTTAACTCATTTGTCCAAGATTGAAGCTAATAAGTCATGGAGTCAGGATTCATCTCCAGATCTATCTAACAGAAAAGGACATCTACTTGACCATTATGCTACCTGTCCCTCAAACACTGACATCCCAGTCTGAAAAGTCTTAGTCTTTTATGCAGACCAGTAATCTCTTCAGCACACCCTTTCCAAATCTTTTCTATCCCCACTCTGTCTTCAGTGAAAAATAATTATGCCACAATTACCCAGAATTCCTTGAGTAGACACAAAAAAATCTGAATAGCATTTTCTCTTTTGTTACTAAAGCTTTTAAAAATAATATCCAGTAACTTTTGACCTTTTGGAGTTTCATAGATACCATGATTAAAGAGTCATTCTAGTCCTTTCCCTGAAGGCTTCTATTCTCTTTCCTGAGATGTAACTGATGACACAAATCCCACTACCTTAAAATGTAGTTGGAATGTTTAATAAATAGTTATCCTTAACACTGGGCTTCCCAGTGGGCACTAGATGTAAAGAGCATGCACAACACTGAAGCTCATCTTTCTTCCCTCTCACAAGTTTTTCTTATTGTTTTTTAATCCAATGACTTTAATTATGATACTAGTAAGTAAGTGTTAGTAGCTCAGTCATGCCTGACTCTTTGCGACCCCATGGACTGCAGCCCACCAGGCTCCTCTGTCCATGAGATTTTCCAGGCAAGAATACTGGAGTGGGTTGGCATTTCCTTCTCCAGGGGATCTTCCCAACCCAGGGATTGAACCCGGGTCTCCTGAACTGCAGGCAGATTCTTTACCAACTGAGCTACAAGGGAACCACATATATATTTTTTTTACTTTTATTTTATTTTATTTTTTAACTTTAAAATATTGTATTGGTTTTGCCATATATCAAAATGAATCCACCACAGGTATACATGTGTCCAGTGCACCAGCCCCAAGCATCCAGTATTGTGCATCAAACCTGGACTGGCGACTCATTTCATATATGTTACTATACATGTTTCAATGCCATTCCCCCAAATCATCCCACCCTCGCCCTCTCCCACAGAGTCCAAAAGACACTATACATCAGTGTCTCTTTATGCCTTAGGTGCATTTTCTCTCTTAATTCTTACACCAACACTCATAGACATCTGTTATCATTATCCCTATTAAGCGGATAAGGAAACTGAGGCTTAGAATAGTAAAGGAAATTATGCATAGAACTAGTTAAGTGAAAAGCAAGACTCAAATCTAGATACTTCTAATAGCAAAGTCCAGACTCCTACACAGTACATTACTATCCATCTAGAGCCAGAGTCAACCAATTGCCACCTATGGGCCAAATCCAGCCTACTGCCTGTTTTTAAAAATAAAATTTTATTGGAACTCAGTCATACCACTCATTTACATGTTGTCTTTGGGTGCTTTCATGCTGGGACATGCATGGCCCACAAAGTCAAAAACATTAACAATCTGTTCCTTTACAGAAAAAGCTTTGACCCCTGATTTAAACAGATTAAAGTATTAAGTCAAACCTGCTTTTGGAGGCATCTCATCATTTATCTTTCTCATTTCAAATTGCCCATTTATCCCTATTATTTTCTTTCTTGCCTCTAAATTAGTCTCATCTATTTGATGAAACAACGGGATTTTTATAGAGGCTTAACATAGGATGTTTTCGGCATTCTAGTTAAATTTCATTGGTGGTCTGTTATTAAATGCCTACTTTCTGCATCAGACAACTCTAATAGATTGTTCAGGTGTGGTTGAAGGACACAGTTACTGTTTGCCCCTCATCCCACCAAGCATGGTTGAAAGCAGTGGCAGAGAATGAGATGGTGAGATAGAATCAATGAAACAATAGACATGAATCTGAGCAAACTCAGGGAGATAGTGAAGGACAGAGGAGCCTGGCATGTTGCAGTCCATGGGACTGCAAAGAGTCAGACGTGACTTAGCAACCGAACAACAATAGCAAGCATTGTACTCTTGGCAATGGTCCCTAATTTTCACATAGAGATCCAAATTCTTTCCCACTGCCGTCTACCTTCCTGGGTGGCAGCCCACCTCCAAGCCTGAAACCTAGGCCTAAAACCAATAATCCGGTGGCATCTATGTGGCCACTGTTACTGTTTCAGGTGGGGGCTTGTGTCTTAAATGTATCGAAAAAGAGTGAATGTTATGGCCTTTCTTGGAAATGTTAGAAAAATACTCTTATTTTTCCCCCCACTGGAATCAGATGTAGAAGGATACAGCTCTGATGATTGCTGACAGCCCTTCTGACAAAGAGAGGAGAGCCCATAATGAGTGGAGGCTCCCTGGAGAAGTAGAATTTAGGGGCAAAGAGGAAGAAATAAAGTCCTGATATTATTATTAAATATAAATTATTTATTGAAATATAGTTGATTTACGATATTACTTTTAGTGATGACATAGTTATTCAATGTTTTATAGATTATACTTCACTTAAAGTTATTACAAAATAAGTTATTGGGTTGGCCAAAAGGTTCATTTGGGTTTTGATGTTACAGAAAAACCCAAATGGACTTTTGGGTGAACCCAATATATTTACCTGAGCAGTACATGATATCCTTGTAGTTTTATTTATTTTATACATAGTAATTGGCACCTCTTAATCCTATACTCCTGTCTCACTCCTCCAACTTTCCCTCTCCCCACTGGTAGCCACTAGTTTGTTCTCTATAAATGTGAGACTGTTTCTGTTTTGTTGTATTCATTTATCTGTTTTAAGTTTTAGATTCCACATATAACTGATAACATATACTCTTTGTCTTTCTCTGACATCTTTCACTCAGCATAATACCATCCAGTTCTGTCCATGTCATTACAAATGGCAAAACATTTCATTTATGGCTGACTAATATTCCATTGTAGATTATACCACATGTTTATCCATTCATCTGTTGATGGACACTTGGGTTGCTTGTATACTTGGTTATTGTAAATAGTCCTGCTATGAACACTGAGGTGCATGCATGTGATGATAGCTTTTGAATCATTAAATCCACTTAGGGTTGAAGGTATTTATCCTTGAAACTAATAAAATCCTTTTACAGAAGCACAAAGAATTCCAACACAGTGATTTTCCCTACTACAACTACACTATTTTTAGCTCAATCTCTTACATCAGTTTGAGGAGTCAATCCCTAGTAACAGAAAAAAAAAGTTTCTACATTGCAGTGGTGGTATTGGGTAAAGAACAGACTTATGTACACTGACTCAAGTTTAACATAATACTTTCAGCTAGCAGAAGCTTTGTAGAGTCTTCTGGATTCATGAATTTTGTTTGGCCTACTGGGCAGATACAGACTCATCCTGTGTAAACCCATCATCTTCCAAAAGGATACAAACTTCTCCCCAAAGTTCAGCCATTATTTAAACGAATGTGAGATGGTTGCCTAACATTTGGGGGAGAGGTTATGGCCTAGGACTTTTTTTCCCATCATTAACACCTGCATTTTTGCCAAGTACAAAGCAAGACAGGAAAGTATAGTGGGTTAAGAATGAGGAACTCTGCCTAGGTCCAAATGCTAGACTCTACCTCTCACTAACTATATGAACTTTCTTGGTTTCCTTAAGCTCTCTGTGCCTCAATTTCCTACTTTCTATAGGATTATGAGAATTTCCCTGGTGATTCAGACAGTAAAGAATCTGTCTGCAATACAGGAGACCCAGGTTCAATCCCTGGATCAGGAAGATCTCCAGGAGAAAAGAGTGGCAATCCACCACAGTATTCTTGCCTGGAAAATTCCATGGACAGAGGAGCCTGGCGGGCTACAGTCAACGGGATCCCAGAGTTGGGCAAAACTGAGCAACTAACACACATAGGATTATGAAGTCTAGATATTTATAAAAAACATAAAAGAGTACCTGGTACACAATAACCACAACAGAAGTATTTGTTAAAATAATGAATAAATAGAATACAAGTACTACAAACATTTCCAATATCTGCAGAGCATCTGTCAAAAAATACATGGTCCCAAACCTATAAGATACATGATGCAAATACACCACAGATATCTCTGGATGAGAAAGATTTTTACATCTGATACAAAGGATAGGTTATTCTATCCTATCCAACTCACAATCTCACATCATGAATTCATTTTTTAATCTGTTGGGACAATTGCAGATGTAGTCTTGGTTGAAAGGTCTATATGGACAGAAGTCAGTAGTGAACTCAACACATAGTCTTTCCCTTTCCCAACTAGGGACACATTTATGCATCTCTCCCTTTATTTAATCCCCCAAATGACACAAGTCAATTTCAGAGCTGTATTAGGTTTCATTTTAGTAACCTAGGAAAGACTAGGTCAAGATTCTCAAATTTCTTCTGCTGTCTCCCACATTTCTTAAACTCCCTCTGGGCGCTCAGTCATATCTGACTCTTTGCAAACCCATGGCCTGTAGCCCGCCAGGTTCCCCTGTCCATGGGATTCTCCAGGCAAGAATACTTGAGAGGGTTGTCGTTTCCTTATCCAGGGGATCTTCCAGACCAAGGGATCCAGCCCAGGTCTCCAGTGTCTCTTGAACTGCAAGGGAATTTTTACCCACTGAGCCATGGGGGGAGCACCTGTGTAGTCAGAGGAGATTATATTGAGAAGGCTGAATGTAAGCTGAACATGGGAAGACAGCTTTTAGGTGAGGGGAGAGAGACACTAAAAGCAGGAGTGGGCAGGACTCTACTTTGTAATACCACTGTGAGGATTATAAAGTCTAGGAAAGAGGTAAGAAATACACGGTCAGCATGGTGCCATTATTCCTCCAGTGCCCATGGTAGACATTGACAGTCCTTCACAACTTTCTACCAGAAGCCAGTTAGAGGCCCAGAATTCTCTTAAATACAGCTCCAGGCAGCCAGTACCAATTAGAGTATGTAGCTGGCATGAATTAGGTACTCAAGAAATCATAACTGTTATTACCTGCAAAGACCCACAAAATGTTGGGTATGACTGAAGAAACACAGAAATTGTCCTTCTTATTCTTACCAAATACAAGTAAAAGTTCCTGCATTTACAGTGTGTCAGAGGCCTGCCACTCTTCAGCCCTTGAAGGTCTGACATGAGACTGAGACCTAATCCTTCTAATAAGGTTATCTGCCGTATGTTGTAACATCTCTTAAGAACTGCGAGTAGCAGCACACTTGATCTTTAGGAGGGGAAAAACCTCCAGAACCTGGCTACTTTCCCTAATGTCTTCATTTACCTCCCATAGAAATGTTGGAATCCCTCAGGGCCTGAATCAAATTGGCAAGTACAATCAAGAAGCAATAGAGTCTGTCTTTGCGATTTCTTCTTGACTCCATGTAATGCTCTATATTCAACCCTAGTGATACATTGTCTGCCTAATGGCAGATCACTTTGCCTTCCATCCAGCATCCAGATCCATGCCTTTCTAGAAAGCTTTCCCACTGTTTCTAGGCCATCTTCTTTGTTGGACTGAGAGGGAAGAACAGTGTGCAAATGGGTCATGTATTGAGGGCCCCATGTTATTGGACATGTATTCCATGGACAATATTATTCTAGAAGGGCACTGAGGAGAATCATTCAGACATGTGATGTGGCTGCCAGCAGAGAGTAGGCAAAGGAGGCAAGGTAGGTGATGGAGGAGACTGGGAAACATGACATTAAGAGGAATGTTAAATAGGCCCATTGAGCATGAAGGCTGCTGAGGCTCCTTAATACTGCTGTGCACATTAGGAAGGGAAACTGGGAAACTGAAAGGGAATATTGGAGAGAGTGTTCATGACATGTTGAACTTTATAAGCAGCTAGACCATGCGTCCAGCTGAGCTAGAGGAAGGCTAAAACTTAAAAGAAGCTGTGAGTTCTGATCTGAGTCATGCTGCTGCTGCTACTGCTGCTAAGTCGCTTCACTTGTGTCTGACTCTGTGCGACGCCGGAGACAGCAGCCCACCAGACTTTCCCACCCCTGGGATTCTCCAGGCAAGAACACTGGAGTGGGTTGCTATTTCCTTCTCCAATGGGCAAATTGATCTCAGCTGGACTGTTCTATATCTGATATGAGGATATCAGGATGTTTTTTTCTACCTCATTCACTTACAGAGCAGAGTAAAATAGTGCATAACTCCAAGTAGGAACTACCGACTCCTGAGAGCAGGGTTAACTCAACTCCTATCCTCGGTTTTGCCTCTGAGTCACCTACATGTCCCTAGCCTGAGCCAGGTATGTTTAGAAATGACTGTAGCTCTAAACTAGCTCACTCACACTAGCTCACTGTTTAGAGGTGACCATGCAGCCTCAAGCAGAGTCCAAGAAGGAAGCAATCCACATCTCACACATGTCAGGGGCCACTTTTGGAGTCAAATACTTTCTACGGTCAAAAATCAAGAGAGTGCTGAAACAGAAATGGCCTTTTGACACTATTCAGCCTAGAGATTTTTGGAAAGTGCTGATGGGAAAACTTCCACATCAACATTATCTATGGAATTTGATTGGAATGCAAATTATCTGGTCTCATCCTAGACCCACTGAATCACACTGCCTAGAGTTGAGCCTGAAAAATCTGAATGTTAAAATTCCCATGGATTCTGATGTATCCTGAAATTTGGAAAACTCTGATAAATATAGGAGTTTTCTGTGTGCAGTTCAGTTCAGTTCAAATGCTCAGGACCACAGCACGCCAGGCTTCCCCGTCCATCACTGACTCCCGGAGCTTGCTCAAACTCATGTCCATTGAGTTGGTGATGCCATACAACCATCTCATCCTCTGCCATCCCCTTCTCCTCCTGCCTTCAATCTTTCCCAGCATCAGGGTCTTTTCCAATGAGTCGGTTCTTCGCATCAAGTTGCCAAAGTATTGGAGTCTCGCTTAAGTATCAATCCTTCCAATGAATATTCAGGAATGATTTCCTTAATGATTGACTGATTTGATCTCCTTGCAGTCCAAGGGAATTTCAAGAGTCTTCTCCAACACCGCCATTCAAAAGCATCAGTTCTTCAGTGCTCAGCTTTCTTTATGGCCTAACTCTCTCATCCATACATTACTACTGGAAATATCATAGCGTTGAGTATACAGACCTTTGTTGGCAAAATAATGTCTCTGCTTTTCAATATGGTGTCTAGGTTTGTCATAGCTTTTTTCCCCAAGGATCGAGCATCTTATCATTTCATGGCTGCAGTCACCATCTGCAGTGATTTTGGAGCCCAAGAAAATAAAGTGTCACTGTTTCCATTATTTCCCAATCTATTTGCCATGAAGTCGTGGAACTGGATGCCATTATCTTAGTTTTTTGAATATTGAGTTTTAAGCCAGCTTTTTCATTCTCCTCTTTCACTTTTTTCAAGAGGCTCTTTAGTTCCTCTTCACTTTCTGCCATAAGGATGGTGTCATCTGCATATCTGAGGTTATTGGTGTTTCTCCCAGCAATCTTGATTCCAGCTTGTGCTTCATCCAGCCCAGCATTTCACATGATGTACTCTGCATATAAGTTAAATAAGCAGGGTTACAATATACAGCCTTATATACTTCCTTCCCAATTGGGAACCAATTGGTTGTTCCATGTCTGGTTCTAACTGTTACTTCATGACCTGCGTACAGATTTCTGAGCAGGCAGGTAAGGTGGTCTGGTGTTCTCATCTCTTGAAGAATTTTCCAGTTTGTTGTGATCCACACATAGTCAGTAAAGCAGAAATGGATGTTTTTCTGGAACTCTCTTGCTTTTTCTATGATACAATGGATGTTGACTATTTGATCTCTGGTTCCTCTGCCTTTTCTAAATCCTGCTTGAACGTATGGAAGTTCTCAGTTCACGCACTGTTGAAGCCTCGCCTAGAGAATTTTGAGCATTACTTTACTAGTGTGTGAGATGAGTGCCACTGTGTGGTAGTTTGAACAATCTTTGGCATTGTGTTTCTTTGGGATTGGAATGAAAACTGACCTTTTCCAGTCCTATGGCCCCTGCTGAGTTTTTCAAATTTGCTGACAGATTGAGATCAGCACTTTAACAGCATTATCTTTTAGGATTTGAAATAGCTCAGCTGGAATTCCATCACCTCCAGTAGCTTTGTTCATAGTGATGCTTCTTAAGGCCCATTTGACCTCATGTTTCAGGATGTCTGGCTCTTGGTGAGTGATCATACCCAGTGGTTATCTGGGTCATTAATATCTTTATTGTATATTTCTTCTGTGTATTCTTGCCAATTCTTCCTAATGTCTTCTGCTTCTCTTAGGTCCATACAGTCTGTCCTTTATTGTGCACACCTTTACATGAAATGTTCCCTTGGTATCTCTGTTTTCTCAAAGACATCTCTAGTCTTTCCCTTCCTATTGTTTTCCTCTATTTATTTGCATTGATCGCTGAGGAAGGCTTTCTTATCTCTCCTCGCTATTCTTTGGAACTCTGCATTCAGATGAGTATATCTTTTCTTTCTCACTTGTCTTTAGCTTCTCTTCTTCTCAGCTACTTTTAAGGCCTTCTCAGACAACCATTTTGCCTTTTTGCATTACTTTTTCTTGGGGATGATCTTGATCACCATCTCTTGTGCAATGTAATGAAACTCCATCCACAGGTCTTCAGGTACTCTGTCTATCAAATCTATTCCCTTGAATCTATTTGTCAATTCCACTGTATAATCATAAGGAATTTGATTTAGGTCATATCTGGATAGTGTAGTGGTTTTCCCTACTTTCTTCAATTTAAATCTGAATTTTGCAATAAGCAGTCACCCAGTATTTCCAAGGTAAATTCTGAAGACCTCTTAGCACAGAATTATTTGGTGGGTATACAAACATAAAAATTCAGATTCCTAGGTCTCCTACTAACCCTTCTGAATCATGATATCTTATCTTGATAAACTTGCAGAAACCCAATCCTTTCATTATACAGATTAAGAAACTGACCCAGAGAGAGGAAGTGACTTGACCAAGGTTGTAAGTGTAGATGGTGGCAGAGCTGGGGTCACAGCCAAGTCTTGAGAAAAGTCCAAACAGTATGACCTGTGGTCACCTAATGCGGGTTATTTGTGTATCAGTTTAGCTCCTATGGGCTTCCATGGTGGCCCAGATGGTAAAGAATCTGCCTGCTATGCAGGAGACACAGGTTCATTCCCTGGGTCAGGAAGATCCCCTGGAGATGTGAATGGCTACCCACTCCAGTATTCTTGCCTGGATATTTCCATGGAGATAGAAGCCTGGCAGATAATAGTTCCTGGGGCGCAAAGCATCAGACACAACTGTACAACCAACACACACACATGTTTAACTCCTATAGCAGCATCACTTAGAAAATCTGGAGACCATGAGTAAGAATTTAAGTACTCTGGGGAGTGCATAACCCTAGTTCAGAGCATCTCCTCCAATGTGCTATGGAGAACAGCTTGAAAATAAAGCAGGATAAGGTATCAAAACTCTTATAAGCAACAGGGTACAACAGGCCCTTCACCAAATGGAGTCTCAGGGAACCACAAGGTGGAGTAATTTTATAAATGGGGAAACTTTTAACTATGGCTGTGAGTCGAACTGAACACAAATATCAAAGTGACTTGCAATAGTTTACCAAATATTTTTGTGCTGTTGCTTTCGTAGTTGAAACTCATACTGATTAAGGAAAAGTTTAAGCATATGCAGTTTTCTGTCAGATCTAGTCCAGACTCAGAAGTTGGATCCTTCAAGCCTATGAATTTGTGTTACGAGCTCTGTTTTTACTTCTTCTCCAAAAAACTGTGGTCTGGAACTCTAGACTCTCAGCTCAGCCCAAAAGGATCTGCTGGGACAATTCAATAGAAAGCCACTGACCTCTAAAAGGAGTCTATTTCTAAATTTCCAAAATGATAATGCAAGCTAGATTTTCTTTGAGGGACTTAGCAATTGCCATTGACAAGAGTGCTGTTGTATGATTTGCATTTGGGCTAAGGCTTATAATTTTAGCAAGTGGTTCACCAGTGCTACATTAATTAGAAAAAATTAAATAATCTGCCACTTTGAATATTTAATTATATAAAGAAGCAGGAGACCTTAACAGATATTCTGGAACTTCTGAGAGTGGATGGAAAGGGCAGAAAGCAGGGACAGAAAAGGAAAAGTTATAATTGCACATCACCCCCAAAAGCATTTGGTAGAGGTACACAAATCCTTATCTTCAATTCTGAAATCAAAGCACTGTATACATAGAAGCTATCTTTTTTTTTTTTTTTTTTTTACTAATTTGGTGTCAAAACTCATTTAGCAAGAAATCCTAACCTAAACTGACATGAACTTAGTCTTTGCATATTCACACATTTTTTTCCCTACAGAAATGTTAATGGCTAAATTATAGGATGTTTTCCAAGATACTATTTGAAGTGTTATATAATAAACAGTACATACTCTGGGTTACTTTTCTGAAATCTGAAAATAATATAAATTCTAAAACACAGATTATAGACCTAGAATAATGATAGGTCTATAATGCTCCATAAATCTAACATTTATGGAGCATTTTCCATCTGCATGGAGCTGTGCTAATCTCTTTTCATCTCATTTAATCCTAATGACACAATGAGGTAGGTATTAAATCATCTCCATTTAAAGTTTGGAACTAATTCTCATAGAGGTTAAATAACTTGTTCAGAGTCACACAGCTTTTGGCCAAGACAGGGTTTGGACCCAGGTCATTATGACTCTAGAACATCCATGCTGAACTCTTGCTCTCTACTACCAGGGAGAGATGAACAGTTCTCAAGGACAGTGTTGGCTCTTTGTGGACTTTATAGGCAAGTAGAATAGGCTGCCACCTATTTTATGTCACTTGAGGGTCAATCTCCTACCTCCAAATGTTGCCTCCCATGCCTATATCTGTGAAATGAAACTAATATCACTTTATTCCATGATGTTTATGTGTATGGCTTTTCACACAAGGGCCACCAGCAAAAAAACTGGCACCATTTTTTGGTATCCACTGCAGACTTACTGAATCAAAATTGCTAGAGACTGGGACAAAGCATATTCTAATACACATTAAAGTTTGAGGGGAAAAAAAAAAAGAATGCCTTGAAAAGGGCCAATTATTTACCTTCAATAACTAATTAACATCTTATGTCAGTTGACACCTAGCTGAGTAGGGAGGAATAAACTCATGAATTTATTCATTTGTGCCCTGCAAAGTGAAAGACATCTGAAAGGTAAGTAGGAAAATAGGTATGTGAGATATAGAAAAGAAGAAAGGATGTATGACAGTTTCTTTCTACTTTGATATTATGCAATGAAGGTAGAGTCTCACCATTGGCATTGTTCAGATGCATTGGAACAAACTTGGAAGCAAATTACTCATATTTAGTTGCTCTTAATGGCAAGTATGTATTGTTTCATTGATACAACACCCTTTTGAGGTAGACAAGATATCATCTTCATTAGATAAGAGAGGAAATTAAGAAGCAAGTAAGTTCTTCAATCAAATCACCCAACTGATGAACTGGGTAAGTTTCCAGCCCAAATTTGTAGCCCCAAATCTTACATTATATCATTCTTCCAATAATATGTTCCAAAGATCTAGAGAGGTTCAGTTCAGTTCAGTTGTTCAGTCGTGTCTGACTCTTTGTGACCCCACAGACCAGCATGCCAGGCCTCCCTGTCCATCACCAACTCCCAGAGTTTACTCAAACTCATGTTCATTGAGTCTGTGATGCCATCCAACCATCTCACCCTCTGTCATCCCTTCTCATCCTGCCTTCAATCTTTCCCAACATCATGGTCTTTTCACATGCGTCAGTTCTTCACATCAGGTGGCCAAAGTATTGGAGTTTCACTTTCAGCATTCAGTCCTTCCAACACCTATCTGTTGTTTCATTAACATTCACAACACCCCTTTTAGGTAGACAAAATAGTCATTCTTATTACATAAAAGAGGAAATTGAGAAGCAAACAAGTTCTTCAATCAAATCATCCAACTGATGATTTGGGTAAGTTTCCAGCCCAAGTTTCTGCCAGCAATGTTTAACTAATTAATTCTTCCAATAATATCTTCCATAGGTCTAGACAGCAGATGCCATCAAATAAAACCTAGGGAATCAAATCTTACATTCAGTGACATACATTTTTTTGCCCACTAGGGGCCAATATAAATCTTACAGTGCACAAGAAAAGGACAATAAGAAGAATTAAATATGTAACAGAAGAGTTCAACCAATATACAATATGTTTAGGGTTTGTTTTAAACTTTTCCTAGTTTTTTTAATTCTTGTTATCAATGCAGGGGAGACTGAAGATTTTGATCTTTATACTTTAAGTATATTCTATTCTTGTTGCCTAGGTTCTCAATCTCACCTCTTCATCTTGCCTGTGATGCCTTAATCATCTCCATGGCAATCGATGTGACCTCAAACACAGACTAGAAAGCCAGAAAAAATACACTAACTACCACCACAGCAATCAGGTCCCTACAGCACTGTGGGCTATGGTTGGAGCACTGAGGGAGTTCAACTAGTAAGTATTCCAATTCTTGCTAAGTATCCTCTAGAGCAGCACTTCTCAAACTTCAGTGAACACTCAAATCACCTAGAGAATCTTGTTAAAATGGAATACCCATCCAGTAGGTCTTGGGCCTTAGAACCCATATATCCAACAACCTCCCTGGCGATGCCAAAGCTGCTGGTTCCCTGAGAACTTTTGGAGTATCAAGGGCCAAGTACTGTCATTATGCCCAAATAGTATAAGCACATATGTAGTCCTGGAGAAAGAGATGTTTTGGACAGCAGTCCTGATGAACATGATACCTTTGATATTAACTAGTTGTGTGACCTTGGATAAACATTTTTACCTCTCTGGGTCTCTGTTTTTCTCCTCTGTGAAATAATGAATGTGGCCCGGATGATTTCTAAGATCATTTTGGATTGTAAAACTGTTTGATTCTCTTATAAAGAAAGAAACTTTAGAACCAAAGGTTAGTCTGAGGGCAAAATGTCCCTATATTACCAAGAAGGGGAGTGAGGAAGGCAATCTATTAAAAATTTTGTATTTATCTTTTTAACTCCAAATCATCTATGTGTCCTAAGTTAATTTATCTATTCTGAATGTGCAGAATATTGTCATTCTTTGTGAACAAGAGGCTACATTGGGTGGTGGACAACAATTTTGACATTTCTCAGCTCTCAGCATATCTTTGTGATCTCACAGCTAACAGCTTTGGATACATGTTCATGACTGTCCTTCTGATGACCAAGCAAAACCACTGTTTGCCCACTGGTATCCCATACTGGTACTCAATTCTACCTAGTTTCACTTGATTCCAGAAGATACAATAAAGAATTATGTAGAATCACCACCTACCAGAGTGCTCTGTTGAAACAGTATGAGAACTTTCTTTTTGAATTCCAGCAGTCATTTGCTGAGCCCCCAAAACAAGAAATGAACCGCCTGGTTAATATCAAGGTTGACAAAGAGGACAACTTCTCTTAGCAGGATGCCACTACTTTCCAGCTCCTTGCTCAGAATCTGAGATATGATGAATCCAATCAGAGTAATCATTTCCAAGAATAACTAGCTGACTCCATTCAGGATGAATGGAATGGCCCAGATCTGATGGACAGTCTCCCAGACCTTATTATAACTCAATGCATTCAGCTGAACAAGAAATATAGTGACCAGCCAGAGCTCCTACAGTCAGAGGACCAGATTCCAGGGTTGGCTCCCCAGATCCATCTCCAAGCCTTCTCCAACCCCACAGGCGAGCACCCAAGAAAGACCCTATACAGCTGAAAGGAAGCCAGCCATCTCACACTCCTGCCAAAAGAGCCCGCCAGCAAAAAATCCAGGCATTCCTCTCCTGGAGTCATGCCGGTCAGTTCACAGTAGACAAGCTTGCCAAACGTTCTCAATCCCCAACAAGGATAAATAACTGAATTCATCAGTAAGAGGACTCCAGGTAAGGCACATTGCAAACATAGCCCTCTCACCTTCAGCCTTACTGATTTATATCCTGCATTAATGTTTAAACTACAGATGGGGAAATGTGATACCACTTTACAGTCATAAATTCATGCTTCTGAGAATTTCAACAACCAGATCTTGTTCATTTGCTGACCCATCACCAAACCTGATCCAGCAATGATGAAAACAACTTCCATGCACTTTCTGCAGCTGGGACTAATTTTCCAAGAGTGCTGAAGCTTGCAGGCAATATCTGTCTAGTCTGACCCAATGGAAACCACCCTGGCAATGCCTTGGAAAACTCCATCCTCACCAGTGGGTAATAGATACCTGCCTGATTTGAGTTTGTTGGACCAAGTCTTTGTGCCTACAGTTGGGCCCAAGTCTTTCACCCTCACTCTCAGTGGTCTGTATGCTAGTTTCCTGTGGGTGTAAGACTCTTGGTTGCAGTCCTGGTTGTATTTCCATATCCTACCAACTTTTCATACTAAAAGCTGAATTCTGTTCTACCTAAAGACCAGAGTTAAGCTTAAAATAAATCAATGTTCATGGAAACACAGCTCTGCCACCGTTTCCTATGGTTATTTACTTTGTTACTATTTAAAGGCTTCTTCCTGCCCAATCAACTTGATCTTTTGGCTATTGACAAACTAGGTGGTATGGACTTCCAAGCTCTGTGCTTCGAAATTTGTGTCCACTTCTTTGAAAATTAGCCCTTCAGGCAGGTGCATGTTTTTATCCAAATCCTAGCATCCTCCCTTTTGCTCCAAACCTACTTCAAGTTCCAGCATGTCTTATGGCCAAGTCCAAATGATAACTATCTAGTGAGAGTTGGGGAATGTGTTACATCATAATGACTGTGTCTGAATCTTGTCCTTGCTGCCTTAGAGGAATTGGCTGACTAAATCTCCACTGAAGACTGAGGATTGGGCCTTAGGTTGTTTCTGACTCTAGAGACCTCAGCATGATCACCATCTAGGATCTCTGCCCATTGATGCTAAGCTCTACCCCTATAGATCACCTCTGGGGACCCCTTACCTAGTTGAGGATCTTAAAGGGAAATAAATGGCAGACAATTTTCTGAACCATCTCATGTTTAAAATCCTGGGGCATATACATGAACACTGTATGTACATAAGACTCATGAAATGGTGGTATGCTTGCTTGTGCTAGCTTTTGGCATTCCTCCACTCTGCGTGTGGCTTCCTAATGCTTCTGAACAAAACAAGGCTTTGCTTAAAAGGTAAAATGCCCTAAAATATTAAGACTATGTGGTGATAACTAGTATTTTCTGGTAATTATCTGCTCTTTGTTCTCTGCTTCTTAGTGCTGATATATGTCTCCATTTTGTTTTCCTGAGGTAAACTCAGTAAATCAGTATATCCATAGCAGCCACCAAGGCCTCACAGAACATTTAGCACAGTTGTAGTCTGTCCTGAAAATTATGCTTTGACAATACCCAAACCCAGCTAGGACCATATTATCTTATCCTATAGCACTAATGAACAGATCTTTCACCCATCAGTGCCTCGTTAACTCCTGTGCTGGTTCTTATTTGTATTTGCAAGGAGTCTCCTTTATCAATAACTTGCTATACATCCACCTTACTCTACACGCTCTCACAACAAGGAGACCTGAAGGCACACATTTCCACTGTGGTGAGAAATTCCCACTAGTGTGAGAAATTACCACTAGATTGTATGAGAGCCTCAAACAGGTAGCTCCACTTGAAATTTAAATGACTCTGGTATTAATTGCAGGTATCCTGATTAGCACCACCAATTCTGTCATAAAGGACTAACCCAATGGACTCCAATCACTTTCCTTACTGACTTCAGTTGGTCCTGGTATGTTGATTGACTTAACCACCAATCTTTCCTTATCTTAGGGCCACAATTTGTCATGGGCTTCCCAGGTAGCTCAGGGGTAAACAGTCTGCCTGTCAAGCAGGAAACATAAGTTCAATCCCTGCATCAGAAAGATCCCCTGGGGAAGGAAATGGCAACCCAATCCAGTATTATTTTCTGGGAAATCCCATGGACAGAGGAACCTGGTGGGCTATAGTCCATGGGGTTGCAAAAAGTCGGATAAGACTTATCAAATAAAAAATTACAACAACAGTTTATCATTGTGTACTCTTTATGTACTTTTTACATATAAAAATGTCACTTTATTTTATAGACTTCCAGGTGGCACTAGTGATAAAGAGCCCGCCTGCCAATGCAGGAGATGTGAGACGCAGATTTGATCCCTCGGTCAAGAAGGTCCCTGGAATAGGAAAAGGCTACCCACTCCAGTATTCTCGCATGGAAAACAGATGGACAGAGGAGCCTGTCAGGCTACAGTCTTTGAGGTCACAAAGAGTCGGAGATGACTGAAGTGACTTAGCACATGCATTATTTTATGCAGAAGACTTTCCCTACGCAGCAACATTACCTTATTCCCCAGATTCCATTGCCTCTCAGAACTGATAATTAAATGTGGGCTATGAAGTTCAGTTCACCTTCTACTTCTAGAAGCCCCTTGTTGAGAAATTCTCAATCAGGGACCTCTTGTACTCTATGTAGCACAATCCGACAGCCAGACCGAGCATATGAATAGCTAGCAACCATTTTGTTTACCACTTGAACACGTTGTTATAGTGACACCATCTTCTTCAATTAGAATGAGTTAATTACTTAGCATAAAGAGAGTTAATAGATGAGTCTTATCTCAGAGAGTGAACCTAATTAAAATCTGTAGAAAACAAATGACATGTACTCTACTCAGAGATGGACACTGCATTTTTTTTGAGATCTTCAAATTTTGAAGAAGGATTTGTTAACAAGACAATGATTTGCATGGAATATAGAATTGGGAGTGGGAGCAATTAAAGGGCCATAGGGCATCAGTAATCTCTCCAGAGAGAGGATGCTGACCAGCAGACAATTTGGCAGGTGCATCTACAGTAAGATAGAGGCAATGGGTCATCCCAATTTTTGCCATTAGCCATTATGATTGTCACCTAAATCCCCATCCTCTGACTCCATGCTCTAAGATATAAACTGATTTTAATTACTTTCCCATATAAACTTTGTTATGGGGAGAAATTTTGTTAACAACTTGATGTGAAGTATTCTAGCCTGCTTGGCAGTTAATTCTCATTATAAGTGAATAAATTAGTGTTTGGCTTATACATCAATTTCTGTGGTTTTAATAGCATCAATCCTCTAGACCCTAATCACCTCTGAGCACACTGGAAACAAAATAAGATTCTTACCATGCAACGTCAGCATTCACAGTGTGAACTATAGTTCATTCACTGAAGATTGTTCTGCCTGGGAGCTTTGCCTCAACATTTCTATTTCTTCCCTTGCCTCCCTATTTCTACCTCATTTGTTTACAATTCTCATAACATTTCTAAACACCTATGGTTTTCACTTTCTATACTTACTTCCACTTATACCTAGTACCATGGTACCTGGCATAAGAAATTGCTTCTTGTAATACCACATAGTTCATTCTAACCATCAGAATATACTGCCCTGGATGAAGACACAACACATAACTGTCGATATGAGCCCCTGACACACACCTTTAGAGAGACAAGAGTATATGATTGACCTAATTCTCACCACCTCCATTCTGTTCAGCTGGCCACACATGAGACTTATATCACTGCCTTCACCTCTATCCATGATGGTTAAGACAAATATCACCCTTTTTGGGGGGACTCTGGAACATATTCACCTAGCACCATCTTGCATGTGACCATAATAGTCATCACTGAAACCAAACAGAGAATTTAAGATACACCGGCATCTAGGTAAAAATCTAACACCTCATGCCCTTGGGATAGCTCTGAGAAGTGGCAATAATACACAGAAGAACTATATAAAAAAGATCTTAATGACCCAGATAACTATGATGGAATGATCCCTCACCTAGAACCAGACATCTTGGAGTGCGAAGTCAAGTGGGCCTTAGGAAGCATCACTACAACAAAGCTAGTGGAGGTGATGGAATTCCAGCAGATCTATTTGAAATCTTAAAAGATGAAGCTGTTAAAGTGGTGCCCTCAATATGCCAGCAAATTTGGAAAACTCAGCAGTGGCCACAGGACTGGTAAAGCTCAGTTTTCACTCCAATCTCAAAAAGGGTAATGCCAAAGAATGTTCAAACTACCACACAATTGCACTCATTTCACATGCTAGTAAAGTAATGCTCAAAATTTTCCAGCTAGGCTTCACGAGTATTTGAACAAGGCATTTCCAGATGTACAAGCTGGATTTAGACAAGGCAGAAGAACAAATTGAAAAGGCAATAGATCAAATTGCCAACATCTGTTGGATCACAGAAAAAGCAAGAGAATTACAGAGAAACATCTACCTCTGCTTCACTGACTACAATAAAACTTTGACTGTGTGAATCACTATAAACTATGTAAAATTCTTAAAAGATGGAAATATGAGACTGCCTTATCTGCCTTTTGTGAAACCTGCATTCAGGTAGGACACAATACTTAGAAAAGGGCATGGAACAATGGACTAGTTCTATATTGGGAAAGGAGTATGTCAAGGTTGTATATTGCCACTCTGCTATTTAAATTATATGAAGGATACCTCATAAGAAATACCAAGCTAGATGAAGCACAAGCTAGAATCAAGATTGCCAGGAGAAATATCAATAACCTCAGATATGCAGATGACACGCTTATGGTAGAAAGTGAAGAGGACCTAAAGAGCCTCTTGATGAAGGTGAAAGAGGAGAGTGAAAGCTGGCTTAAAACTCAACATTCAAAAAACTAAGATCATGGCATCTGCTTTCATCACTTCATGGCAAATATATGGGGAAACAGTGGAAACAGTGACAGACTATTTTCTTGGGCTCCAAAATCATTGCAGATTATGACTGCATCCATGAAATGAAAAGACACTTGGTCCTTAGAAGAAAAGCTATGACAAACCTAGACAGCATATTAAAAAGCAGAGACGTTAGATTACTGACAAAGGACAATCTAGTCAAAGCTATGGTTTCTCCAGTAGTCATGTATGGATGTGAGTGTTGGACCTTAAAGAAGGTTGAACACCAGAGGATTGATGCTTTTAACTGTGGTGTTGGAGAAGACTCCTGAGAGCCCCTTTGACTGAAATGAGATAAAACTAGTCAATCGTAAAGAAAATCAATCCTGAAATTTCACTGGAAGGACTGATACTGAAGCTAAAGCTCCAATAATTTGGCCACCTGTTGTGAAGAGCCAACTCTTTAGAAAAGACCCTAGTGCTGGGAAAGATGGAAGGCAGGAGAAACAGGGGACAACAGAGGATGAGATGATTGGATGGCATCATCAACTCAATGGACATAAGTTTGAGCAAGCTTCGGGAGATGATGAAGGATTCATGAGTTTTGTCTGGCCTACTGGGCACACACAGACTCATTCTGTGTAAACCCATCATCTTCCCAAATACAAACTTCTGCCCCAAAGTTCAGTCATTACTTAAATTTGAGATGGTTGCTTAACATTTGGGGGACAGGTTGTGGCCTAGGACTTCTTATCTCATCATCAACACCTGCACCTTTGCCATGTACAAAGCAAGACAGTAAAGTATTGTGAGTTAAGAGGGAGGAACTCTGCTTGTGTTCAAATGCTGGACTCTATCTCTCACTAACTAGTTGAACTTCGGCAATTTCTGTAACTTCTCTGTGCCTCAATTTCCTACTTTGTATAGGATTATGAGGGTTTCTATAGTGATTCAGACAGTGAGGAATCTACCTACATTGCAGCAGACCCAGGTTTGATCCCTGCGTCAGGAAGATCCCCAGGAGAAGGGAATGGCAATCCACTCCAGTATTCTTGCCTGGAGAAGTCCATGGAGAAAGGAACCTGGAGGGCTACAGTCAAAGAGAAAGTCACAACTGAGCAACTAACAAACTCATAGGATTATAAAGTCTAAATTATTATTTATAAAAAACTTAAAATAGTACCTTTTGTACAATAACTGGACTTCCCTGGTGGCTCAGATGGTAAAGCATCAGACTGCAATGCAGGAAACCTGGGTTCAATCCCTGAGCCGGAAAGATGCCCAGGAGAAGGGAATGGCAACCCACTCCAGTGTTATTTCCTGGAAAATCCCAGGAACAGAAAAGCCTGGTGGGCTACAGTCCACTGGGTCGCAAAGATTCACACACAAGTGAGCAATCAACACACACAAAATAACCACTACAGAAGTATTGTTACAAAAATGAATAAACAGCATACAAGCTCTACAAACATTTAAGATATCTGCAGAGGATCTGTTAAATAATACATTGTCCCAAACCAATATGATCCATGATGGAAACACAACACAGATACCACAGGATGAGAAAAGATCTTTAAATCTGATACATAGGATAGGTTATTCTATCCTAGGCTACTCAATCCCATATCATGAATTATTTTTTTTTATCCATTGGGACAATTGCAGATATGTCTTGGTTGAAAGCTATATATGGACAGAATTCAATAGTAAGCTCAACATATATAGTCTTTCCCTTTCCCTACTAGGGAAGCCTTTATGCTTCTCTCCCATTACATAATCCCTAAAATGATACAAGTCAATTTCAGAGCTGTACTTTTGTTTCACTTTGGTAACCTAGGAAAAACTAGGTTCAAGATTCTCAAATTTCTTCTGCTGTCTCCCACATTCCCTAAATTTGCTCTGCACGCTCTGTCATGTCTGACTTTTTGTGAGCCCATGGACTGTAGGCCACCAGGATCCTCTCTCCATGGGATTCTCCAGGCAAGAATGTTGGAATGGGTTGCCATTTCCTTATCCAGGAGATCTTCCAGATCTAGGGATCTAGGCCAGGTCACCTGTGTTGCTTGAATTGCAGGGTAGTTTTAACCACTGAGCCACTGGGGAAGCCCATGTGTAGTCAGAGGAGACTATTGAGGAGGCTTAAACTGAACATGGGAAGAAAAGGGCTTTTAGGTAAGAGGAGAGAGAGATTAAAAGCAGGAGTGGGCATGACCACATGTTCTGAAGTGGAGGTAGGGGCTTGGTTTCTTTACATGCAGAATGCAAATAATCATACCTACTTTGTAAGACCACTGTGAGGATTATAAGGTCTAGGAAAGAGGTAACAAATACATGTTCAGCATGGTGCCATTATTCCTCCAGAGCCCATGGCAGATGTTGACAGTCCTTTACAACATTCTACCTGTGAGGCCAGTCACAGGCCCAGAATTCTCTTACATACAGCTACAGGCAGCCAGTACCAACTGGAGCATGCAGTTGGCATAAATTAGGTACTCAAGAAGTCTTAAAGTGTTATAACCCCCTGAGACCCACAAAATGTTGGATACAACTGAAAGAATGCAGAAACTGTCCTTCCTATTCTTGCCAAATACAAGTGAAAGTCTCTGTATTTACAGTGTGTCAAAGGCCTGCCATGTCTTCAGCCCTTGGAGGTCTGCCATGAGACGGAGACCCAAACTTGCTACAAAGGTTATCTGCCATATGTTGTAACATCTCTTATGAGCTATAAGTAGCAGCACACTTGAACTTTAGGAGTTGAAAAACCTCAAGAACATGGCTACTTTCCCTAATTTACCACCCATAGAAATATTGGAATCCCTCAGGGCCTGAATTAAATTGGCAAATACAACCAAGAAGCAATAGAGTCTGTCTTTGGGGTTTCTTCTTGATTCCATGTAATGCTCTATATTCAACCCTAGTGATATGATGTCTGCCTAATCTGCCATTAGGCAGATCCTATCTGGATCTAGTTAGACATCCAGATCCTTGTCTATCTAGAAAAACTCTCCCATTGCTTCTAGGCATTCTCTTTGCTGGGCAGAGAGAAAACAACAGTGCAAGTGGGTCATGTATTGAGAGGACCATGTTATTGGACATGTATTCCAGGGACAACCTTATCCTGGCTGGTGACTGAGTAGAATCCTTCAGACATGTGATGTGGCTGCCAGCAGAGAATAGGCAAAGGAGAGAAGCTAGGTGATGGAGGAGACTGGGAAACATGACCTTAAGAGGATTGTTAAATAGGGCCATTGAGTAGGAAGGCTGCTAAGGCTCCTTAATAGTGCTGTGCACATTAGGAATGAAAATTGGGAAATTGACAATGAATACATGTAGAGAGTGCTCATGACATGCTGAAGTTCATATGCAGCTAGGCCATGGGTCCAACTGAGCCAGAGGAAGGTTGAAGCTTAAAGAAGGTTGTGTGGTCTGATCTGCTGCTGCTGCTGCTAAGTCGCTTCAGTCGTGTACGACTCTGTGTGACTCCATAGATGGCAGCCCACCAGGCTGCCCCATCCTTGGGATTCACCAGGCAAGAACATTAGAATGGCTTGCCATTTCCTTCTCCAATGCACGAAAGTAAAAAGTGAAAGTGAAGTCGTTCAGTGGTGTCCGACTCTTAGCGACCCCATGGACTGCAGCCCACCAGGCTCCTCCGTCCATGGGATTTTCCAGGCAAGAGTACTGGAGTGGGGTGCCATTGCCTTCTCCAGGTCTGATCTGAGTCATAGCAATAGGCAAATTAATCCCAACTGGACTATTCTGTCTCATATGGGTATATGAGGATGCTTTTTTTACCTCACTCATTAACAGAGCAGAGTAAAATAGTGCATAACACCAGCAGAGTAAAATAGTGCATAACACCCAGTAGGAATTGGAGGGTCCTGAGAAGAGGATTAACTCAACTGCTATCCTCTCTCATTCCTCTGAGGTGTTACATGTCCCAAGCCTGAGCCATGTCTGTTCTAGCCCACTGTTTAGAGGTGACCATGCAGCCTCAAGCAGAGTCCAGGAAGGAAGCAATCCACATCTCACACATGTCAGGAGCCACTTTTGGAGTCAAATACTTTCTACGGTCAAAAATGAAAAGAGTGCCTAAGTAGAAAGTGCCTTTCAGGACTATTCAGCCTAGAGCTTTTAGAAAATGTTTATGGGGAAACTTCCATGGCAACATTATCTATGGACTTTGATTGGAATGCAAATTATCTGCATCCTGGACCCACTAAATCACATTGCCAAGGGATGAGACCGGAAAAATGTGAATTTTAAAATTCTTGGGGATTCTGATATATCCTGAAATTTGAAAAACTCTGATAAATATAGGAGTTTTGTGTACGCAGTTCAGTTCAGTCGCTCAGTCATGTACAAATCTTTGCGACCCTGTGAACTGCAGCACGCCAGGCTTCCCTGTCCATCACCAACTCCCAGAGCTTGTTCAGTCTCTTGTTGATTGAGTAGGTGATGCCATCCAACCATCTTATCCTCTGTTGTACCCTTCTCTTCCTGCCTTCTTTCCCAGCATCAGGGTCTTTTCCAATGGGTCAGTTCTTCGCATCAGGTGGCCAAAATATTGGAGCTTCAGCATCAGTTCTTCCATTGAATATTCAGGACTGATTTCTTTTATGACTGACTGTTTTGATCTCCTTGCAGTCCAAGGGATTCTCAAGAGTCTTCTCCAACTATAGCGTTCAAAAGTATCAATTCTTTGGTGCTCAGCTTTCTTTATGGTCTAAAAACCGTAGCTTTGACTAGATGGATCTTTGTTGGCAAAGTAATGTCTCTGCTTTTTAATATGCTGTCTAGGACTGTCATAGCTTTCTTCCTGAGGAGGAAGCGTCTTTTAATTTCATGGCTGAAGTCACCATCTGCAGTGATTTTGGAGCCCAAAAAATTGTCTGTCACTGTTTCCATTGTTTCCCCATCTATTTGCCATGAAGAGATGGGACTGGATGCCATGATCTTCGTTTTTTGAATGTTAAGTTTTAAGCCAGATTTTTCACTCTCCTCTTTCATTTTCATCAAGAGGCTCTTTAGTTCCTGTTCACATTCTGTCATAAGGGTGGTGTCATCTGCATATCTGAGGTTATTGATATTTCTCCCAGCAATCTTGATTCCAGCTTGTGCTTCATCCAACCTGGCATTTCTCATAATGTACTCTCCATATAAGTTAAATAGCAGGGTGACAACATACAGCCTTGACACACTCCTTTCCCAATTTGGAACCAGTCTGTTGTTCCATGTCTGGTTCTAACTGTTGCTTCTTGACCTGCACAGATTGTTCAGGAGGAAAGTAAGGTGGTCTGGTATTCCCACCTCTTTAATAATTTTGTATTGTTTGTTGTGATCCACAAAATGAAAGGCTTTGCATAGTCAATGAAGTAGAAGTTAGGGTTCTTCTGGAACTCTCTTGCTGTATCTATGATCCAACAGATGTTGGAAATTTGATCTATGGCTCCTCTGCCTTTTCTAAATCCAGCTTGAACATCTGGAACTTCTGAGTACACGTTGAAGCGTTGCTTGGAGAATTTTGAGCATTACTTTGCTAGCACGTGAGATGAATGCAACTTGGCCATAGTTTGAACATTCTTTGACATGGTCTTTCTTTGGGATTGGAATGAAAACTGACCTTTTCCAGTCCTGTCCTCACCATGAGTTTTCCAAATTTGCTGGCATATTGAGGGTAGCACTTTCACAGCATCATCTTTTTGAATTTGAAATAGCTCTGCTGGAATTCCATCACCTCCACTAGCTTTGTTCCTAGTGATGCTTCCTAAGGCCTATTTGCCTTAGCATTCCAGGATGTCTGGCTATAGGTGAGTGGTCACATCATAGTGGTTATCTGGGTCATTAAGATCTTTTTTGTATGGTTCTTCTGTGTAGTCTTGCCACCTCTTCTTAATATCTTCTGCTTCTGTTAGGTCCCTACTGTTTCTGTCCTTTCCTGTGCCCATCTTTGCATGAAATGTACCATTGGTTCTCTAATTTTCTTGAAGAGATCTCTAATCTTTCCCATTCTATTTTTTTCCTCTATATCTTTGCACTGGTCACTTAGGAAGACTTTCTTATCTCTCCTTGCTATTCTTTGGAACACTGCATTCAGATGGGTATATCTTTCCTTTCTCACTTGCCTTTTAGTTTCTCTCCTTTCCTAGCTAAATGTAAGGCCTCCTCAGAAAACTCTTTTTGCCTTTTTGAATTTGTTTTTCTTGGGGATGGACTTGATCACCATCTCCTGTAAAATGTCACAAATCTCTGCCCGTCATTCTACTTTCACTCTGTGTATCAAATCTAATGCCTTGAATCTATTTGTCACTTCCACTGTATAATTGCTGGAGTCCAACTCCAGCAACCAGGGATTCAACCTGAAGAGGTGAACGGTGTCAGCGATGGGACAGCCTCTCATTTTTCTTTTGGACTGCCTGTTTATTTTAAGTTTAAGATTCTCTTTTATACTTTTACAAAAACATTAGGCCAGAGGTTTGACATTTTCAGTTCCCCCTCTCCCAGATTTATTATCTCCATAAATCATTGTTGCTCTTCAAACAGAGTTCCTGCTTCAGTGATTCTCTTGGAATCAACCTTTTCATCTATTATCTACCTCTTCTAATGTGTCCTGTAGTTAATTTGTGATTACATTGTAACTCATGCTACATTCCTCAGTTTACTACTTATCTTCCTAAATCCTGTTTTCCCCTAACATCCTGAGCTCACTATCTCTTAAAAAGGCTTCTAGCTATAGTGTCTCTAAAAATTCCTAACTTCTATAAGCTATAGTAAAATCTGCTAACTTTTACAACATTCCTTAAATCTTTAACTTCTAACTCTTTTAATTATTTCTAAGCCCTAAATTCAGTAAACTCCTTTGCCATAAATATTCTCCTCACAAATAGGCTTCAGATAGCAATCCCTCCCATGGCCTCAAGCTACGGCCTATGTGCTTATCCTGGAACACTCTTTTGTAAAAGTCCTTGAACAAATGTCAATGATTAACTTTATGAATTATTTTCTGAGCACAGCTGCAGAAGGCTTTGTGCCTTCTCATGCTCCTCTCAAGAACAATAAGCACCTTAATATTCCTTTTCAGTCAACTCAGCCGAGGAATGGAAAAGACAAGTCAGAATTACAAGGCCTAACTCCTTCATCCCAGGATCCGTGCCTGTGGAATGAGGAGAGGGGGCTGGGGACCGTGCCTCCATTTTGTCAGTAATGCCTAACGTGGCTCCCGACATATAATTGTAAGGGATTTCATTTCGGTGATACTTGAATGGTCCAGCAGTTTTCCCTACTTTCTTCAATGTAAGTCTGAATTTTGCAGTAATCAGTCCCCCCAATATTCCAAAGGTAAAATGTGAATAATTCTTGATACAGAATAATTTCAGGGTAGCCAAACATAAAATTCAGATTCCAAGGTCTCTTGCTAACCCTTCTGAATCATGATTTATTTTCTTGATAAACTTTGAGAAAAACCCAATGCTTTCATTATATAGATTTAGAAACTGACCCAGAGAGAGGAAGTGACTTGCCCAAGGTTGTACGTATAGATGGTGGCAGAGCTGGGGGTCACAGCCAAGTCTTCAGATAGGTCCTAACAGTATGCCCTGTGGTCACCTTATGAGGGTTATCTGTGTATCAGTTTAGGTCCCATGGGCTTCCGTGGTAGCCCAGACCTTAAATAATCTGGCTGCAATTAGGAGGCCTAGGTTCAATCCCTGGATCAGGAAGATCCCCTGGAGATGTGAATGGCTACCCACTCCAGCATTCTTGCTTTGAGAACTCCATGGACAGAGGAGGCTAGCAGACTACAGCCCATGGAGTAGCAAAGATCTGGACACGACTGAACGACTAACACATACACATTTAGCTCCCATTAGTAGCATCCCTTATAAGATCTGGAGACCAAGAATAAGAATGCAACTACCAATGGGTTATGTAGAATAGCCTGAAAATAAACCAGGGTAAGGTATCAAAGCTCTCTTATAAGCAGCAGGGTATGACAGGTCCTTGTCCAAATAAGTCTCAGGGAACCCCAGAGTGGAGTAATTATATATCTGGGCAAACTCTTAACTATTGCTTTGAGTCAAACTGAACATAAATACCCAAGTGATCTGCAATAGTTCACGAAGCCTATTTTCATGCTGTTCTTTTCATGGTTGAAACTCATACTGATAAGGAAAAGTTTAAGCACATGCAGTTTTCTATCACACCTAGTCTAGGCTCACGAGTTGGATCTCTCAAGCCTGTTCCTTTGAGTTATGAGCTCTGTTTCTACTTCATCTCCAAAAGATTGTGGTCTGGAACTCCTCCAAACTGTCAGCCTCACCCAAAAGGATCTGCTGGGACAATCCAATAGAAGGCCATTTACATTTAGAGGAAAAGAAATTTCCAAAATAATAAGGTAAGGTAGATTTTCTTTGAGGGATTAAACAATTGCCATTGACAACAGTGCCATTGTGTGATTTGCATTTGGGCTAAGGCTTATAATTTTAGCAAGCATTTCACCAGTGCCACATTAATTAGAAAAAGTTCTGCCATTTTGAATACATAATTCTGTAAAGAAACAGGAGACCTTAACAGATATTCTGAAACTTCTGATGGTAGAGAGAAAGGGCAGAAAGCAGGGACAGAGAAGGAAAAGTTATAATTGCACATCTCCCCCAAAAGAGTTTGGTAGAAGTGCACAAACACTTATCTTCAATTTTGAAATCAAAATGCTGTATACAACAGAAGCTTTTTTTTTTTTTTTTTTTTAATTTGGTGCCAAAACTTATTTGGCACAAAAACCTGACCTAAACTGACATGAACTTAGTTTTTGAATATTTAGACATTTTTTCCTGAAGAAATGTTAATGGATAAATTATGGGATGTTTTCCCAGACACTGTTGGGGGTGTTATGTAATAAACAGTACATACTCTGTGTTACAGTCTAAAATCTGAAAATAATTTAAATTCTAAAACATAGACTATGGACCTAGAATAATGATAGCTAGCATTTATGGAGCATTTGCCATCTGCATGGAGCTTTGCTAATCTATTTTCATCTCATTTAATACTAATGATACCATGAGGTAGGTATTAAAATCATCTCCATTTTAAAGTTTGGAACTGATTATCACAGAGGTTAAATAACTTGTCCAGAATCACAAGGCATTTGGCAAGCCAGGGCTTGGACTGAGATTATTATGCCTGTAGAACATCTATGCTGAAATCCTGCTTTCTACTACCAGAAAGAGACAAACAGTTGTCTCCCTTAACAACAGACAGTTGTTAAGGACAGTGAGGGTTCTTTGTGGGCTTTATATGGAGGTAGAATAGGCTATTACCTATTGTATGTCAGGTGAGGGTCAACCTCCTACCTACAAATGTCACCTCCCCATCCCTACTGTGAGATGAAACTAATATGGCTTTATTCCATGATGTTTGTGTATGGCTTTTCTCACAAGGACCGTCAGCAAAAGAAATCTCCTAGTTAACTGGTACAGGTTACTGGTATCCACTTCAGACATACTGAATCAAAATTGCTAGAGACTGGTACTAAGCAGGCTCTTATACACAATAAAGTTTGAGGGGGAAAAAATGAATGCCCTGAGAAAGGCCAATCATTTACCTTCAAAAACTAACATCTTATATCAGTTGAAACCTAGCTGAGTAGGCAGGAATAAACTCATGGATGGGCCCTGGAAAGTCAAAGATCTCTGAAAGGTGAATAGGAAAATATATAGATGAGATATAGAAAAGAAGAAAGGATATATGACAGGATCTTCCTACTTTGGTATTATGCGATGAGGGTAGAGTCTCAACATTGGAATTGTTCAGCTGCATTGGAAAAATATTGGAAGGAAATCACTCATTTTTTTTGTTGCTACTCAGAGCACCTATCTATTGTTTCATTGATACTCACAACACCCTTTTGACAGTATACTCATCCTCATTATAAAAGAGGAAATTAAGAAGAAAACAAGTTCTTCAATCAAATCATCCAACTGATGATTTGGGTAAGTTTCCAGCCCAAGTTTCTGCCTCCAATCTTCAACAATTTCATTCTTCCAATAATATCTTCTATAGGTCTAGAGAGGAGGTGTCATCAAATAAAACCTAGAGAATCAACTCTTACACTCAGTGATACACATTTTTTTTGCCCTCAAAGGGCCAATTTGCTGCACAAGTAAAGGACAATAAGAGGAATTAAATATGTAACAGAAGAGTTCAACCAATATACAATGTTTGGATGTCTTTTAAACTTTACCTGGTTTCTTGTGTTATCAATGAAGGGGAGACTAACGATTTTGATCTTTATACTTTAAGTATATTCTGTTCTTGTTTCCTAGGTTGTGAACCTCACCTCTTCATTTTGTCTGTGATGTCTTAATCATCTCCATGGCAACCATGTGACCTCAAACACAGACTAGAAAGCCAGAAAAAATACATTAACAACTAGCACAGCAATCAGATCCCCAGAACACTGCAGGATATGCACTGAGAATCAAGTTCAACCAGTAAGTATTCCAATTCTGGCTAAGTATCCTCTAGAGCAGTACTTCTCAAACTTCAGTGAACACTCAAATCACCTAGAGAATCTTGTTAAAATGGAATACTGTTCCAGTAGGTCTGGAATGGGGCCTTAGAGTCCATATATCCAACAACCTCCCTAGTGATGCCAAAGCTGATGGTTCCCTGAGAGCTTTTGGAGTAGCAAGGGTAAAGAACTGTCATTATGCCCAAGTAGCTTAAGCATGGGAGAAGGCAATGGCAACCCACTCCAGTACTCTTGCCTGGAAAATCCTGTGGATGGAGGAGCCTGGCAGGCTGCAGTCCATGTGGTCTCTAGGAGTCAGACACCACTGAGTGACTTCACTTTCACTTTTCACTTTCATGCATGGGAGAAGGAAATGGCAACCCACTCCAGTGTTCTTGCCTGGAGAATCCCAGGGATGGGGAAGCCTGGTGGGCTGCCATCTATGGCGTCCAACAGAGTCATACACAACTGAAGCGACTTAGAAGCAGCAGTAGCAGCTTAAGTATGTTTGTAGTCCTGGAGGAAGTGCTGTTTTAGACAGCATTCCTGCTGAACAAGCCACCTCTGATATTAACTAGTTGTCTGACCTTGGGTAAACATGTTTACCTCTCTGGGTCTGTTTTTATCCTCTGTGAAATTATGAATGTGGCCTGGATGATTTCTAAGATCACTTTGGATTATAAAATCAATGGATTATCTTATAAAGAAAGAAACTTTATAACCAAAGGCTTAGTCTGAGGGCAAATGTCCCTGTATTATCAAGAAGGGGAGTGGAGAAAGTAATCTACTATAACTTTTTCTTTATCTTAATTCCAAATCTTCTGTGTGTCCTAAGGTAATTCATTTCTTCTGAATATGCAAAACATTGGCATTCTTCATGAAGAATAGGCAACATTGAACGGTGAACAACAGTTTTGAGCATCTCTGAGCTCTCAGCATACCCTTGTGACCTCATAGCTAATAGATTTGGCTACTTGCTCATGACGCTGTCCTTCTGATGACAGCAAAACCACTGTCTGCCCACTGGTATTCAGTCCTGGTATTCAATTCTGCCTAGTCTTATTTGATTCCAGAAGACACAATAGACAATTGTACAGAATCACCACCTACCAGTGTCCTCTGTTGAAGCAGTATGAGAAATTTCTTCTTGAGTTTCGCAGTCATTTGGTGAGCCCACAAAACAGAAAATGAACTCCCTGGTGAATACAAAGGTTGACAGAGAAGCCAACTTCTCTCAGCAGGATGCTACTACTTTTCAGCTCCTTCCTAAGAATCTGAGAGATGATGAATCCAATCAGAGTGATCATTTCCAAGAAGAACTAGCTGACTCCATTCAGGATGAAATTAGTGGCCCAGATCTGATGGACAATCTCCCAGACCTTATCATAATTCAGTGTATTCAGTTGGGCAAGAAGCATAATGACCAGCCAGAGCTCCTACCAAGCTTCTCCAACTCTACAGAGCCAGCACCCAAGGAAGACCCTATACAGCTGCAAGCAAGTGAGCCACCTCTCACTCTGGTCAAACGAGCCCACCAGCAAAAAATTCAGGCATGCCTCTACTTCAGCCATGCTGGTCAGTTCACAATAGATTGCCTTGCCAAAAGTTCTCAAGCCCAAGCAAGGATAAATAACTCATCAGTAAGAGGAGCCCAGACAATTCACATTGTTAACATACCCCTCTCACCTCCAGCCTCACTGATTTATATCCTGCATTAACATTTAAAATACAGATGGGGAACTGTGATACCACTTTATAGACAGTCATAAATTCATGCTTCTGAGAATTTCAGCAAACAGATCTTGTTCATTAGCTGACTCATCACCAAACCTGATCCAGCAATGATGAAAACAACTTCCAGATACTTTCTGCAGCTGGGACTAATTTTCCAAGAGTACTGAAGCATTCAGGCAAAATTTTGCCCTTTAAGACCCAATGGAAACCACCCTGGCAATGCCTTGGAAAACTCCATCCTAACCAGTGGGTAATAGATATCCAGGCTGAGAGTGGTGGCCCAAGTCTTTGTGCCTACATTTTGGCCCAAGCCTGTTACCCTCACTCTCACTGGCCTGGATGCTAGTTCCCTGTGGGTTTAGGACTCTTTGCTGAAGCCCCAGTTGCATTTCCATATCCTACCAGCATTTTCTATTAGAAGCTGATTCATGTTCCATCTGTTGACTAGAGTTTATCTTAAAATAAACTAAATTTCATGGAACCACAACACTGCCACCATTTCATGATTATTGATTTTATTACTATTTAAATGCTTCTACTTGCCCAACTACCTGGATCTTTTGCTATTGACAAACTAGATGGTATGCATGTCCAAGCTCTCTGCTTGCAACTTTGGGTCCACTTCTTTTAAAATTAGCCCTTCAGGCAGGAACATGTTTTTAGCCAAGCCCTAGCCTCCTCCGTTTTGCTCCAAACCTACTTCTGGTTCCAGCATGTCTTGGGACAGTTCAAAATGCTCTAGGATAATGACCTCTGATAACTATTTGGTAAAATTTGGAGAATGTGTTACATCATAATTATTGTGTCTGAAGCATGTCATTGCTGCCTTAGATCGGGGGGGAGGGGCAGCGGTGGCTGACTAAATTTCCACTGTAGACTGAGAATCAGGCCCTTCAGTAGTTTCTGACTCTAAAGGCCTAAGCATGGTCACCATCTAGGATCTCTGCCCACTGATGCTAAGCTCTACCCCTATAGATCACCTTGGGACTCTTACCTAGTTGAGTTTCTTAAAGAGCAACTAATGATAATTTTATAAACCATCTCATGTTTAAAATCCTGCGGTATATACATCAACATCATCTTTACAAAAAATCACGAAATGGGGGTATCATTGCTTGTGCTATGCTTTTGGCATCGCTCCACTCTGTGTATGGATCCCTAATGCTACTGAACAAAACTAGGGCTATGCTGAAAGGTAAAAATCCCTAAAACGCTAAGGCTATGCAGGGATAATTGGTGTTTTCTGGTAACTATCTGCTCCTAGTTCCCTGTTTCTTGGTGCTGAAGTATATCCCGGTAATGAATTCCCTGAAGTAAAATCATTAAATCAGTATTTCCTAGCACCCATCATCTTGCCTGGAGAATCTCAGGGACGGGGGAGCCTGGTGGGCTGCCTTCTATGGGGTTGCACAGAGTGGGACACGACTGAAGCGACTTAGCAGCAGCAGCAGCCACCAAGGCCTCTCAGAACATGAAGCACTACTGTAGTTTGTCCTAGAAAATTATGCTTTGACCCTACCTAGGCCCAGCTAGGACTTTATTAGTCTTAGCCTATAGCACTAACAACAGCACTTTTCACCCATGAGTGCCACACTAACCAATGTGTCAATTCTGGTTGGTACTTGCAAGGAGTCTCCCTTATCAATAGCTTACTATATATCCTATCCACCTTACTTCATATGCTCTTACAACAAGGAGACCTGAATGCACAAATTCCCATTGTGCTGAGAAATTCCCACTAGTGTACTGGGATTGTATGAGAGCCTCTAACAGGTAGCTCTACTTGAAATTTAAGTGACTCTGGCATTACCTGCAGGTATCCTAATCTAGCACCACCAATTCTGTCATAAAGGACTAACCCAATGGACTCTAGTCACTTTTGTTGCTGACTTCAGTGTGGTCCTGATATGTTGATAGGAGCATTTAATTGACTTAACCATCAATTTTATCTTAGGACCACAGTTTATCATGGGCTTCCCGGGTAGCTCAGTAGTAAATAATCCACCTGCTATGCAGGAGACATAGATTCCATTCCTGGGTCAGGAAGATGCCCTGGAGAAAGAAATGGCAACCAACTCCAGTATTCTTGCTTGGGAAATCCCATGGAGTAGGAACATGGTGGGCTGTAGTCCATGGGGTCGAAAAGAGTCAGACACAACTTGACAATTAAACAATGACAGCAATTTATTATTATGTACACTTTATGTACATATACCTTTGACATATAAAAATTTCACTGTTTTATGCAGACTTCCCTGGTGGTACTAGTAGTAAGAACCCACCTGCCAATGCAGGAGATGTGAGACTCAGGTTTGATCCCTAGGTTGGGAAGATCCCCTACAGTAGAAAAAGGCATCCTACTTCAGTATTCTTGCCTGGAAGATTCAATGGACAAAGGAGCCTGGCAGGCTACAGTCCACAAGGTCGCAAAGAGTCAGAAATGACTAAAGTGACTTAGCATACACACACTCTATGTTATGAGGAAAACTTTCCCTCTGCAGCAACATTACCTTCTTCCTCAGATTTCATTGCCTCTCAGAGCAGATAATTAAACCTGGGCTATGAAGTTCTGTTCACCTCCTACTTCTAGAAGTCCCTTTTTGAGAAATTTCCAGTCAGGGATCTCTTGTACTCTATCTTGTGCCATCCAACAGCTAGACTGAGTGTATGAAAAGGATGCTGGGACAATGCTTTACTGCCTACTAGCTAGCAAGCATTTTGTTTACTACTTCAACATTATGTTATAGTGACACCATCCTCTTCAATTAGAATCAGTTAATTACTTAGCATAAAGAGAGTTACATGGATGAGTCCTATACCTAAGTGAATTTCTCTGAGAGTGAAACTAACTAAAATCTATAAAGAATAAATGTCATGTACCCTACTCAAAGATGCAGTCTGTAATTGAAAAGGCTTGGGGAATCCTCAGGTCCAACCAAGGTTGTAGTTTAGAGGGGCATATCTGCTACAGGTTAATACCACCAAACAAGAAAGAATCTAATCATTTTACAAGTCTGAAGAAGGAATTGGTAACATGAGAATCATTTGCTTGGGATCTAGTTATAGTGGGGGGAGCAGTTAAAGAGCCATAGGACATCAGTAATCTCTCCAGAGTCAGAGAGAGGATGTTGACCAGCAGATGATTTCGCAGGTCCATCTACAGTGGGACAGAGGCCCCAGGTCATCTCAATTTGTGCCATTAGTCATTAAGATTGCCACCTAACCCCCTTGTTCTGAGTCCGTGCTCTAAGATATAATCTGATTTTAATTACCTTCCCATATAAATTTTGTTATGGGGAGAAAATTTGCTAACAAATTGACAAAGTATTCTAGCCTTCTTGGCAGTTAATTTTCATTAAAAGAGAATAAATTGTTGTTTGGCTTATACATCAACTTCTGTGGTTTTAATAGCATCAATCCTCCAGATCCTAATCAACTCTGAGCACACTGGAAACAAAATAAGATTCTCACTGTGCAATGTCAGGATTCACAGTATGAACTACTGTGAATTCACTGAAGATTGTCCTCCCTGAGAGCCTTGCCTCAAATGTCTCCTTGTTTCTCTCTTTCTCATGTGTCTACAACTTTAACAATATTTCTAAATACCTATGGTTTTTTACTTCCCTGCACTTACTTCCACTCATCTCCAGCATCATGGTACCTGGCATAAGTAATTCCTCTTAAAATACCAGGTAGTTCAGTCTAACTATTAGAATATACTGCCCTGGATGAAGACACAACACATAACTGCAGACATGAGCCCCTGACACACACCTTTAGAGAGACAAGAATGTATGATTGACCTAATTCTCACTACCTCCATTCTGTCCATTTGGCAACACATGAAACCTATGTCACTGCTTTCACCTCTACCCATGATGGTTAAAACAAATATCAACCTTCTGGGGGGATTCTGGAACATCTTCACCCAGCACCATGTGGCCTATGACCATATAGTTATTGCTGAAACAAAATAGAGAATTTAAGATATATCAGCATCTTGGCAAAATCTAACACCTCATGCCCCTGGGAGAGCTCTGGAAGCTTGTGATACATCTGTAAAACCTTCTACATTGATGGTCATGCTTTCTTACCTCACTATAAATCTTCAGGTCTCACTTGGCCAGGAAAATGGAAAAACATTCAACAGACTATACTGTCATGAATCTTCAGTGTCACCTTTGTGCAAGAGTTAATGCCCACACTTCACAAGCAAAAGTCCTAGAGTGAGTTACACCATTTAGTAGAATCAGTACAACTGTCTTGGTATCTGGACCACACTTTCCAGTCATTGATTGCCTCTATAACTTTGAGTACTCATGCACTAAATTATTGGTATTACTTTCTGGTATTGGCTTTGATTCTGCAGTCCTCCTTCTTGCTCACTGATTTCTAGTATATACATTACATGGCACCTGTTTTCTTCTATCTCCACCTCACTGATAAGCCAACAGTGACTGCATTCCACCCACCCCATTTACTTTCACATGGAAAACCCTGTAGAATTTCAATTTTCCCTATTAATAGAAGACTCATCCCTTTGAACATAAAAATCTGGCTTTGTGTGCATCTAAAGAAAGGGAATTAATATAACAGTTTATGCCAGACACTGTACTCAGGTTTTGTTAATGATACTCATTGGATTTCACATTACTAAAAAATAGAATATTCATTTCTGGCATTTAATGCTTACTACATTATGGGGCAGGTGTTATTCAATTTAAAGATGATGACATGAAAGTTTGGATCAGTTAATTTATCCACCTTAAATTCACATATAGCTAGTAAGTGGCAGGGCTAGGATTTGAAAGCAGTATCTTGCTAATGGCAGAGCTGATCTCTGATAGAGGAGGAAAGCTCTGTTAAGTCACACCCTTCATGGCCAGCCTAACTGACCCTATTACACCTCCCAAAGCCACTCAGTAAAGAAAGGCCATTCTAGTAACTGGTATTCATATAGTGACTGGTTGAAATGCATGTTCTGGACTATAGTCTATAAAAGAAGCACATAGCAAATCAATGCCTTCCAGAATTTTGAGATTTCATTTGTGTTTCTAATAGTTGTAAAAAAAACTCCTTGAGAAACCTGACATACACTGTGTCTGCTTTATATGACTGGATAGATGATGCAGTGATTTAATATTTTATAGATTATACTCCACTTAAATTTATTACAAAGTAAGTTATTGGGTTGCCCAATAAGTTTATTTGGGTTATACAACATAACAGAAAAACTCAAATGGTCCTTTTGACAAACTCAATATATTTCCCTGTGCTGTACATTATATTCTTATAGTTTATTTAATTTATCCACAGTAGTTGGTACCTCTTAATCCTATACCCCTATCTTACCCATCCCACTTTCCCTCTCTCCACTGTTAACCACTAGTTTGTTCTCTGTATCTGTGAGTCTGTTTCTATTTTGTTATATTCACTTGTTTTATTTTTTAGATTCTACATATAAGTGATAACATATAGTGTTTGTCTTTGACTTCTTTAACTAAGCAAAATACCATCCAGGTCCAACCATGTAGTTACAAATGGAAAAACATTTCATTTTGTTTTATGGCTAATATTCCATTATACCACATCTTTATCCATTCATCTGTTGATACACACTTAGCGAAGCCCCAAACTCCCTTTGGGTTACCACAAATCCCAATTCGAGTAATCACTGAAGATCTAACTAACTCTGACATAAAACAATGCCATGAGGTGTAAGTGATTCAAAGAAGCAGAAGGAGAGGTCTTGGCACTTGAATATCTTAAAGTCTTGTTGAGGTGATAAGTAGGAAATAAAGCAGACAACGCAAAGGATTGCTGATTTGGTTCTAATCTTTCAAGGCTGTCAAAGTCCCTTGTCAGGCCTTGTCCAGTTCCCAGGCACTGTGGCCCTTGGCCCTCCTCCTACTGGGTTTCCTTGCCCTCACAAATTCAGGCTGGCATTAGTGAACTGACCACCATGACAGGAATGGTTTAAGAAGATTTATTTTAACCCCAGAGTTTATTCAACAGCAGGACTAGTTATAGAATTTGCAGCAAACTGCAGAATGAAGATGTGAAGCCTCTGGTTTAAAATGCAGGAAAGTGTCATGAAAGGTATTAAATATCACAATTTCTCTTTCCTGTGCAGTCTCTCTTGATCTGCCAGGATGGTATTTTAAGTTTTTTGTTTTTTTTTTTTTTGAAAAATTTAAAACCTACAGGAAACCTGAAAGCAAGCATGGTGCAAAACTGAACACACTTGTATTAATTTCCTGGGGCTGCTGCAACAAATGATCACAAACTGGACAGCTTAAAACAGCAGAAGTTTATTCTTTCACAATTCCAGAGGCTAAAAATCTGAAATCAATGCGGTGCCCAGGCCAAGCACCCTCTGTAGAAGAATCTTTGTCACTTTCAGATTCTGGTGGCTCCTGGGGACTCTTAGCTTGTGGTAACTCCAGTCTCTGCCTCCATATTTATAGGACTGGTTTCCCTGGTAGCTCAGACAAAAAAGAATCTTCCCACAATGCAGGGGATGTGGGTTTGATCCCTGGGTCAGGAAGATCCCCTAGAGGAGGGCATGGCAACCCACTCCAGTATTCTTGCCTGAAGAATTCCAAGGACAGAGCAGCCTGGAGGGCTATGGTCCATGGGTCACAATGAATCAAACACTACCATGCCAGTAACACTTCCAATTTACAGGCATTTATTATTTGTACTCTTATGTACTCTCATTTCTCTTACAAGGTCATGAGTCATTGGGTTTAGGGTCCACATTAACCTAGTATGTTATTATCTTGAAATTCTTGACCTAAGTATATTTTTGAAGACTGTATTTTCCAAATAAGCTCACGTTCACAAGTATCAGGAATTTGGGCTTGGACATAATTTTTGAGGGTGCACCATTAAATCAGCTACAACCCTTTAACTAGATTCACCAATTTTAAACATTTCATCAGCTTTTCTTTCTCTGTCATCCTCTTCCTTTCTCCCAGTCATTCCCTCTCTCCCTTTCCCCCTCCCTCTTTCTGTCGAAATTGCAAATAGCATGGCACTTAGCTCTAAATACTTCAGCAGCCATCTCTTGACATAAAAAAAAAAAAAAACATTCTACATGACACTTAGAAAATTTAACATGAATTCAATAGTGTATGAATTCATATTCAATAGTAATGAACTCATATAGTATGTAGTCCATATTTAATTCTTCCATTTCTCCTAAAATTGTCTTGCAAAGCTTTATTTATGGTTGAGAATTCAAGCAAGGTCCTCCATTACGTTTGAGTTAAAACATCTCTTTAGTTTCTTTTAATATTGAATAGTTCCTTCCTATTTTGTTACTAGTGGTTTCTTTTTCACGACACTGAGAGTTTCAAAGAGTCCAGGTCAGTTCTGTCATATAGAGTGTCCCACATTCTGGAGTTTTCTGATAGTCCATCACTATATTCCGATTAAACATTTTGAAAAAGACCACCATTTAGATGATGTTGTAGACTTCCCAATGCACCACCTCAGCAGGCATGTTAATTTGTCCCTGTACTGATTATACTGGGTTTAATCCTATGGTCACCTTAGGGGGCTATCAGCTCTCCACACTGTAAATGTACTTTTTTTCCTTCATAAAGTTAACTCTACAGTGATATCCTGAGTCCTTTTGACTATCAGCTCCCAAAAACTTTTCACTTAATGGTTCTACTCTCCAATAATGATCTACGCTTGCACTTGTTATTACACTGGAGGATGTAAAATGGTGCCTCACTAATTCTACCATTCCTTCTATATTTATTAGTTAGCATTATTCTATAAAGAATCACTTCCAGGCTTTCCTTCTCTCTCCTCTCCCCATTCCCTTTCACTATAGAATCAAGGATGTTTTTACTGTCGAAAGTGATGTCAAATATCTTCCTTCCAGACATACCAAGATTATTTCTTTTATCATTTCCTTTCTCTTCCAAGAAATTCTTTAACTATTTTCTAAGGTAGCAGACATACACTGTCTGCTGGCAGTGAGTGTTCTTAGTTTGCATTCATCTAAGAATGCCTTGTTTGTTGTATAAGCCAGCAATTCCACTTATTAAGGATATACCCTGAGAAAAACATAATTCAAAAAGATACATGCACCCCAATGCTCACAGCAGCACTATTTACAATATTTACAATAGCCAAGACGTGGAAACAAACTTAAATGTCCATCAACAGATGAATGGATAAAGACGATATGAAACGTATATACAATGGAACATTGCTGCTGCTGCTGTTGCTAAGTTGCTTCAGTCGTGTCTGACTCTGTGTGACCCCATAGACGGCAGCCCATCAGGCTCCCCCGTCCCTGGGATTCTCCAGGCAAGAACATTGGAGTGGGCTGCCATTTCCTTCTTCAATGCATGAATGTGAAAAGTGAAAGTGAAGTCGCTCAGTCGTATCCAACTCTTAGCGACCCCACGGACAGCAGCCCACCAGGCTCCTCTGTCCATGGGATTTTCCAGGCAAGTAATGGAACATTACTCAGCCATAAAAAAGAATAAAATAAAGCCATTTGCAGCAGCATGGATGGGCCTAGAGATCATCATACTAAATAAAGTTAGACAAAAAGAGAAAGACAGAAACTTACTTCGTGGTCCAGTGGTTAAGATTCCTTGCTTAAACTTCAGGGAACATGGGTTCAATCCCTGGTCAGGGAACTAACCTGCATGCCAAAGATGCAGCCAAAAAAAAAAAAAAGAGAGAGAGACAGAGAGAGAGAGAAAGACAAATACCATATGATATTCCTTTTATGTGGAATCTAAAATATGATGCAAATGAATTTATCTATGAAACAGAAACAGACTCACAGACATAGAGAACAGACTTGAGGTCACCAAGGGGGAGTGTGGGTGGGGAAGGGAAGGATTGGGAGTTTGGGATTCACAGATGCAAGCTATTACATATAAAATAAACAAGATCCTACTGTATAGCACAGGAAACTATATTCAATATCCTGTAATAAACCATAATGGAAAAAAATATGAAAAAATATATATACACATATGAAACACTTTGCTATACACCAGAAACACAACACTGTAAATCAATTATACTTTAATAAAATAAAATTACAAAAATCACCTAAAAGAATTGACAACAATAATTAAATAAAATAACCTACCCATGGGGGACAAACATCTTGATTGCCCCTCAATTCCTTGAAGGATATGTTTGCTGGAGGTGGGATTTATGGTTGACAGTTCTATTTTTTTGACACTCTAACAATCTTGTGCCATATCTTTCTGGCCCCCATAGTTTCTGATTTTAAAAATTCACTGTAACTTGAATTATGTTTTTCCACTCTAGGCAAAATATTATTTCTCTCATCACTTTCATTATTTTTTTTCTGTCTTCAGTTTTCAGAAGTTTGACTAAGATGTGTCTTGGCATGCCTCTCTTTAGGTTTATTTACTACTAGTATGTTATTCTTTTGAGTCCATTGACCTCTGTACAAATGCAACACCCGTGGGAAGGGGCCACATTAAAAATTGCCATTAATATAAGACTGAGTGTAAAGAAATGTACCACCTGCTGTGGAATTGAGGTGGTAGTCAGACAGAGGGCACAGAAAAAGAAGGCAGGGGCTAGGAAGAGTGAACTCCCCTATCCCCACCCCATGGGTTTTGCTATTGGCTCTGAGTACCCACAGGCTTGACCTTTAATGAGGACCCCACATCTTGCGCTTTTTGCTGTTGAACTGACAACGGTTTTGACGCTGCCCCACAGCGATCTCTCACTGGCTGAGGTGTCTGCCCCACTTATCCTCCTGGGGACAGTGTTAAATAAATCAATGGAAGTGGCCAAGTCCAGACATGCTGGCCTGGGAGCATCTGTTCAGTGGCATTTTGTTAATACAAACAATTACATTTCCAAAACACAGTGCATTATTCCCAGGCTAACATAGCAGTCCCTGAGCCTAATTTGGTGTTGAAGCAGGAAAAATGGTCGCCAGCTTTAAAACGCCTTTTTACTTTTGTCCTGTCAAAGATGGAGAATCTGGCCCTTTACATATCCTTGAGTTTTTAATATAAGCACTATCTTAGCAATTTAGACTTGTTGAGACAAGTATTTTGATAATACCATCCCAACAACAGTTCCTTTCTTTAAGAAAAATTAATGTGCTATGAGCACAGAAGAATTGATGCTTTTGAACTGTGGTGTTGGAGAAGACTCTTGAGAGTCCCTTGCACTGCAAGGAGATCCATCCTGTCCCTCCTAAAGGAGATCGGTCCTGGGTGTTCGTTGGAAGGACTGATGTTGAAGCTGAAACTCCAATACTTTGGCCACCTCATGCGAACAGTTGATTCATTGGAAAAGACCCTGATGCTGGGAAAGTTTGAGGGCAGGATAAGAAGGGGATGACAGAGGATGAGATGGTTGGATGGCATCACTGACTCAATGGACATGGGTTTGGGTGGACTCTGGGAGTTGGTGATGGACAGGGAGGCCTGGCATTCTGTGATTCATGGGGTCGCAAAGAGTCGGACATGACTGAGTGACTGAACTGAACTAAACTGAATGTGCTATATGTTGTTTATAGGTGAGAATTTTAATAAAGTTACTGTTCATTTGGAGAATGTAGACAAATGGATTTTTGATGGTCCCAAGGCTGGTAAAATTACCACATGTGTCAGTGCCTATTTTTGATGTATGGCCTTGATTAGTACACAGATGCCTAGGGATGAAGGCAGTGCAGAGTGTGAGGTAAGGTGGAGTTTGACATCTGCATCATTGCCATAAGCCTTATTTGGGGTTGACAGTTAGAATACAATTCAAACAACTGATGCACACTGATAGCCCACTATGTATGTACCAGGTGTGGCAGAAATACAGAATCGGCTAGGATATGGCCCTTGCCTACAAGGGTGTTTTGTAACATGGCAGGGTCGATGAGACCTCTGTTTGGTGATGACAGCTGTGAAGGAAATGGTAATAGCTACCCTTTAACTGAGTGCATAGTATTCGTCCAATACTGTGCTTAGAGTTTTACAGGCATTAACTCATTTACTCCAAGAACCCTATAGGTATGTACAGCTGTGCCATTTTATAGCTGCAGAAAAAGAGGCTCAGAGCCAGTAAGCAGTTAAGACCAGGGTCACATAGCCAAGACTCACACCCGACTGTGCCTGACTCTAAAGCCTCAACTTTTAACCACTGTGACCTAAACAATTAAACCACAAGGCATCCCATAAGACATATTTGGAAGACATCTCCAAAAGTCAATCAATTCAAGTGTTTCTCAACCTAAAGCAACTTGGGAGAGATGGAAACCAGTTAGAGATTCTAAAAATGAAATAGGCTTATGACCATGAGTCCAGCACCATGCTAGAATCCATGCAGGGAGCAAAGCAAGCTAGCTTCCCTAACTTCCTGTTTCTAGTGTTCTCTCCAGGTCATCTTCTCCCTACCTCAAAGAAGACTGGAATTCACATCCTTCAAAATACAGTTGACCTTTGAATGATAGTGGTTTGAACTGCACGGGTCCACTTATACATGGATTTTCTTCTTTAAATATATCCAGTACTACACCATGTGTAGCTCGTTGAATCTGTGGACGTAGAACCATGGATGTGAAGGGCCCACTATGGGACTCGGGCATCTGTGGACTTGGGTATATGCAGGGGCCCCTGGAACCAATCCCCTGTAGATACTGAGGGACAACTGCACAGGCTAATGTCAGTGCTACTAGAAAAACATTGGGTTGGCCAAAAAGTTCATTACAGAAAAACCCAAACAAACTCTTTGGCCAACCCAATAAAACTCAGGCTAGAATTTGGCAGACAGGACCTCCCACCTTATTTCTATCTGGTCCTTGGACAAGCACTTATTAAGTGACTATGGGCAAGGCACTGTGGTAGGCATATGTAGACAAAGGAGAGATGAATAAGACATGATCCCTATATTCAGTGAGATTATGTTCTAAAGGCAGGGATCAACAAACTTTCTGCAATGATCCAGATAGTACCTGATTTAGGCTTTGAGGACCTCTGTTGTAACTACTCAGCTCTTCTACTGTAGTGTGAAATTTGCCATAGATAACATAAGCAAATAGACCAATATAACTTTATTTACAGAAATAGGCAGTGATCTGGATTTGACCTGTGGGCCAGAGTGTGCCAACTCTTGCCTTAAAGAGTGGAACTTAACCTTGGCTACACATTACAATCACCTGGAGAGCTTTAAAAATGCTAACATCTGCACCACATCCTCAGAAATTCTCAAATTGGTCTGGCACAGGCCTTAGATCATGACTCTTTAAAAGTTCCCAGATGATTTTAATGTGCTGATAATATTAAGAATGGCTGCTTTAAGGGGAAACAGACTTACTAATAGACCTAGTAAAAAAAAATATGGGCCAGAATAAAGGTGTGAATAGGTACCGTCGAAATGTAAAAAAAAAAAATAATAATTGCTTTCAACAGAGGAAATCAGGTTAGTCTCCCTAGATGGGATGGCACATGAGCTAGCAAAGAAGTAAAAAGTGTTACTACCATCATTACTACTGCTACTACCACCTCCATTACCCATAAGCATGTCATATTCCAAGTGCTTCTCTAGGGGTTTTCTATACATTAAGGCACTGAATTTTCACAACAACCCTCCGAGTTAGATACTATTATCGTTGTTGGATGCAAGAGAGAACTGAAACCTAAAGACATTGAGAAACTTGCTTAGGTCACACAGCTTGGTCACATAATGTGTGCACTCTCTCTCTCTCTCTCTCTCTACACACACACACACACACACACACACACATATATACATACATATAAGCATAAATATTCTCCATATATATATATATACATACACACACATATATATATGAAAATGAGAATCATGAAATCATGGAAACAATAAACAGAATATAAGACAGTTCTATAGTAATAAGACATAACACTATAAAACTCCTAGAAGAGAACAACAAATGCAAAACATTCTCAGATATAAATCATAGCAATATTTTCTTAGGTCAGTCTCCCAAGGCAAAAGAGATAAAAATGAAAATAAGAAAATAGGATCTAATCAAACTTGAAAGCTTTTGCACAGCAAAGGAAACAATCAACCAAGCAAAAAGATCATCTATAGAATGTGACAGAATATTTGCAAAGGATGTGACTGACAAGCAGTTAATATCCAAAATATACAAACAGCTCATAAAACTCAACATCAAAAAGAACTAACAACCCAATTAAACATGGGGATATTTGAAAAATATAAACAGACTTTTCTCCAAAGACATACAGATGGCCAAGAGGCACATGAAAAGATGCTCAACATCACTAATTATTCAGTTCAGTTCAGTTCAGTCGCTCAGTCGTGTCCTACTGTTTGTGATCCCATGAACCGCAGCATGCGAGGCCTCCCTGTTCATCACCAACTCCAGGAGTTCACTCAAACTCATGTCCATCGAGTTGGTGATGCCATCCAGCCATCTCATCCTCTGCTGTCCCCTTCTCCTCCTGCCCCCAATCTCTCCCAGCATCAGGGTCTTTTCCAATGAGTCAACTCTTCGCATAAGGTGGCCAAAGTATTGGAGTTTCAGCTTCAGCATCAGTCCTTTCAGTGAACACCCAGGACCTCCTTTAGGATGGACTGGTTGGATCTCCTTGCAGTCCAAGGGACTCTCAAGAGTCTTCTCCAAAACCACAGTTCAAAAGCATCAATTCTTTGGTGCTCAGCTTTCTTCACAGTCCAACTCTCACATCCATACATGACCACAGGAAAAACCATAGCATTGACTAGATGGACCTTTGTTGGCAAAGTAAAGTCTCTGCTTTTTAATACGCTATCTAGGTTGGTCATAACTTTCCTTCCAAGGAGTAAGCATCTTTTAATTTCATAGCTGCAGTCACCATCTGCAGTGATTTTGGAGCCCCAAAAAATAAAGTCTGACACTGTTCCCACTGTTTCCCCATCTATTTCCCATGAAGTGATGGGACCAGATGCCACGATCTTAGTTTTCTGAATGTTGAGCTTTAAGCCAACTTTTTCACTCTCCTCATTCAGTTTCATCAAGAGGCTTTTTAGTTCCTCTTCACTTTCTGCCATAAGGCTGGTATCATCTGCATATCTTGCTGCTGCTACTCCTACTGCTAAGTTACTTCAGTCATGTCCGACTCTGTGCAACCCCATAGACGGCAGCCCAGCAGGCTCCCCCATCCCTGGGATTCTCCAGCCAAGAAAATGGAGTGGGTTGCCATTTCCTTCTCCAATGCATGAAAGTGAAAAGTGAAAGTGAAGTCGCTCAGTGGTGTCCGACTCTTAGCAACCCCATGGACTGTAGCCCACCAGGCTCCTCCGTCCATGGGATTTTCCAGGCACGAGTACTGGAGTGGGTTGCCATTGCCTTCTCTGGCATATCTTAGAGAAATGCAAATCAAAACTACAATGAGTTATCACCTCACACCAGTCAGAATGGCCATCATCAAAAAATCTACAAATAATATATGAAGTCATGTATGCACCAATGATGATAATATATCATGAACCAAGGAATATATAAGTAATCCAACTGTACCTAATGTAAAAAAGAAAGAAAAAAGAGGAAGAGGGATAGGGAGGAAGACAGAAAATGTTGGGAAGTGGGAAGATTTAGGAGTTGTTATTTACCTTACAATGCTCCCCACTCACCCTTGGTCCCCAACAACTCTTCACCAGCCCTACCTGTTCTACACAGTCACCCTGAAAATAGGACCATCAATGGCTTGGTCAGGCTTTATGTTTTTGGGAGGCCCTTGTGCCTTTAGGAGTTGGCATCAACACTGGAAGGCTGCAGGCTTTGGCCAAGGCAGAAGAGGAGTCTCTCAAACTTTCCAAACCGACACGTGCTTCCTCTTTGCCTCCAGCATCATCAAGAGGAGGTCCAGAAGGGGTAGGTAACAAGCATCCCCATTGTGTCCTGGCTCTACTGTTCCTCTTTTCTTCATGCTATGCTTTTGTCCTAAATGATCACAGCTATCTGAATCCCTTGGAGCAACAAAGGAGACATTGAAATGGATGGCAATTTGACCCAGAACCCCTTCTGTACCCATTAACTTCCTTCATAGTTCCCTTCTTTCATGCACTATTGTCATGAGAGTAGAGTCCAAAATCTCAAGCCCCCGAAGCAAAGACTGTGGGAGAGCATCGGTGAGGGACACTTGTTTTCTTTATTTGCTCATTTGAACCAGCACCCATGACAGATATCGAGTGACATAAAGCTGTCGCAAGCTTGTGATGGGGCCTTTAAAATAGCTGAGAACACTCAAGAAATGGTCCCAGGTTGGTCACCATAGCCTTAGAGCAGGCTCCCAATCTAATGATGTATGTACTGCTGTGCCCATTGTATAGCCAAAGAAACAGACTCAGAGCCAGTAAGTGGTAAGACCAGAGTTTACACTAAGTTTACACTGAGGCTCTCCATGGCAGAACTGGCCTTTCTCCTCTGGCACTATCTGAGCTCTTTGAGGCATGAGCTCTGCCGCTGCTCTCCCCACACCCACCCCGCTGGCTCCTGTTTCTTCCTTATAATATCTCTATTTATGTTTCCCTTTCTTTTTGTGTCACAAAGTTTTTCTTTCCTTTTCTCCTTCTGTTCTCATCCACCTTAGTATCTCCCATTCCTTTCTATTGATACCATGGGTTTCCTATCCCCTGGCATAACAGTGTCTCTTCTCTCTCTTTCCCATTTTCTGTTTCTCTCTCATAATTAACATTATTTTTAGTAGCAGAGCATCACCATCCTCCATGCTTTCTCCTCTTCCCATTTCCAGTTTCTCTTATTTCAAATTAGAATGGATGGGAACCCAATCCCTTAGACCTGTAATATGAGGTGCGGGAGTTGGAAGAGTTAATCTAGGAAGTACCTCCTACTGGAATCCTGTGCAGGTTACATTTTGGCAACAGGCATATGAAGCACTATGTATAGATGGGTGGGTGGGGCCATGTGGTGGGTGGATAGTACTAGACGGCTACAGCTCCCTGTGTTTGCTTTATCACCAGTCCTGAAAGGCTGGATGTGGAGCCCGTTCCAAGGCCAAGTCGGGTCATTGAACACATGTCCCTGAGACAGAGACAGCCAGTGAGCCACAGCAAAGGGCAAGTTAATTCGCCAAAGGAATCATGCAAGACCATCTTTATGGAGAGGTCAGGACAGCTCAGCCAGCTCAGTTATGATTATCATAGTTTTAGTATTATTCTAAATTGGCTTATATAATTACCTTCTTAAAACCATGTGCCCTTAGGGACATAGAAACAACTATCTTAAGAGTGAAAGGATGTAGAAAGTTATACAGTTTTCTGGCAAGGCAGTCAGGAAAATCCCCTGGAGAAGGGAATGGCTACCTACTCTAGTATTTTTGCCTGGAGAATTCCATGGACAAAGGAGCCTGGTGGGCTACAGTCCATGGGGTCACAAAGAGTTGGACACAACTGAGTGACTAACACTAAATAACATGCTTATAATATTGAATCTTCCATAGAAATGCACATAATATTTCTCCATTTAGTTAGGATGTAAGCAATTTCAAGAAATATCTGTATAATTTTTCTATGGAGTTCTTATACTTTTATTATATTTATTTTTAGGAATGAGATATTTATCATTATAGTTTAAAAGTTATTTTTATTTGAATTCACCTTAATACTGTTTGTTGCTACAGAAAAAGGTGCATTTTTATATATTTATCTTATACCTAGCAATTTTGTTTAAAACCATTTTATTACTCTATTAATAGAGTAGGTAGCCATTCCCTTCTCCAGGGGATTTTCCCAACCCAGGGATCAAAGCCAGGTCTCCTGCATTGCAGGCAGGTTCTTTACCATCTGAGCCACCAGGTAAGCATAAACATGTTAATCTTCCCCAAATTTAATCTACTAGTAACTATAATGTCTCTTTCTCAATGAAGCCACATAATTTGTATGTAAACGTTTATGTATGTGTGTATGTATGTAAACCTTGACAAGGTAATTCTAAAATTTACATTGACTTGCAAAAGTCTATGAATAGCCAATATACTCTTGAAAAAGAAAGATATGATATTAAGAATTGTGAAAACATCACAGTAATGAGAGTTTGTGGTATAAATATAGGCATGTTCCAAAACAGACTCATTGTACATATCCTGGTTTATTGAAAGTTAGATACTATTGAGAAGTGGGGGAAAAGAACAGTGTTTTAATAAAAAATTACAACACAAGAGTTTGATATCCACATTAAACACAAAATGTGACTAAAACTGTCCCTCACACAACACAGATTTCATTTCCAAATGGATTAACACAAATTCCAATTCCAAGTGGATTAGAAACTTGATTTTTTTAATATTTTAGAGTTTATGGAATAAGCGTAGGCATAGGCAAATAGACCAAAGTAACCAAATAGAGTGTCTCCAAACAGACCACTTGTATATGTTGCTTGATTTATTAAAAAAAAAAAAAAAAGCCTTTGCAGAGAAGTGGGGAAAAAGCACTATTTTTATGAAGAAATGACAGCAGAACAGTTGGTTCTAGAAGAATTCAGATCACCTTTCTAGTCCCAGCTCTGTTATATTCTAGCCCTGTCAACATGGGCATATTACCAAACTCTATGAGCCTTAGGCTGTTCATCTGTTAAATGAGTTTGATAAGCCCTGTATTCTAGGAATGCTGGAATATAGTTAATATATATAAAGCATATGTCATAGTGCCTGGCATATCTGAGATGATTAACAGTTTGTGAATGCATTTCTCAGAGTGCCTGAAGTGCTATAGGACATAAAATAGTAAATCAACCAAAATGCTGATTTGCAAGTAAAACGTCATCAACTTCCCCCATTGGAAGACATAATGTAGTAGGGAAGAACAAATCTGACTCCATATTAGATGTGTTCCTTTTGCTTTAACCTTACTGTAACCTTTGTGCGCTGGTGCCTGTGCTTAGTCATGCTGGCTTTGCACCTTCTTTAAAAGAATATTGCCTATAGCTTGAAATATACAGGATAATCTGACCATGACCTGACCAGAAAACAACATTTGTGCTGTTGGAGTTTCAGGAAGATTGTGTGATCTGACAGACCGTGAGTTCTGGATTTTTAAGGCATGAGCCACCACCCATTTCCTTGCAAGACTCTGCAATAAGCCTTGCTCTGCTACAGACTCCAGCCTTTTGGTGTTGTTTGGCCTCATTGTGTGTTGGGCACATGGACTTTGATTCAGTAAAATATTATTTGAGTGCTGAAAAGTCTTCTCCATTTGGATACAATTCACAGCTCCTAAAATTTGTGTGAAGGCCCACCTTCTTATACTCCTCCCAGCTGCCATTCCATCCAAATCACACCTATTTTCATTCATTCCACCACAAGCAGAAATCTAGCCATTTGTAGACTTACAAAAGATAACAATTCAAATGCCCTTTTTAATGGAGTAGGCTCTAGTTCTCAGCCCAAAGACAAAGACTGCAGGCCCAGCGTCTTTTTCACATCATACCTCAATCAAGTCACAGACTTTTTCCCACAAAAACTCTCTGTATACAATATACATAAAACACCTAGGTTTTGCACAAGATTTAACTGCACTGGGACAAAGTACAGGACACCTTCTGTTACTGTCACAGGTAGAAGTTCTCTCTGACTTACTTAAAATATCAAAATAACTGTTATGAACAGTTTTTCATTTCAGGCTTAGTCGCTCAAGTCTAAGATACATATGAGTGTCTGGCTTCTGCTCACAACACTGACAACCTCATCTAGCCCACTATCCAACTTAACTTAAAAAATACCTCCCACTGAAGAAACAGTCAGGTCCAAAACCTCAAACATTCTTCCTTTCTGAGACTTATATTTGACTGTTCTCATCTATAGCTCATCTCACTCTTTCCTTTTGTTTGTTCTATTTGATTTGTGCAGTGTTTCACCATCTTCATCATGTGAAAGCTGTTCCTAGACTCTAAAGTTCCATGGGCAAGGGTTGGACCATCTTTATTTTAGCATTCCTTGTACTAATAAGGAGGCTTCTAAAGAACAGATGCCTAATAATGTCTGAAGGATAAAAGGGCTTATGACCTAAAGGTTAATTAAGTATGGTTTTATTTCTCCTATATTCTTGAATAAGCTAAGCACATCTGTGTCTTTACTTTTACTAAAAGAAATACTAATATATAAAAAAAACAATAATTAACTATTTTATTTCCCTTCTATTTTGTGATCCTATGTATTTCACTATGTGATTTTTTAAAATTATTTCCAAGAAAATACCAAGACTCTTAAGCCTGATAAACAGCAACAAACCTGTGATCCATGTCATTCATAAACTTATATTCTTATGCTAAATAAACTTTCTGTAAAAAAAGACATTAAAACAACAACAACAACAACAAAGAAAGAAAAAAGGTAAATCACAAAGTTCTCCACACAGAACAGGAACGCAGACACCCACAGCCTCACTTTGGCCCTCCATTACTAAGAAGATTCATTCTTCATCTACAACATGAAGAATTTGCCTCAGACTTCACCAGAGGCAGGAAAAGCTACTGACATAGCCCTGGAATTTGAACTGGCCATGGCAGTAGTGCCAGTCTTGGCTGCAACTCTTGCTCAAGCTCTCTGTTTCTCATCTCTCCTAGCCTCTTCATACCAGGACAGCAATGTTGACATTGGCCAAAACTTCCGGGATTTTCATCTTGCAGGTTTCAACCAGGCTCTTGGACCCTAAAGATCACAGCATAGAGGATCACTGCTGGTCATCTGCCCTGACTCCAGGTATTTTCCCTGCATTAAATCTCTGGTGGGGAGTTTCTTGGGGTCCCTCCAAATTAAATGCCTCCTCCCAACATATTCCCCAACACTATTCAGGAATCTTAAGATCTCCTCCTCAGTGCCATAACTGCCATTCATGGAGACCGAACCCAAGAGAGGCATCAGGAGTCCAGTCTTTGCATTTCCCTGCCACTAGTCAAACTCCCTTTGTGGGTTATGTCCAACTTGCTGACAAAGGCATAGGAATGACTTCTGGGGATGGTTTTTCTACATTCATGCCAAAAATCAGCTTGAAGTGCTCGTGAAGATTTCAGGGAAGTAGTGCTTGTGCTTTTTGTTGACAATCTTTAACACATCTGCTTTTGTAGTGGGTCTCTTTTTTTATACTTGTGCAGCAGGAACTGTACTGTCAACTGTACTATGCTTCCTCATTAGAAGGTCTCTGGGTCAGCTCTTAAATGAGAGGTGCTTATCCTTTTCTCATCTTGGCTCCTGGCACCTTCATCTGATCTCATGCTGAAGCACTTGAAGAAACAATGGTAGTGGGTGTGGCTTTCTGAAGTTCTTAAGAATGCCAGCAGCAAGGGGGCCCTGGAGAACATCCCCACAAATAGGAGGGGAGGTGTCTGACTTTGGGATTTGTGGTGTTTCTTACCAAACTTCTTACTCCTCTGCTCCCAAGGTATGGTGACACTGGCCAAGGACATGAGGCAGAAGTGTGGGCAGGAGAACAGGTAATACCAGTCCACCAGGAAGAAGACAGAGGATGTGCTCATCTTCAACAGGGAGATACTTCCTTAGTTGTAATAAAGACAATCTTTGCAGGTTTCCTTGAGGGCACTATTCTAGGTACCCACAGAGCTGTTCTTCCTCCTGCCCCCTAAGACCTCTGGTATAATGGACTGAATTGTGTGCCCCCAAAAGATGTGTTCAAGTCTTATTCTCCACTAGCTGTGAATGTGACCATAACTGGAAACAGGATCCTTGCAAATGTGATCAAATTAAGGTGAGGTCATCCTGGAATAGGGTGAGCCTTAAATGCAAAGACTGGTATCTTTGTAACAGAAAAGAGAAAGAGATTTGGATATAGAGACACAGAAGAGACACAGAGGGGAAAAAGCCCATCTGACATCAGAGGCAGGCAAAGATTGCTGGCAAACCACCAGAAGCCAGGAGAAAAGCATAGAATAAGTTCTGCCTCAGAGCTTCCAGAAGGAACCAACACTGCTAACAACTTGATTTCAAACCTCTGGCCTCCAGAACTGTGATTGAATAAATTTATGGCTACTGTAGCCACCAAAGTTGTGGTACTTGTTATGGAAGTCCTAAAAGCTAATATACCTAGGGTGGAAGTCACAGGGAGTTTTGGGATGAGGCCTTTTGTCCCTGCCTGAGGTATACTGGACTGACAGAATGTGCTGGCATTCAGGCTCCCTGTGCTCTGGAGTGAGTCTTAGGACACATTCAAGATCATCATACTAACTATTAACTAGGCTTTGGTCCCTTCCCTTGCTGTGAATTGACACTTCAAACCAAGGCACTTGCTTCCCTGGAACACCAGGGGGAAAAAAAAAAAAAGTGAAGGGGTGTGTCAGCCACAACCCCTACAATGGAATATCTAGTATTGACTAATCTGTTGGTCTTTCTTAGTCCTGGCATGCCTGGTTCCCAATTATTGAAGAAGTGTCCTCACCTTGGCTCCTCGTAGGGCCTGCAGCTGCTCCCTTTAGTAACCAATGGCTACACCCCTTAGACCTGATGTAAAGAAGTGAAAGTCTGGCCCACGGTCTTCAAGGGCTGACCAAAGAAATTATAAAGACACAACAATCCTAATATGTAGGCCCTCAAAGAAGAGTTTCAAAAACATAAAACAAAAACTCAGGGAACCGAACAGACTTGTAGACAAATTTACACGATAGTCAGGGTTTTAAACACCTTTCTCTAAGGAATCAACAGCAACCACAGAAAGGAACTCATCAAGGATTTAGAAGATATAAATACAGTATCCCCTTCATGGATCATAACCTTGTTGTGGCAAAGGGGCTTGCATAACTTACTGAAGCTATGAGCCATGACGTGTAGAACCACCCAAGACAGATGGGTGATAGTGAAGAGTTTTGACAAAACGTGGTCCACTGGAGAAGGGAATGGCAAGCCACTCCAGTATTCTTGACACGGGAACCCCATGAACAGTGTAAAAGGCAGAAAAGTATGACACTTGAAGATGAGCCCTCCCAGGTCAGCAGGTGTCCAATATGCTAATGGGGAAGAGCCGATGGCAATTACTAATGGCTCCAGAAAGAATGAAACCGATGGGCCAAAGCGGAAACAACACTCAGTTGTGGATGTGGCTAGTTTTGAAAGTTAGGTCCCATGCTGTAAAGAACATTATTGCTTAAGAATCTGGAATGTTAGGTCCATGAATCAAGGTAAACTGGACGTGGTTAAGCAGGAGATGGCAAGAATGAACAGCAACATCTTGGGCATTAGTGAACTAAAATGGATGGGAATGAGTGAATTTAATTCACATGACCATTGTATTTACTACTGTGGAAAAGAAATCCTTTAGAGGAAATGGAGTAGCCCTCAGAGTCAACAAGAGTGTCTGAAATGCAATATTTGGGTGCAATCTCAAAAACGAAGACTAATCTAGTTTTGTTCCAAGGCAAACCATTCAAGATCACAGTAAATCAAGTCTATGTATGCCCCAACCACTGATGCTGAAGAAGCTGAAGTTGACCAGTTCTATGAAGATCTACAAGATCTTCTAGAAATAAAACCAAAAAAGATGTCCTTTTCATCATAGGGGATTGGAATGCAAAAGTAGGAAGTCCAGAGATACCTGGAATAACTGGTAAGTTTGGTCTTGGAGTACAGAATGAAGCAGGGCAAAAGCTAACAGAGTTTTGTCAAGACAACAAATTTGTCAAAGCAAACACCCTTTTCCAACAACACAAGAGACAACTCTACACATGGACATCACCAGATGGTCAATATCGCAATCAGATCGATTATATCCTCTGCAGCCAAAGATGGAGAAGCTCTATAAGGTCAGCAATAACAAGACCTGGAGCTGACTGTAGCTCATATCATGAACTCCTTGTTGCAAAATTCAGGGTTAAATTGAAGAAAGTATGGAAAACCACTAGGCTATTCAGGTATGACCTAAATCAAATCCCTTATGATTATACAGTGGGGATAATTAATAGATTCAAGGGATTAGATCTAGTAGACAGAGTGCCAGTAGAACTATGGATGGAGGTTCATAACATTGCACAGGAGACAGTGACCCAAAACATCCCAAAGAAAAAGAAATGCAAGAAGGCGAAGTGGTTGTCTAAGGAGGCTTTACCAATAGCTGAGGAAAGAAAAGAACTGAAAGGCAAAGGAGAAAGGGAAAGATACACCTGACTGAAAACAGAGTTCCAAAGAATAGCAAGGAGAGATAAGAAAGCCTTCTTAAATGAATAATGCAAAGAAATAGAGGAAAAGAATAGAATGGGAAAGACTAGAGATCTCTTCAAGAAAATTGGAGATACCAAGGTAACATTTCATGCAGGCGTGGGCACAATAAAGGACAGAAATGGTAAGGACCTAACAGAAACAGAAGATATTAAAAAGAAGTGAGGTGGCAAGAATACACAGAATTATACAAGAAAAGTCTTAATGACCTGGGTAACCACAATGGTGTGGACACTCACCTAAAGCCAGACATCCTGGAGTGTGAAGTCAAATGGGCCTAAGAAAGCATTACTATGAAGAAAGCTGGTGGACATGATGGGATTCCATCTGAGCTATTTCAAATCCTTAAAGATGATACTGTTAAAGTGCTGCACTCAATATGCCAGAAAATTTGGAAACTCAGCAGTGACCACAGGACTGGCAAAGGTCAAATATCATTCCAATCTCAAAGAAGGGCTATGCCAAAGAATGTTCAAACTACCATACATTTGCACCTATTTCACATGCTAGTAAAGTTATGCTCAAAATCCTTCAAGCTACACTTCAGCAGTATGTGAATTGAGAACTTCCATATGTACAAGCTGGGTTTAGAAAAGGCAGAGGAACCAGAGATCAAATTGCCAACATTCATTGGATCATGGAGGAAAACAAAGGAATTACAGAAAAATATCTACTTCTGCTTCATTGACTACGCTAAAGCCTTTGACTGTGTGGATCAGAACACACTGTGGAAAATTCTTAAAGAGATGGGAATACCAGACTACCTTACCTGTCTTCTGAGAAACCTGTATGTGGGTCATGAAGCAACAGTTAGATCCTGACATGGAACAACTGACTGGGTCAAAATTGGGAAAGGAGTTACAAGGCTGTGTATTGTCACCCTGCTTATTAAACTTATATGCAGAGTACATCACGTGAAATGCCAGTCTTGATGATTCACAAGCTGGAATCAAGATTGGCAAGAAAAATATCAATAACCTCAGATACGCAGATGATACCACTCTAATGGTTTTGGGCTCCAAAATCACTGCAGATGGTGACTGAAGCCATGAAATTAAAAGATGCTTGCTCCTTGGAAGGAAAGCTATAACAAACCTAGAAAGTATATTAAGAAGCAGAGACATCACTTTACCGACAAAGGTCTGTATAATCAAAGCTGTGGTTTTTCCGGTAGCCATGTACAGATGTGAGAGTTGGACCATAGAGATGGCTGAGTGCCAAAGAATTGATACTTTCATACTGTGGTGCTGGAGAAGACTCTTGCAAGTCCCTTGTACAAGATCAAACCAGTCAGTCCTAAAGGAATTCAACCCTGAATATTCATTGGAAGGACTGATGCTGAAGCTGAAGCTCCAATTCTTTGGGCACCTATTGCAAAGAGTCAACTCAGTGGAAAAGACCCTGATGCTTAGAAAGATTGGACGCAAAAGATTAAGGGGTGGGGGGAGCGCAGAGGAGGTGAGGATTAGATAGCATCACAGACTCAATGGACATGAATGAGTTTGAGCAAACTCTGGGAGACTGTGGAGGACAGAGAAGCCTGACATGCTGCAGTCCATGGGGTTGCAAACAGTCAGACATGACTCAGTGACTGAACAATAACAACAAATGTAGTATAAAGGATATAGAACTAAACAGCATTATAATCTAAGGGGATCCAATTAATCTTTATAAAACATGATCCAACACAACAGAACACACCTGCTTTCAAACACATAGAGTATTTACAAGCTAAACCATACCCTGTGTAAAAAAAAAAAAAAAATACAAGCTTACCTCAATAAACAAGAGAAAAATAAAATAACCTAACTTTACACCTAAAACAACTAGAAAAAGAAGGGAAGAACCCCAAAATTAGTAGAAGGAAAGAAATCATAAAAATTAGAGGAGAAATAAATGAAAAAGAAACAAAGGAGACTATAACAAAAATCAGCAAAACTAAAAGCTGATTCTTTGAGCAGATAAATAAGATAGACAAACCATTAGGCAGACTCAACAAGAAAAAAAGGGAAAAGAATCACATCAACAAAATTAGAAATGAGATTGGAGAAATCACAACAGACAACACAGAAACACAAAGGATCATAAGAGAATACTATCAGCAACTATATGCCAATAAAATGGACAACTTGGAAGAAATGGACAAATTCTTAGAAAAGTATAACCTTCCAAAACTGAACCAGGTAGAAATAGAAAATCTTAACAGACACATCACAAGCACAGAAATCGAAACTGTAATCAGAAAGCTTTAAAAAAAAAAAAAAGCCCAGGAACAGGTGGCTTCACAGGTGAATCCTACCAAAAATTTAGAGAAGAGATAACACCTGTCCTATTCAAAGTCTTCCAGAAAATTGCAGAGGAAGGTGAACTCCCAAATTCATTCTAGGAGGCCACCATCACCCTAAATCCAAAACCAGACAAAGATGCCACACACACACACACACACACAAATCTACAAACCAATATCACTGATGAACATAGATGCAAAAATCCTCAACAAAATTCTAGCAAACAGAATCCAACAACATATTATAAAGATCACACATCATGACCAAGTGGGCTTTATCCCAGGGATGCAAGGATTCTTCAATATTCCGAAATCAATCAATGTGATACACCACATCAACAAATTGAAAGATAAAAACCATATGATTATCTCAATAGATGCAGAAAAAGCCTTTGACAAAATTCAACATCCATTTATGACAAAAACCCTCCAGAAAGCAGGCATAGAAGGAACATACCTCAACAAAATAAAAGCCATATATAATAAACCCAAGCAAAAAGTATCCTCAATGGCGAAAAATTGAAAGCATTTCCCCTAAAGTCAGGAGCAGGACAAGGATGTCCACTCTCACCAGGACTATTCAACATAGTTTTGCAAGTTTTAGCCACAGCAATTAGAGAAGAAAAAGAAATAAAAGGAATCCAGATTAGAAAAAAAGAAGTAAAACTCTCACTGTTTGCAGATGACATGATCCTCTGCATAGAAAACCCTAAAGACACCACCAGAAAATTACTAGAGCTAATCAATGAGTATAGCAAAGTTGCTGGATATAAAATTAATACACAGAAATCCCTTGCATTCCTATACACTAACAATGAAAAAATAAAGAAATTAAGGAAACAACTCCATTCACCATTGCAATGAAAGGAATAAACTACTTAGGAATAAATCTACCTAAAGAAACAAAAGACCTATATATACAAAGCTATAAACCACTGATGAAAGAAATCAATGCTGACATAAATAGATGGAGAAATATACCATGTTCATGGATCAGAAGAATCAATATAGTGAAAATAAGTATACTACCCAAAGCAATCTATAGATTCAATGTAAACCCTATCAAGCTACCAACAGTATTTTTCAGAGAACTAGAACGAATAATTTCACAATTTGTATGGAAATACAAAAAGTCTTGAATAGCTAAAGCAATCTTGAGAAAGAAGAATTGTACTGGAGGAATCAACCTGCCTGACTTCAGACTATACTACAGAGCTACAGTCATTAAGACAGTATGGTACTGGCACAAAGACAGAAATATAGATCAATGGAACAAAATAGAAAGCCTAGAGATAAATCAGTGCACATATGGACACCTTATCTTTGAAAGAGGAGGCAAAAATATACAATGGAAAAAAGACAACCTCTTCAACAAGTGGTGATGGGAAAACTGGTCAACCACTTGTAAAAGAATGAAACTAGAACACTTTCTAACACCATACACAAAAATAAACTCTAAATGGATAAAAGATCTAAATGTAAGACCAGAAACTATAAAACTCCTAAAGGAAAACATAGGCAGAACACTCTGACATAAATCACAGCAAGATCTTCTATGACCCACCTCACAGAGTAATGGAAATAGAAACAAAAATAAACAAATGGGACCTAATTAAACTTTAAAGCTTTTGCACAGTGAAGGAAACTATAAGCAAGGTGAAAAGACAGCCTTCAGAATGGGAGAAAATAATAGCAAACGAAGCAACTGACAAAGAATTAATCTCAAAAATATACAAGCTGCTCATGTAGCTCATGGAAAAGGCAATGGCACCCCACTCCAGTTCTCTTGCCTGGAGAATCCCATGGACAGAGGAGCCTGGAAGGCTGCAGTCCATGGGGTCGCTGAGGGTCGGACATGACTGAGCGACTTCACTTTCACTTTTCACTTTCGTGCATTGGAGAAGGAAATGGCAACCCACTCCAGTGTTCTTGCCTGGAGAATCCCAGGGATGGAGGAGCCTGGTGGGCTGCTGTCTATGAGGTTGCACAGAGTCAGACATGACTGAAGCGACTTAGCAGCAGCAGCAGCAGCATGTAGCTCAATACCAGAACAACCCAATCAAAAATTGGGCCAAATAACTAAACAGACATTTTTCCAAAAAGACATACAGATGTCTAACAAACACATGAAAGGATGCTCAATATTGCTCATTATCAGAGAAATGTAAATCAAAATCATAATGAGGTCAGAATGGCTCATGCCGGTCAGAATGGCTGCTATCAAAAAGTCTACAAACAATAAATGCTGGAGAGGGTGTGGAAAAAAGGGAATCCTCTTACGCTGTTGGTGTGAATGCAAGTAAAATAGCCACTATGGAGAACAGTGTGGAGATTCCTTAAAAAACTGAAACTAGAACTGCCATATGACCCAGCAATCCCACTGCTGGGAATACACACCAAGGAAACCAGAACTGAAAGAGACACATGTACCGCAATGCTCATCACTGCACTGTTTACAATAGCTAGGACATGGAAGCAACCTAGATGTTCTTTGGCAGAGAAATGGATAAGAAAGCAGTGGTACATATACACAATGGAATATTACCCAACTATTAAAAAGGACACATTTGAGTCAGTTCTAATGAGGTGGATGGATGAAACTTGAGCCTATTATACAGAGTGAAGTAAGTTAGAAAGAAAAACACCAATACAGTATATTAATGCATATATATAGAATTTACAAAGGTGGGAACGATGACTCTATATGTGAGACAGTGAAAGAGACATAAAGAACAGATTTTTGGACTCTGTGGGAGAAGGTGAGGGTGGGATGATTTGAGAAAATAGCATTGAAACATGTATATTACCATATGTGAAATAGATGACTAGTCCAAGTTCCATGCATGAAACAAAGCACTCAAAGTCAGTGCAATGGGACAACCCAGAGGCATGGGATGCAGAGGGAGGTGGGAGAGGGGTTCAGGATGGGGGGACACATGTACACTCGTGACTGATTCATGTCAATGTATGGCAAAACCACCACAATATTGTAAAGTAATTAGTCTTCAATTATAATAAATAAATAAATTAAAAAATAAAATTGCCAAAAGGTAGAAACAACCCAAATATCCAAATGATAAGTCAATAAACAAAATGTAATATAACCATACAATGGAATATTAATCAGCCATAAAAAGGAAGGAAATTCTGACACATGCTAAAATATGGCTGAAACTTAAAAACATTCTGCTGAGTAAAAGAAACTAGACACCAAAGGCGACATATTATATGATTCTGATTATACAAAATATCCTAAATAGGTAAATCCATATAAACAGAAAGCCAATTTAGTGGTTGCCAGAAGTTAGAATGAGGGAGGAATCGAGACTGACTGCTTAATGGATATGGGGTTTTATTTGGAGGTAGTAAAATGTTCTGGAAGTAGAAAGTGGTAATAACTGCACAATGTTGTGAATACACTAAATGTCACTAAAGTTAAATCTTATATGTATTTTACTACAATGAAAAAAAGTAATAACTCTCACTTATACAAGGAGGGCCTTCAAGAAGTTTTAATATAGGATCTAAACGAACCTTGATGATATTATGCTAAGTGACGTGAAAAAGAAAAAAAAGTGAAGTCACTCAGTCGTGTCTGACTCTTTGTGACCTCATGGACTGTAGCCTACCAGGCTCCTCCATTCATGGGATTCTCCAGGCAAGAATACTGGAGTGGGTTTCCATTTCCTTCTCCAGGGCATCTTCCTGACCCAAGGATCGAACCAAGGTCCCCCACCTTGCAGACAGATGCTTTACCCTCTGAGCCTCCAGGGAAGTGATGTGAACCAGTCACAAAAAGACAAGAACTATATGATACCATTTATATGAAGTATTTTAACTAGTCAAACACATAGAGACACAAAGTAGATTGGGGATTACCACAGGCTGCAGGGAGGGGAAGTAGGGAATTGTTGTTTAGTGCATACAGAGTTTTTGTTTTGCAAAATGAAAAAGTTCCAGAGATCTGATGTACAGCAGAGTGAATATAGTTAACATTACAGAACTGTACACTTAACATGGTTAAGATGATACATTCTATGCTATGTGTTTTCACCACATTTGAACAACATATACATATATGGTGTCTGAGGGGTGGAATCCTAGAGATTCTGGCACTACTACAAATTTATATATTTTTATAAATGTATTTATTAAAAAAAAACAACAACACTGTAGCCTAATCTCTTAGAAGAAAAGTCAGTTGTCTGACCCCATGTTACTAATGTTACCTGGGACGAGGAAGTATTCCATATTTTCTAGATCTATATTTACATTTTCCTATAGTTAACGGGAAGCCATGGATGAATTCACGTGTTAACTGCCTCGGTTCAGTTCAATCGCTCAGTTGTGTCCGACTGTTTGCAACCCCATGAATCGCAGCATGCCAGGCCTCCCTGTCCATCACCGACTTCCAGAGTTCACTCAAACTCACGTCCATCAAGTCAGTGATGCCATCCAGCCATCTCATCTTCTGTATAGTGGAACCTTAATGACTGGATGGACTCTTTATTTGCCTCCCTTCTTCCTGTTTTCTGTTTATCGACTGATTTACTGCACAGATATTCTTCCACCAAGAGAAATGATAAGCAAAAATTGATCACTATTATCCCTTCACTTCAGTTCAGTTCAGTCGCTCAGTCGTGTCTGACTTTTTGCAACCCCATGAATCGCAGCATGCCAGGCCTCCCTGTCCATCACCAACTCTCGGAGTTCACTCAAACTCATGTCCATCAAGTGAGTGATTCCATCCAGCTTTCTCATCCTCTGTTGTCCCCTTCTCCTCCTGTCACCAATCTCTCCAAGCATCAGGGTTTTTTCCAATGACTAAACTCTTCGCATGAGGTGGCCAAAGTACTGGAGTTTCAGCTTTAGCATCAGTCCTTCTAATGAACACCCAGGACTGATCTCCTTTAGGATGGACTGGTTGGATCTCCTTGCAGTCCAAGGGACTCTCAAGAGTGTTCTCCAACACCACAGTTCAAAAGCATCAATTCTTTGGCTCTCAGCTTTCTTCACAGTCCAACTCTCACATTCATATATGACCACTGGAAAAACCATAGCCTTGACTAGATGGACCTTTGTTGGCAAAGTAATGTCTCTGCTTTTGAATATGCTATCTAGGTTGGTCATAACTTTCCTTCCAAGGAGTGAGCATCTTTTAATTTCATGGCTGCAATCACCATCTGCAGTGATTTTGGAACCCAAAAAAATAAAGTCTGACACTGTTTCCACTGTTTCCCCATCTATTTCCCATGAAGTGATTTATCCACTATTAATCCTTTATTGATCACTATTATCCCTTATCCACTATTATCCCTTATGAAACAATGGAAACAGTGACAGACTTTATTTTCTTGGGCTCCAAAATCACTGCAGATGGTGAGTGCAGCCATGAAATGAAAAGATACTTGCTCCTTAGAAGAAAAACTATGACGAACCCTGACAGCATATCAAAAATCAGAGACATTACTTTGCTGACAAAGTCCATCTAGTCAAAGCTATGGTTTTCCAGTAGTCATGTATGGATATGAGAGTTGGACCATAAAGAAAGCTGAGCGCCAAAGAATTGATGCTTTTGAACTGTGGTGTTGGAGAAGACTCTTGAGAGTTCCTTCGATGGCAAGGAGATCAAACCAGTCAATCCTAGGAAATCAGTCCTGAATACTCATTGGAAGGACTGATGCTGAGGCTGAAGCTCCAATACTTTGGCCACCTGATGCAAAAATCTGACCCATTGGAAAAGACCCTGATGCTGGGAAAGATTAAAAGTGGGAGAAGGGGACGACAGAGAATGAGATGGTTGGATGGCATCACCGACTCATTGGACATGAGCTTGAGCAAGCTTCAGGAGATGGTGATGGATAGGGAAGTGTGGCTTGCTGCAGTCCATGGAGTCGCAAAGAGTTGGACATGACTGGGTGACCGAACTGATACTGATAACTGATTATCCCTTATGAATCAGCCTGGTAAGAAGTTTAACAGTAGAGAGAGGAGAATAACATTGTTACTTCAGATTATGTGTAGATTTCAATAGAGGCAAGTGGAATCACAAATGATTGCATATGTCCTTTACAAGATGACTCATCAGAGAGTTACTAGTCTGCCTGCCAGCCATGCTAATTTCTTGAGTTCTGTCCCATATTGTAAAGGATGAAAAGATTGGTACACTGCCCAAGATGGAGCATCTGGGGAAGCACATGTGGTTTGGAGTCAAGCAGGCCTGAGCTCAGCCACTTACAATCTGTGTAAACTTGGACTTGTCACTTTATCTCCATGGGCCTTACATTTCCCATCTGTTAGGGACTGTACTTTGTGAAGTTGTTTTGAGGATGACAGGAGATAATATATGTGAAAGGCCTAGCCAGATTCTGGCACACGAAAAGTAGACCATACATGCTAGTTATGTTCAGTACAAGAAGCTGGCCTTAACCTGCAAGAAGAACTCAGAACCAATAATACCACTGATCTGTTCAGTCCAGAGAGCCACATTAGTTTCTTTCTATTATAAAACATCCAATAACCATAGTTAGCTCCCAGCCTGAGTAGAACTTTAACTGTTCCTCACTTTCTATCTTCTCTCTCTTACATAAACCTAAGTTCTTACTTATCCAGTGAATTCAGAGCTATATGTGTTCTCCTCTGAATACTCCCAGAGTCAGGCTTTCCATTTCTTCTTTCAAGCCTTCTCTCAACATTCCCAATATCAGGCTTTTCTCTCATACCTTTATGCACCATGTTCACCCCCATCCATTCCTATTTTCCAAATAGCTCCTACAATTGACCTCCATGCAGTCAAAAGTTAGTGCAAAATCTTCTTGGGTACTTTCCAAACAGATTAAACCCCCTTCACACTCACTCCCACGAAGCTTTTAATTTATGTAAAATGTTCCTCCTTCGCTGCAAAGCATTTAAGATTGAATCTGTGTGCCATTTTCAAAAATTTTAACCATACCAGCAGTGACGCTACCCACACACAACATTATCATTTGTGTAGATGGTAAGCATCTCAAGGGCAGTGATCATGACTGATAATTAGTCTTTTCAAGAGATGAAACAGACTATGATATATGCAGAGAACCATCTGTGGAAGAACATTCCCAAGAGCCAGGTAGGAAATACGCTGCTGCTGCTGCTAAGTCACTTCAGTCGTGTCTGACTCTGTGTGACCCCATAGATGGCAGCCCACCAGGCTCCCCTGTCCCTGGGATTCTCCAGGCAAGAGCACTGGAGTGGGTTGCCATTTCCTTCTCCAGTGCATCAAAGTGAAAGTAAAGTCACTCAGTCGTGTCCGACTCTTTGCGACCCCATGGACTGCAGCCTACCAGGCTCCTCTGTCCATGGGATTTTCCAGGCAAGAGTACTGGAGTGGTATGGAAGTATGCAGGTTTCATCAGTTTAGGCATGGATCAGACAAGGTGCTTCCTGGACACCTCAGCTGGTTAAGAATCCGTCTCCAATGCAGGAGACCCCAATCAATTCCTGAGTTGGGAAGTTACCCTGGAGAAGGAATTGGCTACCCACTCCAGGATTCTTGGGCTTCCCTGGTGGCTCAGATGGTAAAGAAGCTGCCTGCAATGCGGGAGACCTTGGTTTGAGCCCTGGGTTGGAAAGATCCCGTGGAGGAGGGCATGGCAACCCACTCCAGTATTCTTGCTTGGAGAATCCCCATGGACAGAGGAGCCTAGCAGGTTATAGTCCATGGGGTTGCAAAGAGTCAGACATGACTGAGTGACTAAGCACACAGCACAAATAAGAAGGACCAGCTAATACTCAATAGTCTAAATCTTAAATCCTCATGGCTTTCTCCACCATTTCTTTGCAGATAAAATGCAATTCTACAGGCTTGGGCTAGTGAGGAGGAGGGAAATCCTCTTCTCAAATTTAATTCAGATGTACTAAGGTAATAAATAATCTTTATCAGTGATAATGGTAGAAGAAGGAATTTCTCTACGCTTACTAAGAGGTTGTGTGCCCTTGGCAAGTTCCTTGGTCTTTCAACTTCCTCCTCTGTACAATAAGGATGATAATAATAGTATTGACATTGCAAGATTTGTTGTAATGCTTAAATGACATGTAAATTACCTAATCAACATATGTTTATGCTGCTGCTGCTGCTAACATTAAGATGATTTGCTTTGAAGAAGGTCTGTATTGGTCTTTTATGCTGAAAATTACCAACCAATCAATCATTTCAACCAGACTACATTTTCACCATGTAGAGTGAGCATATAAATCTTGGCCTGCTATTTTAGAGTGTGTGTGTAGGATAAACTACCTCCCAGTGTCCCTTCTGAGGGATTATGGCCAAGGGGCATTATTAAACTTGTTTCTGATGGCATACTTGAAAAAATTGGTTCACTAACTCATGAATAGGTGAGCTGCTAGCTGGGTTACATACTGTCATCTTTCCAGACTCTGAGTAAAATCCTGAGACTCTTGTCTGGGAAGTGGACAAAGCAAGGTTCAGTTCAGTTCAGTCGCTCAGTCATGTCCGACTCTGCCACCCCATGAATCACAGCACGCCAGGCCTCCCTGTCCATCACCAACTCCTGGAGTTCAAGCAGACTCATGTCCATCGAGTCAGTGATGCCATCCAGCCATCTCATCCTCTGTCGTCCCCTTCTCCTTCTGCCCCCAATTTCTCCCAGCATCAGAGTCTTTTCCAATGAGTCAACTCTTCGCATGAGGTGGCCAAAGTACTGGAGTTTCAGCTTTAGCATCAGTCCTTCCAAAGAAATCCCAGGGCTGATCTCCTTCAGATGGACTGGTTGGATCTCCTTGCAGTCCAAGGGACTCTCAGGAGTCTTCTCCAACACCACAGTTCAAAAGCATCAATTCTTTGGCACTCAGCCTTCTTCACAGTCCAACTCTCACATCCATACATGACCACAGGATTAGACGGACCTCTGTTGGCAAAGTAATGTCTCTGCTTTTGAATTGGCTATCTAGGTTGGTCATAACTTTCCTTCCAAGGAGTAAGCGTCTTTTAATTTCATGGCTGCAGTCAACATCTGCAGTGATTTTGGAGCCCCAAAAAATAAAGTCTGACACTGTTTCCACTGTTTCCCCATCTATTTCTCATGAAGTGATGGGACCAGATGCCATGATCTTAGTTTTCTGATTGTTGAGCTTTAAGCCAACTTTTTCACTCTCCACTTTCACTTTCATCAAGAGGCTTTTTAGTTCCTCTTCACTTTCTGCCATAAGGGTGGTGTCATCTGCATATCTGAGGTTACTGATATGTCTCCCGGCAATCTTGATTCCAGCTTGTGTTTCTTCCAGTCCAGCGTTTCTCATGATGTACTCTGCATATAAGTTAAATAGGCAGGGTGACAATATACAGCCTTGACGTCCTCCTTTTCCTATCTGGAACCAGTCTGTTGTTCCATGTCCAGTTCTAACTGTTGCTTCCTGACCTATATATAGGTTTCTCAAGAGGCAGGCCAGGTGGTCTAGTATTCCCACCTCTTTCAGAATTTTCCACAGTTTATTGTGATCCACACAGTCAAAGGCTTTGGCATAGTCAATAAAGCAGAAATAGATGTTTTTCTGGAACTCTCTTGCTTTTTCCATGATCCAGCGGATGTTGGCAATTTGATCTCTGGTTCCTCTGCCTTTTCTAAAACCAGCTTGAAGATCAGGAAGTTCACGGTTCATGTATTGCTGAAGCTTGGCTTGTAGAATTTTGAGCATTACTTTACTAGCATGTGAGATGAGTGCAATTGTGCGGTAGTTTGAGCATTCTTTGGCATTGCCTTTCTTTGGGATTGGAATGAAAATTGACCTTTTCCAGTCCTGTGGCCACTGCTGAGTTTTCTAAATTTGCTGGCATATTGAGTGCAGGTTAGGCTACCTTAAACAGGCTTCTTTAACCACTCACTATTGTAACCCATCTGGTAAAGAATCCACCTCTGGTGCAGGAGACCCCAGTTTGATTTGGGTCATGAAGATCTGCTGGAGAAGGTATAGGATACCCACTCCAGTATTCTTGGGCTTCCCTGATGGCTCAGCTGGTAAACAATCTGCCTGCAATGTGGGAGACCTGGGTTTGATCCCTAGGCTGGGAAGATCCCCTGGAGAAGAGAATGGATTCTCCATTCCAGCATTCTGACCTGGAGAATTTCATGGACTCTACAGTCCATGGGGTCACAAAGAGTTGGACACAACTAAGGGACTTTCATTTTCACTTTCAATGCAAGCTCTGTTGCCCTAAGGTTGAGGTTCCAGTAATCAAGTTTAATGTATCAGCTTAGTGAGGCATGGTTATAGTCCTTGAGAACCTTTCTTATAGATGGAAAACATTCTCTTCCTGTCACATTTGTTGTCTATTATTTTGAATACAACAGGGGTTTTAATTATATATATATATAGGCAATAGCAAAAAACTCCAAATTAAAACCCATGAGGCAGCCTCCCTTACACAAACACTACTACTAATTTTGAAACAGTGTGATATAATAGAGGAAAACGGGATGTGGGATCAGATAAACTTGGGTTCGTGTTCTGGTTTGTTATTCATGGGCTGTGTGAATTTGGTCTTTATTTTTTCTTAAGACCTCTTGGCCTCTGTTTCCTCATCCACACAGTGAAAGTGTTATCTTCTTCTCAGGTTTGTTGTGAAATTTATGAGCAATAATATATGTAAAGATGCTCAACACGTACATTGAAGTTTTCATATAAGCATTTAACACCTCACTGATTGGCAATGCCCCATTCATTCATTCATTCAGTAGATAGTTATTGAATATCTCAGCATATATCTCTGATCATATATCTAGTAATTTTTCTACAAGGACCTATTCAAGTGTTATGTAGTTTTGTTATTGTTGATATGCTTATTCTCTCACATACCACCATGTTTTAACTCTTGTCACCTTACAACATCTGTTTGAATATCTGGTAGAACAGACTGCTTCTCACTACTCTTCTCCCCCCTCCCTGTCACTGCATTATCACCTATTTATTCTTGCAAATTAATAATTATATGCATGAAAGTGAAAGTGAAGTTGCTCAGTCGTATCTGACCTTTTGCAACCCTATGGACTGCCTACCAGGCTCATCCATCCATGGAGTTTTCCAAGCAAGAGTACTGGAGTGGGTTGCCATTTCCTTCTCCAGGAGATTTTCCTGACCCAGGGATTGAACCCAGGTCTCCAACATTGCAGGCAGACACTTCACAATCTGAGCTACCAATAAGGTTATTTAATATTTAAGAGGGCTTCTCTGATGGCTCAGACAGCAAAGAATCTGCCTGCAGTGCAGGAGATCCTGGTTCAGTCCCTGGATTGGGAAGGTCCCCTGGAGAAGGAAAAGACTACCCATTCCAGTATTCTTGCCTGGAGAATTCCATGGACAGAAGAATCTGGCAGGCTACAGTTCATACAGTCCATGGGGTTGCAAAGAGTCAGGCACGACTGAACAACTAACACTTTCACAATATTTAAATACTTAAGAACCTTTCATAAGTATCATGTTCTTGATGTTCTTTTAATTTGTGTGAAATTGCAATAAAATGGCCAAGCACTGGGGGACCACCTAAGAATATGTTTCAGTGTTCTGCATGTTTAAATTGAGTCTTAACGTAGGACATCCAGCTCAAATCATGGCCTAGTCTGTAGTGGTAGCAGTTACAGAACATAATTACAAGCCAGGACTGGAATCCCTACACTACTATTTACTAATCAGTTGACCTAGGACAGTTCCTTCATCTGTAAAATCAGGATAGTAATTCCTAGCTCATGGAGTTGCCATGAGGGTTAAATGAGGTTATGCATATAAAGATCATGGTCTCTATTAAGTGTGCAATGAAAGAGCTGTTTAGAACCAGTATGATTTTGTGGAACTCTGCTCAATGTTATGTGACCTGGACGGGAAAGGAGTTTAGAAGAGAACAGATACATGTATATGTATGGCTGAGTCCGTCACTGTTTATCTGAAACTATCACAACATGGTCTGTTAATCAGCTGTGTGTATGTATGTTAGTTGTTCAGTCGTGTCTGACTCTTTGTGACCCCATGGACTGCAGCCCGCCAGGTTCCCCTGTTCATGTAATTCTCCAGGCAAGAATACTGAATACTGAAGTGGGTAGCCTTTCCTTTTTCCAGGGAATCTTCCCAACTCAGGGATTAAACCTGGGCCTCTTGCATTGCAGGCAGATTCTTTAACATCTGAGCCCCCAGGGAAGCCCATACCCCAATGCAAAATAAAAAGTTTTTTTAAGATGAATAGAGACAGAAAAGAAAAACTAATGTGACTTTGTATTTAACTCAGAGAGGTTAAGAAACTAAGCCATAGTTACATAGCTAGTACAGACAGATCCAAGACCCAAAGCCAGGTTTGTCTGACTCCAAAGCCCATATTCCTCTTATTATATCAGACTATCGCTATAGGATTCTTAACATACAAACAATCCACTGCACTGCAAAAGAAAACTGTCAAATAGGTGCTCAATGAAAAGTTATAACCAATGTGACGCCATTATACTATTTTTAAACTGCAAAATACTCCATGATCTTCCAAAGCTACACCATCCCTCAAGCCTTGTCACAGTGTAGATTTTAGAGCTAAAAGACAGTCTCACAGCATTCATGAATACTATTCCAATAACTGAAATTTTGGCAGAATAGAGCACTAGGTAACAATGGTTCCATACTGCCTGGGTTGAAATCCAGGGCTGCCACTCACGAGCTGTGTGACCATGAGCAAGTTACCTGACTTGCTTAAAATTCTTTTAAGTACTTAGGAAATATCTGTCACATATTTAGTGTTAAATAAAATAGTAGGTGGTATTATATTATTTGTTTCACTTTTTTTCTGACTTTCTGTAACACCTTTCATACCGGGTTTGATCCCTGGGTTGGGAAGATCTCCTGGAGAAGAGAATGACCACCTACTACAGCATTCATGCCTGAAGAATCCCATGGACATAGGAGCCTGGCAGAATAGAGTCCATGGGGTTGCAAAGAGTCAGACATGACTGAGCGACTGATACTTTCACTTTTCATACTGGTATTAGATTACATATAATTTTTAACATAATTATACAAAGTTCTGTATTGATCTGTTATGTATCATGTCTTCTCAACTAGATTGAAAGGTCTTAGGAACAGGAATCATTTCTTGGGCTTTCAATCTCTCATAACATCTGGCATGTTGCTGGGCACAGGGTACTAGCCAAACCAATACTTTTTTTTTTTTTTTATTCTTCCAATTTTATTTTATTTTTTTTTATTCTTCCAATTTTATTTTATTTTTAAACTTTACATAATTGTATTAGTTTTGCCAAATATCAAAATGAATCCGCCACAGGTATACATGTGTTCCCCATCCCGAACCCTCCTCTCTCCTCCCTCCCCATACCATCCCTCTGGGCCGTCCCAGTGCACCAGCCCCAAGCAATACTTTTGTATTGAAACTGCACACTAGCCTCAGGCAATGGAAGTCAGAAAGAATCCTTAGCATCTTTTAAAATAACTTAAGGTCTTCATCACCTCCCATTGCTCTACAGAGAGTCGTACTAAAGCTTCCAGCCCTGACAACTAATAACCAAATCCCCAGGAGCTCTGTGGCTTGCTTCACGGCCTGTGCTTCATGATTCTTCAGTATTCAGGGAACAGAATGTAATTGAGAATTCAATCTTCTGCACACAAAACCTGCACATCTAGACTCCAATGACCCTTAGCTAGTTGTACAAGGTACTGATTTTCTGAAATGTAATTCCAGGAGTTTAAAAAATGATGGCAACACCTCAGGATTTGGGTATAGGAGTCAGGATTTGGGTATAGGAGATGGGAGGGAATAGGGTTGGTTGAGGGTAAGTAATAAGGGATGGTCTATTTCAGAAAAATATGTTTCAGGCTTTTTACTAAGACTGGGTGGAGAGGTTTGCCAAATGGAGGAGGTTGCCAGTCCATACCATGTCACCAATCCCAGCGAGCAGAGAGTGTGTCATCATCTAAATTCAAGTTCTGGAACTAGTCAGACAGTGTGTGAATCCTGGCTCTGCCACTTGATAATTATGTGATCTTTCTTTTGGAACGAAGAAGTGAAGAATCAGAAAGCAGATGCTGATATTAAGAACACAGAGGGCTTTGGCTCAATAGCCTCTATTATCTGAGATGTATGACAATGTCATCTGCTGCTCTCACTGTAAGCTGCCAGGGGGCCAAGACCTTGAGAAAGGCATGTCAAGGACATGTGATAAAGTACCAAAACAAGTGTTCTCCCCTCACACTTTGTAGTTGTGCAGAATTCAGCATTGCATTATTAGGAAGATTATCTATAGCTACCAACATAACAGCAAACCCTGCAGTCTTAGCCAAAGGTATTTTTGTCCTTTAGGCTCATCCAGGGCTTCCCAGGTAGCACTAGTGGTAAAGAACCTGCCTACCAATGCAGGAGATGTAAGAGATGCAAGAGACATGGGTTCAATCCCTGGGTTGGGAAGATATCCTGGAGAAGGAAATGGCAACCCACTCCAGTATCCTTGCCCGGAGAATCCCATGGACAGGGGAGCCTGGAGGGCTACAGTCCATGGAGTCACAAAGAGTCAGACACGACTGAGTGACTAACACATTACAGGCTCTATGCATCTCTGATCAAGCCTCCCTTCTTCTGCAGGATCATTCATTTCCATTGTTCCCTGGAGCCTTCTGCTTTGTCATCTAACAATTAACGTTGCACGACAAGGGTCTGTTTTTGCTTTAGAGATGGGGAGTGCACACAGAGTGTGGATTACTTACAAACACACATGCGTACACTGAGCCCCAAAGTGGACTATTTTTGTGGATTATTTAAATTGATCATCTACATGAATCCAAGAAAACAGACTCATCATTTACCCATCTCATTCTGTACTCTGGAGAAATATTCCAAGGTTTAGGTAGGGAAGAAATGGGGTTTGTTTCAGAACATTGCATTTGTTTGTTTGTTAGTTTTCCCAGAAGTAATTCCTTTGGCTCCTGAGCCAATAAAAACTCTCTGTGGCTTCCTTATTATCTGCTTCTTTGGTTTTCAAAGTCAACCATCGAGGGAGTTATTAGCCTAGAACATGTGCACACATGCTGATTTTCTGTTTCTGAGACAGATTCAAAAGGCACAGCTGGAAATTGACTTTAAGCCTTCTCTCAGATGGGCTCTTCCAGATTATGGTACGTCTGCCTGCTCCACAGGCCTCTTGGTCTAAAGCAGAGGGCCAGTGAGATTGGCAATTATGGACCTGTCCATCAGCCTGGTCCATGCTCCCAGGAAGTCACAGCATCTGACCTGGTCCTTGTGCTTTCTCCTCCAAGTTCAACAGAATTTGTGGAAGTCCTTCCTTTATGGGAAAAATTAATTTTATACTTGTACGGAACTTCATAGTTTGTTAAGCACTTCCGAATGAATCATCACATTTTGGACCTTAGAATTCCATGAGGTTGGCAAAGAAACTATTATTAATCCTGTTTTATAGAAAAGGAAGGTTAAACCAAGAGAGGCAAAGCATGTTGCCCATGGTCATACAGCTTAAATGACAGAGCTGAAAGTCAAAGTCAGGTTTTCAGATTCTAAGTCCTAGGCTCTTTCTACCTCTCTGTCAATGAAAGGCCTCTCAGAAGCTTCCTCTCTTCAGAGGTATAACTTCATCAGTCAGGTGTTAGACTTCACTCACCACTCGAAAGATTCCTGGCTTAACCATTCGCAAGGGGCTGAGTATAGATGTACTAACCATACTTTAAAATTCACTTGGAGGTTTCCCCTGTACTGTTTCATTTTGTGCCTCCTGACCCCCAGCATCATCTCAACTTTACAGGACCAGTATTAATTCTAGTTCATGAGAGTATTTACATCCTGTATGATGGCTCACCAAAAGGGCACCACTCTACAGAAATCTCTCAATGATCAAGTGGACAAAATGTTCCTATCATAATGGATGTCAGTCAGCCTCTTTTCCCTGTCCCTCCAGGACTCACATAAAGTGGTGAGCTCCATGAAGGCAAAGATAGAGGTGATACATGGCATCAATCCCATGGATTCTCCCTCACCAGCGTTCACTGGGCTACTGTATCTGCTGAGTACCCAAACTGTCAGCAGCAGAGCCCCAGGCTAAGTGTCTGATTGGGTCCCATTCCACAAAGAGATCTGGTAGTAGGTCAGTTACTTTGGCTTTCCTCCATTAGGGAAAAGAAAGCTGTTTGTCCTGTCTGGAAATAATACTCTGACGTGGATTTGCTTTTCCAACTGGCAATGGTTCGGCCAGCTCTACTACTAATAGATTTATTGAATGTTCTTTTCACTGCCATTGCATCACTCACAAGAAACTCAACATGTATAATATCTTATAAGAAACGAATCGCCAGTCCAGGTTCGATGCAGGATACAGGAAGCTTGGGGCTGGTGCACTGGGATGACCCAGAGGGATGGTATGGGGAGGGAGGTGGGAGGGGGGTTCAGGATGGGGAACACGTGTACACCTGTGGTGGATGCATGTTGATGTATGGCAAAACCAATACAATATTGTAAAGTAAATAATAATAATAATAATTTTAAAAAAATAAAATTTAATTTAATTTAAAAAAAGAAACCCATTTTATGGAGAAAAAATGAAAGTAATGGACTAATACAAGACTCACTGATCTTACCACAAACATCATAAGCCAGGAGCAGTTATCCTGGTAGACCAGTGCAGAGGTCTATTAAAAACTCAATCACAGGGTCTGTGAACACTGGGCAGGATCTGAACACTGGATATGTTATCCTATAGGATGTGGCATATGCTCTGAACTAGTGACCAGTAGACAGTGCTGCTATTAGATCCAGTACCCTAGGAACCAAGGGCTGGAAGTTGGAGTGGCTCATCCCACTATGACATCTGCTAGCCTCCTCACAAAACTGTATGGTTCTTCTGGTTTAGAAGTTTCAGAACTTGAGAAAGATATACTTCTAGACAGACACACAATGGCATGTCTGATACATAAAAGAAGAGACAGCCATCTGAATATTTTGGGCTATTTGTTTCACCAGAATAACACCCAAGATGGGAGTTTCAGAGCTAGATAGTATGATATAGGGTTGCCACTGCAGAGTGAAAGTGGGCAGGAGTATCTCTGGAACACACAGAGGATCCTTTGAGGCACTTCTGCTGCCATTTTAGTGTCAAAGTTAAAAAGGGAGACTTAGACAACCACATACAGGCAGGCCCCCAAAAACCATGACACCTCAGCAATGAAGGTTTAGGTCATGAGGTAAAGAAACTTTATCAGCTTAGCTGCTGACTAAGGAGGGGCAAAAGAAATATAGACTGAGTAGAACAGGTAAAGTTTCAAAAAGTAGACTGTAATATCTACCCAGAGTTTCTTCCTTCAGGTGACATATTTCATCTCCCCTCCAATTGTACTACACATAGTGGTTAATGTTATAGAGTCCTTCATTTGTAGAATATCAAAATGTGATGGAACCAGAGGATAAATGCGCATCACCCAAAGACCCTGGATTGAGATCTGAATATACAGTAACTAATCAGAGTTTGAGATGCCACTCTTTGTCATGCTTTCATTTATGTCAGAAATAGTTCTATTACACAGAGGCCTTTGTTGTTGTGAAGTTTATGTATGGAAAAGGATATATGTTGATATTGGGTAGCCAAAGGTATGGACATTAGATGTCATTTTAAGACTGATTCCTCAGAATGGATTCCTGTGCAAGTGATTTTTTTAAGAGAATGTTTTCGGGAGAAAACTGTGAAGGGAAAAAGGGAGAGTGAGGAATAAAGCTAAGCAAGGATGTTACTTCACATGAAATCTACCATTACCTGATCACACAGGTAACTCTGGGTATGTATAAATGGCTCAAAAGGGTCCTTCCTACCTTGAGACAAAAGGGGTAGGGATTTTGTACTGCTTCTGCCCCAATCAGTCATTGGCTATGGTCAGTCCTAGGAGACAGAGAATTTCTAGGTGAGGTGGTTTTCATTGCCCAAGGGCAGTCCCACAGAGAAGGTTATACATGTGAGCTTGCAGCAGCACTCATAGTAGCCGGGGCATAGATGCACCAAATCCAAAAATAATCCCTGGGGATCTGAATGGAGAACTCACAGTGTCTGCAACAGCTAGTCACCACTTTTTAACACCCTTCCTATGTTTTGAGAATTCCTCACCTTAGAAGTCCCAGACCCCCAGAGAAGGCACTTCCTTTCTAAGCCTCCCTACTGCTCCAGTACAGGCATGTTACCTAGGCTCTTTCAGTCACGTTTTCCTACTCAGACCTAGAATTGGAAGCTAGTGATGCAGAGCAGCAGATATTATATTGACTGCATTCTGGTTAAGGTGGGGGCAGTTCCATTTCATTTTCAGAGGCAGCAGTTGCAGAGGCTCCAGGAGAAGTGTCTGGTGCCCACAGTGAATGATACTGGCAGTTGTCAATGCCCTCCAGACAAAGACTACCAGGAGCACATCTTGTAGTTTAGCAAGTAGAGTTTATCACTCATTGTCAAAAGAGAAAATGCATACCACAGGGAGGATATTAGAGAGGACATATTTTAAAATTTACTGGAGAAGGAAATGGCAACCCACTCTAGTATTCTTGCCTGGAGAATCCCATGGACAGAGGAGCCTGGTGGGCTGCCGTCTATGGGGTCGCACAGAGTCAGACACGACTGAAGTGATTTGGCAGCAGCAGCATTTTAGGATTTGGACTTGTGTTAGGTGATTCAGTGGTTCAGTGGCAAAGAATCTGCCTGAAATGCACAAGACCTGGATTTGATCCCTGGGTCAGGAAGATTCCCTGAAGAAGGAAATGGCAACCCACTCCAGTATTCTTGCCTGGAGAATTTCATAGACAGAGGAGCCTGGTGAGCTACAGTCCATGGGGTCACAAAGAGTCGGTCATGACTGAGAGACTAACACTACACTAGGTGATTTGAGATGGGGGCTTGTTGAGGAAGTGGGACTTTGTTCTGAATTGGATGCTATTAGGAAGCAGAGGTAATTCCATGATTGAGTATCTTAATAAATCTTACCTAGGAGGAGGGAGTGCTGACCCAAAGCTAAAGCTGTAATTGGTAAAGAAACAGCAGTCATTCCATTAGCCAGTGGAGGGGGATGTCTGGTCACTTCTGTGCTTTGGGCAATGTTTACATTTATGTCTTGATCCAGAACCATCACAGGGTGACCCTGTCTGATGTGGCTGTCTTGTGAAATTGTTGTTTAACAGGAGAATACCAAGACCCAACTGTGAGTGCCAGACCAGCTCCTAGCAGCACCAAGGCTTTGGGGATAGCATCAGGCCAGCTCCTTCACATCGAGGTCTGCCTTTCTCTTTCTCACAGTTCAAGCTATGGTATTTGTGTCCAGCAGCAGTGACAGGGGGATCTCCATTTTTGCTTTGTGATTTTGAGTGTTATTTTTTACTCCCTTGCCTCCAAGTTGGCTCTCTGGCTTTCTCTGGGATTGTATAAGCTTCTAACAAGCCTCAAATAATTTTTCCTTGCCTAAAGTAGTCACATTTAGGTTTTAGCTCTTTACAACTAAGAACCCCAACTGATGTGCATTCTTCTGCCCCTCTCCCCAGCTCCCAGGACTACAGAGATTGGTACCTCCCATTAGGACAGAAAGAAAACAAGACTGGATAAGGAATTCCTGGCTCCTTTGGAAGAGTGGATTGTCTTTCTGAATCCCTCAATACTGTCGGGAAGCTGACAGAGGAAGACTTTGAGGGATCCTGGATCCCCGTGGGGAAGAATAAGGCTCTGTCTTCTTTTATCAGCTACAACTCCATCACCCTACGCCTACCACCAGCAAGGTAAGAACACACAAAAAGTGGCTGGGAAATGGACCTTGCATAATCAAGTATAAGAGTCAGACGTGGAAAGCAAGGAAAGGAGACTATTGTGCACTGTTGTCATTATAGAGGAGGTCCCAGGTGGTGCTAATGAATCTGCCTGTCAATGCAGGAGACACGAGACGTGGGTTCAATCCCTGGGCGGGGAAGATCCCCTGGAGAAGGAAATGGCAACCCACTCCAGTGTTCTTGCCTGAAAAAGTCCCATGGGCAGAGGAGCCTGGTGGGCTACGGTCTACAGGGTTACAAAGAGTCAGACATGACTAAACACTTGTCTAGCAGCAGCAGTCATTATATAAGGCTTTATGGAGGCAGTGGAATAGGAGACCTTGAGGGACAAGTAGGTTTTGATCCAGAAGCAATGAGGGAGAAGGACATCCAAATGGTGACAGCTTAGCTTCCTAGTTTTGAACTTTAGCCACTCATGACCATAGGCTCACTGCTTGTGGTAACCTCAGTAAATCAATAGGCCATCGTCTTGATCCATGTTACTGAATCCAAACTGCAGAATTCTGCACTAGATCTTTCATCACTAGAATGTAAGCTCCATAAAACCTGGAAAATTTCCCTTTTCAAGCCTGTATCACTAGTTTGTTAAATGGTGGTTAATGCATAGTGAGAAGTGAAAGTGAAGTCGCTCAGTTGTGTCCAACTCTTTGTGACCCCGTGGACTGTAGCCTACCAGGCTCCTCCGTCCATGGGATTTTCCAGGCAAGAATACTGGAGTGGGTTGCCATTTCCTTCTCCAGGGGATCCTCCCGACCCAGGGATCGAACCCAGTTCTCCCACACTGTAGGCAGACGCTTTACCATCTGAGCCACCATGGAAATAGACCCATATTAAATATTTGTTGAATGGATGGCCGAATTCATGGACGAATAAATTAATTAATCTTTCCCAACACTCTCCTTCTGGAAAAAAATAAAAAATAAAACCTTCCTAGCTTCACCAAATTAATTTTTCTCTTGCTCTGCCTGTTCCAAAAGTACTCTATTGCTCTCCTACACTTTGTGAAATACCTTCATTTCCTAGGCTCCCAGCTTGCTGCTGACAAGTTCTTCTGTAGCTTCAGTTCAACTCTTATTGTGCAACCAGCCCAAGAGACACTGAACACAGCTCTACATTCCAGGCCAATTACACTCTGCAAAACTGAGGTATTGATTAGGACACAGACAGGATATATTCCATTCAGAGATCTGCAGTTAACAGGGCAGGTTTTCTCTGCATCAGGGACTATTTTCAGGGACAAGAGAAGAGATATAGTTCAGTTTAATAGCATCAGGCTTGATTCTATAGTCAACAGGCAATTTTACCTCCATTTTTTAAAGAGGGACAAGCCTTATGTTTACTCCACTTAGCGGTCAGACCTACTTCACTGTGACAATAATAGCTGAACAACAGTTTTCCTTAGAGCTGCCTACATTTATTTTTTTTAAAAGGAAAACATTCTATATGTTACTACCTTTACCGACTTGATGGACATGGGTTTAGGTGAACTCCAGGAGCTGGTGATGGACGGGGAGGCCTGGCGTGCTGTGGTTCATGGGGACGCAAAGAGTCGGACATGACTGAGAGACTGAACCAAACTGAACTGAAGTGCCCTTTGTTCTTGCCTTTTGAACAAGGAGCCTCACATTGGTATTTTATAGCGCAACCAACTCTTTCCCATGGCCCCTGATTCACTTCTAAGTGACCAACCTATCTCTATCAAGGGTGAGTTCACCACACTCCATTCGCTCACTGGAAGAAAGAAAAAAGATTCTTCCGCCATTTTACCCTAAGAAAAGATCTGTCCTTTCAAGACCGTGTTTAAAACAGTCAATTGATTTCATGCTTCAAATTTCATTCATTCAACAAATATTTGTGTATTTATATAGTTAAACTTTAAATAATGAAATGGTAAGTATTTGCTCAAGAGAATAACTGCTTCTTCTACCCTGTTTCTGACACAGCAGAAAATTCCTGCTGAGATGGAGAGATCTCAGTTCAAAAGAATAATGCTATTGGAACTCAAGGACTGAGATCTGGAGCAACTACCCTTCAGAATTCTTTACCCACACCGGAAGCTAATGATTTCCAGAGATGGCCACAGCAAAGAATTCACAGGAACATGGGTCACTATGTCAAGGATCATGTCAAAAAGAAAAGGCATCAGTTCCAAATATTTCAGGGATGAAAGGTCATTCTTATTCTTTTTTTGCCTACATTTACCTAGAAACTTTAACTTGGGCACGACCTCTCAAACTGCCATGAACACAGACCTCCCCCTCCTTCCTGCTCCCTTTCCCTCTCTCTTGCTCAGGAAGGTGTCATTGTTGAAGTAGTTTTCAGATAAAAAACGGCCTTATTAGTAAATACTTCCTGTTTTTTTTTTTTTTTCTTTTTCTTTCTTTCTTTCTTTTTTGGTCAAGTGATGCTTGGGGAAAACAGAGAGCTGAGTTAGGTTGTTGGACATGAAGAGGAAATTAGAGAACATACAAAAATGAAAAATGACTAAGGACTGGAAAAAAGGTGACCAGAAGAGAGGTGGGGGTAAGGAAAGCAGACCACCCACTTTACAATTTTGTTGAGGGCCGTTACTAGATACTGCCCTCCAAGAATTTTATTTAAGGTGAATTCACATAGATCCAACTGACTGGCTCTGTCACTTAATTGCTGTGAGACCTTGGGCACACCACTTACAATCTCTGTATTTCAGTTTCTTCATCTTAAAATGGGGATAATAATAGTTCTTATGTTATTGAGTTGTTGTGAAGATTAAAAGAGTTAACTCATGTAAAAGCACTTAAAATAGTGTCTGGCACATAGCAGGTGCTGTATAAGTGATAGATATTGTTGCTGTTATTTCTATAATTATTGTTTTCAGTTGAGAGTATTCTGAATCATGCTCACTATTCCTCTCTACACTCCAGAGCCATGGGCCTTGAGAAATGTTTCCGTAATAAGTTGCTTCTTTGCATAAACATAACAATGCAAAGCAACATGGCTCAGATGGTAAAGAATCTGCCTATAATGCAAGAGACCCAGGTTCGATCCCTGAGTTGGGAAGATCCTCCGGAGAAGGGAATGGCAACCCACTCCAGTATTCTTGCCTGGGAAAATCCCATAGAGAGAGGAGCCTGGCAGGCTACAGTCCATGGGGTCATAAAGTCAGACACAACTGAGTGACTGACACTTTTACCTTCAACAGTGCTAGGCATTTGTGCTGTCTGGAATTGGAGCAGAACCCAGGTATAGGGCTCAGGTCATGGGGAAAGAATCCAGGTTCCAGAATTAACCAGGGAACAGGGACAAGATCCCCTGGAGAAGGAATTGGCAACCCGTTCCAGTATTCTTGCCTGGAGAATCCCATGGACAGAGGAGCCTGGTGGGCTACAGTCCATGAGGTCACAAAGAGTCGGACATGATTGAGCAATTAACTTTCACTTTCACTTTTTTTTTTCAGGGGCTGCACACAGATCTGTAGTACAGGTTAGTGTTTCAGAAAGTGTGTTCTTTGACTACCTTTCTTAATGAACCTGCTAATAAATTCCCTACCACAGTCATGTCAAATTAGAATTCTTGGAGTAGGAACCAGAAATCTACACTTTAACAAAGTTCCCAGATTATTATTGTCAGATTTAGAAAATAAAAATGCAGGAAGCCCAGTGAAATTTGAAGTTCCAATCAACAACAAATCATTTTTCTTACAAATACATCCCCAATACTGCATACAACATACACTGAAAGTTGTTTGTTATTTATCTGAAATCTGAATTTTGTCTGGCAGAGTATATACCTAATTCCAATATACTCTAAAATTAGAGGACCCATCCTTTAGAGAAATGTGGGTTCTGAGAACTCTTTCCAAGAGCTTATGTCAGGGATACTGCAAAAGAACCCAGTTACTGAAACAGGGGTATGAAGCAGGGTATTGGTCAAAGAAAAAACAGAGTGCCTGATGCACTAGCACTGGAGCAGAAGCAGAGTCAGTCAGGAAGACAAAGGCAAGTGACTTCAGTCATTCAGCCAAAACTCTAAATTGGCCCCAAGTTTTAGGGTTTTCCTAGAGCAATGGTTCTCATTGGTAGAAAGTCAGGGGTGAATGACTTTCCAAAGCATCTGAATTTATCTCCAATACCACTTCCTTGCCCCTTTAGGGGAAGGAAAAATATTTTCCTCTACTCTTTTAGATTCTGTACCTGAGGCCTGCAAATTGTGAAGAAGTGACAAGACAAAGGTCAAAGTGTTGGGCTTCCAGGCATGGGAAATTTTGGGAAGGTATATATTGGGTTGGCCAAACATTTTTTTTCAGATTTTTAAACTCCCAAATGAACTTTTTGACTAATCCAATATATGGAAGATGCTCCTCTGTCCATGGGATTCTCCAGGCAAGAATACTGGAGTAGATAGCCATTCCCTTCTCCAGGGGGTCTTCCCAACCCAGTGGTTGAACCCAGGTCTCCCATATCATAGGCAAATTCTTTACCATCTGAGCCACCAGGGAAGCCTGGGAGACACTAATGGAAGACAAAGGATTTTTTAGCAATTTCTTTGTTAAAGTCTCTGGTGATGAGGTTTGTTTTACTAGTATGCAAGGGGGAGGAGGAAGCCCTTCATAAAGGGAAATTGACATCCTTCTTTTAGGCAGGTGGGGAAGGGTAACGAACTCTTCCTGTGTTTGCTGCTTCTCAACTGCCTTCAGCTCAAAATAATCCTTATACAAAATGGCATATTTGGGGGTGGTCTAGTCTAGCCCCCTTCACCCTCATAATGGGAACTATTATCACAAAATTTCAAACTGCAAATAGAACAGAAAGATAGGCGGTTATAAAATGTCCCTACTGTTTCTTATTGTCTCTACCCTGATTCAGCAGACAATAGGTTTCTTCACTACAACCTAGCCAGCCTCTTTACACTCTTCTCCTACAGGCTCTTCCCTCCATTTGCATCAATGGTAAGCAACTCTATAAACCCCTGCACCACTGTGGCCATTTCCTTTCACTGTGGCTATTGCCAAGGCCTCAGTAGGCACTAGTGTGCAATAATGCTTCCCACTCTGAGGAGACTGGGTGGAGAGCTGTTCATTTTTCCTGATAGGAACATATTCTGAAAATTCCCCTACTGCCAGTGTGTCAAACGTGGGCTGTGTTTACAGGTCTTGTTTTCCAGAGCCACACAGCAGTCTTTGCTCGGGGCTGTTATCAGCCCAGCACAGCCAGACTCTACCTCCTGCCTACTATCTTATCACACGTTCATTCTGACCCAAATGTCAGAAACTACTTATTCTGATGAGACTAGTTCTCCTCAGTTCTGCAAGAATGAAAGGGACACCTTTGCATGGGAAGGCTTGACTGAATGCTGCTGTCAATGCCTCGGTTCATTTGCTAATTCATCCCACCAATCCCAGGTGCAGTGTCAAAGGGATGCTTCCTGGCCAAGAAGAACAACTTGGTCTTTGCTTCCTCCCTCCTCCCCTGCTCCCAGAACCAGCAAAACTCTTTGAAGGAGAATCAACCAGAGTGTTCAGCTCCAGTTTATTATGAAATGACATTCCAGCCATTCCAAAGATGAATTGGTTTCTGGTAGGAGACAATGGAGACCACACAATAGCCATTCAGGAAAAAAAACACACACACATACACTTTGTATTTCAAAATATGTGGCAGAATTGAGGTCTACAAAATGCATAGGTGAAAACAAATAATATATGCCCAGCTGAGGAAGTCAGAACTCACATTCCTCATAGTAAAGTGCTTTAGCATTTCCAATGAGTTCAGTTCAGTCACTCAGTTGTGTCTGACTCTTTGTGACCCCAGGAACTGCAGAATGCCAGGCCTCCCTGTCCATCACCAACTCCTGGAGTTCACTCAAACTCACGTCCAGCGAGTCGGTGATGCCATTCAGCCATCTCATCCTCTGTTGTCCCCTTCTCCTCCTGCCTCCAATCCCTCCCAGTATTAGAGTCTTTTCCAATGAGTCAACTCTTCACATGAGGTGGCCAAAGTACTGGACTTTCAGCTTCAGCATCAGTCTTTCCAAAGAACACTCAGGACCGATCTCCTTTAGAATGGACTGGTTGGATCTCCTTGCAGTCCAAGAGACTCTCAAGAGTCTTCTCCAACACCACAGTTCAAAAGCATCAATTCTTTGGTGCTCAGCCTTCTTCACAGTCCAACTCACATCCATACATTACCACAGGATTAGACGGACCTCTGTTGGCAAAGTAATGTCTCTGCTTTTGAATTGGCTATCTACGTTGGTCAGAACTTTCCTTCCAAGGAGTAAGCATCTTTTAATTTCATGGCTGCAATCACCATCTGCAGTGATTTTGGAGCCCAAAAAAATAAAGTCTGACACTGTTTCCACTGTTTCCCCATCTATTTCCCATGAAGTGATGGGACTGGATGCCATGATCTTCATTTTCTGAATGTTGAGCTTTAAGCCAACTTTTTCACTCGCCTCTTTCACTTTCATCAAGAGGCTTTTAAGTTCCTCTTCACTTTCTGCCATAAGGGTGGTATCATCTGCATATCTGAGGTAATTGATATTTCTCCCAGCAATCTTGATTCCAGTTTTTGCCTCTTCCAGCCCAGCATTTCTCATGATGTATCTGCATATAAGTTAAATAAGCAGGGTGACAATATACAAAATTGACGTACTCCTTTTCCTGTTTGGAACCAGTCTGTTGTTCCATGTCCAGTTCCAACTGTTGCTTCCTGACCTGCATACAGGTTTCTCAAGGGGCAGGTCAGGTGGTCTGGTATTCCCATCTCTTTCAGAATTTTCCACAGTTTATTGTGATGCACACAGTCAAAGAATGTGGTCCACTGGAGAAGGGAATGGCAAACAACTTCAGTATTCTTGCCTTGAGAACCCCATGAACAGTATGAAAAGGCATAATGATAGGATACTGAAAGAGGAACTCCCCAGGTCGGTAGGTGCCCAATATGCTACTGGAGATCAGTGGAGAAATAACTCCAAAATGAATGAAGGGATAGAGCCAAAGCAAAAACAATACACAGTTGTGGATGTGACTGGTGATAGAAGCAAGGTCCGATGCTGTAAAGAGCAATATTGCATAGGAACCTGGAATGTTAAGTCCATGAATCAAGGCCAATTGGAAATGGCCAAACAGGAGAGTGAACATTGACATTCTAGGAATCAGCGAACTAAAATGGACTGGAGTGGGTGAATTTAACTCAGATGACCATTATATCTCCTACTGCAGGCAGGAATCCCTTAGAAGAAATGGAGTAGCCATCATGGTCAACAAAAGTGTCTGAAATGCAGTACTTGGATGCAACCTCAAAAACGACAGAATGATCTCTGTTCATTTCCAAGGCAAACCATTCAATATCACAGTAATCCAAGTCTATGCCCCAACCAGTAACGCTGAAGAAGCTGAAGTTGGACGGTTCTATGAAGACCTACAAGACCTTTAAAACTAACACCCAAAAAAGATGTCCTTTTCATTATAGGGGACTGGAATGCAAAAGTAGGAAGTCAAGAAACACCTGGAGTAACAGGCAAATTTGGACTTGGAATACAGAATGAAGCAGGGCAAAGGCTAATAGAGTTTTGCCAAGAAAATGCACTGGTCATAGCAAAGACCCTCTTCCAACAACACAAGAGAAGACTCTACACATGGACATCACCAGATGGTCAACACCGAAATCAGACTGATTATATTCTTTGCAGCCAAAGATGGAGAAGCTCTATACAGTCAGCAAAAACAAGACCAGGAGCCGACTGTGGCTCAGATCATGAACTCCTTATTGCCAAATTCAGACTTAAATTACAGAAAGTAGGGAAAACCACTAGACCATTCAGGTATGACCTAAATCAAATCCCTTATGATTATACAGTGGAAGTAAGAAATAGATTTAAAGGACAAGATCTGATAGATAGAGTGCCTGATGAACTATGGACAGAGGTTAGTGACATTGTACAGGAGACAGGGATCAAGACCATCCCCAAGAAAAAGAAATGCAAAAAAGCAAAATGGCTGTCTGGGGAGGCCTTACAAATAGCTATGAAAAGAAGAGAAGCGAAAAGCAAAGGAGAAAAGGAAAGATTTAAGCATCTGAATGCAGAGTTCCAAACAATAGCAAGAAGAGATAAGGAAGCCTTCCTCAGTGACCAATGCAAAGAAATAGAGGAAAACAACAGAATGGGAAAGACTAGAGATATCTTCAAGAAAGTTAGAGATACCAAGGGAACATTTCATGCAAAGATGGGCTCGAGAAAGGACAGAAATGGTATGGACCTAACAGAAGCAGAAGATATTAAGAAGAGGTGGTAAGAATACACAGAACTGTACAAAAAAGATCTTCATGACCCAGATAATCACGATGTTGTGATCTCTGACCTAGAGCCAGACATCCTGGAATGTGAAGTCAAGTGGGCCTGAGAAAGCATCACTACAAACAAAGCTAGTGGATGTGATGGAATTCCAGTTGAGCTATTTCAAGTCCTGAAAGATGATGCTGTGAAAGTGCTGCACTCAATATGCCAGCAAATTTGGAAAACTCAGCAGTGGCCACAGGACTGGAAAAGGTCAGTTTTCATTCCAATCCCAAAGAAAGGCAGTGCCAAAGAATGCTCAAACTACTGCACAATTGCACTCATCTCACACGCTAGTGAAGTAATGCTCAAAATTCTCCAAGCCAGGTTTCAGCAATACGTGAACCATGAACCAGATGTTCAAGCTGGTTTTAGAAAAGGCAGAGGAACCAGAGATCAAATTGCCAACATCTGCTGGATCATCGAAAAAGCAAGAGTGTTCCAGAAAAACATCTATTTTGCTTATTGACTATGCCAAAGCATTTCCAATAGCATGGCCAATTTGTCTTCACTGAGAGTCATTGTTGTCATGTTAGCTGTCCCCATATTCCACTGGACTGAAAGCGCCTGGAGGCTATAGTCCATGTCTTTTTCATTTATGTTATTTATTTGTAGCACGTAGCACAAAGCCTGGTTTACAGTAGAATATAGAAAGATGAGCAACAGAAGAGGGATGCAGGAGAACTTTCAAACTGGTACCAATTATCAGCAGTTGAGGGTTTCCCTGGGGGCTCAGATGGCAAAGAAACTACCTGCAATGCACAAGGCCCCGGTTCAGTTCCTGATCTGGGACGATCCCCTGGAGAAGGCAATGGCTACTCACTCCAGCTTTCTTGCCTGGAGAATTCCATGGACAGAGGAGCCTGGTGGGCTACAGTCCATGGGGTCACCATCAGCAGTTGAGCCCAAACCAGACAAAAGCAGTTATACAGTAGAACAAATGGAAATAAAAAAGTATAAAAATGGGCAAGCTACAGCCTTGCCCAGCATATGAGTTGAAAGTGGTCTTGCCCCACCCAGTAAGAATCACAAGAAAACTCAAACCATTCCTGTGGCCTACCAATGAAATTTTTTTTAATGGGAAGACATTCATGAAGATAAACACAATGAAAAGGAAGATATCATCTCACCCCTTGCTTGGTTCTGCATATGCTTTCATGGTATTTTCCCCTCTTACTTCCCACTGCCTATGAAATTCTATCCATAGTTTAAGGCCCAGTTCCACATATCTCCACAAAATTGTTGAAATTCATGTCATGTGCCTGGTCTCAATCCAAATGAGACCTACTTTAGGGTAACCACAGGTATCAGCTCACTTATGGCAATCACCACGTCTTATGTTTCCCTTCTGAATCCTCTCAGTACTTAGAATAATGCTGGGCCCATGATAGACACTTAATAAATATTCATTGATTGCCTGCTTTATGGTGAATAGAAAACAAGTCCTGCAGAAAACTGGAGACGGTCCCTCTCCTGTAGAAACAGATTTCATTTGGCTTCATTAAATACAAAGCTAGGTCCATCTCATGCCAAATGGGCATGTTTCCCTTTGGAGATTGTGTTTCACTGCCTGGTGGAACAGCAAGTCTGTTATGATTAAAGAATAGAAAGTGTACCTACCTCTATTGCAGGAAATCGGGATAAATGACATAAAGCTCTTCAGTAAGATGACTAATGGTTTGTGTTTTCTCTTTAATCAAGAGAAAAGGATTAAAAGTTATGAAGGAACTTTAGATTCAACGTTCTTTGGTTGCTAAACAATAATAAGAGAAATCTGGCTTATTTTAAAGAATAGTCAGAGGCCATAGTGGGATGAAGTACTAAAAGGTGGAAAGTAAAGGGAGTAGGTCATTCTAAGAGAGAAATTGATCAAAAGTGGGGATAGAAAAAAATCCTGCAAGGGAATTGGAGCCCAGAAAATAAAAGTTGTGAAGAAAAGGATCAGAAATCCTGCCAGATTTAAGAACCTAAGACATCTGGGGATGGGATGAGTTGAGCTGTTGTATTATTGACCTAAAGAGGAAATTGCTGGTTGAGAAGAAACAGAAATCTTAAGAGACAATGAGTAGAACTACACTGAGTTGGGATGTTCCAGGAAGAGAGCCCAAAGCCCAGAATTTTCTACATATCCAATTCAAGACAGTTGTGGTAGGTAGCCTTGTTAGATTCCCCCACCCTCTCCAATGATAGCTACTTTCTGGTATTCATGCTCTTGTGGAATCTCCTTCTCTTGTATATTCCACTCCCTTAGTTTGTGGACTGGATCTAGTGATCTGCTTCTAAGCAACAGAAAACAAGCAAAAAAAGAAATGTCACTTCTGAGATTAGGTCATAAAACACTGTGACTTGTATTGTGTTTACACACTCGATATCTCTTGCTCTATTTCACTTGCTCACTTTAATGAAGCCAGCTTCCATATTGTGAGCTGGTCTATGGAGAAGCCCATGTGGCAAGGAGGAGAGAGCATCCTCTCGTCAACAGCTAGTGAGGAACTGAGACCTTTAGTCCAGTAGTCCTTAAATAGCTGAATCCTGCCAACAACCCCTAGGTAAGCCTGAAAATACATCCTGTCCCAGTGGAACCTGGAGGTGACTTTGACCTTGGGGACAAGTCACCTTGTTTGCTGACTTGTAAGATACTCTGAGCCAGAGAACCAAGATAAATTATCCATAGATTCCTGTCCCACCGATAGCTTGGAGTAATAAATGTGTGACATTGTAAGCTGCTAACATTTTGGGGATGTTTGTTATGCAGCAATGAGTAGCTAATATAACAGGGAAAGCAGCTTCTGAGCTCATGCATCAAAAGGCAAAAGATGAAGTGGGCTCTATAACATTTTGAGAATATAAGTTGCAGCAAACATTAGATAGATGGAGACAAAATGGGAACAATGGCAGATTTTATTTTCTTGGGCTCCAAAATCAATGCACATGGTGATTGCAGCCATGAAATTGAAAGATGTTTGCTCCTTGGAATAAAAGCTATGACCAACGTAGACAGCATATTAGAATGCAGAGACATTATTACTTTGCTGACAAATGTCCATCTAGTCAAAGCTATGGTTTTTCCAGTAGTCATGTGTGGATGTGAGAGTTGGACCATAAAGAAGGCACCAAAGAATTGATGCTTTTGAACTGTGGTGCAGAAGAAGAGTCTTGAGAGCCCCTTGGACTTCAAGAAGATCAAACCAGTCAATCCTAAAGGAAATCAGTCCTGAATACTCATTGGAAGGACTGGTACTGAACCTGAAGCTCCAATACTTTGGCCACTTGATGAAAAAGCCAACTCATTGGAAAAGATCCTGATGCTGGGAAAGATTGACGGCTAGAGGAGAAAGGGGGCAACAGACGATAAGATGGTTGGATAGCATCACTGACTCACTGGACATGAATTTGAGCAAACTCTGGGAGATGGTCAAGGACAGGGAAGCCTGGTGTGCTGCAGTTCATGGAGTCACAGAGTTGGACACAACTGGGTGACTGATCAACAACAACAAACATTAAGTCACTGTACTGATTATTACAAGGGAGCCGTAGAAGGAACTATTTGAGAAATAATATTCTAGAAAAGTCCCCCTGTCCTACTGTTACCAGTGACACATAATGGAAGCAGAATCAAGGACTCAGAAAAGGAAGTTCCAACTAAGAGCCAGAGTTCAGAAGCCCAAAGAATTGACACGCTGAGTCACTCTCATGGTCTAGTCAGCCCAGGCATCTATCTTTATCAGAGACCTAAATCAACTGCAAGGTGTAAGGGGGACTATTAACCTGAGCAGGATAGTGAGAGGAAGGAAGAGTCACCTACAAATAGCCACTGAAACTGCTTTATTGTTTTCTGGGACAGAGGTTGTGGAGTGACATGAGGCAGGACGAAAGTCAGAGCTAAGACATCACCCATGTGCTTCCATTACCAGTGCTCCAGCTATCCTCAGTTCTGAGCTATCGAAATAGGGGGAGGGTAGGTGAGATGGATTGATAGAGTAGCATTGACATATACACACTACCATGTAGAAAACAGCTAGTGAGATGCTGCTATACAGCACAGGGAGCTCAGCCTGGTGCTCTATGATGACCCAGAGAGATGAGATGCAGGAGTGGGAAGGAGGCTCAAGAGGGAGGGGATATATGTATACATATATACATTGTTTGCTTGTATTCAATTGATTCACATTGTTGTACAGCAAAAATATAGGATTATAAAGCAATTATACTCCAATTTAAAAAATAGGGGGAGAGTGAAAGGGATTTTCAAAACTCAAGCCTGAAATGATGCATTTCTTCACCCTTGTTTCTGACTTCCAGTCTTTCTGGAGTAATGATGGCTTTGTGCTCTATGCACATCATCACAGACCCTATACAATGCTAGTGTTCTCTTGGTCCTGCATCTCACCTCAGTTGCCTTTCCCCACTGTCATGTGTGTTCTGCCACAATGTTTGGAAATAATTATCCCATGTATTTGGTTATTTGATCCTCATAACAACCCTCTGAGGTGATTAACACAGCCATTGTTATTCCTACTGTATGGATGAAGAAAATTATACCCAGGGAAGTTAACCAGCTGCTATAAAGGCACAAAACTAGTTAGTGGCAAAGTTGGTAGAGAAACCAGGTCTTTGGACTCCCAGTCCACTACCTTTAAAAAAACACACACAATTTCATGCTGCTTCAGAAATAACTTGAAAAGTATTACAAAAATGTCAATGTTCATTTCTGTACAGTTGTACTGACCCTTTCAATAATGAAAGGTTTGTTTTCACTTACTGACCTACAGAATGGCATAAATGGTTACAAGTATAAAGTACAAGTAAGGCCTAAATGCAGCTTTGGTATTGCATTGGATGACCTCCAGAAGTTTCTTCATTGATGTCTTTCAGTCTTTTAAAACATTTTTCAAATGGTGATCTGCAATATATCATAACGTGTTCCTCCAAGAAAAGATGTCATGCTTATATAAGGGTATGATGGGTTTTACAAAGATAAATGGGTTTCATAACTATAGAACTTCTCTGAGCCTTTAGTAAGATTATATACAAAGTGAATATGCAAGATAAGATTTAAAATATGCAGCCATACCAAATTTATTTTATGATGGAATCTGCTTTTCTCAGAGCACTAGTGTACATCAGAGTATCGTTGGGGAACTTTTGGTATAAGAACTAAATAAAATATGCTTTATAGACTTATTATATTAATAGATATGTCTTCAATCTTGGAAACTGAAGCAAAGGAAAAAAAGATTGTACCAAACATATGTAGAATTTGTCAAAGCTGTGATGTGCAAAGACTGGTGGAAGGAATTGCCCATTGCAACTGTGTGGGAAATGCATGTTTTCCTTCCAATAGCAAGGAAAAGAACTTCTCCCTAACTACTGGTGAAATGGAGTGGAATGAAGTTTGGAAAAGTGAGCCAAACACTTAGACTCTCTATCAAGCTGGCACCTAACTACCCCAGCATGCATTCTAAACCCTGTGTGATGCCCCTAAACAACTACAGATTATGCTCCATTATTCAGCCAAATAGCCCAGGAAGCTTTAGAACACAGCTAAAGTTCTGGACTTGATGTGTTTTGAAAGACATAAGCATAAATAAGAGACCAGCATTAGGCCAGGGAATATAGCCTTAAAACCCTAGAATTTTACAATTGATTTGGTCATATTGAAGAGACCATTACATGCATATGCTATCTTGGTGACTTCTGAAGGGCTTCTGTGTATTTTCCAGGACTCTTGCTTCATCTGAGATTGGAAACAAACAATAATACAGTATTTTTCAATGCAGCCAACTTTAGTCTTGCTCTTACTCTCCTCTATTTTGAAAAGATTATAATTCCTAAGAATAATTGCCCTATTGCTTTCCTTTGCTTGAAAGTAATGCTGGTTTAAAAGTACAAAATTCCAGAATATTAAAGCCAAAGGCATTGCAAAACATCTAGCTTCCTTATGACTCAATTTAATTTCAGTAAGAATTGTTTTTGAAACAAAAGGATAAGAGTGTTTGCACTTCAAGGGGGGGGAAAAATTTCTGAATTGTGTTCTGCATTTAAGAGACAAAGTTGCTCCACATGAAAATGACATGTGACACTCAGATGCCTGCCCACTAGCCAAAGCAGTAATTAAATGGCTGCATCTAAGTCACCTGAAGGTGTTGTTTAAAAATATATATTTCCCCACCTCCCCACTCCTCAGTAGATGTATTAAATCAGAATTTCTAGAGATAGACTTCAAGAAGCTAACCTTTTAAGAAGTTCTTCAAGTGATTCTGATGCATAGCCAGGGTTAAGAACAATTAGATTCAATAATCTATTCATATCAGATCTCTTATAGATCTAACATATACAGATACCTTTATTTTTAAAAGGCATAAACACAGATCCACCACATATTATGTGCCAGGAATGCTCCTAGACTTATGCATTTCTTAACCAACATTCCTTATCTGAACCACAGATCACAAAAGAAGATTTGCGTGTTTCTTTATTCAGTTCTCCCAATGATGGTACATAACAAATACTTTTATAGATGCCTAGAAGTTAATGGATTATTGGACTTCCCTGGTGGCACTATGGATAGGAATCCATCTGCCAATGCAGGGGACACAGGTTCAATCGCTGATCCAGGAGGATCCCACATGCCATGGAGCATCTAAGCCCCACAACTACTGAGCCTGTGCTCTAGAGCCCAGGAGCCACAGCTACTGAGGCCACACACTGCAACTGCTGAAGCCACATGCACTAGAGCCCATGCTCTTCAACAAGAGAAGCCACTGCAATGAGAAGACTCCACTCGCCGTAACTAGAGGAAGCCTGTGCTCAGCAAAGAAGACCCAGTGCAACCAGTAAATAAAGATTAAAATAAAATTATATAAAAAAAGAAGTTAATCGATTATATACTCAACCATTACCTTGGGGCATTAGTGCTTAGTTGTCTGAGGGTTACTAAAGGCCAGTAGTAGAGAAACTATTTATGAGGAACAGATGAAGTATCTGAAATATAATAGATTTATACTCTAGATGGTTCAGCTACAAGATGATGCCTCCAGCCTCCCAGCTCCCTGAATGATTGTGTGATGTGACATATGCTTCTTTGTCTTTTCCCAAACCTACATCAGAAACATAGAGTGATCAATAAGTAGGTCACTGTTGACAGTTGGTGTTAATTTGCCACCACAGTGCAACTGAATGCAGAGTTCCAGAAAATAGCAAGGAGAGATAAGAAAGCCTTCTTAAGTGACCAATGCAAAGAAATGGAGGAAAACAATAGAATGGGAAAGACTAGAGATCTCTTTAAGAAAATTTGAGTTACCAAAGGAACATTTCATACAAAGATAGGCACAATAAAGGACAAAAATAGCAAGGATCTAACAGAAGCAGAAGAAATTAAGAAACGGTGGCAGGAATACACAGAAGAACTGCACAAAAAAAGCTCTTAATGACCCAGTTAACACAACGATACGGTCACTCACCTAGAGCCAGACATCCTAGAATGTGAAGTCAAGTGGGCCTTAGGAAACATCACTACAAACAAAGCTAGTGGAAGTGATGGAATTCCAGTTGAGCTATTTCAAATCCTAAAAAGATGATGCTGTTAAAGTGCTGTACTCCTTGTGCCAACAAACTTAGAAAACTCAGCAATGGCCACAGGACTGGAAAAGGTCAGTTTTCATTCCAAACCTAAAGAAAAACAATGCCAAAGAGTGTTCGAATTACCATACAATTGCTCTCATTTCACATGCCAGTAAGATTTTGCTCAAAATCCTTCAAGCTAGGCTTCAGCAGTATGTGAACTGAGAACTTCCAGATGTGCAAGCTGGATTTTAAAAAGGCAGAGGAACCAGAGATCAGATTGTCAACATACACTGGGTCATAGAAAAAGCAAAGGAATTCCAAAACATCGATTTCTGCTTCATTGACTATGAAAAGCCTTTGACTGTGTGGATCACAACAAATTGTGGAAAATTCTTAAAGAGATGGGAATACCAGACCACTTTACCTGCCTCCTGAGAAACCTGTGTGCAGGTCAAGAAGCAACAGTTAAAACCAGACATGGAACAATGGACTGGTTCCAAATTGGGAAAGGAACGTGTCAAGGCTGCATATTGTCACATTGCTTATTTACCTGGCTATGAAGCACAAGCTGGAATCAAGATTGCTGGGGGAAATATCAACAACCTCAGATATGTAGATGATACCACTTTAATGGTAGAAAGTGAAGAGGAACTAAAGAGCCTCTTGATGAAGGTAAAAGAGGAGAGTGCAAAAGCTGGCTTAAAACTCAACATTCAAAAAACTAAGATCAAGGCATCAAGTTCCATCATTTCATGGCAAACAGATGGGGAAAATGTGTATACAGTGTCAGATTTCATTTTCTTGGGCTCCAAAATCAATGCAGACAGTGACTGTAGCCACGAAATTAAAAGACACTTGTTCCTTGGAAGAATAGCTATGTCAAACCTAGGCAGTGTTTTAAAACGCAGAGACATCATTTTGCAGACAAAGGTCCATATAGTCAAAGCCACGGCTTTTCAAGTAGTCATATATGGATGTGAGAGTTGGATCATGGAAAAGGCTGAGCACCAAAGAATTGATGCTTTCAAATTGTGATGCTGGAGAAGACTCTTGAGAGTCTCTTGGACTGTAAGGAGATCAAACTACTCAATCCCAAAGGAAATCAGTCCTGAATATTCATTGAAAGGACTGATACTGAAGATCCAATACTTTGGCCACCTAATGCAAAGAGCTGACTCATTGGAAAAGACCCTGATGCTGGGGAAAATTGAGGTCAAGAGGAGAAGAGGTTAACAGAGGATGAGATGGTTGGATGGCATCATTAACTCAATATACATGAATCTGAGGAAACTCAGGGAGATAGTGATGGACACAGAAGCCTGGTGTCCTGCAGTTCATGGGGTCACAAAGAGTTGGACACAACATAGCAGCTGAACAACAACAACAACAGTGCAAAGATCTACACTAAGTAAAGCAGTAACATTAACATACTTGAAGTTTATTAAAACATAAAACTACTGAAGGATTTTGACAGGATACTCAACAGAATAAATTACACATTTTTCAAAGATCATTCTAACTTCAGGGTTGAGACTGGCTAGGAGGAGAGCAAGAGTCGATATATACAGGTCAACTTGTTAATGAAATAATTATTGAATTCATATGTTCAGTCAGCAAGTAATTATTTAAAGACTCTTGTGTGATAGCCACTGTGCTAGGTGTTAGATATACAAAGATAAACAAGATAATTATAGGTGGTGTTAAATGCTATGAAGAAAAGAGCCAGGGTGTTATGAAAGAGAAAAAGGAAGGACTACCTATCTTACATAGAAGCATGATGATAGAAATAGTATGCAAGCCACATACACAATTTTTTAAAAAGCATTGTGGTTGCTGTGGGCAGAATGACAAAGGCTTTAGTGGGACAAGGCTGACAACTGAACTCATTAAGATTAGGTAATCCAGGCACACAGACTAGAAGAGGATGCATCAAGTACTAGGCACAGCCTGACCTTTGCATTTTGGAGAACTGAGTCAAAGATTCAAGCCAATGTGAAGACCTTAATTAGTGAAGAATGGTCCTTGGAGCCCTATGCAAAGATACCTCAGGGAAATGGGAGCAGGTGATAAAGTTGATCCAACCTGGGTATACACAATTGTCAAAAATCTTTGAACTGACACTTAAGGATTGTGCATTTTATCATGTATACATTATACCTTGATAAGTTAAAACAAATACATTCAAATGATTTATCTCAACCCATACTACCTTCCTGAGGAACAGGATGTGATCATAACCATGTTCTACTGAAACTGAAATGGAAAAATTTCACTTGGGGAAGACCCAAATTCGCTAAAAAGAACCAGAGATCAAATTTCCAACGTTCATTTGATCATAGAAAAAGCAAGAGAATTCCAGAAAAACACCTACTTCCGCTTCATTGACTGTGCTATAGCCTTTGAATGCGTGGATCACAAAAAACTCGGGAACATTCTTAAAGAGATGGGAATACCAGACCACCTTACCTGCCTCCTGGGAAATCTGTGTGCAGGTCAAGAAGCAACAGTGAGAACTGGACATGGAACAACAGACTGGTTCCAAATAGGAAAAGGTGTACATTAAGGCTGTATATTGTCACCCTGCTTATTTAACTTATATGCAGAGTACATCATGTGAAACGCATGAAATGATTATATCACATCTGATTGTTTACATTTTCACTAGAGTTTTTGCAACCAAAACCTGTGTAGTTCAGGCTTTGAATTATTAAAGTGTGTTTTTTTTTCCAGACATCCAGATGGCTCCTACCTTTCACCCAGCCCCATCCCTCTTCTTTTTTTTTTTTTTAAATTTTATTTTATTTTTAAACTTTACATAATTGTATTAGTTTTGCCAAATATCAAAATGAATCCATCACAGGTATACATGTGCTTCCCATCCTGAACCCTCCTCCCTCCTCCCTCCCCATACCATCCCTCTGGGTCATCCCAGTGCACTAGCCCCAAGCATCCAGTATCGTGCATTGAACCTGGACTGGCATCTCGTTTCATACATGATATTTTACATGTTTCAATGCCATTCTCCCAAATCTTCCCACCCTCTCCCTTCTTCTGCTAGAGTCAGTTTCTTCTTCCCATCATCTCCCTTTTGAGATGTATTTTCCAGGGGAAAACAACATTTGTGGCATGAAAAAAGAAACCTTCAATCAGAAAATTTTTCAGGGCTGGACTCCAGGTTCAACCAGTCTCCCCACAAAATTCACAACGCTGAGAGTCAGAGTCAGTTATGGTGGACTGTGAGGGAGGGCTGAAGCACTGGCACACACTGAGGCATGAACTGCACATTAACAGCGATGCTGAACCCCAAGTTATGCAGAAAATCAATGGCTCCCACTAGCTATACTTTCCTATCTCTTTTTCCAGAGTGAAAGAACATTTTGTGGAGAGTATTGAATATGGAGATTTCCTTAGTGTCCTCCACTGCTTCTCCTCTTTTCTCAACATTTATGCATTGCTATTTATTTCCTCAGGTTTTCTTCTCATGCTACATAGCCTTCTTGGGTGATCTCATTCACACAGACAGATTTAACTATAACACATAGGCTAAAGACTCCTATATCTTTATCCCTAGTTCAGATGCATTTCCTCAGATTGAGACTCAACTATCTAAAGGCTTGGTGGGCAGCACACCTAGTTATCCTATGAAAACATCAAAATCTGTAATTGAACTGTTAACATTCTCTATCTCTTGCCCCAGATTTGTTTTTCCTTTATAATAATTTCTCTCTATATTAATAACAATATCCAATCACCCAAGCTAGAAACCTAGAATTCATTCAACCTCAGTTTTTTTCCTTCTCACCATCCCCATACAACTACTCCAATCATTCACTTCACAACATCATTTATATGTTCTAAGAATCATGTTTATCTTTTGTTTATACTCATTCCTAATATTCTGCCTCAGTTTAGGACATTAGCATCTTTCATCTGCTGCAGTCATCTCCAGAGGTATGCCTGTAGTCCGGTATCCACAATGCTATCTCAATGATCTGTCTAAATATTTGTTCAGTAGCTTTTCTTTCTCATTATACTGTGAGTTCTCCAAAGGCAGAGACTATATTTATCTTTATGGTACCTTGTGTAGAATTTGGCACAGAATAGGCCAGACAGATGGATAAATGAATGAATGAACTACAGAGGAGTCCAACATCATTCTTGGAAAATGACAGAGGTACAGTGGTGAATAAAACAGAACTAGACTCCTTTCTTTCCTCACAGAGCTAAATCACCACTGTATTTGGTTATTTTCCTCATCTCATCCTTGCACCTTTTCCCTACTCCTATTGTCACTGTACTTTGACTTTTTGACATTTCACATTGCAATGATGTATTCAAGTAACCATTTCCCACAAGTGCATTTGTAAGTGTAGCATGTCTATCCATCTCCACATTCCTAGCACCTATCCTAGTGCTTGGCATATAATGAGTGATCAATTTATGTGAAATGAATGAATGAAATAACATAGCTCAGCTGCAGCCTTGCTGTGGCTGGGTAGGACCATGTCCATTTCTTCTGCAGTCACCACTCTCATCTCCACAGAGACACAGCAAATCTTGGTGGAGCTCTATCTCCAGAGCTTTGGGTAGAGCTTTATCCCTTTGACTTCATCTGGGCCTTTTAGTAACCATCCATCCATGATTATATGCACTGCTGGTGAAATCCCTTAGAGTTGAGCCTGGTAAGTAGGCCCACTTATGCTGGCAATTCTTCTGAAATATTACAATGTATTCTCCACTTCTAGCTTGTTGGATGCATGGTAAATGTGGGGATATGGCTAACAGTAGTTTTAGACCTACTGGTTGAGAGCATGCTTTCTCAAGCATACATTACAACAGGAACTTTCCAAGTAGAATCAAATAGGGTGTCATTTTATATTTAGCTACATTAACAACTTGACATCAACTTTTTGCTCTCAGTAGGTAAATGTTTCTTGCTGCTCATACAAATTCTCTCTGTTTTTTCATATGAAAACCCATAGTAGGCACTCAACGAACATTTGATGATTAGAGGAAATGTTTGAAGGAACCTCTACAGCCACCTCCTCATTTGCTGTATATTTACTTCTCAGGAACATATAGGTGATAGAAAGGGCTAGAGAATGGATCTGCTTCTTCTATGAACTCCTTCTTACATCCTTTCTTTCTCACTCCCCACACACCCATATACCCCCAAACTCACAAACCACAGATACCACATTTTTTAATTCCTAATTTAGGAGCACAGCTAACAGATTGCAATTCAAGGGAAGGCCTTTGTAATTTAGAGGGACTCCTGAATTTTAAAACAAGAGCTTCTTTTTAGAACTACCTATATGTAAATGACAAGGAGAAATATATATGCATCTAATTTCCAGATTAAGGGGAAATCCCGTCTTTTCCACCAAACAAGGATGAGAAAATACCCCTAGCCAGAGACACAAAAGAGAGTTAAAGCTACAATGATATAGAAGATAATATAAGTCAGGTTGTGCCTGAGAAACTATGAAATTCAGTTTCCTAATTTCACATAGGCATCAGTTAAAAGCCATGCTACCATGGCTGTTTTCAGGTGTCCTTACCAGAGCTGAACTTCCCTGAGCAGAGAGCAACTGTAGCTTTTCTGAATGATTTCTGGAATGTTACCTGCACTGAGTATTCTTTTTCTAAAGGACTCACATGAAGGAACGTATGCCACCCTGGTTACTCAAGCTCATGGGAATTTTCTCAAGCCTGCTTTCTCAAACACCCCTATCCTCACTAGTTTATGTTCTACCTTAAATGTTTTCCTTGGTATTTTTTTAACTATCACAGTATTTCTTATCTGACTGTATCACTGGCTACTTCTTAACACCAAAATGCCAATGATACTTCATGAAAAACTTTCATGATTAAAACCTTACCTTCACCCCAAGAGCAAAACATGATTTCCAAGAGACAAAGTGTTGACTGGGGAGACTTTTGGAAGAGCCAAGAGCATGGAGACCATGATAGAGAAGAAGACTGAAAAGTAGCTTCTTTACAACCAATAGCCAAGGTAAATAACTGAAAGTGTTTCTTGCTTGAGGATTTACAATAAGAAATAAACACCCTTATTTCAAACCACACAGAGAAAAAAGTCCCAAACAACATTCACTCTGTTTTGCAATAAGCCTTTAAGAAACACTTATACATACCAAGCACTGAAAAAGGGGTTGTGGGTTACAGAAATAAATAAGACATCATCTTGTTCTCAAGATGTTGGCAGACAAGTGGACATCCCATGGCCCCTAAGGCTTTACATTACTCGGCTTGCCTCTCCCAACTCATTTTGGGCCAGTCTTGTCACTGTACACTGGCACTCCCATCTTCTTTATTCATTCAACACACCAAGCTTGTTCTTTCCTTAGTACCTTTGCATTTTCCTTTCCCTCTGTCTAGAATGCCGTTAACTCCAGTCTTTCTCTAGATGGCTCCTTTTCATTATTATCAATTCAGAAAGACCTTGAGCCTCCTACCTAATCTTCCCTTTATTCTTTTTCTCAGCATCCTGTTTTGTTTTCTTCAGAGAACTTATTACAACTGACAATTGTTTATTATCTGCTTGTTTTCCCCACTGCAATATAAATGCCACAGGGTTAGGCACTGAGTCTTTTTCACCATCAAATCCCTAACAATGCCATGCCTGGCATACAATGTGTGTGTGTGTTAGTTGCTCGGTTATATCTGACTCTTTGTGACCCTATGGACTGTAGCCCTGCCAGACTGCCCTGTCCATGGAATTCTCCAGACAAGAATAATGAAGTGGGTTGCCATTTCCTTCTCCATGGGATCTTCCAAACCCATGGATCAAACCCAGGTCTCCTGCATTTCAGGCAGATTCTTTACCAACTGAGCCACCAGGGAGGCTCTGGCATACAATAGTTGCTCAAAAATATGTGCTGAATGAATGAGATGAGATAATAAGGCACACACACAAGTAACCACTATTAAATGCAGTGTGAAACAAATACAATGGGATAGAATTGTGGACATTTGCCTCTCCAAGATCCATTTGCCCTTCTTCTGGCAATGGTACTGATATTCCCCTTCTCAACTTCAGCTCACATGTAGCCTTAAAGGGTAGAGCATGTGACCGGGGTTGAAGCCAAGAAGTTCCTCATACTCCCCTGACCGAAGTTACTGATTCAGTAGATTTGTCAGAGAAAATCTCAGGACTTACTGGGAATGCTGAGACAAAGATTACTCTTTTCTTCCTTTGGCAGGGCAGGTGAGACTAGAGGTAAACAGCCATCTCCTAATCATGAGGGCAAGGAAGCACTGTGGAAGTTCACATCAGGGAGAGCCTATTATAAGTCATGAGCTTGAATTAGACCTTGAAAACAGGTATGATTAATTTGCTACTCAATGATTTTTTTTAACTTTTCAAATTGGAAAGAAACTTAGATACCTAGAAAGGTGAGTCACAGAGAAGTGAATTGGCTTACACATAGCAAGTTAATTGCAGAACTACAACCAATATCCAAACCTACCACCGGCTGGCCCAGAATTCTTTCCACTTTATAGGAAGGCTTTTTGATCTGCACTTTGGGATTCTAGGTGGAGGCACAGATATACTATGCAAAATTTGGAAAAATAAAAATATGCTCATAAAATAACAATCTGTCTATGTGTCTAGAGGAAAGGGTGTTAGCAGGGAGATAGTAAGAGATCAGGCAGGAGGTATAGAGAATGGGCTTGTGGACACAGCAGGGGAAAGAGAGGGTGGGGCGAATTGAGAAAGTAGCACTGACACATGTACACTACCATGCATAAAACAGATAGCTAGTGGGAAGCTGCTATATAACATAGGGAGCTCAGTTCGATGCTCTGTGTTGACCTATAGGGGTGGGAAAGGGTAGGAGGGAGGCTAAAGAGGGAGAGGAATATATGTATACTTATGGCTAATTCACATTGTTGTATAGCAGAAACCAACACAACACTGAAAGCAAATCTATTCCGATTAAAAATAAATGTACAAAAAAAAGAGATTAGGCAGGAAATATCAGATGGGGTCAGATTTTAGAAGACACAAGGAAGCCATTCACAGTTTTTGAGTAAAAGAGCATTATAATTTAAGTACCATGGAAGATAGGGACAATTCAGGCAGAGACCAGCTAAGTGGTTGTTTTACTAGTCTAGACTGCCATAATATGCCATAATATCTGCCATAATATGCCACAATATATTCCCTGGTGGCTCAGTCAGTAAAGAGTCTGCCCACAATGTGGGAGACCCAGGTTCAATCCCTGGGTTGGGAAGATCCCCTGGAGAAGAAAATGGCAACCCACTCCAGTATTCTTGCATGGAGAATTCCATGGACAGAGCAGCCTGGGAGGCTACAGTCCATGAAGTCACAAAGAGTCAGACACGACTGAGTGACTAACACTTTCACTTTCAAGTGGTTGTTATATTAGTCTGTGCTGCCATAATATGGGATCAAATTAAAGGAGTCTTGAGTTTTTTTAAAAAAAAAGCAGAATAAGAGACAAATGTCTCTAGCTAACCTCAGAAATAGGTTAGAAACAGATATTACTGTCTAAAGCAATTCCAGTTATGTTCATTTCTGTAAATGAAGTCAGCAGCATAACAATCATTTACCATTAAATATGTATCAGATTAATTATGCTGTAAATTCTAGTTCAATTTAACCAATGAATTGCCTTCTGGATATATTGCTTATTATGATGAAAACAGGAGAGTGGAGAAACTTGGCCAGCCATTTGGCTTTTGACTTTATCATTTCTCACCCATTTCTGTTTGAGCATAGCTTTTCATGGGAAATAGATGGGGAAACAGTGGAAACAGTGTCGGACTTTATTTTGGGGGGCTCCAAAATCACTGCAGATGGTGACTGCAGCCATGAAATTAAAAGACGCTTACTCCTTGGAAGGAAAGTTATGACCAACCTAGATAGCATATTGAAAAGCAGAGACATTACTTTGCCAACAAAGGTCCATCTAGTCAAGGCTATGGTTTTTCCAGTGGTCATGTATGGATGTGAGAGTTGGACTGTGAAGAAAGCTGAGCGCCAAAGAATTGATGCTTTTGAACTGTGGTGTTGGAGAAGACTCTTGAGAGTCCCTTGGACTGCAAGGAGATTCAACTAGTCCATTCTGAAGGAGATCAGCCCTGGGATTTCTTTGGAGGGAATGATGCTAAAGCTGAAACTCCAGTACTTTGGTCACCTCATGCGACGAGTTGACTCATTGGAAAAGACTCTGATGCTGGGAGGGATTGGGGGCAGGAGGAAAAGGGGACAACAGAGGATGAGGTGGCTGGATGGCATCACTGACTCGCTGGACGTGAGTTTGAGTGAACTCTGGGAGATGGTGGTGGGCAGGGAGGCCTGGCGTGCTGCGATTCATGGGGTTGTGGAGAGTTGGACACGACTGAGTGACTGATCTGATCTGATCTGATGGGACCAGATGCCATGATCTTAGTTTTCTGAATGTTGAGCTTTAAGCCAACTTCTTCACTCTCCTCTTTCACTTTCATCAAGAGGCTCTTTAATTCTTCTTCACTTTCTGCCATAATGGTGGTGTCATATGCATATCTGAGGTTATTGATATTTCTCCCAGCAATCTTGATTCCAGCTTGTGCTTCCTCCAGCCCAGCATTTCTCATGATGTACTCTGCATATAAGTTAAATAAGCAGGGTGACAATATACAGCCTTGACATACCTTTTCCTATTTGGAACCAGTCTGTTCTATGTCCAGTTCTAACTGTTGCTTCCTGACCTACATACATGTTTCTCAAGAGGCAGTAGACTTGTCATTTTCTCAGTAGACTTTGTCATTCATTATCTCTATTAATATTTAAAGCAATTTTATAAGGTGGGTAAAATGGGTGTCTATGTCCTTTTAACAGATGAGAAACTGAGGCCAAAGGGGTTTTTTTCCCTGAGGCTAATAAATGGCTGAGCTCAGATTCCTGTTTTCTAATCTTGTGTTTTCCCCAATTGCACGTCTCTGCTTTCCCCATTATACATAAGACAAGTGTTCACTTCTAATGTGACAAATAATCAACATGAAGTTAGCAGGGTCAGCTACATACAGTTCAATGCTTAGCCCTTTGATTCCTGAGATAGAGTCATACAAACCCCAAACCCTGTATGAACAAGGTTCATACAAACCTCAAAGAGTGGGAAAATCTTCTGTAGGTTAAAATGATGAGAAAGTATAGAGGTAGTAGAGCCATGCCTTATATCTTTGTAGCTTCAATCAGGGCAGTCAAAGCCTGGATGAGAAAATTGGCATGCTGGTGTACTGACTGAGTCCATGTACTCTTGGTAAAACGTGAAGTAACAGAAGCTTGGATTCAGAACTGGTACCTTTTATACAAAGCTCTCCTTAGCACTGCGTCTGGACCTCCACCCTGCTCCTGTTGCCCATTGTCCCTTGTTTGCCCACCTACATCTGCAGCAAGTGACAATTCAATCAACTCCTGGCCTCCAATGAGAGCAAGGTAAAACCAGGTAGCAGGTGAAGGGTACCTGATTATCTAAGCTACTCATTGTGAGTGGAGAAATGGTGATTTGAGACTTCACCTTTTCAGTGATATTTGCATCTGGAGAGAAGGCATAAGGTCTTTTCAGTGTCCCTTTCAGATGCCAGCTACAATTCCAGTTCATCTGACTGCTTGCCAAGTAGGAAACAGCAGCCTAGCAAATTCTTATGCAGCCCTGACAATCAAACTTGCCAAAGAGGCAAGACAGGAAAAGATAAAATCACAGTCCGAAGGTAGTTGCTGTAGCTCACCACTCTGGCCAGTCCCCAAATACTCAGAATGTCTTATTCTTCTTAGAGGGGGCCTCATGGTTTTGTACAGTATGCATGAGATCAAAAAACAGTAACTGTCAGCTCTATTTCAAGATATACTATGTTTTGTTGTCATGGCCAAGATTTTAGACCTGCTATGTATTCATTCATTCAACAAACTTTAAATGCCTACAGTGCATCAGGTTATGTAGGAGATTCCATTGATGCACTGATTAATAAAACATGGTTTCTGCTGTTGATGTGCTCACTGTCTAATGGGGAAATCAAGCAGATAAATGGATAATTACAGTTCAGTATAATTAGTGTTATTCATTTATTTGTTCACTTATTTGTCCAACAAACATTTAATGAGCCAAACTTTGTGCTAGGTACTGGGAATACAATGGTGAGCAAGAAAAATAAGAGGCATTGTTTGTATTTGTGTGTCTCCTGCTTTATACCCAACACAGTGCCTCACACAAAGATAGCTCTTAGCAAATAAATGAAATAATTGACTTAAAAGTTTTTCTCAATTCTTTTCTAAATAGTGAAACTCTTTTTTCAAAAAGAAATCTTGCATGAAAGCCTAATATATCAAATAAATGAAAGAGGTCTGGGGAAGAAAGTAAACACTAATATATAAAAAGTTAAGTATGGGAAAGGAATTTTCTGATTGAACTTAAGAGTATGAACCTAGTAACTCTGCTTTAGTATTCTATTGACCCTCCCCCCACCTAAATCTCTCCTACTTCTAAGGAGTCCATGAGGCATCTCAGTAGTATGTGGACACCAAAGGATCAGTCTGTTTCTCACATCATGGTTCACAACTCAACAGTATCAATATCACCTGAATAGTTTATTAAATAGACTGATTCCTAGGACCCATCCCAGACATACTGTATCAGACTCTCTGGGGTGGAGCCCAAGAATATCACCTTCCAGGTAGATTCAGATAAATACTTGAGTTTTAAAAACACTAAAGAGAATTTATCCATAAATATGTTAATTCATTTTCTACTGCTGCATAACAAATTACTACATACTTAGTAGTGGCTTAAAATAATATCCATTTATTAGCTCACATTTCTGTAGGTCAGAAGATCAGGCACAATGTGATTGGGTTCTCTGCTCAAGGTCTACCAAGACTAAAATTAAGGTGTTAGCTAGGCTGCTTTCTCATCTGAAGCTCAGATTCCTAGTCCAAGTTTGATTGTATCAGAATTTGGTTCCTTATGGTTGCAGGACTGCGGTCTCCATTTCCTTCTCTTAACTTCTATAGGCCACCCACATTCATGACTACATAACCTATTCCAGCAGCAGAAAATCTCTGTCAAGTTGAATTCCTCTTACACTTGAAATCACTTTTGCTAGGAAGAGCCTTTTAAGGGGTCACCTGAATTGACTTGAGATTTTTTTTAAAAATTTTATTTATTTTAATTGGAGGCTAATTACAATATTGTAGTGGTTTTTGCCATACATTGACATGAATCAGCCATGGGTCTACATGTGTCCCCCATCCTGAACCCCCTTCCCACCTCCCTCCCCATCACATCCCTCAGGGTCATTCCAGTACACCAGCCCTGACCACCCTGTCTCATGTATCGAACTTGGACTGGTGATCTATTTCATATATGATAATATACATGATTCAATGCTATTCCGTCAAATCATCCCACCCTCGCCTTCTTCCACAGAGTCCAAAAAACTGCTACATCTGTGTCTTTTTTGCTGTCTTGCATATAGGGTCATTGTTACATCTTTCTAAATTTTATATATATGCATTAATATACTCTACTAGTGTTTTTCTTTCTGACTTACTTCACACTGCATAATAGGCTCCAGTTTCATCCATCTCATTAGAACTGATTCAAATGTGTTCTTTTTTAATAGCTGAGTAATAGTCCATTGTGTGTATGTATCACAGCTTTCTTATCCATTCGTCTGCCAGTGGACATCTTGGTTGCTTCCATGTTCTGGCTATTGTAAACAGTGCTGCGATGAACACTGGGATACATTTGTCTCTTTCAATTGTTGTTTCCTCAGTGTGTATGCCCAGCAGAGGGATTGCTGGGTCCTATGGCAGTCCTATTTCCAGTTTTTAAAGGAATTTCCACACTGTTCTCCATAGTGGCTGTACTAGTTTGCATTCCCACTGACAGTGTAAGAGGGCCAGTTCCCTTCTCTCTGCACCCTTTCCAGCATTTATTGCTTGTTTACTTTTTTATAGCAGCCATTCTGAATGACGTGAGATGGTACCTCATTGTGGTTTTGATTTGCATTTCTCTGATAATGAGTGATGTTGAGCATCTTTTCATGTGCTTGCCAGCCATCTGTATGCCTTCTTTGGAGAAATGTCTGTTTAGTGCTTTGGCCTGTTTTTTGATTGGGTCATTTATTTTTCTGAAAGTGAGCTGCATGAGTTGCTTGTATATTTTTGAGATCAATTCTTTGTCAGTTGCTTCGTTTGCTATTATTTTCTCCCATTCTGAAGGCTGTCTTTTCACCTTGCTTATAGTTTCCTTCGTTGTGCAAAAGCTCTTAAGTTTAATTAGATCCCATTTGTTTATTTTTGCTTTTATTTCCATTACACTGGAAGGTGGGTCATAGAGGACCCTCCTGTGATTTATGTCGGAGAGTGTTTTGCCTGTTTTCCTCTAGGAGTTTTATAGTTTCTGGTCTTACATTTAGATCTTTATCCATTTTGAGTTTATTTTTTGTCTAAGGTATTAGAAAGTGTTCAAATTTCATTCTTTTAGAAGTGGTTGACCAGTTTTCCCAGCACTTGTTAAAGAGATTGTCTTTTCTCCATTGTACATTCTTGCCTCCTTTGTCAAAGATAAGGTGTCCATAGGTGTGTGGATTTACCTCTGGGCTTTGTATTTTGTTCCACTGATCTATATTTCTGTCTTTATGCCATTACCATACTGTCTTGATGACTGTAGCTTTGTAGTATAGCCTGAAGTCAGGCAGGTTGATTCCTCCAGTTCCATTCTTCTTTCTCAAGATTGCTTTGGCTATTCGAGGTTTTTTGTACTTCCATACAAATTGTGAAATTATTTGTTCTAGTTCTCTAAAAACTATCATTGGTAGCTTGATAGGGATTGCATTGAGTCTATAGATTGCTTTGGGTAGTATACTCATTTTCACTATGTTGATTCTTCCAACATGGTATATTTTGCCATCTATTTGTGTCATCTTTGATTTCTTTCATCAGTGTTTTATCTATAGGTCTTTTGTTTCTTTAGGTTGATTTATTCCTAAGTATTTTATTCTTTTCATTGCAATGGTGAATGGAATTGTTTCCTTAATTTCTCTTTCTGTTTTCTCATTGTTAGTGTATAGGAATGCAAGGGAGTTCTCTGTGTTAATTTTATATCCTGTAATTTTACTCTATTCATTGATTAGCTCTAGCAATTTTCTGGTGGTGTCTTTAGGGTTTTCTATGTAGAGGATCATGTCATCTCCAAATAGTGAGAGTTTTATTTCTTCTTTTCCAATCTGGATTCCTTTTATTTCTTTTTCTTCTCTGATTGCTGTGGCTAAAACTTCCAAATCTATGTTGAATAGTCATGGTGAGAGTGGGCACCCTTGTCTTGCTCCTGACTTTAGGGGAAATGCTTTCAATTTTTCACCATTGAGGATACTGTTTGCTGTGGGTTTATCATATATAGCTTTTATTATGTTGAGGTATGTTCCTTCTATGCCTGTTTTCTGGAAGGCTTTTGTCATAAATGGATGTTGAATTTTTTCAAAGGCTTTCTCTGCACCTACTGAGATAATCATATGGTTTTTATCTTTCAACTTGTTAATGTGGTGTATCACATTGATTGATTTGTGAATATTGAAGAATCCTTGCATCCCTGGGATAAAGTCCATTTGGTCATGATGTATAATCTTTTTACTATGTTGTTGGATTCTGTTTGCTAGAATTTTCTTAAGGATTTCTGCATCTATGTTCATCAGTGATGTTGACCTGTTGTTTTGTTTTTTTGTGGCATCTTTGTCTGGTTTTGGTATTTGGGTGATGGTGGCCTCATAGAATGAGTTTGGAAGTTTATCTTCCTCTGCAATTTTCTGGAAGAATTTGAGTAGGATAGTTGTTAGCTCTTTTCTAAATTTTTGGTAGAATTCAGCTGTGAAGCCGTCTGGTCCTGGGCTTTTGTTTGCTGGAAGATTTCTGATTACAGTTTTGATTTCTGTGCTTGTGATGGGTCTGTTGAGATTTTCTATTTCTTACTGATTCAGTTTTGGAAGGTTATACTTCTCTAAGAATTTGTCCATTTCTTCCAGGTTGTCCATTTTATTGGCATATAGTTGCTGATAGTAGTCTCTTATGGAGAAGGCAATGGCACCCCACTCCAGTACTCTTGCCTGGAAGCCTGTAGTCCATGGGGTTGCTAAGAGTTGGACACAACTGAACGACTTTTCAGTTTCATGCATTGGAGGAGGAAATCGCAACCCACTCCAGTGTTCTTGCCTGGAGAATCCCATGGACAGAGGAGCCTGGTGGGCTGCCGTCTATGGGGTCGCACAGATTCGGACACGACTGAAGCGACTTAGCAGCAGGAGTAGCAGCAGTCTCTTATGATCCTTTGTATTTCTGTGTTGTCTGTTGTGATTTCTCCATTTTCATTTCTAATTTTGTTGATTTGATTCTTTTCCCTATTTTTCTTGATGAATCTGGATAATGGTTTGTCTATTTTATTCATCTTCTCAAAGAACCAGGTATTACCTTTGTTGATTTTTGCTATGGTCTCCTTTGTTTCTCATTCATTTATTTCTGCCCTAATTTTTATGATTTTTTTCCTTCTACTAATCCTGGGGTTCTTCATTTCTTCTCTTTCTAGTTGCTTTAGATGTCGAGTTAGATTATTTATTTGATTTTTCTCTTGTTTCTGGAGGTAAGCTTGTATTGCTATGAACCATCCCCTTAGCACTGCTTTTACTGAATCCCATAGGTTTTCAGTTGTTGTGTTTTCATTTTCATTCTTTTCTATACATATTTCTATTTCATTTTTGCTTTCTTCTGTGACTTGTCGGTTTTTCAGAAGCATGCTGGTTAGCCTCCATATGTTTGTATTTATAACATTTTTTTCCTGTAGTTGACATCTAATCTTACTACATCGTGATCAGAAAGGATGCTTGGAATGATTTCAATTTTTTTTAATTTACCAAGGCTAGATTTATAGCCCAGGACATGATCTATCCTGGAGAAGGTTCCATGTACACTTGAGAAAAAGGTGAAATTCATTGTTTTGGGGTGAAATGTCCTATAAATAGGTCTAACTGGTCCATTGTATCATTTAAAGTTTGTGTTTCCTTGCTAGTTTTATGTTTAGTTGATCTATCTATAGGAGTGAGTGGGATATTAAAGTCTCCCACTGTTATTATGTTACTGTTAATTTCCCCTCTCATATTGGTTAGCATTTGCCTTACATATTGTGGTGCTCCTATGTTGGGTGCATATATATTTATAATTGTTATATCTTCTTCTGGGATTGATCCTTTGATCATTATATAGTGTCCTTTTTTTGTCTCATTTCACAGCCTTTATTTCAAAGTCTATTTTATCTGATATGAGTGTTGCTACTCCTGCTTTCTTTTGGTCTCCATTTGCATGAAATATCTTTTTCCAGCCCTTCACTTTCAGTCTGTAGGTGTCCCTTGTTTTGAGGTAGGCCTCTCGTAGACAGCATACATAGGGGTCTTGTTTTTGTATCCATTCAGCCAGTTTTTGCCTTTTGGTTGGGGCATTCAACCCATTTACATTTAAGGTAATTATTGATAAGTGAGGCTTTTGAACTGTGATGTTGGAGAAGACTCTTGGGAATCCCTTGGAATGCAAGAAGATCCAACCAGTCCATCCTGAAGGAGATCAGTCCCAGGTGTTCATTGGAAGGACTGGTACTGAAGCTGAAACTCCAATACTTTGGCTACCTCATGCGAAGAGTTGACTCATTGGAAAAGACCCTGATGCTGGGAGGGATTGAGGGCAGGAGGAGAAGGGGACGACAGAGGATGAGATGGTTGGATAGCATCACTGACTCAATGGACATGAGTTTGGGTAAACTCCGGGAGTTGGTGATAGACAGGGAGGCCTGGTGTGCTGTGATTCATGGGGTTGCAAACAGTCGGAAACGACTGAGCGACTGAACTGGACTGATGATCCCATTGCCATTTACTTTGTTGTTTTGGGTTCGAGTTTGTCTAGAGAAGATCCTTTAGCATTTGTTGGAGAGCTGGTTTGGTGGTGCTGAGTTCTCTCAGCTTTTGCTTGTCTGTAAAGCTTTTGATTTCTCGTTCATATTTGAATGAGATCTTTGCTGGGTACAGTAATCTGGGTTGGAGGTTTTTCTCTTTCATCACTTTAAGTATATCCTGCCATTCCCTCTTGGCCTGAAGATTTTCTATTGAAAGATCAGCTGTTATCCTTATGGGAATCCCCTTGTGTGTTATTTGTTGTTTTTCCCTTGCTGCTTTTAATATTTGTTCTTTGTGTTTGATCTTTGTTAACTTGATTAAAATGTGTCTTGGGGTGTTTTGCCCTGGGTTTATCCTGTTTGGGACCTTATGGGTTTTCTTGGACTTGGGTGCTATTTCCTTCTCCATTTTAGGGAAGTTTTCAACAATTATTTCCTCAAGTATTTTCTCACGGCCTTTCTTTTTGTCTTCTTCTTGGACTCCTATGATTTGAATGTGGGGGCATTTGACATTGTCCCAGAGGTATCTGAGGAAGTCCTCATTTCTTTTAATTCTTTTTTTCTTTTTTCCTCTCTGCTTCATTTATTTCCACCATTCTATCTCCCATATCACTTATCCTATCTTCTGCCTCAGTTATTCTACTGTTTGTTCCCTCCAGAGTGTTTTTTATCTCAGTTATTGCATTATTCATTATTGATTGACTCTTTTTTATTTCTTCTAGGTCCTTGTTGAACATTTCTTGCATCTTTTCAATCATTGTCTCCAGACTACTTATCTGTAACTCCATCTTGTTTTCAAGATTTTGGATCACTTTTACGATCATTAGTCTGAATTCTTTTTCAGGTAGACTCCCTATCTCCTCCTCTTTTGTTTGGTTTGGTGGGCATTTATCCTGTTCCTTTACCTGCTGAATATTTCTCTGCCTTTTCATCTTGTTTAGATTGCTGTTTGGGGTAGCCTTTCTGTATGCTGGAAGTTTGTGGTTCCTCTTTATTGTGGAGGTTCCTCCCTGTGGGTGGGGTTGGATGAGTGGTTTGTCAAGGTTTCCTGGTTAGGGAAGCTTGCGTCAGTGTTCTGGTAGGTGGAGCTGGATCTCTTCTCTTTGGAGTGCAATGAAGTGTCCAGGAGTGAGTTTTGAGTTATGTATGGGTTTGGTGTGACTTTTGACTGCCTGCATTTTAACGCTCAGTGTTATGTTCCTTCATTGTTGGAGAATTAGCTTGGTATGTCTTGCTCTGAAACTTGTTGGCTCTTGGGTGGAGCTTGGTTTCAGTGTAGGTGTGGAGGCTTTAGGATGAGCTCTTGTCGATTAATGTTGCCTGGAGTCAGCAGTTTTCTAGTGTTCTCAAGTTTGGTATTTAAGCCTATTGCTCTTGGCTTTCAGTCTTATTCTTATAGTAGCCTCAAGACTTCTCCATCCACACTGCATTGTATTCCAGAAACATCCCTCAGAAGGCAGTGTTGAGGGTGGAAGAGACCAGAGCAGACACTAGTTAGAAGGCAGCCAAGGCATTCTAGATAAGATGTGATGAGAGCAAGATCAATGGCAGTGACAGCTGAGTGATGAATTTAGCTTCGAGTTCACACCAACTGTCCACAATACTCTGCTGGCACAAGACCAAGGGAGTTTTGCAAAATAACCCTCACTCTTAGCCAGGAGCTTACAGGATCTCCCTCCCCATTCTGGCTGAAGGATCACGCACAGTCTTGACTTGAGGTTTTAATTGCATCGGCAAAGTCACAGCAGTACCTAGGTTTGTGTTTGATTACATAACTGAGAGGTGGTTTATACCAGAGGATAGAAATTTTGAGAGCTATATTAGTTTGCTAGGGCTGCCATAATGAAATACCATAAAATGGACATCTTAAATAACATAAATTTATTTTGTCACAGTTCTGGAGGCTGTTAAGTCCAAAATCAAGGTGTCAGTAGGTTTGGTTTCCTCTGAGACCTCTCTCCTGGCTTGCAGATGGCTGACCTCTTGGTTGCTCTTCATACAGACTTTCATCTGTGTGCACCTTTGGTGTCTTTTTCTCTTTTTACAAGGACACCAGTCATATTGGATCAGGGGCCCCACCCTAATGTGCTGATTTTAACTTAATCACCACTATAAAGAACTTTCCCGAAAATACTGTAGCATAGTAAGGTACTAGACATTGGAACATCAACATACAAATTTGGGGCAGGAGGGGACACAATTCTGCCCATACCAGGAGCCGTCTCAAAATTCTGCCTACTCTACAAGTCATCCATATCATCTTTTTGAAAAACATAGGTACCCTCAGTTTTGTATTGAGAGTAGCCAAAACAACATAACATATAGGGGCCTCTGGGACCTCATATTTATCAGAATACTGAATTCCAATCATACAATGCCTGTTCCAGGGAGTAAGATTGGAGGTCATGCCATAACAGGAGACTTGAAGAAAAAGGAATAAAAACTAACATCCTAAATTATTAAGCAAGGTTAAGTTTAGTATGAACTGAAGAGCAACCAGCATCTCTGCATTGTGATTTTGACAATGAGAAAAGAGAAGTTTCAGAGACCCTTCTCTACAGTCCTGATTTTCAACACAGTCTCTCCTCAGCAATGCCTATAGTATCACCTCAAACTTACTGAATCAGAGCTTCAAGACCAAGGTCAGAATATTTATATTACATTTTTGCCATCTTCACTGGTGAATTTAATTACGTGCACCAGTAACCCAGAAACTAATGTGCCTGGGGCACTATATTTGCTCAATAAATATTTCTTGAATGGAAAACTCTAGATAATTTTCAGTAGTTTATTAGGTTGCATTTTATAGTCATATGGAACTTTGAGTTCTTCATATAGACCCAGAGTGTGATGTACCTACTAGTGATGCTCATCTCTAAGATCTATTTCAATGCCAGAAGCAGTGATGTTTGGGTTTCATTCCTTGTTTAGGTTCCAGACAACTTGATGTGCTTGCTATTGTTTCTGTCTTGACAAGTGGCATTTTATATATGAAATCACAAAGTCCTAATTATTGATCCTACTGCTTTCTCATCCTTGAGGATAGTGGGGAACTGACTGAGACTCATGGCAGCCTCTTCCTCAGAAATGATTCTGGTCATTGCATTCTTTTGGTCAGCATTATTTACTTCACATAGAGAAACACCATCTTCTGCAGCCAAGCAACATCTTTTTACCTGGTTGATGGATCTGCCTTGTAACATGAAGCTCCTAGGATCTTCATATAATCTTCTGCATAGTTTTAGGCCTAAACAGACATTTCTCTAAAGAAGATATACAGATGGCCAACAAATACATGAAAAGATGCTCAACATCTCTCTTTAGAGAAATGGAAATCAAAACTACCTCACACCAATCAGAATGGCCATCATCAAAAAATCCACAAACATTAAACATTAAATGCTGGAGAGGGTGTGGAGAAAAGGAAACCCTCTTGCATTGTTGCTGGAATTGTAAATTGATACAACCAATATGGAAAACAGTATGGAGATACATTAAACAATGAGAAATAAAACAACAACCCCATTATTGGGCATATACCCTAAGAAAATCATAATTTGAAAAGACACACGTACCCTAATGTTCCTGGCAGCACTATTTACAATAGGTAGGACATGAAAGCAACCTAGATGTCCATTGACAGATGAACAGATAGAGGTTGTGGTACCTACATATATATTCCATATATACAATGGAATACTACTCAGCCATAAAAAGGAATGGATTTGAGTCAGTTGTAGTGAACCCAGAGACTGTTATACAAAGTAAAGATAGAAAGAGGAAAAACAAATTGTATATTAAAGTGTATATACATATATGGAATCTAGAGAAATGGTACTGATGAACCTATTTTCAGGGCAGGAATAGAGATACAGACATAAAGAATGGATCTGTGGACATAGTGGGGGAGGGAGAGGGTGAGACAAATTGAGACAGTAGCGCTGACCTATATACACTACCATGTGTGAAAGAGATAGCTAGTGAGAATCTACCATATAGTATAGGGAGCTCAGCTCAGTGCTCTGTCACTGACCTAGAGGGGTCGGGTGGGAGGGAGGCTCAAGGGGGAGAGGATACATGTACACATATAACCCACTGGGTATTCTTGCCTGGAGAATCCCCATGGACAGAGAAGCCTGGCAGGCTACAGTCTATGGTGTCACAAAAAGTCAGACATGACTGAGCTACTAAGGACAGCATAGCTGACTCATGTTGTTGTACAGCAGAAGCTAACACAACATTGTAAAGCAATTATCCTAACAGAATTGTGGACACAGTGGGGGAAGGAGAGGGTGAAACAAATTGAGAGAATAGCATGGAAGCATATACATTACCATATGTAAAATAGATAGCCAGTGGGAATTTGCTGTGTGACACAGGGAGCTCAAACCAGTGTCCTGTGACAACTTAAAGGGGTACGATGGGGAGGGAGAGGGAAGTGGGGGCTCAGGAGGGAGGGGACATGCATACATTCATGGCCGATTCATGTTGATATATGGCAGAAACCAACAATATTGTAAAGCAATTATCCCCCAATTTAAAAAATCAAAAATAAATAATTATTTTTTTAAATGAAGAATATTAAGATTTTTAAAGTGAGGTCTAAGAACCATGTGAATGAGAGAATAGGCTATTACCTGAGTTAACATAGGTCTTTCAGATGGGATCCTGTACAAGGGGATATCAGTGTGTGTGAAAAGGGCAAAGATAAACAGGAGGGGTGGGAGACAGGATTACAGCTCACATCATATCAAAGGATAGCCTGAAGGGCCATCAGGAGTGAGAGGGGTAAGGGTGTGAGAGAGGTGGGAGCCATGAGAAGGTTGGGCAAAAAGTGACAGAGCTGTTGGAGTCCCAGAAAACCTACTCTTAATCTCTGCCATGTTGAAAGTGCAGTCTGGGGCTCTGCTGTGTTAGAAACTTCCAGGGAACCTATTAAAATGCACATTTCTAACTGGATTGTGTAAAGTGGTTATACAACTCTACATGTTTCCTAAAAATTGAATGTATTAAACAGGTGAATTTTATGGTAAATAAATTATACCACAATACATTTGTTTCAATGCAGATTCCTGGGCATCACCTAAGGCCTTTTGAATAAGAATCTCTTCGATTGGAACTCAGCAATCTCTATTTTAACATCACCTGGTAACTTTGATGCCTGCTGAACTCAGCTGGTAAAGAATCCACCTGCAAAGTGGGAGATCTGGGTTCGATCCCTGGGTTGGGAAGATCCCTGGAGAAGGGAAAGTCTACCCACTGTAGTATTCTGGCCTAGAGAATTTCATGGACTGTATAGTCAATGGGATCGCAAAGAGTTAGACATGACTGAGCAACTTTCACTTACTGGCAACATTCAGTTCAGTTCAGTTCAGTCGCTCAGTCGTGTCCGACTCTTTGCGACCCCGTGAATCGCAGCACGCCAGGCCTCCCTGTCCATCACCAACTCACGGAGTTCACCCAGACTCACATCCATCGAGTCAGTGATGCCATCCAGCCATCTCATCCTCTGTCGTCTCCTATCTCCTCCTGCCCCCAATCCCTCCCAGCATCAGGGTCTTTTCCAATGAGTCAACTCTTCGCATGAGGTGGCCAAAGTATTGGAGTTTCAGCTTCAGCATCAGTCCTTCCAATAAACACCAGGGACTGATCTCCTTTAAATGGACTGGTTGGATCTCCTTGCAGTGCAAGGGACTCTCAAGAGTCTTCTCCAACACCACAGTTCAAAACCATCAATTCTTCAGCACTCAGCTTTCTTCACAGTTCAACTCTCACATCCATACATGACCACTGGAAAAACTATAGCCTTGACTAGACGGACCTTTGTTGGCAAAATAATGTCTCTGCTTTTTAATATGCTGTCTAGGTTGGTCATAACTTCCCTTCCAAGAGTAAGTGTCTTTTAATTTCATGGCTGCAATCACCACCATCTGCAGTGATTTTGGAGCCCAGAAAAATAAAGTTAGCCACTGTTTCCACTGTTTCCCCATCTATTTCCCATGAAGTGATGGGACTGGATGCCATGATCTTAGTTTTCTGAATGTTGAGCTTTAAGCCAACTTTTTCACTCTCCCCTTTCACTTTCATCAAGAGGCTCTTTAGTTCTTCTTCACTTTCTGCCATAAGGGTGGTGTCATCTGCATATCTGAGGTTATTGGTATTTCTCCTCGCAATCTTGATTCCACTTTGTGCTTCCTCCAGCCCAGCGTTTCTCATGATGTACTCTGCATATAAGTTAAATAAGCAGGGTGATAATATACAGCCTTGATGTACTCCTTTTCCTGTTTAGAACCAATCCAGTCCATGTCCATGCCCAGTTCTAACTGTTTCTTCCTGACCTGCACATAGGTTTTCCAAGAGGCAGGTCAGGTGGTCTGGTATTCCCATTTCTTTCAGAATTTTCCACAGTTTATTGTGATCCACACAGTCAAAGGCAACATAGGTGAATCAAAAAATATTACAGTTGAGTGGGAAAAGCAGCAAGCAGCAGTGAGATTTAGAATATTTTTGTGTGTGCACACTCAGTCCCGTTTGATTCTTTGCGACCCCATGGACTGTAGCCTGCCAGGCTCCACTGTTCATGGGATTCTCCAGGCAAGTATACTGAAGTGGGTTGCCCATTTCCTTCTCCAGGGGATCTTCCTGACCCAGGGATCAAACCCAACATCTCCAGTGTCTCCTGCATTGGCATGCAGGTTCTTTACCAGCTGAGCCAAATGGAAGCCCCAGAACAATATTTATGTAAATCAGAAAGCCACAGAGATTCTGCATGAACACACACAAGCCAAAAAAAAATGTACATTGCTTCTCTTGGAATGGTTGGCTGCAATAAAGATAGGAGACAGAGAGAGAGACAGGGAGAAAGAGAGCATGCCTTAGGGGAGAGGCTTTTGAACTAATAACTATCAGAACATCTGATTCTACCTTTAAACACATCAGGAGAGAAATAATTCCTTTAGTTACTTTCCCAGCATGCCAGTTTTAGTTTTCAAGTTTGCTTGGTCATGTTGTTTAATGGTCTTCTCTTTCAATGCCATGCAAACCCAGCACTTCCTGATCTATTGTGAAAACTTCCATTTGTCAGCAACAAAACCACAGGGCATTGTGTTTATGGTTGCCCATTGGAGGGAATTCCCAGGGAGAAATGAAAGCCTCAGATCTCAGGTTTAACTGAGTCAATTCTCCATTGATGGCTTTCATGCCTCCAAAAACAATCTCACAATTAAATAATTCCAATTCCTGAAATCTTTGCAAGAAAAAACAAGGGTAATTAGTAACAGGAAGCATGCATTAAGAGCATGCAATTAAGCCTTCCCCAGTGTCTCAGTGGTAAAAGTATCTGCCTACAATGCAGGAGACATGGGTTAAATCCCTGATCCGGGAAGATTCCGTATGCTGTGGAGCAACTAAGATTGTGTGCCACAACTATTGATCATGTGCTCTAGAGCCTGGGAGTCACAACTATTGAGCCCACATGCCCCTAGTACTGAAGCCCATGTGCCTTAGATCCCAGGATCCACAAGAGAAGCCACTGCAATGAGAAGCCCTCACACCACAACTAGAGAGTAGCCCTCACTCACAGCAGCAAGAGAAAAGCCCACACAGCAATGAAGACCCAGCAAAGCCAAAAATTAATAAAAAATTTTTTAAATAACATGCAATTAAATTCACTGGGTTATCATTTATGTCTGATCTTCCTGAGCATAAAATCATTCATACAGACTCCCAGGAGTTATTGCTCTTTACCAGAGGCTGAATACTTCACCAGGGATTCTTAAAGTGTAGTTTCCTGACCAGTTGCATCAGCATGGCCTGAGAACTTGTTGTTTAGTCACTCAGTTGTGTGTCTGACTCTTTGCAACCCCATGGACTGTAGCCCACCAGGCTCCTCTATCCATGGGATTCTCCAGGCAAGAATACTAGAGCAGGTTGCCATTCCCTCCTCCAGGGGATCTTCCTGACACAGAGCTCGAACCCATGTCTCTTGCATTGCAGGCAGAAGACCACCTGAGCTACCAGGGAAGCTAATAGGAACTTGTTATAGATACAAATTCTTGGGCTGTACCCCAGGATCTGGGGATGGGGCTAGCTATTTTGGTTTTAACCTGACATCTGTGTACCTCAGGGGCACTGAATTACTGAACGTCTTCTCTACATTTAAGAAGGGAGTCAGCTCAGCCACGCTGACAGAGGAGATAAGCCACTTTTAACTGGGTCAAGAAAGGGCCAAAACCCTTTGACAGTGAGTCCCAAGAGTAAAATCCATGTACTTTTTAAAAAGACTGCACTCATACCTCTCTTGCCAGAAGCACCCACAGTTCCCCTATGTTACATGAAAATCTTCTGCCAAACTCCATGTCACAATGCATTCCTGCCCCCAAATATAAAAGAATAACAGTGAATGGGAAAGGGACAAGGTCCTCTTTCAGACTGTTAAATTTTCTAAAGACAGTTCTGCATATCTGCATATTTATTCCATATGAAGTTGTTTAGAAAGACATTTATAACTTAAAGGTGTCAAAGAGCTAAGTAAATCAGTCCATCTGAGGACTTCATTCATTCATTCATTCTCTCTCTCTCTTTCATTCATGTACATTATTAATAAATGGTAGTCTTTAAAACTTAAAATCTGTTATTGTTTCTCCATGGTATTTTATATCAGGTCACAAACTCAGTTACCTATATGGACAAGATGGGTAACATAAACAAGTAATATTTCTGATCTGACATCAGAAAACCTGCCACCAGCCTCTGAGTCAGAGCACAAAATGTGGCCATGGGCACTGTAGTAAACTGGAGAACACATTGACTGGGGAGTCGGCTGCTACACAGCTCTAGCTGATTTAGATATGAATGATTTTTGTGTTAATTTCTTAAATTTTTAAATGTTGGTCTCAAGTAAAACCAACACACTGTGAAAGCAAAACAAAATATATCAGCTCAGGGACCAACCAGTTTGGATTTCTTGTTTACCTGTACCATGCAGCATTTACCAAGAAGGCATGGTATATGCTCTCTTCCTGCTCTCCAAACCAATGCAGGGATGTCAGGTAAGTTACGTCATCTATGTGTGAAAACCACCCCACTGTCAAAGACCCAATAAGAGATTTGGATTTAGAAAACTGAGATTATCTTGTGTCCTATATGGATTCAAGAATCGTGACCCAATTTCAGCTCTTAATGACTGAGGCTTAGGTCAAAACAATTTTGTTATCTATTCTATTATCATTTAATATAGTGCTCATTGTAAGTACTTATTAAGTATTATTTATAACATTGTAATAATTCTCTGGGAGAGAGAGAAGGGAGAATTTGTTTACAGTCCTCTACTATCTTCCCAACAAAGTTACCAGTTTGGGGTTAAAAATAGAGTTGTATAGTTTTGTGTTTTATTTGGCATATCTCTGATTACTAGTGAATTTTTTCATAGGCATTTTGATGACATACAACTCCTTTTGGGTGACTGGCCTATTTCTATCTATTAGCCATTTTTTTCACTGGACACTTCTTTTTTCAGGAGCTCTTTAGATTTCTTGCATATAGCCCCTTTGCATCCTCTCTGCATCAAACATTTTTTTTCTCAGTTGATATTTTTCACACACTATTATTTTCATTGAGGTATTAATTCATAAACCAAAAAAGTGAACAAATCCTGAGTTTTGATAAAAGTGTTCACCCTTGTGACCACCATCCTGATCAAGATAGAGGACATTTACAGCACACCAGAAGTTTCCCTTGTGTCCTTCCCCAAACAATACAGTTCTCACTTCTATCACCCTAAATGGAATTTAACATGCTATTGAATTCCATAGAAATGAAAACATTCAGTGTATACTCTTTTGTGTTACTTCTTTCACTTAATATAATGTATTTGACATTCACCAATGTTTTGGGGTATATAGGCAGTTTGTTCTTTACAAAAAAGGACCGTCTTTTATTCCATCTTATGAAAAGACTACTATTTCATTATCTATTCTATTAATCAGGAATATTTGGGTTGTTTCCAGTTTGGGGCTCTTATGAACAAAATGGTTATGAACATTTGCTACAAGTCTGGGTAACTATATGTGCTCATTTCTCTTCAACAAATACTGAAGACTGAAACTTCTGGGCCATAGGATAGGCATATGGGAATAAAGGTTTCTAATTACAGTGTCACTTAATTATTTGAAGGTTGTCTGTATTACATGTAAAAAGTTTCACAATGTTAAACTAGTGGTTACCAGAGGGGAATAGGGGGTGGGGCAATACAGGGGTCTGGGAGTGGGAGGAACAGCCTACTGGGTGTAAGGCTCAAGGACGTATTGTACAAACCCAAGGAATAGAGTCAATAGCTTATAACAATGATAAGTGGAAAGTAACCTTTAAAATTGTGCAAACATTTTTTTTTGTTTTGTTTTTAATTTAATTTAATTTTTAACCTTACAATATTGTATTGGTTTTGCCATGTATCAACATGAATCCACCACAGGTATACATGTGTTCCCCATCCTGAACCCTCCTCCCTCCTCCCTCCCTGTACCATCCCTCTGGGTCGTCCCAGTGCACCAGCCCCAAGCATCCAGTATCGTGCATTGAACCTGGACTGGCGACTCGTTTCATATATGATATTATACATGTTTCAATGCCATTCTCCCAAATCATCCCACCCTCTCCCTCTCCCACGGAGTCCAAAAGACTGTTCTATACATCAGTGTCTCTTTTGCTGTCTCACATACAGGGTTATTGTTACCATCTTTCTAAATTCCATATATATGCCTTAGTATACTGTATTGGTGTTTTTCTTCCTGGCTTACTTCACTCTGTATAATAGGCTCCAGTTTCATCGACCTCGTTAGAATGGATTCAAATGTATTCTTTTTAACAGCTAATACTCCATTGTGTATATGTACCACAGCTTTCTTATCCATTCAGCTATTGATGGGCATCTAGGTTGCTTCCATGTCCTGGCTATTATAAACAGTGCTGCGATGAACATTGGGGTACAAGTGTCTCTTTCAATTCTGGTTTCCTCAAAGTGTATGCCCAGCAGTGGGATTGCTGGGTCATAAAGCAGTTCTATTTCCAGTTTTTTAAGGAATCTCCTCACTGTTCTCCATAGTGGCTGTACTAGTTTGCATTCCCACCAACAGTGTAAGAGGGTTCCCTTTTCTCCACACCCTCTCCAGCATTTATTGTTTGTAGACTTTTGGATCACAGCCATTCTGACTGGTGTGAAATGGTACCTCATAGTGGTTTTGATTTGCATTTCTCTGATAATGAGTGATGTTGAGCATCTTTTCATGTGTTTGTTAGCCATCTGTATGTCTTCTTTGGAGAAATATCTATTTGGTTCTTTGGCTCATTTTTTGATTGGGTCATTTATTTTTCTGGAATTGAGCTGCAGGAGTTGCTTGTATATTTTTGAGATTATCTCAAACATTTTTTAAAGTTCAAAGAAGACTTAAATTTCACAGTGTTCTATCAACATTCCTTTTAATGATCAATCAGCTCATAAACCGACTAATCCTTCCATTTTGTTGACAGTAAATAATTTAAACCATCTGACTTACAAACATATTTCTTTCCCAATTATTGGAAATCCCAATGGTCAAAGCTAGAACAATTTGAGGAAAATAAATAATGGTACGGGATTATAGCCCATTGAATACAAGAAATATCTGTTAAGTCCATATTGATTCAAGAAAGAAAGAAAGAATTCCAGGTAATAAATATAGAAGGAATATGGGAAATACAAAAACACTATTAGTACACCAAACTGTAACAGACAACATCTACCAATGGATGGTAAAAATAGTGGGCAAAAGTTTAAGGAGGACCTAGACATTTGCAGTCTCAAAGTATCTCTCCCAAGATATGTATTAATTACAAAGGGAACATCTAAAATTATTTCAAAGTAAAAAGTTAAAAATAAATTTAAAAATTGGAAGCTGTGTATTTTTAAGATTTGTCTCATGGACTACAAACACATAAATACATACATACATATTTTGTATGCTCTACTCCAGCTCTAGGATAATCAAGCTATCTTAGAAATGTGTTTAAAATTGGTAGACAGAGAGAAAGACACTTAAGAATTTTATATATAGATTAGTAATTTTATTGTTGAAATTATTGCTTATAATTATTCACTTGACAGAATTAGAAAAATATATATAAGCTGAGGAAAGAGTTTTTTTTCCCTAATAAATGCAAATGGTTTCCTAAAGTCCTGGATATCACATTCTAAAGCATTTTAGAAATCTTTTGTCCTACACTTGTAGAGGCAGATGCTCACTTTTATAAGGGCAATTTTAATCTATACATAGAAATTAACAGCACATGAAAGAGACGCTATAGAACCATTAAGAAGTGAGAGGTCCACAATCTAATCCAGCTCACAAGTAAAGGAAGCCATAAGCAAAATGAAAAGACAACCCACAGACTGGGAGAAAATATTTGCAAATGATGCAACTGACAAGGGCTTAATTTCCAAAATATACAGATAGCTCATACAAATTAACAACAAAAAACCAAACAACTCAATCAAAAAATGGGTAGAGGATCTAAATAGACATTTCTCCCAAGAAAACCTACAGATAGCCAACAGGTACATGAATACGAGGTACCACCTCACACCAATCGGAATGGCTATCATTTAAAAAATCTACAAACAATAAATGCTGGAAGAGGTATGGAGAAAAGGGAATCCCCCTACATTGTTGGTGAGAATGTAAACTGATACAGCCACTATGGAAAACAGTATGGAATTTCCTCAGAAAACAAAAAATAGAGTTTCCATATGATCCAGCAATCCCACCCCTGGACATATACATGGACAAAACTATAATTCAAAAAGATACATGCACCACAGTGTTCATAGCAGCACTATTTACAATAGCCAAGATATGGAAACAACCTAAATGGCCATTGACAGATGAATGGATAAAATGAATTAATAGTACATATATACAATGTAATACTATTCAGCCATAAAAAAAGAGTAAAATGATGCCATTTGCAGCAACGTGGATAGGCCTAGAGATTATTTTACTAAGTGAAGTAAATCAGAAAGAGAAAGACAAATACCATATGATATTTCTTACATGCAGAATCTACAATATGATGAAAATGAACTGATCTACAAAACAGAAACAAACCCACAGACATAGAGAACAGGCTTGTGATTACCAAGGGGGAGGAGAAGGTGAGGGAGGGATCGATACAAGGTCCTATTGTATAGCCCAGGGAATTATATTCAATATTCTATAATAAGGAAAATAAATGGTATAGAAAATATTCTACAATGAACTATAATATAAAATAATATGAAAAATAATATACATATGTATGCGTGTATAACGGAGAAGGCAATGGCACCCCACTCCAGTACTCTTGCCTGGAAAATCCCATGGACGGAGGAGCCTGGAGGGCTGCAGTCCATGGGGTCGCTGAGGGTCGGACACGACTGAGCGACTTCACTTTCACTTTTCACTTTCATGCATTGGAGAAGGAAATGGCAACCCACTCCAGTGTTCTTGCCTGGAGAATCCCAGGGATGGAGGAGCCTGGTGGGTTGCCGTCTATGGGGTCGCACAGAGTCGGACACAATTGAAGCGACTTAGCAGCAGCAGCAGCAGCATGCATGTATAACAATCACTTTGCTGTACAGTAGAAATTAACACAACATTTTAAGTCAACTAAACTTCAATAAAATAAATTTTTAAAAAAAGAAATAACAGGTTGACAAAAGTTATTTCTTACCTGTACTCTCTTTGGTCTTCTCTCACAGGACTCTTTCTCAGGAATGTTGCTATTGTTTCTAAGCAGTAGTCAGAAGATGAATTACATGATCAGAAGTTTCAGGATGCATATTCTGCCTTTCTTTTGTGTAGCAGGAGGACAACTCTGAAAGGACAGGTGGGAAAAAAATATCTTAGTAGGACACCTTAACTGCAGGCACATTCTCAGGCAGATCAATTTTAAGAATTATACATATGGAAGTTGAAATGACGCTCAAAATTGATTCTCAATACTTCTTTTGCCTGTGTATCCCTTGGGGGGGGTCATTGTGCCCCCCCAAGAAAGGAATACTGCTGATTTTTTATGATGATTCCAGAGTTTCAGAAAGACCTGACAATTTTTGCTTCATTGCTTCAATAGCTTAAAATTGAAAATTAATTATAACAACTATAATTGGTACAAATATGACTACTATTATATGTCATAGTAATAGTTTCTATTACATAGCATTTTGGGGTTTTCAAGTTTTCTCATATATGTTACTGTTTTATGTCCTTCTCTTTGGCCTTAGTTAATCTGTAAACAGAGACTAAGGGAAAGGTTTGGGTGCAGGTAGTATATTAGAGAAACAATTCAAAGGAGAGAGAGAGAGGGTAGTGAAATGGGAAAGGAGAGAAAAATGATACATTCTTGAACCGACTATCTTCATGGATAATTGGGAAGCTGAGGAAACTCAAAGAGGGTGTCTCAGAACTACTAGCCCAGGGGGAAAATGAGGAAAAGAAAGCGAAGGTGTTAGTTGCTCAGTTGTGTCCAACTCTTTAGGATACCATGGACTGTAGCTGGCCACGCTCCTCTGTCCATAGGATTTCCCAGGCAAGAACACTGGAGTGGGTAGCTATTATCACCAAGAATACTGGAGCAGGTAACCATTCTCTTCTCCAGGCGATCTTCCTGATCCAGGGATCAAACCCAGGTCTCCTGCACTGCAGGTAGATTCTTTACTGTCTAAGCCACCAGGGAAGCATTTATCTATAAACTATGACTTCCATTGGTCAAGGGTGGTTCCAAGAACATTCAATTCCAAGATGTCCTCAAAACCACAGAGTAGGGAACAATAGACGGGAGCAATGGGTCCAATGTGAAGCAGTGTCAGATTGAAAGTCTATGAGGAAATAAACAATGCAGGAGTGGCTAGGGTAGGAGGTAAGGTCGAGATGATTTGATACTATACAAGAAGTCTCCTATACATGCCCTTATAGCAACACTATAAGATAGAGTGGGCATTATTTGTTATTCTCATTCTAAAAGTATCAACAATCTACTGTGCTATTACTAGTAAATGACTTGGACACTCTCTGACTCAGTTTCCATAGCTGGAAAAAAGCAGAGATTTAGATTTCTTACTCTTTCCATTATGAAAATAACTAAGAGAACAGCTGCAAAATGCTATAAGCTCTCAGAACACAGCTATGTACATAAATTATTGTTATTATGCTTTATAGTCAATTTGAAAACAAGATGAGTCTTTTGTCATTTTAAAATATTGAATTCTACATCCAGCAAAATTGAAAGATACAGAGGGGCCAATTTTAGCTCTCATTCTTTATGCATATCTCCCACTGACTTTAAAGGGAGTTTGGCTCCCTCTGTCTATACATAATTATACAAAGTAATCACAAAATTCCATATTTTAGTTCCCATATAATGAGCCTCAAAAGTCAATAATGAACTACAAATATTCATAGAAAATATTCCTTTCTAATTTTAGGATTGATAATTCATTGCTGCTTCTATTTTGTGCACCAAGAACAACTAGAAGTATCATTACTTCTCAGAATTTATGCCCTCATTCAGGAGATAAGTGACTTCTTTTTTATTGTATTGCATTTGTGGCATTCTTTGAAAGAAGCCATACTGAAGCTTTTCCTGGCTCCCTGGCCATCTGTAATTCCATGCTACATCAGTACATCTCTACCTCAAAGTACAAGAAGGAGTCAGTCTATAGGGACCCATATAGGTGGCATGGAACTGTTGGGCTAGTAAACCACTGATGGACCATGGTCTGAGCCCTGGGACATACAATTATAATAGCTTGAATGATTCTATTTTTTCTTGATTTAATTGACTGGGTTTTGGTACGGTTATGGAGCTATGACCATAGCCCTCAAGATTGTAACCCATACAATCATGCCCGGGTCATCACAATCACTTTCCTGAAATCCCAGGCCAACCAATGATATAGACAGAGAGAATCCTAGTACTGTATAATCTTGTGAGAACTCATTTCTTCTTTTTCTTCTTCTCCTTCTTCTTCCTCTCTTGTTCATTGCTGATTTGTATTATGCTCTAGGTCCTATTCTACATTTTAACTCATTGCTACTGCTGCTGCTAAGTCACTTCAGTCGTGTCCGACTGTGTGTGACCCCAGAGATGGCAGCCCACCAGGCTCCCCCGTCCCTGGGACTCTCCAGGCAAGAACACAGGAGTGGGTTGCCATTTCCTTCTCCAGTGCATGAAAGTGAAAAGCGAAAGGGAAGTCGCTCAGTTGTGTCTGACTCTTAGCGACCCCATGGACTGCAGCCTACCAGGCTCCTCCATCCATGGGATTTTCCAGGCAAAAGTACTGGAGTGGGATGCCATTGCCTTCTCATTAGTCCTTACAATAATCCTATGCAGTAACTGTGTTATCATATCCATTTTGAAAATGAGATAACTTATGCTTGCTGCTGCTGCTGCTAAGTCGCTTCAGTCGTGTCCAACTCTGTGCGACCCCATAGACGGCAGCCCACCAGGCTCTGCCATCCCTGGGATTCTCCAGGCAAGAACACTGGAGTGGGTTGCCATTTCCTTCTCCATTGCGTGAAAGTGAAAAGTGAAAATGAAGTCGCTAAGTCGTGTCCGACTCGTAGCGACCCCATGGACTGTAGCCCACCAGGCTCCCTCCATCCGTGGGATTTTCTAGGCAAGAGTACTGGAATGGCTTGCCATTGCCTTCTCTGTAATTTATGTTTAGATGGGTTAAATAAATTGCCCAAAGTCACCCAGCTTGTCAATGACTGAGAAGATATTTAATCCCAGGTCTGTCTGATGCCAAAGTATTTATTCCTTCTAAGTAATATTCTGCCTCTGATGAAAGAAAATTCTGTGTCCCTGGGACATAAGTTATCAGGGAAGATTCACACTACACATGAATTCGTTACTTCAGTATTCTTGACCTAGTATAGATACAATCACTGTTCCGACCTCCACATCATGCACGTTGGCCATGATAATCTCTGGCTTTGACCCTATCCTGAAAGTTTGTGCCTAATCCCAAGAGTCTTTGGTATGAAGATCTAGAGCCCAGAACATTCATAGTTTTAGTTTGTCTGGACCTTCATGATGCTTATATCCAAAAATCCTTCTCCACCCATTTATTCAAAACATTTTATTGATCTGGGCACTAGATGGCCATTACCCTGACATTAATGAAGCTTGCAGCCTAGTGGGAGAAGCAGACAACACCCACATGTGCACATGCACTCATACAAGTGATAAGTATGATAAAGGAAACAAATAGGGAGCTATTGCCAAAAAAATAAAACAGAAGTGGGTCTATTTTAGATTGTCAGGGAAGGTCCCTCTGAGGTAGTAAGCTGGAAAGAGAAAGGAGCTAGTCATGTGAAGAGCCAGAGAAAGAGCACAGCAGACACAGGGAAGAGAAATAGCAAAGGGCAGGAGGAAAGGGTTTGGATAGTTCAGCAATAGAAAGGAGACCAATGTGGAGTGAGGCAGGAGGGGGATTGAGATGGAGGGGTAGAAGAATACAGAGCTCACCTTCTGCAACAAACACACCAAAAATACATCTACATGTGGAATGTCACAGAAAACCAACTGGAAACTGGCACATGATCTCCTAAACAACCAATCTGCAAGAAACATCTTCCCATAACCAGGTAGGACAGAGGAAAAAAGTCATCAGGACAGGATCAGTGGCCCTGGGAAGTATCTGTAAAGAGCAGAAAGTTTATAGGGGCATACCCTCACCCTTGGGAGATTCCTTGCCTCCTAAGAAATCCACCGGGCCAAATAGAGGGGCTGGAGTAGCCCAAAATCTATTTGTGAGTGTGCACATGCTGGGTTACTAACAATCAGGGCAGAAAGAGACCAGCACTGGCTACCACTTTCCCCCACTTCCCAATCTGAAGTGCACACTAGTTGGGGCCACAACTATGCAGAGCTGCTAAGTACTGAATCTCAGACTGACAGGCCCTAGGAAAGGACTCATCTAGCTACATAAGGACAGCATGGAGGACCTGGGGTTTGGCCCAGCCAGAACCAGGGAGCCCTTTGTCAGTGTGTACACGGTAGGGGTGGGTCTGGCTATGGAGTCCACTATTAACCAACTCATGGTGGGTACTGGTTGGTGTGCACACAAGTGGCATCACAGAAACACAACTTTCAGGTGGACAGCCCTTGGGGAAAATAGACAGTGGTTCATTTCCTGGCAGGAGCACTCTGGCTCTTCCCCGACTACATGGAAGCTTAGAGCTGGATCTGGGGTGGACAGATTCTGAGAGAGGTCTGCTCCAGAGTAACCCAGGTCCCAGGCAGCAGCACAAGTACTTAGGCTCCTGAAGCCAGCACCCAGGCCCCCAATATCAGCCCATTCCACACCATAGCCTAGTGCTAGGTCTGGGATGAGCATAACAGAGAAAAGGACATGACCTTGGGCTGCTTATGGGCAGACCTGTGGATGTCTGCACAGGCAGTGAATAGGTTGGCTCTGACCATATGGGTGGGATTCACTTGCTTCAGCAATCACCTCTGTTGAGGCAGGGCATGCATGAGAGGGCAATGTAGGCTGATCAAAACTGAACATCAGTGCTTCTACTCCAATAACTGGGGGGTAGACCCTGTCCCTGACAAGGCTGTGGCAGCCATGAGGCAACGAGGAAGCCCTGGTCAACATCCAGTGTAGGCTCTGGACACCACAACATCAATCACATCCCCTATCAAGGTTAAATTGCCATCAGACTCTGAGGAAAGACATGGATGGCATCCATACAGAAAGCAGCACCAATAATATTGGACTCACACAATTTACACAGGGACATTCCCACATAAAAATACCCCTTCAAAACCACAGTAGATAACTGATTCTCCTAAATTCACAGAGATAGATTTAAGTAATATTAAAAAGCAGAGGAACTACTCCTAATTAAAAGAATATGAGAAATCCCATGAAAGAACAAATAATGAAACAGACCCCAAATTCAAAAAGGAGGTAATACAAATGTGAAAGGAATTAAGAAAGATTCTCAATAGAAATGCAGATCACTGTAACAAAGAACTAGAAACTATAAACAGGAACCAATAAAAATTAGCCAACTCAATTGCTGAGATAAAAACCAATCTAGAAGCAATGAATAACAGATTAAATAATACAGAAGAATGAATAAGTGACCTGGATGATAGAATAATGGAAACCACCCAATCAAAACAGCAGACAAAAAACAAATAGAAAAAATAATGATAAAGAAATCAACATACGAAATTTATGGGATAATATAAAGTATTCCAATCTACACATAATAGGGGTCCTAGAAAGAAAAGAGAGAAAAGGGGATTGAAAATGTATCTGAAGAAGTTACAACTGAAAACTTTACAAAACTAAAGGAAGCAAATATCCGGGTACAGGAAGCACAGAGGGTCCCAAACAAGATGAACACAAATAGACCCACACCAAGACATATCATAATTAAAATGGCAAAAGTTAAAGATAAACAGAGAATTCTAAAGACAGCAAGAGAAAAATAAAGAGTCAGTTGCAAGGGAAACCCCATAAACTGATTCCTCTACAGAAACTTTGCAGGCCAAAAGGGAGTGGCAAAATATATTCTAAGTCCTGAAAGGGAAAAACATGCAACCTAGGATATTCAATCCAGCAAAATTATAATTTAGAATACAAGGAAAGGTAAAGAATTTCTCAGACAGCAAAAACTAAAAGAATTAAGCTACTATACTTACACTCAAATATTAAAGGGTATTCTATAAATAGAAAAGAAGCTACAACCTCTAGAAAAAAGAAAATCATGATAGGAAAGGCAAATGTATAAAAGAACCGAAGATCACTTAAATACAAATCGAGTACATAGATTAAAAAAAGAATAAAATATTGTAAATACTATTTTAACTATTAACACAATAAACAGTGAAAATAAAAGCGTGAAGATATAAAATAGAACATCAAAATCACAAAATATGGGAGAGGGGAATTTAAAAATCTTTTTAATGTGTTCGAATTTGAATGACTATCAATTAAGGGAGTAGATATAATTATGGGTCAACATACTTAAACTCCATGGTAGCTGAAATTCAAAAACACACAATACATTCACAAAAACCAAAAAGAAAGGAACTCAGTTTATTACAAGGGACTAACGGCTCTGATCAAAATACATAGGCAGATTGGATTTTAAAAAAGAAAAAGAACCTGCAGTATGCTGCCTACAAGAGATTCACTTCAGTGTCAAAGACACAGATAGACTGAAAGTGAGAATTTGGAAACAGATATTTTATGTAAATGAAAATGGCAAGAAAGCAGGGATAGAAATAGTCATATCAGACAAAATAGACTTTAAAACAAAGTCCATAAAGAAAGACAAAGAAGAACATTATATAATGATAAAAGGATCAATTCAAGAAGAGGATATTACACTTGTTAACATATATGTAACAAACATGTTGCTGCTGCTGCTGCTGCTAAGTCGCTTTAGTCGTGTCCAACTCTGTGCGACCCCATAGACGGCAGCCCACCAGGCTCCCCTGTCCCTGGGATTCTCCAGGCAAGAACACTGGAGTGGGTTGCCATTTCCTTCTCCAATGCATGAAAGTAAAATTGAAAGTGAAGTCGTTCAGTCGTGTCTGACTCTTAGCGACCTCATGGACCGCAGCCTACCAGGCTCCTCCGTCCATAGGATTTTCCAGGCAAGAGTGCTGGAGTGGGGTGCCATTGCCTTTTCCTGTAACCAACACAGGAGCACCTAAACATATAAATAAATATGAACAGACATAAAGGATGAAACTGACAGAAATACAAAACTATTAATAGTAAGAGGCTTTAATACTCCACTGAGATCAATGGATGGGTCTTACAAACAGAAAATCAACAAGGCAGCAGAGGTCCTAAATGACACAATAAGTCACAAAACAAGCCTCAATATATTTAAGAATATAGAAACTATTTCAAGCATATTTTCTGACCACAATGGTATGAAACTAGAAATTAAACACAGGAATAAAAATGGGAAAAGAACAAGCAAATGGAAACTGAAAAATATCCTATTTAAAAAGCCAATAGGAAAATAATGAAATCAAAGAAGAAATCAGAAAATACCTCATGAAAAATGGCAATGAAAATACAACCTTACAAAATCTACTGGATGCATTAAAAGCAGTTCTAAGAGGGAAGTCCACAGCAGTAAAGGCTTTCTTTACACACTCACACACACACATTCACACACACACACAATCCCTCAAATGAACAACCTAATCTACCAGCTAAAAAAGTTAGAAAAAAACAAAACCCAAACTCAGAAAAAGGAAGAAAGTAAATTGAGAAGAAATAAATAAAATGGAAATTTAAAAATAGAAAAAATAATCAATGAAGCCAAGATCTTGTTTTTTGTTAAGATAAACAAAATTGGCAAAGCTCTAGCCAGGTTCATGAAGAAGAAAAGAGAGAGGAGCAAAATAAACAAGATAAGAAACGAAACAGAAGAAATAACTGATAAGACAGAAATTTTAAAAAATAAAAAAACAATAGTGTGAACAGCTAAATTGGACAACCTAAAGAAATGAACAAGTTTCTCGAAACATACAGATGACCAAAACTGAGCCAAAAAGAAACAGATACTTTGAACAGACAGAGCACCAAAAGTGAAATAGACTCTGTCCAAAAAAAAAAAAAAAAAAAAAGACTCCCTGCAAACAAAAGTCCAGGACCAGAGAGATTTACTGGGGAATTCCATCCAACAGACAAAGAACTTATATTTATCCTTCTCAAAATATTCCAAAAGACTGAAGATGACGAAACACTGACAAATTCATGCTATAAAGTCACCATCACCTTGATACCTAAACCAGACAATACAATACAAAAAGAAAATTATGGGGCAATATCTTTGATGAATATAGATATAAAAACCCTCAACAAAATATTAACAAGCCAAATCCAACAATATATGAAAAGGATCATACACCAAGAAACTCTGGAGCCATTCCAGGGTTGCAAGTATAGTTTAACATGCAGAAAATCAATGTCATACACCATGAGAACAAAAGGAAAGACAAAAACCATGGTCATCTCAAAAGATGCAGAAGAAGTATTTGACAAAATTCAATATTCATTCATGATAAAAACTCTCACCAAAGTGGGTATATAGGGAATATATCTCAACATAATAAAAGCCATTTGTAATAAACCCATACTCAACATAATACTCAACAGTGAAAAGCTGAAAGCCTTCCTGTTAAATTCAGGAACATGACAAGGATGCCCATTCTCATAATTTCTATTCAACATGGTATTGGAAGTCCTAACCATAGCAATCAGACAAGAAAAAGAAAGTCATCCAAATTGGAAAGGAAGAGGTTAAACTGTCACTATTTTCAGAAGACTGTAAAGTCTCTGCACAAAATTATTAGAATAAATTAATTTAGTAAGGTAGTAGGATATAAGATTAATATATAGAAATCTATTGCATTTATTTATACTAACAATGAAATATCATAAAATTAAAGAAAAGTATCATTTAAAATTGAGTTTTAAAAAAACCCTAGGAATAAACTAAGGAAGTGAAAGACCTATATGCTGAAATGTATAAGATACTGATAAAGAAAACTGGAGATGATTCAAAGAAATGGAAAGACATCTCATGCTCTTGATCTGGAAGAATTAATGTTAAAATGGCCATGCTACCTGAAGGAATCTACAGAGTTAATGTCATCCCTATCAAAACACCCATGACATTTTAATCAGAATTATAACAAATAATCCTAAAATGTGTATGGAACCATAAAAAACCCAGAACTTTCAAGGCAATTCTGAGGAAAAAAGAACAAAACTGGAAGGGTAAATCTTGCAGACTTCAGACTATACTACAAAGCTATAGAAATCAGAATAGCATGATACTGGCACAAAAATAGATATATAGATCAATGGAGCAGAGTAGAGAACCCAGAAATAAACCCCACACCTAAAAGGTCAATTAATCTACAACAAAGGAGGCAGAGTATATAATGGAGAAAAGACAGTCTTTTCAACAAGCAGTGTAGGGGAAGCTGGACAGTTACATGTAAATCAATGAAATCAGAACACATCTTCACACCAAATACAAAAGTAAACTCAAAATGGTTCAAGACCTAAATATAAGACATGACACTAAAAAACCCCTAGAAAAGAACATAGGTAAAATATTCTTGTGTGTAAATCATGGTGATACTTTCTTACATCAATCTTCCATGGCAAAAGAAATTAAATCAAAAATAAACAAATGTGACCTAATAAAATATATAAGCTTTTGCAGAGCAAAGGAAGCTACAACAAAACAAAAAGACAACCTACAGCATGGAAGAAAATATTTGGAAACAATGCAACTGACAAGGGTTTAATTTCAAAAATATACAAACAGCTCATACAACTCAATATCAAGAAATCCCCAAATAACCCAATCAAAATATGCACAGAAGATTGAAATAGACATTTCTCCAAAGAAGGCATACAGGCACATAAAAAGTTGTTCAACACTGCTAATTATTAGAGAAATACAAATCAAAACTACAATGAGGTATCACCTCACACTGATCAGAATGGCCATCATCAAAATGTCTTTAGATAATAAATTCTGAACAGGGTATGGAAAAAGTGACCCCTCCCCCACTGATGATCGGAAAGTAAATTGATGTAGCCATTATGGAAAACAACCTGGTGATTGTTTAAAAAAACTAAAATTCGAGCTACCATATGATCCAGCAATCCCACTCCTGAGCATATATCCAAGAAAGATGAAAAATCTAACTTGGCAAGATACACACAACCCAATTCTCATAGCAGCATTATTTATGATAGCCAAGACATGGAAACCCCACTGCCCACCAATAGATGATTGGCTTATGAAGATGTGGTATATACATACAAAGGAATATTACTCAGCCATAAAAACAAAAAGAATAAAATATTTTATTCAGTAACATGGATGGACATAGAGAAGATCATACTGAGTAAGTCAGACAGAAAAAGTCAATTATATGATATCAGTTATATTTGGAAATCTAAAAAAATAATACAAATGAATCTATATACAAAACACAGACTTCAGATACAGAAAACAAACTTATAGTTATCAAAGGGGAAAGGGAGCAGGGGTAAGGGATAAATTATGGATATGAGGTTAACAGATACAAACTACTATACATAAAATAGCCAAGCATGGAGGAATTACTGTATAGTACAGAGAATTATCTGGAGAAGGAAATGGAAACCCACTCCAGTACTCTTGCCTAGAAAATTCCATGGATGGAGGAGCCTGGTGGGCTACAGTCCATGGGGTCACAAAGAGTCGGACACGACTGAGCGACTTCCCGACTTCACGACGACAACAGAGAATTATACCCAACATCTTATAATAACCTATAAAGGAAAATGATATGAAATACATATATGTAAATATGTGTATGTATAAACTGAATCATTTTGCTGTATACCTGAAACTAACACAATATTATAAATCAACTATACTTCAATTAAAGAAAAAAAGAAGAAAGGCGACCAGAGTACTTGGAGCTTACTGATCAAGAGAGTAAGAGACTATAGGAGAGGAGTATGTAGAAAAATGCTGGGGCCAGATTTTGACCAGACTCTGTTGGAGTTTTTGTTTACTTCTTAAACTCATGGGAAGACTTTAGTTTCTAAGTGCAAGAGTGATGTGATGTAATTCTTAGTATATAAGATCATTTTGACTATTGTGTGGAAAATAAATTATAAGAAGAAAAAAGTGGAGGAAGAGTGACCAAATAGTAAGTTTTTTAGGCTTGCAGTTTTTCAGGTGAGAGATAACAGCTTGATAGGATGATAGTCATGGAGGTGGCGAGAAATGGCAGAACTTACAAGATTTGCTGATAGACTGGAAGGTGAAGAAAAGTTAACAATCAAGAATGACTCTCAGGTCTTGATCTGAGCAACTGAAGGACATCATTTATCAAGATGGAGTATGCGATAGGAGAAACAGATCTGGGGGGCTGGATATAAGAATTCTGTTTTGGTCATGTTCTACTTGATAGGTCTATAAGACCTAAATGAAGACACTGAATTGGCAATCAAGTAATAAATCTGGAGTCCCAGGGAGACATCAGGGCTAGATATGTACATTTAGGAGTCAAAATATAGATGGTAAATAAAACCATGAATCTGGATGAAATCATTTAGGCAGTCTGTTTATTTTGTCTCTTGCCTGCTCCAGTCCCACATTAGAATGTAAGCTCCGTGCAAGCAGGTATTTCTATTTACTGGTGATTCTTTAGTGCCTAAATTTGTTCACTTATTAAAAATTCATTGAACATGCAAAATGAATGATTTTATGTTTTTCATTAAATATCTCTCAATAGATGGCACTTGGGCCTATTCTAGCCTCCTATTCCTTGTTTCTTTCTTTCTTTTTTTTTTTTTTTTTTTACTATATAAGTTTCAGGTAACAGCATTATAATTTGACATCTGTATACACTACAAAGTGATCACCACCACAAGTCTAGTTATCATCCATCACCCATTTATTTCCCTTATCTCCAACTCCCTTCCCCTCTGGTTAGTGCTAATCTGTTTTGAGTTTACTTGTTCATTTGCTTTGTTTAGATTCCACATATGCATGAAATTATACAGTATTTGTGTTTCTTTTTTGACTTATTTCACTTAGCATAATATTTTCAAAGTCCACTCATGTTGTCACAAATGGTGGAATTCATTCTTTTTTATGATCAAGTAGCATTTCACTGTGTACATATATTGTGTCTTCTTTATCCATTCATTCATCAATGGACACTTAGGTTGTCTCCATATTTTGGCTATTGCAAATAATGCTGCAGTGAATATAGGGGTACATATCTTTTCGAATTAGTGTTTTTGTATTCTTTGGGTAAATATCCAGAAGCAGAATAATTGGGTCATGTGGTAGTTTTATTCTTAATTTTTTGAGGAATATCCATACTGTTTCCATAGTGGCCACAGCAATTTACATTCCCACAAAAAGCGCTTAGGGTTTTCTTTTTAGCACATCCAACATTTGTTATTTCTTGTGTATTTTTACAATAGCCATTCTGATAGGGGTGAGGTGATATCTCTTTGTGGTATTGATTTGCATTTCCCTGATAATTAGTGATGTTGAGCTTCTTTTCATGTACCGATTGGCTATCTGTATGTCTTCTTTGGGAAAATTACCATTCAGGTCCTCTGCCCATTTTTTAATCAGGTCATATGATTTTTTTCATTGTTAAGTTGTATGAGTTATTTACATATTTTGGATATTAACCCCTTAATCAAATATATGATTTGGAAATACCATTTCCCATTCAGTATTTTTTTTTTATTCTTTGTTCTCTTATGAGGAATCATAGTCACTCATAACAACTGCCATCACATCTCCAAGCTCCAGGGAAAGTTATTATTTAGTCACATCTGCCTCTCTTGATATTTCCATCTCTATGGGTTTCTTTTGCCTAGGTCTTGTGACTTTTTTACTTACCACCATTCCCACTTCTTTGCCTTATTACCCAAACTTAGAGAGGACTTGTAAAATTGAAATTCTCATGGGAGTATCTGACTTGAGGTTGGGTTGAGAATTGGCAAAGTCTGCCTGGAGAGGCAAAAGGGGATAAATGCACTAATGCCTGATTTTATCACACTGCTCTAGGCAAATCCAGCTCACTGCTTGTGCATAGACTGGGATGCTTAAACATATTATCTAGAACTTGTAACTCCATAAATATTCCCAGGATGCTTGTAATCCAATTGTACTGGGTAATTTTCTCCAGATACTTTAAAAACAAATCCTCATTGCATGTCCAACCTGAGTGCCACCCAACATGATGTGACATTAATTTAATGCTTCAAAGCAGACCTGTGTTGGTTCAAGACAGTACTTAGTGACAATGTCGTTAGAAGCTACCTTCCCTGGGTTATTTCTCTTGATCTGAAACTCACTGAACAATCTGAAACATTCATAGCCGGTTTGCTATAGACTAAGGGCATTATTTGCTTTAAAAATGGATAACACTTTAGCAGGCCATATAGCCTGCAGTGGAATGCAAATAATCATTTTCTAGATCAGTTGGTCTGACCCAACTCAACAGGGACTAAGTCATATTAAACAGAAAAAGAAAGGGACATGCCTCTGACCTGGGTTAATGCAGTAACTTCGTAAATGGACTTGTGGGCTTTCATCTCTTCCATGCATGTGTTCTCTAGATTACTGTCAGAGAAATTTCTCACTGAGCTATTCACATGCTTAAATACCTCCCATAGCTTCCTCACAGCCTACCAACTCTTAAGTTTCTCTGGCAGCCTTTCAAGACCACCATCGGGCTTCCCTGGTAGCTCAGTGGTAAAGAATTCATGTGCCAAGGCAGGAGACACGGGTTCCATCCCTGATCCAGGAAGATCCCAAATGCTGAGGAGCAACTGAGTCCATGCACCACACTATTGAGCCTGTGATCTAAAGTCCAGGAGCCATAACTTCTGAAGCCCATGCTCCACAAGAGAAGCCACTGCAGTGAGAAGCCCTTGCACTGCAACTGGACAGTAGCTCCTGCTCCCACTCTCCACAACTAGAGAAAAATCCACACAGCAATGAAGACCTAGCACAGCCCAAAATAAATATATATTTATATATATATATATATATGCATCTCCATTCTTTCTCTGCAAATAGGTTCATCAATACCATTTTTCTAAATCCCATATATATATGTTAATATATGATATTTGTTTTTCTGACTTATTTCACTCTGTATAACAGGTTCTAGGTCCATCCACCTCATTACAACTGACTCAAAAGCATTCTTTTCATGGCTGAGTAATATTCCAGACACAGTGGGGAAAGGAGAGAATGGGATGATTGGAGAAAGCAGAATAGACATATATACACCACCATGTGTAAAATAGATAGCTGGTGAGAAGTTGCCATGTAACACAGGGAGCTCAGCCTGGCACTCTGTGATGATCTAGAGGGGTGGATGACGGGAGGGGAAGGAGACTTGAGAGGGAGAGAATATATGTATAATTATGATTGATTTGCTTTGTTGTACAGCAGAAAACATCACAACATTGTAAAACAATTTTCCTCCAATTGAAAATAAATTTAAAAAATAAAATGCAAGTCCAATGCTTAAAGCAGGGCACCAAAAGCTGGTGCTCTGGGACAACCTGGAGGGATGGGGTGGGGAGGGAGGTGGGAGGGAGGTTCAGGATGGAGGGGACACATGTATATGTGTGCCAGATTCATGTTGATGTAGGCAAAAACCACCATGATATTGTAACTATCCTCCAATTAAAATAAATATTTAAAAAAATAATAAAACAAAATGTTTTTAAAAGACCACCATCATCTGACTCCACTTTGATGCCTAGTAAATCCTATCCCTCTGAACACAACATCACACCCACAACACACACACCTCTTCCACTTACATAGTTAGGCTGCTCCACTATCAGTACCTTTCTTCCATCCTGGTGCCATTGTTATGCTCATTCCCACTGCTATGCCTTTGCTTACCCTGTAGCCTCAATCTGCAGCACTTACCCCTGTTGGTATAAACTGAAATCTTTCATTTGTTTTAAGGCCTAGGTTAAAGACAAGCTTTTCTGTGAAATCCAGCCCATGAATTTCTTTCCTCATGTTTCTCTGGTTCCCCCATATATCTTTCATGTATACATTTTATTGTAATTTTTTCCATTTTATTAACACTTTTATTATTTCTTATAGGGGCCCTTTCTACATCCCCTCAACACATCTACCCTAATGTCTCTCATTTCTTCTACTACTTTCAGTCCCCAGTGCTGCTGTAAAATGAGGCTTGCTAATAACAGCATCTAACATCTGCTTATCATTCATCTTAAACTGTGTCCTATCCATAATAAAGTTTTCTACTCATTTTAAGTTTTCCAGAATGCATATGAGACTGAGAAAGCCATAGATACTTAATGAATCCTCACTGAGGGAATCTTGGCATTCTTGACTCTGTTCCATAGAAAACAGTGAAGGGAAGACAGAGGCATAGTTCTTCCCCTCCCCTTCCCCCAGTACCAGTATAATAGTGTGGTTCTTCTTTATCCATTCTGTGTATTCAGTTTCAGAGTAAGATTATATTTGGAAAACAGGGTTCTGTCAACCTTTTATGTATGAAAACCACCAATAGAGAGCATTTATTGAATGTGTTGAATTAATGCAAATGTGCCCAGCACTGTGCTAAGCATTCCTATGTGCAATTAGGAAAGAGTTGGGAGTTACTAATGGCTTCTACACACCAAGGATTTGGAAATCTAAGGCCATGGGGAGCGACTTTCTGGGAACCAGAGTAACTCATCACCTAGTATTTTATGTATTGAGAAGGCGTGGGTATTAATTGTCCATCCTGTTCCCAAAGAGGGAGCAACACAAAGAATAAAGCATCCCTTTCCATGTGCATTTTACCAGCCCCTCTCCTATTGCCCAGTCCCTTGCCAGTCTTGCCACATCAGAATGATGGGGGCCTTGGTTTCTTGCATCTCGGAATCAGGCCAGATAGATTGTGGTGCCAAGTTGGTTGTTTTCTGTTTTAAGCACCAGGCTCCCCTGTGGGCACTGGCATTTCTGCATCTGCTCACATAGAAGGCTGCCTGCCTGAAATCTTCCCCCTGACCCTCTAGGTCTACCGGGAGACTGAGTTGGCATCAGGAAACTGCTTTACCCATAATTCATCTCTGTAATCCTGCACACCAGTCACCTGAAGCAAAGTGTCCTGCTGCCACCGCCACCAGGCAAAACTGAATCATGTGCAGACACCAATACCCCAGGCTGCTGGCTAAGAATAAGATAAGCTTAAAATAACCTGCACTATCCCCAGCGGACCTTGCTGCCTGCCAGGCTTCTCTTTACCACTGCCTGTGACTGGCTGAGGAGCCAGGTAGACAACTAGTTCCTGAGCCCTGAAATAACATTGACAACAGAAATAAATCTCCTGCCTGGGTTAGAGGCTCATCAAAGCTGAAGGAAAAGATGTTCAATCATTCTGGCACTTAATCAGTTGCACTCAGGATTTCTAGCATGGGCTTCAGGAGACTTTGATCCTCCCCAGTTCAGAAGGGTGGCAGATGTATACGGAAAGTGGAGGTTCAAACACGGTGGGAAAGGTCATTAGTTTTAGTGGTGGGGTAGAACCAGGTGATCTGTGCCTATGAGTTCAAAGCTTCATTCTTGTACCTAGGCCCCTAGTCTCTGTGAACAGACCTATATTCAGGTTGTTTGAATGAGAACTACAGCTAAGACATGCCTGGTAAGTGGGAAGCAAAGGTTGCTAAGGATGGGGATGCTCCCCTCTGCCCATGAGAAGTCATACTACTCCATGCCACCTCCTCCAGAGCTAGGGGCACGTTTTCTAAAAGTGAACATAAAACAGGAAGTGAAGGCTTTGGTGTTTCCTAACCTGAGTCACACTTATTTGACCATCTGAGAGTTACCAAACCCTGATTCACCACTCTCAGGTTCCCCTCAACCTTCACATCAGAAGAGGCATTTTCCTCTCTCTTAGCACCTAATGGTGCTACCATAGGATGGATTAAGTTCTTGACTCTACCCAGCGAAAAGGCAGATGATACTGGTTCCCTTAGGATTCGAAGAACTTATCAATTACAAGAAGTAGGGAGGTATGGGTAAGACTGCAGAGTTTACTGACCTGTAATATCAAAAGCAGTAGGATTCTCAGTAGGAACAGGGAGCCAAGCAATAGAGCATGACTATTATGAAAGATATGCCAAGGTTATTATGATCCTTACCTTTAACTTTATATCCATGCATTAGCAAGTTACTCTTATTAATTTCCTAATTCACTGAAGAGACAAAAATGGCCCAGATAAGTAACATGACCTACAAAACATCACCTAGCTGAGAACCATGCAGAAGCTGCCTGTCTCTTCAAGTGCTTACATAGCCATCACTGTTGGTCCTCTTAAATGTTTGACCATGAGAATAAGTGACTTACAGCAACTGGCATCCAGCCCTGAGAACTGGGGCTTGCAAACAATCTTCCTTCACATATGTATGAGTCTGTTTGGGCTCCCAAAACAAAATACCACTGACTGGGTGGCTTGAACAATAGAAATTTATTTTATCAATTATGGAGGGCTAGAAGCCCAAAATGAAGGCATCAGTGGTATTGATCTCCTGAGGCCCCTCTCCTTAGCTTGCAGATGAACATGTTTTGCTCTGTTCTTACACAGCACATTTTATGCACATGCCTCCTGGTGTCTGTTGTTTGTTTGTTTGTTTGTTTGTTGTACACACACTAATACTATTGGATTCAGGTCCCACCTCATGACTTTATTTATTTAGTTACCTCTCTAGAGGGCTTCCCAGGTGGTGCTAGTGGTAAATGCAGGAGACACGGGAGATACAGGTTTGATCCCTGGGTTGGGAAGATCTCCTGGACAAGGAAATGGCAGCCCACTCCAGAATTCTTGCCCGGGAAATCCCACTGATAGAGAGGCCTGGCAGGCTAAAGTCCATAGGGTCACAAAGAGTTGGACACAACTGAAATGACTTAACAGCCACGCACCTCTGTAAATGCCCTATCTCCAGAGAGTGTCACATTGGGAGTTAGGGCTTCAACATATACATTTGAGGGAACAGAGATCAGTCCAAAGTATTAGCGTTGAAGCTCCAATACTTCAGCCACCTGATGTGAAGAGTCGACTCATGGAAAAGACCCTGATCCTAGTAAAGATTGAAGGCAGGAGGAGAAGGGGACAACAGAGGATGAGATGATTGGACGGCATCACCGACTCAATGGACATGAATTTGAGCAAGCTCCAGGAGTTGGTGATGGACAGGGAAGCCTGGTGTGCTGTAGTCCATGGGGTCGCAGAGTTGGACACAACTGAACAACAACAAGATCAGTCCAAAAGAACATGAAAACTGTGACAACTGGGTACAAAGAATGTTTATCCTCATTCACCCTGCTGCTGCTAAATCACTCCCTGCATCTATGCAACTGCATTTCCAACTTCTTTCCCAACCCCATTCCACAAAGATCCTTCACACACATCTCTATAACCATCATTGGTGCTTCCTCAAGTCACATCCCTTCTACTCCAGCCCCCAAACACCCTGTCCCCAGTTTTGTGGCCTGGTCCTGGGGCTGTCTTTATCTTCTGCATGTGTTTTTCATACATGGGTTCTATGCTCCCAAGAAACCCTATTAGCTCCTCAAGGGCATAGCCCAAATCATCTTTTTCTTTTGGAGCACCAGAACAGGTAGCAAACGTCTGGGCACACAGGGGACACATGTACTAAAACCACCTTATGCCCTATTTAATGACATTACATGAAATGACAGTAAATGTCACAGCACTCCAGAAATGTTGACTGACTGCTGAGGGACAGAAACAGGGTCACCTCATCCCCCTTTCTGCTCCCTTTTTCAGTATTTTCCAAACACAATGGAAAAGGTCTTGCTCTCTGCTTCTCTTAGACAGTTCTATTTTCTATCCTTACACTCTAGGCAGTGAGAAACTCAAATAAGAATTGAAGGGTATTTATCTTACTCTGAGAGGCTGAGGTTTTTTTGTGGTTTTGTTTGTTTGTTTTTGCCTGCTGCAGCTCTGGGGCTCTCACTGTCCCCAAAAAGCAGCTCAATAGCAAAAAGTGAAATTAGGTATAGGGGGCAGGGAAGAAGGAAGCAAAGAAAGCAATGAAGGTGGAAGGGAAAGCCAAGCCATTTCCAGCACCGTGCTGCCCTTCCTGCCAAGAATAGGAAGAGAGCTGCATTTTGCATGCACGCATGCCTAATGAATCACTTCAGTAGTGTTTGTCTCTTTGCAATCCTATGGATTGTAGCCCACCAGGCTCCTCTGTCCATGAGATTCTCCAGGCAAGAATACTGGAGTGGGTTGCTATACCCTTCTCACATTTTGCAAAGCATCTCTACATAGACAAACTTTTTCTGGACAAAGACCCTAATGGGAACTGAAAGATGAGTGGTCCATTCTCATGATCGTGTTTAAAGTGTAACTTCATCATCAGGCTCATCAGCCCAAGAATGAGGGCAGAAAGTGCCTCGTGGTTTATTTTTATAAACCACTCCCATCACCTCCCAGATCCCAGAGGGGCCCAGCCTGTCGTATTTAAGACCACACAATATTGTTATTAAACTCGTGTGTGCCTGAGGGACACTTCCTATCTGTTTCAGGGGAAGAGAGAACCGAAGCTGAGCAACTTAGCTCTCTGGCCCTTGTCTTCCAGCCAGTATTTTAATAGTGGCAGGAAATCGGAGAAGCAGCTCAATGATACTCTAAGCTTGTGAGCAGATTGAGCAATTGCACCTGGACTAGTGAGCTGATCTATCATCAGTGAGCAGTTCTGGAATACTTACTGGACACAAGACTTTGCATTAGGGACTGTGGGCCTTTTCCATGAAGATGACATGATCTATGCTTTCAGGAGCTTCACGATCCTGGGACAGAATTCAGTAATGTATTCGTTTTTCTGGCTGCCTAACAAATTACCATCAGCTTCATGACTTAAAATAATACCCATTTATTCATTCACAGTTCTGTACGTCACAAGTGTATCATGGTGTAATAGGAACCTCTGCTCAGGGTCTTCTAAGCTGTCAGCTGAGCTGCATTTTCGTGTGGAAGCCCAGGACTCTCTTCCGTGCTTGTGTGGTTGTGGCAGAGTTCAGAGTTCCCAGTTACCCTGTAAAAGGAAGGGCTGTGCAATAAAGGGGGGAAAAAAACCTCTCTCTCCAAATTTGCTAATTGAAAACAACCTTAGCCTGGCAAGAGTTAGGAAAGAGGATTTCATTGTTAATGAGTTAATGTTCTACACTACTGCTGACTCAGACTTAAAAGGATGGTGTGGAGATGAGCTAGTCCTGGCTGAGAAAGCAAAACTGTGCAAGAGCTTAAAGCTCACATAATAATGAAATAGATCCTTTTTCCTAGGTTATATTCCAGAGAGTTTAGAGTTTGGTTCAGGATCCTGGAATGCTACTACCGAGTCAGAATTTTGTATAATAATGAAAGCAAGTCTGACCTAGAAAAGAGAGATGAAGCATATAGAGTTCAGCCAAAAGGGGCTTTACATTTGGGGGCAGGGGGCAAGGAAGCTGAGACAGAAACATGACATTAGATTGGGGAAAATAGAGACTTCACAAAAGAGCTCACACAGAATCTCACAAGCTCTGGAACTCAGGGCAAAAGCCATAATTGAGTAGGAGCTTGGGTAAGACCCACCTGCTGGTCTTGGAGGGTCTCCCCAAGAGGCAGGAGGCAAGTGCAGCTCACTCTGAAAACATGGACACTGGTGGCAGCCATTTTGGGGAGCTCCTTCTACCACAGGGATACTGCTGCTCCTCCCTCTAGCTTATTAGCCCCAGGACCCAGTCCTGCCCTGGCCTAAGAGCCTGCAGTTGCCACTCTTGAGGCACCTCAGGCCAACCAACTAGCTGGGCAGGGACACAGCCCCACTAGGCAGCACAAAAGTTGCCTAGACCCTCTGAGCCCACAGCCGCCTCTGGACAAGGCCCTGCACACCAGAGGTCCCAGCTCCACCCGCCAGCCCCAGAATGCCCTGGGCCCCAGCCCTGCCTTCCAAGAAGCTTGCTTTAGCCTCTAAACCAGCTGCACCCACCAGGGGGCACATACCAGATGCCAAGAAAACCACAGTCCTGGATCCTGTGGACCCAGCATGCTTATCAGTAGGCCAGACCCTTCCCTTAGACCAGCTGGGTCCTGTCCCTGCTCACTAGCAAGCCAGTAAAAGCTTTGGGACACTCCAGGTCCCAAACCCAGCTGTGTCAAGAACTGCCCATTCCCCACCACCAGCAATCTGACACCTACTCTGGTTACCCTGGGTCCTGCAACCAGACAGTGGGACCCAGTTCTGCTTGCCAGTAGTCCAGCGCTAACCACAGGACCTGGCTTCATCCACCAATGGGTGGGGAACAGCCCCAAACTCTTCTGGACATGGGCTCCACCCACTAGTGAGCCAGCACTAGCCTAGAGATACTACTCTGGGAGTCATCAATATTTAAATCAATGGTTCTCCATCATAGATGCAAAGTAAAATCACACAGTGACTTACAAAACTTGCATATATCAAGGCCCTACCTTGGGGCTGCTGCTGCTGCTAAGTCGCTTCAGTCATGTCCGACTCTGTGGGACCCCATAGACGGCAGCCCGCCAGGCTCCCCCGTCCCTGGGATTCTCCAGGCAAGAACACTGGAGTGGGTTGCCATTTCCTTCTCCAATGCATGAAAGTGAAAAGTGAAAGTGAAGTCCTTCAGTCGTGTCCGACTCTTAGCGACCCCATGGACTGCAGCCCACCAGGCTCCTCCATCCATGGGATTTTCCAGGCAAGAGTACTGGAGTGGGGTGCCATTGCCTTCTCTGGGCCCTACCTTAGACCAATTAAATTAGAACCTCTGAAAGTGGGCATAGGCATTTGCAGGGTTTAAACTCTTCAGCTGATTCCAATTTGCAATCAAAGCTGAGACCAATTGGCATAGAACAGTGCTTCTCAAACTTTAATGAATAAGAATCACCAGAGGACTTTACTAAAATGTAGATGATGATTCACTAGGCCTGGGGTGGGGCCCAAGATTCTAAATCTCTAATGCCATCCCAAGCTTTTGGATTAAAGCTTACACATTGAGTAGCAAGAGTATGAAACAAAGTGTTAGTCACTCAGCTGTGTCCGGCTCTTTGCAACCCCATGGACTATAGCCCACAAGGTTCCTCTGTCCATGGATTTCTCCAAGCAAGAATGCTGGAGTGGGTAGCCATTCCCTTCTCCAGTGGATCTTCCCAACTTAGGGACTGAACCTGGGTCTCCTGCATTGCAGGGAGACTCTTTACCATCTGAGCTACTAGAGAAGCCCAATTCTAATGTGAACCAGAATTCAAAATTACTGTTAATCAGTGCAAACTGAAAAGTATGGGGCCACTGGATGATAAGTGCATCCTATAGCTTCTGGACACTGAGAAGCAGACAGGAGAGGCTGTCTCAGAAAGCTTTGTAAACTCAAATAAGTAACTTGCCCAAGAACACACAACTCACAAATATCTGGGCTGGGATTCAAACCTTGATCTGTCTGGGAACTTTCCTGGTGGTCCAGCAGTTAAGACTCCATGCTTCCAATGCAAGGGATGCAGTTTCAATTCCTGGTCAGGTGACTAAGATTCCACATGCTGCACAGTGTGGCCAAAAAAGTAAAAAAAAAGATAGGGGAAAAAACCCAACCATTATCTGACTCCAAAACCTGAACTGTACAAAGAGATATCTCAGGGGGAAAAATGCAATGTTTCCCCAAATGAGATTTTAATAGGCCACACTGGCAAAAGGCACTGTGTCTCTGGAATGACCCCCACGTCTACCTCTTCATCTACCCCTCTTTCTTCCCTTTGATCTTTCCAGTAGCTTTGTTTCCTTTCTGTAGTTGCCACCACCTCTTTCAGAAGTGGAGGCACTACATGAAAAGGAGCCAGCATTGCAGGCTGCCCTCACGGAGGCCAGCCAGCTTTGATGTCCTCCTTCCCCAAGTACTGTGCCCTGGAGCCTCATTTCTGGAGAGAGAGGAAGAAGCAGGATACAGTGCTGCAGTCAAAACCAAGCATTCTGTTTCCTACTACTTTTGCCTCCTGACATAGCAGCAGCTCTGTGTAATGAAAATCTAAATCATTTGTGTGCACACATAGCAACTGTTTATTTGCTGTTAGCTTTGAGGACACAGTAGGGGTTCGATACATTTAGAAAAGAGATCAACACTGGGAGAGTCTAATCTCATAAGTAGACAAAATGAAAAACAAAGCCAAAAATGCATCCCTCCATATCTGAAAGAGAGGCCGGTAATAAATATCCTTCAACTTCAGCCCCCCTCCGGCTCAGAAAAATGCTTTTAAATCAGTGACACAGAGCAGAGATGACTCCTTGTAAGGAGATGACTCCTTCTGTCTGCTTGCTAAAAAAGCTTTACTAGGTCTGGTTGGAGATTGATTGTGAGTTCTAGAAACCATACAACTTTCCTCTCAGGCCACTGAGTGTGCTACCTTCCATCTTTTACAAAATGCATGCACTATTAGTTTTCTGGAAACTTCCATTTTTTTCTCACCAACAGACTTCCTGGGACTAAATACCATCCAGAAGCTTCTCCACATTAGTATTTCTACCAAGAGTGAATACCTGATTGAAGAAAGTGTCCTTATCACATTTTGAAGGGGCCAGACCTCTGTCTTAGTGCAAACTGTTGGACAGTTTATAAAATCTCGGCTTGCCAGCAGCTTCCTCATGCCTTCATCCTCCCAGGTTTTCTCCTCATCCAACCCAAACCTCATATTACCACCTGCTCTTGCAGAAACTCAGAAACCACAGCTGGTCCATTTTGGTTCAGGGCACATGCTCCTGTAAGGCAGGGACCCACTGCCTGGAAGTCACCAGCATCTGAAAATCAATGGAGGCAGCTACTCCCCTAGGACTGGCATAATGAGAGGTGACATTAGGGAGAAGGATCATTCAAGACAGGCCTGAGTGACTTGATACTTGCAGTATACTGAGGGACACCCAACGTGGAGAAATTATAACCCTACAGAAAGTGAAAGAGGAGAGTGAAAAAGTTGGCTTAAAACTCAACATTCAGAAAACTAAGCTCATGGCATCCGGTCCCATCACTTCATGGCAAATAGATGAGGAAACAATGGAAACAGTGACAGACTTTATTTTCTTGGACTCCAAAATCACTGAAGATGGTGACTATAGACATGAAATTAAAAGACTATGACCAACCTAGACAGCATATTAAAAAGCTTTGCCAACAAAGTTCCATCTAGTCAAAGCTATGGTTTTTCCGGAGAAGGCAATGGCACCCCACTCCAGTACTCTTGCCTGGAAAATCCCATGGATGGAGGAGCCTGGTAGGCTGCAGTCCATGGGGTCGCTAAGAGTCGGGCACGACTGAGCGACTTCACTTTGACTTTTCACTTTCATGTATAGGAGAAGAAAATGGCAACCTACTCCAGTGTTCTTGCCTGGAGAATCCCAGGGACGGGGAAGCCTGATGGGCTGCCGTCTGTGGGGTTGCACAGAGTTGGACACGACTGAAGCGACTTAGCAGCAGCAGCAGCAGCAGCATGGTTTTTCCAGTATTCATGTATGGATGTGAGAGTTGGACTGTAAAGAAAGCTGAGCGCCAAAGAATTGATGCTTTTGAACTGTGATGTGGTTGAAGACTTGAGAGTCCCTTAGACGGCAAGGAGATGCAACCAGTCCATCCTAAAGGAAATCAGTCCTGAATATTCATTAGAAGGACTGATGCTGAAGCTGAAACTCCAATACTTTGGCTACCTGATGCGAAGAACTGACTCATTGGAAAAGACCCTCCTGCTGGGAAATATTGAAGGCGGGAGGAGAAGGGGACAGAGGATGCAATGGTTGGATGGCATCACTGACTTGATGACATGAGTTTGACTAAGCTCCTAGAGTTGGTGATGGACAGGGAAGCCTGGTGTGCTGCAGTCCATGGAGTTGCAAAGAGTCTGGCATGACTAAGCTGAACTGAACAGACATGTCAATTGGGTAGGTGCTGTCAATCTGACATTCCTTCTTGAAGGAATATCCTGCTAAGTAGACTCTTCAGAAATGCTCAGTTGGTTTTGAGCTAGCCTGCCACCCGTCACCCCTCTACACACAAGATCTAAGTGGTTCTGAGAGACAGAGAGGATCCATGGTTAGGCACTCGATTTGTGTGCACAGGCGGGGAGCATGTTAGCCAGCCAGGCCTGGGACAGATCCCTGTCTCTCAGATCCTCCCTTTGCTCTTTCAACCCTCCCCTAATCCATGGGCTCTCCTTCCTCTCTACTTAACAGGGACAGACAAGGCTGGCTTAGCATCCAGAGTCCGCTCTAGGCCACAGGGGGAAAAAAACAAGCAGGCTAGTCAGATGTCTATTCTATGCAAAAACAAGACTTGGCAGGAAAGAAACCAGACACGGCAGTGAGAAATTTAAATTCAAATTGAACAAGGGGCTGTATCCCTCTTTGAATATAAGCCCCGTGGGCCTGGTTTCTTCACTGGGGAAAAAAAAAATCCCTTTTAAGTCCTATCCCCTTTCCCTGGAAAAGGAGAGGAAACTGACCAATGAACTACCTTATACAAGATGACAGTCATTTTAAATGGTTATTTTGAATTAATCCCTTTCTGCTCAGTCTCCTCTCTAGGGTATAGCTACTTCAAAATGTGTTCAGGTATCTGAGCCAGGGAGGGCAGCGAGGCATTGGGGAAGCAATGTGGAAGGAAATCGGGAACTGAGAACACTCACTGAGCTGTTATTTTCCTTTTGCCTCTGAAATCCCCAAGGTCCATGCTCTGCCCTTCTCTGCCATGCTCTGTGCCAAAGGAGGCTGACCTCAATGGACTATAGCAACAGGCTTTTTTTGTCAGCTGGCATCTGGCTGGGGCTGGCTAATGGTGGGCAACAGTAGGAGATCAGAGAGCAGAAAGAGAGGGAAATAAAGATTTTGTGCCCCTGCCTCCCTCCCAGGTGTGTTACATTTAGGCAGTGGGCTTCCCTGTGTCTCAGACAGTAAAGAATCTGCCTGCCAATGCAGGAGTCCCAGATCCAGTCCCTGGGTGGGGAAGATCCCCTGGAGAAGGGCATGGCAACCCAGTATTCTTGTCTGGAGAATCCCATGGACAGAGGAGGCTGGTGGGGTACAGTCCCTGGAGTCACAGAGTCGGACATGACTGACACTTTTTTTCACTCAACTCTTCTACCTAAAGACACAGCTCCTATCAGGTAGCCCTTCTTGCACTACTAGAGTTCTGGCTGGGTTCTAATAACACAGTTTCTTCCCTTTGCCCCTTCAGTCTTTGGGGTGATATCACCTCTCTACCATTCATCGTCTCTGCATGCCCCACCATCATGGTAGATTCCCTGAATTCTACCCATACCACCATAAATAGCCCCTTCATTAAGCTCAGCTAGGAAAACTCCTTGAGTGTACCATCTGTTTCCTGCCAATACCCTAACTTAACACTTACATCACTTTCACAAATTTTATCCTGCAGAATTCCAAAAGGTTCCCTAGACTTCTGAGAAGAAAGATGACCTCATCCAACTGCCTTTTCTAAAGAGACTGATCTGCATTCTCTCAAATGACAGACATATTCTCCATATACCAAGCTCTCCTAAATTAAGGTTGCATTATTGTGCTTACACAATAGAAATGAACTTTGAGCCAGTTCCATTTTTGTTTCACCTGTTCTTTGTCATCTTTCTCGGGGAAAGGGAGTGCTACAAACCTAATTACATTGTTTTCCTCCCAGTGAGGTATGCTCAACTTTCTTTACCTTAAATACTTAATCCAGTTTCATGGGGAAAATACTTGCTATTAATTCAAATATCAGTTCCCTACTATCTGGTATTCCTATGTTATTCCCCATCTTGATGAAAGCAGACATCCCAAAGTGATCATACCAAAATTTTCACTTGTCCTCACCATCACAAAACCCCTAGACATCAAGTGTTATGGGATCTATTTCCTAGATACCTTTATAAAATTTTAATATGTTCTATTTAACCCAGTATACACCAAATATTATCATTTCAACATTACTTGGCCTTTTGGCTAAAATCAAATGTAGTATGTTCTTATCACTATAAAATTATTAATAAGGTATTTTAATTCTGGTATGTAACAAAATATTCTAAATATCTTCATTCAGATTAGTCCATCTGCTCTAGCTCCATAGTCATTGCCTTAGTTCAGGACCTGATCATCTTACACCTAGATTATTGAAATATCTATAGTCTCTCCCTATTTTCTTCCATTCTCTGCACATTAGTCAAACTGATCTTTGAAAAACACAAATACGTTCACTTCACTTCCCTTTCAATGGCCCTCCTTTAAGATAAAATCCAAGCTCCTTATCCTGGTTTTAAAGATCCCGTTAGTATTTCCCGTTGTAGCCTCAGCTTTTGCTACCTTCCTTTTCACACCTTTATTCGTTGTTCTTGTGATGGAGCCATGTCTTGTCAAGTCTCCATGCCCTGCTTTCCATGTTCCCTTGTATGGTACACACTTCAGTTCAGTTCAGTTCAGTCGCTCAGTCGTGTCTGACTCTTTGCGACCCCATGAATCACAGCACGCCAGGCCTCCCTGTCCATCACCAACTCCTGGAGTTCACTCAGACTCACGTCCATCGAGTCAGTGATGCCATCCAGCCATCTCATCCTCTGTTGTCCCCCTCTCCTCCTGCCCCCAATCCCTCCCAGCATCAGAGTCTTTTCCAATGAGTCAACTCTTCACATGAGGTGGCCAAAGTACTGGAGTTTCAGCTTTAGCATCATTCCCTCCAAAGAAATCCCAGGGCTGATCTCCTTCAGAATGGACTGGTTGGATCTCCTTGCAGTCCAAGGGACTCTCAAGAGTCTTCTCCAACACCACAGTTCAAAGGTACACACTTAGCCTTTGCTAACTCTCCCTATTCATCTCTCAGACTCATCTTAGACATCATCTTTTCTAGAAATCTTTCCCATGAACTCCTTCATCCCCAAATTGGTTTAACAGCCCCTCTATGTGAACCTTTAACCCCCACCCCTTCACTTATTAGCACTTAACACACTGTTTGACAATTACTTATTTACATGTCTGTCAATATCCTATCACTTTTAGGGTAACTATCTTTATCTTTTTTTCCCCCAGTACTTAGCATAGAAAGTGGCATATAGATAGATATTCAAAAAGTGTGTCCTGAATGAGGGATTAAATGAATGAATGAGCTCATGAATAGACTATACACTTGAATTCACTTACCTCCATAAGGCCGATATATGAACCCTGAGTGGCCCTTCTTAGGGTGGCCTGTAGCTAATGAGAACACTTTTTGCCATTTCTCTCCTTCCAGGTAGGGCTGTCCTGGGCTGTATAAAAACCACACTGGAGTGATTAAGAATAGAAAAAGATGAACTGGCATTTTGAGTCACAGGCCGTCCCTAGTCCCTAAAACTGTACTTATGGAACAATAGAGCTAGCCTGAATTAATTAAGGAAGAGTAGGGGAGATAAATTCTCTTCCTGAGAAACACCCAGTTCTTCACCATCCATCAGCCTTGAGCACAGATGGGATAGAGGCCAGGCCTAAAAATACATCAGCCCTAGGTGACATCAGGATTGTGTTCTTTTATGTCTAATTCACCCCAGATGGAAGGGAAAGCACTTGAAAGTCTTTGAAACAGGCAGAGAAACATGTATCATGCTGGGAATGACTATAGGGGCAAAAGGCCACTGTGGATTTCCTTGTCAGTGAAAATGAACTCTTGTCTATTGAAAAATTTCAATAAAGAACCAGCAGAAACATCCTTGTCATCATCATTTTGAATTAGTATTTATTGAGCACACAACAAATGCTAGTCTCTGCTCAGAACATCTGATGAAAACCATTCCTGTATCTATAAGGGAAGAGGGAATACTTGCTACTATTTTAATGCCAGTCACCCGGCCAGAACACAAAATGAACTCTTATGAATATTTTCTAAAGCATAATGAGGAAGGAATCTTAGACTACATGCAAGCATCCTTGATTACTGTTTTTTCCACTGGCAGTCGCTCTCCCCACAAGCTTCGTCACAACCAGAAAGGAAGAGAAGCAGGAAAAAAGAAGAAGAGTCAAAGCACAATCATGAGAGAGGCATAAAAAATTGGGCAGGGGCACTTCATAGATGTTTACAGATGGCAACAAATATCAAGGGAGGACCAAAGGAATGGAGCAGTAGGAACCAGCCCTGTTCATCTCATGGCTCCTCCCTGCACTAGTGTTTTTGTTGTTGCTGCTGATGCTGTTGTTTGGTAACTAAGTTGAGTCTGACTCTTTTGTGACCCTATGGACTGCAGCCTGCAAGCCTCCTCTGTCCATGGGATTTCCCAGGCAAGAATACTGGAGTTGGTTGCCATGCCGTTCTCCAGGGGAATCTTCCCAATTCAGGGATGATTGAACCCATGTCTCCTGCATTGCAGGCAGATTCTTTACTGCTGAGCCACCTGGAAAGCCCATAAGTGTTTTTACCCAACGTTTAAGCTTTGGGGTAAGTCACCGAAGATGCAGAATTCTGAAGAACTGCTTGATTGTACAGCTTTCAACTGAGGATCTTTCTTATTATTTTGTATGAAAGGGCACTTTGGGACTTGAAAGCCAGTGGGTACTCACCAGCTAGATAAACATTTGAGAGAATTATTGTCCTTGGTGAATTTTGTAAATAGCCACTGACCCACTGATTTAAGGCAAAGTGAAAATGAATGATGAGTTAAAAAGCATACAAACACTGTGTTACATGACTGGCAAGTGGGTAGCAACTGGCCTAGTCTTAGTACTTCTTTTCAAGGCTCCCTTCCTTCCTCTTTCCCACCCTCTCCAATTCTGCCAAATCTCAAGGTTTGAGGCAATGGTCAAGCTCCATGGTATAAGAATTGGTGTTCCTCATGATGCTCTCCACCAACATGACAGGCTTGGGGTTTCTTCCAGCAAAGCAAGAGAGCCAGGTGCAAATCAACATGGCTGCAGCTGCGCCACCTCCAGCACAGTAATAGGCCCAGCCAAGCCGACAGGTACCTGTGGAAACAGGGATAGAGACATAAGTGTTAGATTGTCTTCTCATACATTCTCTTGGAGATGTTAGGGTTAAAGTGAGAGTAGGAAACAGTGAATGAGACTAGGCTCACTCTTTCTTCCTTTGCTGATGGCTGATATTAGCTTTAGCAAGAGGTTATAAAATGTTATTTTGTTACACATCTGTAACAGAATGGAAGTGGTGTGGGTAATGGCAGTGGTGGTGATGCTAATGACAGTGATGAGAAGAACAACTGGATCAAGTGTTAAGAACTATGTTAAATTCTTTAGACATATATCTCATTGAACATTATAGTAACTATAGGAGTTAGGTACTCTTATTATCCCTACCTATTTTATACAAGATGAGGCAACCTAGGCACAGGTTTGAGGAAAATCACACAGATAGGAAGTGGTAGAATCAGGATATAAACACTTGCTCATCCTAACTCTGCAGCTCTGCACTTTTAACCACACTGATATACTACACTGCATGAACTGTTTTCAAAGAACTATATCCTGTATCATGGGAAATATGCAGGCAAAATCAAATTACTTGCTCCATGCCATGTGTCTCTATTCTAACCTAATCTTTCAACATTCAGGGAAGAAATATGCACTGGAATCAAGGCCAATCTTCTAAGGGGTAGTTTCAGTCTGAAGGTTAATGGGAAAAGTCACCTGTTCACAAACATCCACTCCACCCATCATTTATTCTACCACAGGTAGATTCTTTCCTTTGAAGTATTTGAGTTTTTTCAGAGATCCATCAGAAAAAGTCAATCCCCAAAGAAAGAAAGCTATTATATCACAAGGGATCAGAGTAATAAGTAACTGCTGAAATCAAGTGCTTAAGAGAATAGGACTCCAGAAATTGGAGTAGATGCCCAGTGATACAAAATGGCAGAGGAATCCTGAGAATAAAAAGTGGCTTTCACCTATATCACAGTCCTATAGAAAGCAAGTCCTGACTATAGTCAGTCAGTGGTGATGTCAAGACTGATTTTCAGGGCAATTTACATTTATTAATTGAAGTGTAGTTGATTTACAAGATTATATTAGTTTTACATGTGCAGCATTGTGGTTCAGTACTTTTACAAATTATAGTGTTAGTCACTCAGTCATGTCCGACTCTTTGAGACCCCATGGACTGTAGCCCAACAGGCTTCTCTGTCCATGGGATTCTCCAGGCAAGAATATTGGAGTGGGTTGCCATTCCTTTCTCCAGGGGATCTTCTCAACTCAGGGATCAAACCCAAACCCAGGAATTGGGCCCAAGTCTCCCGCATTGCAGGCAGATTCTTTACCACCTGAGCCAGGGAAGCTCTCACAGATTATACTTTCATTTAAAATTTATTATAAGGCAATGGCTATAATTCACTGTGCTATACAATATATCCTTGTTACTTCTCTATTTTATACACAGTAGTATGTATCTCTTAATCCCATACCCCTATCTTGTCACTCCCCCCTTTCCTAGTCCCACTGGTAATGAAGTTTCTATTCCATATCTGCGAATCTGTTTCTATTTTGCCATATACATTCATTTATATTATATTTTTAAATTCCACATATAAGTGATATCATACAGTACTTGTCTTTCTCTGTTTGACAAATCACTAAGCATAATATTCTCTAGATCCATTCATATAGCTTCAAATGGCAGAATTACATTAGCAATATTTTTATGACAGAGTAATAGTCCATTGCATTGGGTTGGCCAAAATGTTTGGTTTTTCCATAACATCATATGGAAAAACCTGAACAAACATTTTGGCAAACCACCCCCCTCCCCAAATATATATATATATATATATATATATATATATATATATATATACCACATCTTCTTTATCCTTTCATCTGTTGATGGACATTTGGGTTGCTTTCATATGCTGTTTATTGTAAATAATGCTGTTATGAACATTGGGGTGCATGTAGCTTTTTGAATTAGTGTTTTCATGTTTTCCTGATATATACACAGGAGTGGAATTGTTAGATCATACAGTCATTTTTTAAGGACTCTCCAAACAGTTTTCCATAATGTCTACAGCAATTGATATCCCCACCAACAATGTACAGTGTTCCTTTTTCTCCACGTCTTCACCAACATTTGTTATTTGTAGACTTTTTGATGATAACCATTCTGACATGTGTGAGGTGATGTTTCATTGGTTTGACTTGAATTTATGATAATTAGTAATATTGAGTACCTTTTCGTGTACCTGTTGGCCATCTGTATATATTCTTTGGGAAAATCTCTATTCATATTTTCTGTCCAATTTTAAATTGGTTGTTTGTTTTTATAATATTAAGTTGTATGAGCTATTTTTTTCTATTTTGGGTATTAATCACAGTAGATCATGTTATTTGTAAGCATTTTCCTCCATTTCACAGGTTCTCTTTTTATTTTGTTGATAGTTTCCTTTGCTGTGCAAAAGCTTTTAAGTTTAATTAGGTCCCATTTGCTTATTTCTGCTTTTATTTCTTTTCCTTGGAAGACAGATACCAAAAAAAGGCAATGCTACAATTTATGTCAAAGACTGTTCTGCCTATGTTCTTTCCTAGGAATTTTGTGATTTCAGGTCTTACATTTAGATTCTTAATCGATTTTGGGTTTATTTTTGTATGTGGTATGAGGAAATATTATGGTTTTATATATAGCTGTCCAATTTTTCAAGCACCACTTATTGGAAAGACTGTTTTTTCTCTGTTGTATATTTTTGCCTCCTTTGTCATGAATTAATTGACCATAGTGTGTAGGTTTTGGAGAAGGAAATGGCAGCCCACTCCAGTGTTCTTGCCTGGAGAATCCCAGGGACGGGGGAGCCTGGTGGGCTGCCGTCTATGGGGTCGTACAGAGTTGGACATAACTGAAGTGACTTAGCAAGCAAGCAAGCAAGTGTGTAGGTTTATTTCTGGGCACTCTATTCTGTTCTATTAATCTGTCTGTCTGTTTTTGTGCCTGTACTATGCTATTTTGATTATTGTAGCTTTGTAGTATAGTCTGAAATACCTCCAGTTGTTCTTTTTTTTTCAAGATTGCTTTGGCAATTTTGAGTGTTTTGTGGTTCTACATGAATTTTAGGATTATGTGTTCTAGCTTGGTGACAAATATTATGAGTATTTTATTAGGTTTAGGGTTTTAATATTTAGTATTTTAATAGGGATTGCATTAAATCTGTAGATTTCTTTCTTTCTGTTGTATAGCCATTTTAGCAATATTAAGTCTCCTAATCCAAGAGCATGAGCTAGGTTTTCCATTTCTTTGTGTCATCTTCAGTTTCCTTCATCAATGTTTTACAGCTTTCAGGGTATAGGTTTTTCACCTCTTTGGTTAAGTCTGTTCCTAAGAATTTTATTCTTTTTGATGCAGTTTTAAAATAGATTTTTTAACTTTATTTTTCTGATAGTTCATTAAAAATGTATAGGAAAGCAGCAGATTTCTGTATATTAATCTTATATCCTGCAATGTTACAGAATTTATTTATTAGTTCTAATAGTTTTTTTGGTGAATACTTTAGGTTTATTTATATGTTGTATTGTGTCATCTGTAAAAAGTGACAGTTTTACTTCTTCATTTCAATTTGGATGCTTTTTCTTTTTCTTATCTGATTACTATGGCTAGCACTTCCAATACTATGTTAAATAGAAAGGGCAAGATTGGGCATCACTGTCATCTCCCTGAATTTAGAGGAAAGGATTTCAGCTTTTCACCATTGAGTGAGCATAAGTTAGCTGTGGGTTTGCTATAACTGGTATTTATTATACTCAGATACATTCACTCTATACCCACTGTGATGAGGGTTTTTATCACAAATGGATATTGAATTTTGTCAAAAATTTTTTCCTGCATCTATTAATCATGTGATTTTTTTATTTTATTAATCTGGGTATCACATTGATTGATTTGTAAATACTGAAGCATTCTTGCTTCCCTGGAATAAATCCCACTTGATCATGGTATATGATACTTTTTATATTTTGTTGAATTTGGTTTGCTAATTTTTTTATCTTTTTTAATTTAAATTTATTTATTTTAACTAGAGGCTAATTACTTTACAATATTGTATTAGTTTTGCCATACATCAACATGAATCTGCCACGGGTGTACACGTGTTCCCAATCCTGAACCCCCCTCCCACCTCCCTCCCCATACCATCCCTCTGGGTCATCCCAGTGCACCAGCCCCAAGCTTCCTGTATCCTGCATCAAACCTGGACTGGCGATTCATTTCTTATATGATATTATACATGTTTCAATGCTATTCATATATACGGAATTTAGATGGTAACGATAATCCCATATGCTAATATTTTGTTGAGGATATTTTCATCTATGTTAATCAAACATATTAGCCTGTAATTTTCTGTTTTTGCAGTATCTTTGTTTGCTTTTGGTATAAGAGTAATGGTAAAATGAAAGTGTTAGTTGTTCAGTTGCGTCTGACTCTGCAACCCCATAGACTGTAGCCCGCCAGGCTCCTCTATCCATGGAATGCTCCAAGCAAGAATACTGGAGTAGGTAGCCATTCCCTTCTCCAGGGGATCTTCTTGACCCAGGGATCAAACCCTGATCTCTTGCATTGCAGGCGGATTCTCTACCATCTGAGCCACCAGGGAAGAGTAATGGTGGCCTCATAGAATAAATCTGGGAGTGTTCCCTCCTCTTTAATTTTTTTTTTTTGAATAGTTTCAGAAGGGTAAGTATCATCTTTTCTTCATATGGTTGGTAGAATTCCCATGTGAAGCCATCTAATTCTGGATTTTTGTTTACAGGGAGTATTTTTGAAATTACAAATTCAATTTGACTACTAGTGATCAGTTGGTTCAAATTATCTATTTCTCCTTGATCGAATCTTGGCAGAGTGTATGTTTCTAGAAATTTTCTTTCTTCTAGTCTGCCTAATTTGTTGGCATATAACTATTCCTAGTATTCTCATTATTTTTTGTATCTCTGTGGTAGCGGTTGTTATTTCTCCTCTTCCATTTCTTATTTTGTTTACTTGGGCCTTCTCTCTTTTCTTATTGGTGATGCTGGGTGAAAGTTTATCAATTTTGTTTACCTTTTTAAAAAACAGATCTTGGTTTCATTGATTTTTTCTATTTTTTTATCTTTATTTTCCCTCTGATCTTTATTTTCTTTCTTCTACTGACTTTGTTTTTTTTTGGTTGTTGTTGTTGTTCTTTGTTTTCTAATTCCTTAGGTTAGGTTGTTTATTCAATATTTTTTTTTCTTAAGCAAGGCCTTCGTTGTTATAAACTTCCATCTTAGAACTGCTTTTGCTGAATCTCATAGATTTTGATGTGTTGTGTTTCAATTTTCATTTGTCTCAAGTATTTTCTGATTTCCTCTTTGGTTTCTTCATTGACTCATTGATTTTTTAGTAGCATGTTATTTCAGTTCCATGTGTTTGGGCTGGAAATGGAGGGGCTAGAGCTGGAGCCAGTGTGAGGTGGGACTTCTGCTCAGTGGCTATTACCACCCTATCAAGGATTGGATCTAATCCCATGTTGCTGGAGGAAAAGCTCTGAAGTCTGAGTTCAAGCTGGCTCTGTTGCCTTTATGCATGTATTTTCCCCTCTCCCTAAACCAGGACCCTTGTCCCAGAGATGGGGAGTGCTAAAGTAAGGGGGCCTCATGCAGGCTCTCTGCTCAAGTCAGCTGCAGACAGTGATCCAAACTGTCTCCAATAAGCTGCCTATATGGGCACCTGAAACTGTTTCCTCTCTGCTCAGACAAAGCCTTAGATACAAGTTCCCTTTGTTCCTCATAGCTAACTACTGTTCCAGCCTCTGCCACCCATGCTACCATGCCATATCACAAGGCAGGCAGGGTCCATGTGAACTCTCAGTGTAAATTGGGGATTGAGCTATAGTGGACTCCTCAGAGGTCTAGGCTGCTTCTGATATACTGCTTGAATAAGCACCCATGATAGCCACTGCTATTCTACCGAGACTTTGCCCTAGGACCTGATCACCTCTGTATCCCATGGTTGAGTCTTCTCCTTGGTTGTGGCTGCCCCAGATTCAGTGCTGCATTGTGATGTGGAGTGAGTAGGGCTGGAGCATTTGCTTGGTTTAGGCTGAGGCACAGCAAGGCATTCATGGGAAACTGGGCAGTCACCAGAGAAGAGCTCTCTATGCCCTGCCTAGGGAACAAGCAAGCATGTGTACACAAGCACATGAGCAGAGTTCAGGTTTCCTGCAACCCTACTCCACCACCCCTCAATAATCCCTGTGGTTTTCCAACCAGCCAAAATGGCTTGTCTCCTACACATAGGACCCCAGGACTGGGGACCCAATTTGTAACTCTCACTGTCTCCATCCTTGCATTCTCCCTTCCCAGAGACTCAGGTCCTTTTCTTCCTTCCTATCAAATTACGTATGTATCTTTCATATAGACTTGCTTGTGCAGGAGTCCTTCTGCCAGTTTCCAGATGATTTTCAGTGAGACTTGTTCCACACATAATACATTTTTGATGTTTGTATGGGGGGAATGTGGTCCCCAAGTCCTCTCACTTCACCATCTTGATTGATCTCCCCTCATGACAATTTATTTTTCAATAAACAATTATTTCTTTTCACATGGTTCCCACTGACTCTTAATTTTCCTTGTTTTTATTGTCTGGTTGGCATGTTATTTAATGAGTCTAAAATACCCCCAAGTTAGGCTGCTTTGCTTTTCCGTTAGGGCCAGGCTAATTTATCCCTAATTTCCCACCTTAGAAATAATCTTTCGAGCACCAAGGCATCACTCATGCTGTCTCTCTTGCTATAAACAGTTTCTTTCCTTTTGTTCACCAATTCATATCTTCCTAAGAATACTCTTCAGTATTCAGCACCTCCAGGAAATCTTCCCTGGCTAACCCCAGTGAGCGCAAGTCACCTCAACCAGGTAGCCCTCCAGGAATTTATCTATATACCACTTACATAAGTATACCTGTTAGACAAAATGTTGGAATGAAGATTTTCATATCATGTATTTTTCATTTACTTTTTACCTCCTTCCAGATTGTTGGCTCAATAGAGTAAATGTATTTGTTTCTTTTTTGATAATGCCCCCCATGCTCTGTCAACAGTGGATGCTCAGTATGATTTAGCCTAACAATATTTCAAAGATAGATATATTTGCATTTTCAAACCTCAACACCCAAAACTATGACTTAAAATTTGAATTAAAATGACAAAACCAGCTATTTTGTTTGTTTCTGGAATGTGCTATAAGGCATAAGTGTATTCTGTTTCTTTTGCCTAAAATGCTTATTGAATGTGCATACATACATATACACTTCTCACCACTCTGAGTAGTCAATGTTCAATCATTCTTCAGAGCTCAACTCTGAATATGATAGAGAAGAAAGGAATCCAACTTTCTGAGTAACTGCAATGTGAACAATGACAGTAGAACTCTGGGAAGAGTAAAGTGAAAAATACCATCTTGAGGCAAGCAGACAATAGAGCTGGATCCCCTATTCCAACCTTGTCACACCTTCCTTTAGACACTCACTTTTTCATTCACTCAGTCACTCAGTAAAAGTAGGAGGTTTTATATACTTAGGATTTCACAGAGTGAAAATTCTAGAGAAGGGCAAACCTTCCAGTTTTGCCATCCTTACAAGGAAGGCTACAGGCTATTTGTACCTGCTTCACAGACAGGAATGTGAGGCTCAATTTAAAGCCTTTAGAAACTCTCTCAGAAATAGCAGGTACAGGCAGGGATCCAGATCAAGTATCTTTACTTTCAATCTGGTTCTCTGCCCTCTACTGTTTTTCTCATCCTCCCAAAAGCCATTTGCCTCTTACAGGACCCTTAATCTGTAAACCGTACAGAGGGGGATCCTGTGTCAATTTGCAGTAGACTCACTCACCAGAGCTTCTTTCCTAACCCCTCAAATGAAAAGCTCCTGTGCTCACATGACAGAGTAGGCAGAAGCCAGCTTTGTGGAAGGGCCACTGTTGGAGAGTTTCCTCCTCTCTGCAATGCTTCCAATCTAGTCTAGGCAGGTATCAGAAGCCTCAAGCTGCTGCTTCAGTTTCCTGTCTGGTCACCCCCACCCCCATTGGAGGGGCAGAGCTTTTTCTATTAGGTCCATGCACCCTGGGGCCAGGGAAAGACTTGTTTCTGTAAATGAAAGGAATAAATGCATAGCATGCCATTACTCCAAAGCCCTAAGCAGGAAGAAAGCTGACACAGTGGGCAGCTCCAGAGTGAAGAGCTAGCTAGAAAGGTCTTAATAAACCTTATTGAAGCCAAGTCAGAACCAGGTATCCCTGGGCTAAAAGCCAACACCAAAGTGCCCCCATTGCCATTCGAAGTGCAGAATTTCCTCTCACAGAGATGCCAGTTAAGCCACTGAAAAGCATCTAAGCCCAAGGCTGCTATCACACAGGAAATCAAAGAGAAATAGAGGAAATATATCTCCTATCCAATCCTCTCTGGACAACCCTACCTGTTATCTACCCGAGGGAACAGAGAGGTTACAACATTAGCATTGCAAACGAGGGGAAAGAGCAAACCTTTTAAGAACTACATTTCCAAGTTGAGAGATGCTGTCATTATTCACATACTCCACAGAAAGCTTGGACACTGGTCTCATGGCCTACAGAGGAACTCGTGTTTTCTGTGGAAGGAGGTAAAAGTAGGAAGCCATGGGAATAAGCTACCACACTTTACCTCCAATCAACTTTTAGTGAAGCCCCATGGAACATCACCAATCCCTAAATTCTATTTCTTGAAATACAATTGATCCTTCTATTCATCTGACAATTATTTATTAAGTATCTACTATGTGCCATACATTTTGAATACATCATCTCATTTGATTCTCACAACAGCCATGATTATTTCCATTTAGAGCTGAAGATTTAGTAATCTCAGAAACTTAATTACTTTATCAACTTACAAGTGTCAGAGTTGAAATTTGAATGCCAGGACTAAGCCCATGGTTATCCATTTCAACCATGCCAGGAGAGTGGAATCAACAATACATGTTATTATGGCCCAAGTGTTATGAGAAAGTATGATAACTTTGGGCTTCCCAGGTGGCGCTAGTGGTAAAGAACCCACCTGCCAATGCAAGAGATGTAGGAGACTCGGGTTCAATCCCTGAGTCAGGAAGATCCCCTGGAGTAGGACATGGCAACCCACTCCAGTACTCTTTCCTGTAGAATCCCATGGAGAGAGGGGCCTGGCGGGCTGTAGTCCATAGGGTTGCAAAGAGTTGGACACAACTGAAGCAACTTAGCACACACACACACTCATGATACCTTCACCTAATTAATTCACTGTTCTTGGTCTCAATTTCCTTTTTCTAAAGTGAAGGGAATTTTACTGGAGACATTTCTAAAGGCAGCTTCCAATTCAAATTTTCCATTCTATTATGAATATGATAAATGTTTTGAGAGACATACAAGTAAAAAATGTACATAATATCCAGGGAAAGAATTACTTGTAGCTGAGAGGATTTAGGTTCAGGTAGGGTTTTATAGAGTAGCTAGCATTTCAACAAGACTTTAGTCATGAGAAGTGGGCATTCTGGGCAGGGGGAGAGGTTGGTGTGAGCAAAGTTATACAAGTGAGAATGCAGACCACATGGTTCAGAAACAGCACTCCATTCAGAGTCATTTCAGAAAAGAAGCTGTAGATGGCAAATAATGAGCTGAATCTAGACAAGGAAGGATCATGACTCTGTCATCTTTACCACCAGGAGTGGAGAACAATGGTAATTTCTGATGATTATCTAATCATCAGAAATAATTATCTAATTATCTAATGATATGATAAAACAAAGTTTCTCATCCTTGTTACTATTGACATTTTAGGCCAAAGAATTCTTTTTCATAATGGGGGTGGGTAGTGTTGTTCTGTGAATTGTAACACCCTGGCTCTACCTACTAGATGTCTTCAACTTATCCCTGCTCCACTGAACTGTGAAAACCAAAAATATTGACAGACTTGGCCATGTCCCCAGGGTGGAGGTATTAAGAACCACTGAGTTAGAAGTACAGTTTGGGAGATTAACCTAAAAGCTCTGTGTAAAAGGGATTGGAAGTAATCCTTTGCTATAGGCAGAGACCAGTTAACCAGAGGCCACAGACGCTGCAACACATCCAACAATATGCAAAGCAGCCTCCCACCACAAAAAATGATCTGGACAAAAATGTTCATATTTTCAAGATTGAGCAACTGTCATCGAGGCAAACATCACAATTTTATACTTTGCATTACCTCCAAAATGAATCTTGATGACTGAAAGATTACCCCAGAAGAATGGATTCTTCTTCCTTAAGAACAGCTATGCATGGTTCCTCACTGACCTGGCAAGCTGGCTGAAACTGGGGCCTGGTCAGCCTTGAGCATTCTAGTGTGCTAGCCCAGGGAAGCTGGGACAGGTCAAGGAGAGATCTCATAACGTACTGAGAAGGAACTACTGATTCCCTGAGAGTCAAGAAACTGGAGTCTTTGAAGAAATCTCTTAACTCTATAGGATCTCAGCTCTCTCACTCTTAAAATGGGAGAAAATAATTAAGTACCTTTGTAAAGATAGAGCAATAGGATGAGATGAATTTTTGAGATCACCTTCAAAAATAGCCAGGCTCACAGGTGCTTAGCCTTTCAGCCTGAATGCATGGACTGAGCCTGCATGCTGGAATTGTTCAAGGACTTGTGTCCCCAGAAAATACTGCAGTGAGCTGACATCACACCTGGGGATTGTATCTACATACATGCATAGTTATCTGTGACAAGAAAGACTGGGTGGCAGGATAGGGTGAGAGAAGAGGTCCTAACTGCAAATTAGCTTTATGCAAAGCTTCTAGATAAGCCTTGAGATAATCCTCTTTCTTTTTGTGCTCTTCTGTATCATTTCTAACACCCTCTCTGTGAGTCATTCTATTCCAGTGTTGAATTTGCTGTGACAAGATCCCTCATAAGAGTTATTAAATCATCACTCAGCAGTGGGCCTGACATTTAAATCAAGACATGTTGCCTTTTATTCCAAGCTGCAAATCAAATTGGTTTGGAGTTTGACTATTTCCTTTGATTCAGCATTAAGTTATGTTATTACATCTACACTGTTTAGAGAACAAATTATCATTGTCTGCTACTTAAACTGACCCTCCTCCCTAGAGATCTAGTCCTATGCTCTTCAGGGACTTGGTATCTGGCCAAATGTCAATGGTTCATGATGAGTAAGTGGGAAGGGTTAGCCACAAGCTAATGCTTTTCATGGGGCCCAACAGTGGTGTGGGTGTCAGAGTTGGGAATAAGAGTAGGAATGAGTCTGATGGAGAATATTTCTTTGCAGGGGGCATGGTTGTAGTTCCAGCTTGAAAGCCAACAATTCCAGTGAAGTAATCCAAAGAAAAGAGTCCTCCTTGGAGGAAGAGAAGAAAGGCATAAAAAGAGAGTGTGCCCACTTTGGAAGATAGTTTCTTACAAAACTAAACATATTCATACCATATGATCCAGCAATCACACTACTTGGTATTTACCCAAAGGAGTTGAAAACTTACAGCCACAGAAGAACCTGCACACAGATGTTTACAGCAACTTTATCCATAATTGCCAAAACTTGGAAGCAACCAAGATGTCCTTCATTAGGTACATGGATAAGTAAACTGTGGTACATCCCAACAATGGACTATTATTCAGTGCTGAAAAGAAATGAGCTTTCAAGCCATGAAAAGATGTGGGAAAACCTTAAATGCATATCACTAAGTTGAAAGAAGCCATTCCCCAAAGACTATATAGTGTAAAATTCCAACTATATGATCTTCTGGAAAAGGAAAAAAGATGGAGACAGTAAAAGGATCAGTGGTTGCCATGAGTTGCAAGAGTATGGGAATGACTAGGCAGAGCACAGAGGATTGCTTAGTTCAGTTCAGTTCAATCTCTCAGCCATGTCTGACCCTTTGCAACCCCATGGACTGCAGCACACCAGGCCTTCCTGTCCATCACCAACTCCCAGAGTTTACTCAAACTCATGTCGATTGAGTCAGTGATGCCATCCAACCAACTCATCCTCTGTCATCCACTTCTCCTCCTGCCTTCAATCTTTCCCAGCATCAGGGTCTTTTCAAATGAGTCAGTTCTTCACATCAGGTGGCCAAAGTATTGGAGTTTCAGCTTCAACATCAGTCCTTCCAATGAATATTCAGGACTAATTTCCTTTAGGACAGACTGGTTGCATCTCCTTGCATTCCAAGGGACTCTCAAGAGTCTTCTCCAACACCGCAGTTCAAAAGCATCAATTCTTTGGCACTCAGCTTTCTTTATAGTCCAACTCTCACATCCATACATGACTACTGGAAAAACCATAGCTTTGACTAGACAGGCCTTTGTCAGTAAAGTAATGCCTCTGCTTTTTTTAATAACAGAAGATAGAGCAGTGAAATACTCTGTAGGATACTATTGGGTTGGCCAAAATGTTCATTTGAGTTTTTTGCTGGAAGATGTTTTCCCAAATGAACTTTTGGGCCAACCCAAAATAATGATGGATGTACATCATTATACATTTGCCCAAACTCATAGAATGTACAACACTAGGAATGAACCATAGTGTTCAAACATGGGCTCTGGGTGATTATGTTGTGTCAATGTAGCTTCATCAGTTGTAACAAATGTACCACTCTGGTAAGGGTGTTGATAATGGGGGAAACTATGCATGTGTGGGAGCAGATAGTATATAGAAAATCTCTGTACCTTCCCCCCAGTGTTGCTGTGAACTAAAACTTATTTATTAAAGTCTTAATAAAATGAGAGAGAAAGACTGAGGGAAGTCTGTCTTTTCAGTTTCTCAAGTCTTCCCTTTTAGAATCATTTGATGAGATGCTAGGTTCCTGAAAGGCTGGAGGAGGAGACAGAGAAGCAGAGATATAGAAAGAATATAGCAACCACTAACACCTGAAAACTGATGAGGGCTAAATGAAATGGAATGGAATTTATAGATACACTAAGTTTTGATTTCACACGTGCTGCTGCTGCTGCTGCTAAGTCACTTCAGTCGTGTCCGACTCTGTGTGACCCCATAGACGGCAGCCCACCAGGCTCCCCTGTCCCTGGGATTCTCCAGGCAAGAGTACTGGAATGGGTTGCCATTTCCTTCTCCAATGCATGAAAGTGAAAAGTGAAAGTGAAGTAGGCCCAGTCGTGTCTGACTCTTAGCGACCCCATGGACTGCAGCCTACCAGGCTCCTCTGTCCATGGGATTTTCCAGGCAAGAGTACTGGAGTGGGGTGCCATTGCCTTCTCTGTTTACACGTGCATATGTGCTCAATCGTGTCCAACTCTTTACAGCCCCATAGACTGTAGCTCACGAGGCTCCTCTGCCTATGGAATTTTCCAGGCAACAATACTGAAGTGGGGTGCCATTTCCTACTCCAGGGGATCTTCCCAACTCAGGGATTGAACCCATGTCTCACGTCTTCTGCATTGGCAGGTCTGGTTCTTTATGACTAGCGCCACCTGGGAAGCCCTTGATTTGACACAAGAGTTGGCAAAAAGTCAAGTTCTGAGAGCTAATACTTCAGGAAAAGACTTGCTTGTGACTTGAAATCAGTGGGAAAAAGACCTAGATGTTAGTGTGGTAGAGGAGAGGCTGATGGAGGCAAGCCTTAAGGTAGGACAAGAAGTAATAAATTTGCTTTGAGAATATAAGCAGCTCCAGGGTGTAGAGAGAGGACTGAAATCCTGTACAAAGAGAAAATACAAATTCCAGCAACTCATGGAGTCAGAATGTTGGGAAGTGGTTGATGAAGAATGCCAAGAGAACCATATTAACAGCTGTTGTTTGTTGTGTTTTTTGTTTTTTGTTTTTGTTTTTGTTTTTTGTCTAATTTAGTCCAATAACCAGGAAATGTGAAAAATACTGCTAAAGACTTAGGTAGGCAAAATAAGGGAAGGAGTGATTGCAGGATGTAGAAGGACCTGCAGTGGGAACCAGCATAGTGCTCTCAACCTCAGTACCCAGAACAGAGGGATGGCATAGATATGAGCTATGCAGGATGTCTGGGGCTTTCATAGCCTTCATCATATCAAATCAGGCTGCCTACACTGGCCCTGAGGGAAAGACCCTCAGCTACAGAGAGATACCTAAGTTTCCTTTGGAATTCCAAGGAGTAGATTGAGAGGGGAAGGACTAGAGAAAGATCAAAGGAGGCAGTGAGACTAAATAAGACAATGAGACTAAAGGGGAAGGTGGAAGAATATGAGAAGAAAGGCAGGGGGAGTTTGTTGAGAGAACATTAGGAGAAGATCAGAACCCTTGAGAACACAATGCACACTGAGTTGAGATTTTCAACAGACCTCTTCCTCATGAGGGTCTTATTTTTTCCCAAGCAGACTCAGCTCAGGAAAAACAGGTACTCCCTCCATCACTTCAGCACCCTCTAAGCTTATGAGACCAAATTTCCAACCCACTGCCCCAGTTGCTGCTTGATGTGTGTAGTTGGTGGACTAGGAAGGCAGTGAGGAAGAGGGCAGGTTGTTACTTGCTTAACTCAACGTATTTTTTCCCACTGGGACCTGAATTTAGTGCTAAGCATACTGCTGACTTCAGGGTCTCCATGAAAGTGAAAGTGTTAGTCGCTCAGTCATGCCTGACTCTTTATGATCCCATGGACTGTAGCCCTCCAGGCTCCTCTGTCCGTGGAATTCCCTGGGCAAGAATACCACAGTGGATACCCATTCCTTACCCAGGGGCTTTCCTGACCCAGGGATTGAACACAGGTCTCCTGCATTGCAGGCAGATTCTTTACCATCTGAACCACCAGGGAAGGCCATAGGTAGCAGCATAAAAACATTTTTAATGCAGGCAAGACCAAGTTAAATGAGTAGAGAAGCTTCTATGCTAGATTCAGTACAGATGCATAATTGTCAAAGATTAAGCAAAGCCATGAATTCAAAGGTACCCACACCCACCACAGCCCCCAGTGAAAAGATACCCAAGCCATGAGAATAGCTCTCTTCTCACTTGCTTCACTGAATATGAGTATTAGTAGGAGCTTAGATTGGAAGCCAAGAACCTATGGAAGATTCCAGGAGCCTCTCAGGCTCCCTTGTTAGGGAGGAAGGCAAATCAAACAAATAAACAAGAAAACTTCTGAAAACTTCAGTAGTTCAGGTAACCATATTATTTCTAGTAGCCACTATTTGGCTGGCTCAGTCAGGTCTGCCAGGGAGGTAGGACTTTCTGAGTTGCCAACTCCATCTTGGTCCAACCTGATGTTCTAAAAAGCAAGGGAAGACCAGGGCACTTTCTAGAAAGTCAGGGTAGCACTCTGTAGAATCAAGTCCTCACAGTGACAGAGATGTCCTGACTTGGTTGATTGTTTTCTTGTTTTTACACAAACTTCTGCTAAACAAATTGAGTCCTATTGAAATCTTCCCCATCACTACTGAGCATTTGATTCTCATCTATCCTCATACTTTGCCAGCCTGCTTTTCCTATTTATATTATTTCTTGCATCACTAGCCTGAGGTCCAGCTACTCTGCTCATGTTTTTTATTCCACTGGGGGTGAGGAGAAGGAATTATGTCTCAGACCAATATAAATTATGCTACTGGGTGTTTACCAAGATTGACCCCCTACTTGCCCCTGAAAAGACCTCCATGTCACTCTGTGTTGTCCTTTGTATACTCCATCAACTACACTTAGGGTTCACTGGAGGCTCAGTGGTAAAAAATATTCCCTGCCAATGCAGGAACTGCAGGAGGCTCGGGTTTGATCCCTGGGTTGGGAAGATCCCCTGGAGATGGACATAGCAACCCATGCTAGTATTCTTGCCTGGGAAATCTCAGGGACAAAGTAGCCTGGCAGGTTACAGTCCATGGGGCTGCAAAGAGTTGGACATGACTGAAACAATCGAGCACACACCGCACACTTGGAGCAGCTTCTCACAAGAACTTTGGGGATTACTAGAGACTAAAAGTCTGTGTCCCCCAAATTCCTATGTTAAATGCTAATGCTCAGTGTGACGGCCTTTGGAGTTGGAGCCTTTGGGAGGTGATCAAGTCATGAGGACAGACCCTTAATGAATGGAATTAGTTTTCTAATAAAGGAGGAGAGCTCCTTTGCCCTCTTCTGCCATGTAAAATACAGTAAGAGGATGGTCATGTACCAAATAAGGAAGCATTTCCTTATCAGCCACTGAATCTGATGTCACATTGATCCTGGACTGGCCAACCTCCAGAACTGAGAGAAAAACATTCTGTTGTTTATAAGCTACCCAGTCTTTGGTATCCCTCATAGCAGCCCAAATAGACTAAGACACGTACTCTCCGCAAGAGACAGGTTTTTTTTTTTTTTTTAATTTAAAAAAAAACAGCTAAGGAAGTGTTGGACCTCTCTAACATCTGCTCAATAGACCTCTTCTTGAATCCAGCTACATCCAGAATTTTCTCAGCTAATTATGTCTGCAACTGGAATAGAAATAGCTAATATTGGTCAAATGCCTCCATGTACCAGGTGCTGTGTTAAGCTCTTTAAACGTGTTGTTCTCACATATGCAAGATCAACAAATCAGATGAGTAAAAGGTACCAGAGACAGATGTAGAACAAGGAAATACAGTATTAATGTGATGAGTGTTATGACATAGAGTGACAAAAGGGTACAGATGAGGGGGGTCAAATCCAGTTTGAAGGGGGCAGGGTGTTTTCAAGAAAAATAAAAAGGTAGGTGAGGAAGACCAGGAGCTGACAGTGGCTCAGATCATGAACTCCTTATTGCAAAATCCGGATTCAAATTGAAAAAAGTAGGGAAAACCACTAGGCCATTCACGTATGACCTATATCAAATCCCTTATGATTATAACTGGAAGTGACAAATAGATTCAAGAGATTAGATCTGACAGAGTGCCTGAAGAACTGTGGACAGAAGTTCATAACATTGTTCAGGAGGCAGTGATGAAAATCATCCCCAAAAAGAAATTTAAAAGACAAATGGTTGACTGAGGAGGCCTTACAAATAGCTGAGAAAAGAAGAGAAATGAAAGGCAAAGGAGAAAGGAAAGATATACCCATTGAATACAGAGTTCCAAAGAATAGCAATGAGAAATAAGAAAGCCTTCCTAAGTGAACTATGCAAAGAAATAGAGAATGGGAAAGACTAGAGGTTTCTTCAAGAAAATTAGAGATATCAAGGGAACATTTCATGCAAAGATGGGCATAATAAACAACAGAGATGCTGTGGACCTAACAGAAGCAGAAGAGATTAAGAAGAGGGGGCAAGAATACACAGAAGAGCTGTACAAAAAAGATCTTAATGACCTGGATAACCACAATGATATGATCATTCACCTAGAGCCAGAAATCCTGGACTGTGAAGTCAAGTGGGCCTTAATAAGCATCACTACAAACAAAGCTAGTGGAGGTTATGGAATTATGGCTGAGCTATTTCAAATCCTAAAAGATGATACTGTGTGAAAGTGCTGCACTCAATATGCCAGCAAATTTGGAAAACTCAGCAGTGGTTACAGGACTGGAAAAGGTCAGTTTTCATTCCAATCCCAAAGAAAGGCAAAGAAAGGCAATGCCAAAGAATGTTTAAACTACCACACAATTGTGAAATACATGCTAGCAAGGTCATGCTAAAAATCCTCCAAGCTAGGCTTCAACAGTATATGAACTGGGAACTTCTGGATGTTCAAGCTGGATTTACAAAAGGCAGAGGAACCAGAGATCAAATTGCCAACATCCGTTGGATCATAAAATAAGCAAGAGAATTCCAGAAAAACATCTACTTCTGCTTCATTGACTACACTAAAGCCTTTGACTGTGTGGATCACAAAAAACTGTGGAAAATTCATAAAGAGATGGGAATACCAGATCACCTTACCTGCCTCCTGGGAAATCTGTGTGCAGGTCAAGAAGCAATAGTTAGAACCAGACATGAAACAACAGACTGATTCCAAATTGGGAAAGGAGTACATCAAGCCTGTATACTGTCACCCCGCTTATTTAACTTTTATGCAGAATATATCATACAAAATGCCAGGCTAGATGAAGCACAAGCTGGAATCAAAATTGTTGGGAGAAATATCAATAACCTCAGATATGCAGATGATGCCACCCTTAGGCAGAAAGCAAAGAGGAACTAAAGAGCCTCTTGATGAAGGTGAACAAGTAAAGAGTGAAAAGGCTGACTTAAAACTCAACATTCAAAAAACAAAGATCATGGCATCTGGTCCCATCACTTTATGGCAAATAGATGGGAAAACAATGGAGACAGTGAGAGACTTTATTTTGGGGGGCTCCAAAATCACTGCAGATGGTGACTACAGCCATGAAATTAGAAGACGCTTGCTCCTTGGAATAAAAGCTATGACCAACCTATACAACATATTAAAAAGCAGAGATATTACTTTGCCAACAAAGGTCTGTATAGTCAAAGCTATGGTTTTTCCAGTAGTCAGGTATGGATGTGAGAGTTGGACCATAAAGGAGGCTGAGCACTGAAGAATTGATGCTTTCAAACTGTGGTGTTGGAGAAGACTCTTGAGAGTCCCTTGGATTGCAAGAAAATCAAACTAGTAAATCCTAAAGGAAATCAATCCTGAATATTAATTGGAAGGACTAATGCTGAACTGAAGCTCCAATACTTTAGCCACCTGATGCAAAGAGCCAACTCACCTGATGCTGGGAAAGATAGAAGGCAGGAGGAGAAGGAGACGACAGAGGATGAGATGGTTGTATGGCATCATCAACTCAGTGGACATAAGTTTAAGCAAGTCTGGAAGATTGTGAAGGACAGGGAAGCCTAGCATGCTGCAGTCCATGGGGTCACAAAGAATGAAAAGACTGAGCGACTGAACAACAACAACAACAAGGTGAGGAAGGTGAGAAGGGTACTTTTGATCAAAGGGCAGAACACATGCAAGGTTGCCAAAGTTTGAAAGAACATGGTATTTTCAGGGTGGCTGGGCAAGAGAAACTTGGGTGGTGATGGAAATGATGGTCGGGGTCCCTATGGACCATGTAAAGGAATCTGGGGTTTATCCTTAAGGCAGTGGGGAAACCATTGCCAAATAGTGAGAATGATATCAGATTTGCAGTTTTGAAACATCGCTTTTGGACACAGAACAGGAGACAGATTAGGGCAGTCGTGTGCAGTATCTTAAGGAATAGAGAGAGAGAGAAAGTCAGGGGCTGTTTTCTATAATCCAGATAAGAACTGATACTAAGGGAAAGAAGATAGATTATGGGGGTCTCACTGTATACCTTTGCAGTATTTATCCCTTCTGATGACCAGCATTCTTATAGTTTGGGGTTGACATTACTATGGTCGAATTCATTAGATAGCCATTGTTTAAAAAAAAAATATATATATATATATATAATGTCTCCTCAAATAAATTACAAGCTCCTTGAAGACTGTAATCTTGAGTTCTGTGAATTATGTACAGTGCTCCATTCACCGTCTTGTATACAGTAAGTGTCCAGAATATGCTTATTGAGTGACTGTTATCTATTTTTGACATAATATTCAAATACTTAAAAGTGCTAAAAAGCCAGACCTGGCAAGCTGACCTACCTCAGAACTCTGGAGTGAATGCACCCTCATTCCAGCTATTGACTTCATGCCATATCAGCAATGCCAGCTTTGTGTATCATCTATTTCCTTCCAGGTTCCATTGGTCAATAGATATAGGCCATACACACTTTCCTGAGATCCAGGATCCCTGAGCAATAACCAATGCCTTGTCTCCCAGGTGGTTCATTGGTAAAGAATCTGGAGACACAGGTTCGATCCCTGGTTTGAGAAGATCCCCTGAAGGAAGAAATGGCAACCCAGTCCAGTATTCTTGCCTGGGAAATTCCATGGACAGCAGAGCCTGGTAAACTACAGTCCATGGAGTCACAAAAGCGTTGGACAGGACTTAAAGACTAAACAATAACCAATGCCACAAATAATACAATAAGTATATAGCACTTTACAAGCTAGTTTTTCCATTCATTATCTCGTTTAATTCTCTTTTGTTTGTTTTATTCATTCATCAAGTCTAAGTCAGAGGCAGGAATACTGTTATCAAGGAAGGAAATGAGCAGCCAGATGAAGTGTTTGACCAAGATTTTCACTTGGTCAGAGGGTAGAGACAGGACCAGGCCCATGTGTGCTTGGCAAGTCTGCAATACAGGGAGAAGGGCCTGGGACGAGGATTACAAGGAACTGTGTTTGAAACCATGCCCTGTCATTTACTGAATCTCTAGGCAAGGCATTTAACCTTTCTGAGTTTCAGGTCCCCCATGGGAAAAATAGAAGTGACACCACCTACCTCTCAGAGCAGCTGTGAAGATCAAATGAGATGACACATATAAAGCACTTAGCATGGCACCTAGAATGATCAATATTTCTCAGCTCTGTTTTCTCTCAGCTAAACACTTTTCAATTAATGCACTAGTTCCCAAAAGTGTCTAGGAAGAGCTTTACAAAAGAGCTTTACAACACAGATTCCTAGGCTCTACTCCAGATGTACAGAATTGTTATCTTTCAGGGGAGGGCCCAAATGATTTTGATGTACAGTGCACTGGGGAATCACCTGAACCAGATCATATTCAGAGCTTTTAGGTAAAAAGTAGGAGGGAATCAACATTTATTGAGAATCTACAGTATGCTCAGTGCAGTGGTAGGGGCTTTCATTTGAAAGATACATTTGTACACAGTTCTTTCCAGTTCACCTGGATGGGGCTTGGAGAAGATGGTTTGGAAAAGTCATATGACACAATAGACAGACATATATTTTCACCCCTGTATCATTAACTTAGCCAGAGAATTGATTTTAGCATGTGTAGAAGTTGTCCCCAGTTTTCTTTCTGGTTCCCGCCTTTGAAACACATTTCATTTTACTTTAAAAAAATTCCTTCTGGCTTAGCCTAATGTATAATAATAGCAGTTATCGTTAACATTTACTGAGTGGAGACACTGTACTAAATGTTTTAGGTATATAATTTCATTTTATCACAAGAACCCAGTGAAATGGTTGCTGCAGTATTAACACCACTAATTAAAAAATTATACCCACCTTACCACCTAACCTGCCTCTTGAGAAATCTACATGAAGGTCAGGAAGCAACAGTTAGAACTGGACATGGAACAACAGACTGGTTCCAAATCAGGAAAGGAGTACATCAAGGCTGTATATAGTCACCCTGCTTATTTAATTTATATGCAGAGTACATCATAAGAAACGCTGGACTGGAGGAAGCACAAGCTGGAATCAAGATTGCCGGGAGGAATAGCAATAACCTTAGATATGCAGATGACAGCACCCTTATGGCAGAAAGCTAAGAAGAACTAAAGAGCCTCTTGTTGAAAGTGAGAGAGGAGAGTGAAAAAATTGGCTTAAAACTAAACATTCAGAAAACTAAGATCATGGCATCTGGTCCCATCACTTCATGGCAAATAGATGGGGAAACAATGGAGACAGTGAGATACTTTATTTTGGGGGGCTCCAAATCACTGCAGATGGTGACTGCAGCCATGAAATTAAAAGACGCTTGCTCCTTGGAAGAAAAATTAGGACCAACCCATACAGCATATTAAAAAGCAGAGACATTACTTTGCCAAAAAAGGTCTGTCTAGTCAAAGCTATGGTTTTTCTAACCGTCATGTATGGATGTGAGAGTTGGACTATAAAGAAAGCTGAGTGCCGAAGCATTGATGCTTCTGAACTGCGGTGTTGGAGAAGACTCTTGAGAGTCCCTTGGACTACAAGGAGATCCAACCAGTCCATCCTAAAGGAAATAAGTCCTGAATATTCATTGGAAGGACTAATGCTGAAGCTGAAACTTCAATACTTTGACCACGATGTGAAGAACTGACTCATTTGAAAAAAAATAAAAAACAAAAAACCCTGATACTGGGAAAGATTGAAGGCAGGAGGAGAAGGGGACGACAGAGCACGAGATGGTTGGATGGCATCACCGACTCAATGGACATGAGTTTGAGTAAACTCCGAGAGTTGGCGATGGATAGGTAGGCCTGGCGTGCTGCAGTCCAAGGGGTCGCAAGGAGCTGGACACGACTAAGTGACTGAACTGAACTGAACTGAATTAAAAAATGGTTTCTGATTTTAAAACAAAGGTTTAGGATACAGTATAATCCTTAGAGTAGCAGGGAAAGACAAACACTCATTAAAGGTGAGGAGAACAAAGAAAGCCAATGTAGAGGTTTATAGAGGGAAATCGAGTGGAGGAAAACGGAAACAAAGAAATGAAGCGTGAATAATGTTCTTTGACCGGAGGACCAGAGGCAGGACTGGGAAAGCGGCAGAGAAAAGAAGAAATCCGCCTGACTTTACTGCCACCTCATGGTGGTCTGATGTATAGACAACTGGTTCACAATTCAGCCTTGTTTCTGAGCCTACTAAACCCTCTCCATCACTGACTGGATGGACGTGAGTCTCAGTGAACTCCGGGAGTTGGTGATGGACAGGGAGGCCTGGAGGGCTGCGATTCCTGGGGTCGCAAAGAGTCGGACACGACTGAACGACTGATCTGATCTGATCTGATCTGAAACCCTTTCCAGGACACTGGATAAGGAAATAAAGCCAAGTGAAGCTGAGGACCTGCCCTTGGGGACTTTTTAGAGCTTGTCTCCCTCCAGGTGGCGCTAGTGGTAAAGAACCCACGTGCCAATGCATGAGACTTGAGAGACACCGGTTTGATCCCTGGGTCGGGAAGATCCCCTGGAGGAGGACATGACAACCCACTCCAGTATTCTTGCCTGGAGAATCCCATGCACAGAGGAGCCTAGAGGGCTACAGTCCATGGGGTTGCAAAGAGTGGGACACGACTGAAGTGACTTAGCACACATGACACTCACTCTGGAGTCACCAGGCTAGACACCACCCTAGAGATTAACTACTCTAGGGGTAAGCACCCTCCTTTCATATGGGGAATTTCAGGAAAGACAGAAATGTCTATAAGAACCACCATTTTTTGTATTGCATTCAAAATGAAAATAGCTTAGCATTCCATGAGATGTGTAGAATCTCATTAAGTTTGTCTCTATTTTTAATAGAAGATGGTCAGTGAAAAAACTTGCCCTGAATTTTAGCTACTGAAATGAGAGGGAGGAGGAAGTTAACAAAGCAGCTTTCTCATGTTTTATCACTTACACTTGTTGGGCATTGTTCTCATAAATCAGGTTCAAGTAGACTTTGTCATTTCATGAACGAAACCATCTCTGAAAGTAGATAAAATTATCCCCACTTTAGCCATAGGGAAATAGGTGTAAAGAACTGAACTCTGCATGTGAAATCTATAAAAGCCAAAATCATTAAAAAAAAAGAATAAAATGGTTACCAGGGGCTGGGGGTGAGGGAATAGGACAGATGTTAAGGATACAAACTTGCAACAAATATTAAATAAGACCTCGAGATCTAATACATAGTACAGTGAATATAGAAAACAATACTGTATTATAGTCACCAAACTTGCTAAGAGACTAGAACATAATTATTCCAATCATTACAAAGAAATTATAATTACACAATGTAATATAGGTGCTAGTGATCACTACAATGGCAATCATATTATAATATATAAATGTATTAAACTAACATATTGTACAGCTTATATTTATACAATGTTATATACCAAATGTATTTCAATTAAAACACACAAAAAATAAAGAACTAAATCACTTGGCTATGCCATCACAGTAAGATGGCAACATAACCACTCTACAATTTGTTCATTCTACTCAGTGCAACATTTAGAGAATGCCAAGAGCATGCCAGGTACCAGGGATCCACAGTTGAATTAAGTTTCTCCTTCATCCACTGATTCCCTCCTTCCTCCTCCAGCTTAGCCCAGCTTCCTCTCAGGGTGGAGACTCCTCTCTGGGTGGAGACTCCTCTCTGAGTGAACTAAGAGGGCAACTGAAAAACCTTAGGCAACACCTGAACCACAAGTTTTCTGGAAGGACTGGCTGCCCAGGGCATTCTAGTTGATGCTGCCCATCAATGAGATGCTTTTGGCAATGCCTTTGGCCAATCCTTGGACTCCACCCCCATGTTGTTGTTTAGTTGCTAAGTCAAGTCTGACTCTGTCACCGCATGGACTGTAGCACACAAGGCTTCCCTTTCCTCCACTATCTCCCAGAGTTTGCTCAAATTCATGTCCATTGAATTGGTGATGCCATGGATGACCGATACTAAAAGGCTCCTTTCTTCTAGGAGGGTTGCCTTAAGTAGATTGGCTTATTTTGTCACTATTTCTGGTTTTTAAGAACAAAGTAAATATGAAATTGGATCAAATGTCTCCCCACAAAGGAGGTGGGAGAGCCAGCACTGCATGACTGAAACCCTAAGACACCATTCCCATGGCTGACACCATTGGAGGCCTAGAGAAACACTTCTCTAAATCGGTTGACTTATCTCCTCAGGAGAAAAGATAATTGCACCCATATGCCGTTAAGGTTTTTGGATTGTGCTAATGCTCATGTGGAAGTGAGAAACTGTTTAGAAAAACAGGGAGTGTATCTGGCTGGCAGGAAGGTTTAAATAAAAAAATAAAAACATATTATTTAACTCATCAAATTCATCCCACATGAAGCATGTGTGAAGAAAGATAATTGGTTCTTTACATCAACAGCTAAATGTAGATTTGTGGGTTTTTTTTATAAAAGCATGTAATAATGTTGCGTAACATTTTTAGGAAACACATAAAATAGAAGATTTTTTTTAAAAAAAGGTAGGTGGGTCATGACAGGGAGCTCAGTAGGTATTTGGGGCCTCTGGTTGTTCATCAGCTAGTCCAAGGCTCTCTATGTCAAAACAGGGAAACCAAGGCTCAGAATGGGAAAGTGACATGCCCAAGTAAGCTCAGGAAAATTAAAACCCAACTGTTCTGAAACCCAGGCAAGGGCTATTTCTACCACACTCTGCTGCCCCTCTGTGGACATGAGCATGTATTAAGCTGTTCTATTGTGCTCTGATGAGCATAAGAACACTCCGTCCCTAAAGAAGGAAACTGGCAGAGAGGAAAGGTAACAGGAAATCCCTGTAAAGTGAAACCATAAAAGCTAAACTCCAAGTCACCGTAAAAGGCTTTGAACTGGCAAGAATGACAGGAAATGATGGGAAAATAGAGGAAATGGGCCTCTGAGAGAGGAAACAGGGAGCGCACACAAGGCCTTTAGGTAGACTCTGTTGTGGGCCATTATCAAGCTGACTGGGTCCCTCCCACCCTCCCTCCCAGAAGTCAAGCCTGGGACATCCTCTCCAAAGAGGCTCTTGAGAAATGGGCTGATTACCTACTAACAGCAGGTTATATTTAGTGCAACCTAAGAAAAGAACTAAAGAGACTCTTGATGAAAGTGAAAGAGGAGAGTGAAAAAGTTGACTTAAACCTCAACATTCAGAAAACTAAGATCATGGCATCCGGTCCCATCACTTCATGGCCAATAGATGGGGGAACAATGTAAAAAGTGACAGACTTTATTTGGGGGGGGGGCTCCAAAATCACTGCAGGTGGTGACTGCAAGCATGAAATTAAAAGACGCTTACTCCTTGGAAGAAAAGCTATGACCAACCTCTGCAGCATATTAAAAAGCAGAGACACTACTTTGCCAACAAAGGTTTGTCCAGTCAAAGCTATGGATTTTCCAGTAGTCATGTATGGATGTGAGAGTTGGACTGTAAAGAAAGCTGAGTGCTGATGAACTGATGCTTTTGAACTGTGATGTTGGAGAAGACTCTTGAGAGTCCCTTGGACTGCAAGGAGATCAAACCAGAACATCCTAAAGGAAATCAGTCCTGAATATTCATTGGAAGGACTGATGCTGAAGCTGAAACTTCAATACTTTGGCCACTTGATGCAAACAACTGACCCATTGGAAAAGATCCTGATGCTGGGAAAGATTAAAGGCAGGAGGAGAAGGGGAAAACAGAGATTGGATGGCATCACCAACTCGATGGACATGAGTTTGAACAAGCTCTGGGAGTTCGTGAAGGACAGGGAAGCCTGGTGTGCTGCAGTCCATGGGGTCGCAAAGAGTCAGACATGACTGAGTGAGTGACTGAACTGACTGACTGAGTGTGCTAAATGTTTTTATGCATGTTTTACTTCACTTAGCCTTCTAAATAACCTTAGGAAAAAACATATTTTTATCCATCCCCATTAATGGAAATGCAGAGAGGTTGAGTAGTGCACCCAGAGATGCACAACTATTTAAGTGGCAGGGCTCACATTTGAACCCAGGTCTTTCTACTAATAGCCTGTGTTGTTATTCATCATGCTTTGTACAAGTGGCTCCTTGCTGTAATAGAGGCTTTTTCTGAAAACTAAAGTACTGAGAACATTTTCATTTCAACAACTGGTATCATTATAATGATGATGATGATAATACCAGACAACAACTACTGACAGGGTACTATATTCCAAACCCTGTACTAGGTGTTTTGCATGTCTGATATCATTTGATCCTCACAACAACCCCAGGAAGTAGCAATAAGCTCCCAAATGCTGAAAGATTTGCCCAAGGTCACAGAACTAAGGGTGTAGTGATGATAAAGCCCACTCTTACCACTAGGCAATCCTTTCATGGGTTCTTCTCTGGCTCCTACTCTTGGTGAAGCCAATTAAAGGCTTGGTGAAGGTGGCATTAAATGCATCAAAGCTAAAGTTGAACCAAGATAGATTCATTTGTATGGATCAAGTCCATGAAATCTTTATTTGATATCTAGAGTTCAATTAACAACCATCAAAACACCTTTCTCAGCTTACATCTTTCATTTACTTAGTCAAATTTAAGTGTGAGGAAATTTGTACTTGGCTATTGCTGGCAGCTGTTGTCTGACTCTTCCCTTCTTACTGATAGGTGATACATTTAACGAACAGATATTGGATTGCCATTGAGCAATATCTTAGTAGTATATATGAGGATCAGTGGGCTAGTCTCAAATCCCTAGTGGGGACTTGAGAAAGTCACTGTGCTTGTTGGATCTTATTAGCTATAAATGAGACCACTGGTTGATCTGCATGGTCCCTCGCCTTGTAGGTTTCAGTTCAAGCTCATGATTCTTTTTTTCTATTTAAAATATGATTCATTAATTTCTTATTTTTATTGAGATACAATTGACATATAAAATTATGTTAGTTTCAGATGTATAGCATAATGATTCACTATACGCATATATTATGAAATGATCACCAGAGTAAGTCTAGTTAACATCCATCACCACACATTTTTTTCTTATGATGAGAAATTTTAAGATCTACTCTTTTAGCAACTTTCAAATATACAATATAGTATCATAAAATATGACTTCCCTGATGGCTCAGATGGTAAAGAATCTGCCTGCAGTGCAGGAAACCCAGGTTTGGCCCCTGGTCAGGAAGATCCCCTGGAGAAGGGGATGGCTACCCACTCCAGGATTCTTGCCTGGAAAATCCCATGGAGAGAGGAGCCTGGTGGGCTACAGTCCATGGGGTCATAGAGTCAGATGTGACTAAGCAGACATCATTAACTATAGTAATCATGCTATACATCACATCGCTAGTACTTATACATTTTATAAACAGAAGTTTGTACCTTTTGACTCCATTTACCCATTTCACCCAGTGCCCACTCCTGGCCTCTGGCAACGACCAACCTATTTTCGGTATCTAAGAATTTATTTTTATCTTTTGTCGTTGGTTGTTTTTTTCAGATCATACAGTACTTGTATTTGTCTGTCTGACTGATTGATATTTCACTTAGCATAATGCCCTCAAGGCCGATCCATGTTTTTGCAAATGTCAAGATTTCCTTGCTTTCTAAGGCTGAATAATATTCCTTTGTATACATTTTCTTTATACATTCATTCATTGGTGGACATGGTAAGGTTGTTTCTATGTCATGTCTACTATGAATAATTCTGCAATGAACATTGGGGTACATATATCTTTTCAAGTAAGTACCTTTGTTTCCTTTGAATAAATACCCAGAAGTGGAATTGTTAGATCATATGGTAGTTCTATTTTTAATTTTTTGAGGAACCTCCATACTGTTCTCCATAGTGGCTATACCAATTTACATTCCCACCAACAGTGCACAAATGTTCCCTTTTCTCCACATCCTTACCAACACTTGCTATTTCCTGTATTTTTTGATGATAGCCATCCTGACAGGTGTGAGGTGATATCTTACTGTGGATTTTATTTGCATTTCCTTGATGATTCATGATGTTGAGCACCTTTCCGCGTACCTGTTGGACAACTGTCATCTGCACGTCTTTTTTTTTTTTTTGAAAAATGTCTATTCATACCCTCTGACCATATTTAAATTAGATTTTTTTAAATTATTGATTTATATGACTTCTCTCTCTCTACATATATATACACACACACACACACACACACATATATATATATATATATATATATATATATAGGATACTAGCAGCTTATCATGAAGAAGGCTATGGCACCTCACTCCTGTACTTTTGCCTAGAAAATCCCATGGACGGAGGAGCCCGGTAGGCTGCAGTCCATGGGGTCGCTAGAGTTGGACATGACTGAGTGACTTCACTTTCACTTTTCACTTTCATGCATTGGAGAAGGAAATGGCAACCTACTCCAGTGTTCTTGCCTGGAGAATCCCAGGGATGGGGAAGCCTGGTGGGCTGCCGTCTATGGGGTCGCACAGAGTCGGACATGACTGAAGTGACTTAGCAGCAGCAGCAGCTTATCAGATATATGATTTGCATATATTTTCTTCCATTTGGTAGGTTACCTTTTCATTTTGTTGATGGTTTCCTTTGCTGTACAGAAGTTGTTTAGTCTGATGTAGTTCCACTTGTTTAATTTTGCTTTTGTTGCCTTTGTGTTCGGGGTAAAATTAAAAAAAAAAAAATCATTGTCAAGATCCATGTCAGGGAGTCTACTGCCTATGTTTTTCTGCTAGGAATTTTATGGTTTCAGGTCTTATGTTAAAGTCTTTAACCCAATTTGAGTTACTTTTTATGTATGGTGTAAGATGTGGTCCAGTTTCATTCTTTTGCATGTGGACATCAAGTTTTCCTGATACCATTTATTGAAGAGACTACCCTTTTCCCATTGTATATTCTTGTTTCCATTATCACAGATTAACTGACCCATGTGTGGGCTTATTTCTGAGCTCTGTATTCTCTTCCATTGATCTATGTGTCTGTTTTTACCCCAACAGTATACTGCTTTTGACTACTGTAACTTTGTAATATAGTTTGAAATCAGGAAGTATGGTGCCTCTAGCTTTGTTCTTCTTTCTCAAGATTGCTTTGGTTATTCAGGGTGTTGTGTGGTTCCATACAAGTTAATTTTTTCTTTAAATGAAGAAAAAGAAGAAAGTCAATTCCCTAAACTTGACTGGTGGGTAAGAGCCAGGTAAGTGATTTTCCAGCAGGGTAGAGCAGTCACTAGGGGAGGACTGGGACCCCAGGGCACCTGGAAGATGGACTGAGAAATAGGAGAGCAGATCCTAGAAACAGGAGAAGGTTGGAAAGAAAGAGTTCAAACTTCTGGAAGGCAAGGGGGTTGAGATATATTTTGCAACTGTAAGTTTTTATTTTGAGATCTGTATCTTCCCTCTCTGCCTCAGAGTGTTTATCTGACACACACACACCCACACACACCCAAACACATACACACACATACAATCTCTTTCTCTCAGGAACATAAAATACACATAAGGAGTAGATATCCCAGAAGACCAGAGAGAGACCTTAGGTAGACTGCATATGATCTTAGAATTTGGAACACAAAAACTCTTCTATATATCTTTATATCTTTCTTCTATGATCAAGTTTTAAAGGACCATTTAGGTGCCTTTATGATGCAATTCAAACCCAAAGGCACTTTAAAATTTCCCATGAATATTCATTCCACTGAAAGTCTTTGAGAATTCCATCAGGTCCAGCCACTGCCTTATTTATTTGTACTCTGATTACACTAAAAGACTGATAGGGAACTCAGGCTGAGTCCAGGTGGTGGGGGTAGCGGAGAAAGGATGCAATACTGGGTATTTTCCATGGTGTTTCTGACATTTGTTTCCAAAAACAATAGAGCTTAAGTGTATTTTAAGGGGAAAAAAATCTCAAATGATTCAAGACGCACACTCACCAATAGAGAGGGGGAGAGTCAATGTAGTACACACAGGACAGTGAATCAGGACACAGGCTCCACTCATAGTTCTGACTTCAACTTGCTGTGTGACCTTATTCAAATTGCCATACCTCTCTATATCTCAGGATTTCTTCATTATAAAATAGGCATATTGCCATCTTCTGTGCATGCAATTTTCAGGATCAGATTAGCTCATATTCATGAGAAAACATTGCAAATGTGATCCATTCATAAAGTACAAAGAGACCTTACCTTAGAATCACATGCTAAAGATAACACAATGGTTTTATAAACTTGCTTGAAAACAGCAATCTGACATTAGAAGTATTTAGCTTCTCTAAATTCTCAATGGGGATCATTTGTATATGCAACACTTATAGGCCATTGGGTATGAAGGAATCCCATAATAGTTCTGTAGCTCTAAGAGGATTTGAATATCACAGCAAAGCTGAAGTATGTGTATTAGGACATCAGTTGAAAACAACTGAAATCTCTGCTTCTATTGTCCTTCCTATCCCCTTCATCTCTCTCAGACCAGTCAGGGTAAGAAGCTTTGTTCCTTGGGTAGGTTCCATGTATTTCTTGGCTCTGAGTCTCTCCCTTCCCAAACTACAGAGCACATAGTAGGGTACAGAGCCTAGAGCAGAATCAAAGTAATGCCATCATTTGACTCTACTCCCCAGGACATTCTACTTTGTTAGGAAGCCCATCACCTATTTTAAGTCAAATACTGTGCTAGGTCCTTCAGTACACTTTTTCTTATTTCATTGCTACTACAACACTCCATGATTAGCCCACCAGGCTCCTCTGTCCATGGAATTTTCCAGGCAAGAATATTGGAGTGGGTTGCCATTTCATTCTCCAGGGGATCTTCCTGACCCAGGGCTCAAACCCACATCTCCTGCATCTCCTGCATTGGCAGGCAGATTCCTTACCACTGAGCCACCTGGAAAACCCCATGGTATCATTAGTATCCCCCATTTCACAGAGAAGAAAACTGAGACACAAACATCAACTGACTTTACCCCATAGGTGGCAGAGCCTGGATACCAACCAAGTCGTTTGACTCCAAACGCTATGATCTTCCCGTATACCATGCTGCCTCTCAAGGAAAAGAGAACAAAAGCATGGACACTGGACACTCAGGGTACTTTTCTCCTAGTTTATCATCCATCCTCACAATATCTAAGGTATGTGAGGATGCTTCCACACTACCTGAATTTCCAGAGTATTAAAGAAAGGTCTAAGAAGAAAGGCTGTACTTCTAGCATTGGCATTCCCAAATCTTGGTATTCACAAGCTTGGTATTCCTGTCGCATCATAAAATATTTCTTTTAAATTCTATTACATGTTTTACCATTGCTCCTGGCACCTCTGTATTACAAGGGAACAACTGCTAATAGAATTGTCATTGTCATGTATGCTTTGCCAGTTGACTAGAAATGGGTCAAGAATGGCACAGGTTATCTCATGTTTTTAGTATTAACCAGGAAGCTGTATATTGTCACCCTGCTTATTTAACTTATATGCAAAGTACATCATGAGAAACGCTGGGCCGGATGAAGCACAAGCTGGAATCAAGATTGTCGGGATCAATAACCTCAGATATGCAGATGACAAATGGCAGAAAGTGAAGAAGAACTAAAGAGCCTCTTGATGAAAGTGAAAGAGGAGAGTAAAAAAGTTGGCTTAAAGCTCAACATTCAGAAAACTAAGATCATGGCATCCGGTCCCATCACTTCATGGCAAATAGATGGGGAAACAGTGGAAACAGTGGCTGACTTTATTTTGGGGGGTTCCAAAATCACTGCAGGTGGTGACTGCAAGCATGAAATTAAAAGACGCTTACTCCTTGGAAGGAAAGTTATGACCAACCCAGACAGCATATTAAAAAGCACTACTTTGCCAACAAAGGTCCATCTAGTCAAGGCTATGGTTTTTCCAGTAGTCACGTATAGATGTGAGAGTTGGACTATAAAGAAAGCTGAGTGCTGAAGAATTGATGCTTTTGAACTGTGGTGTTGGAGAAGACTCTTGAGAGTCCCTTGGACTGCAAGGAGATCCAACCAGTCCATCCTAAAGGAGATCAGTCCTGAGTATTCATTGGAAGGACTGATGTTGAAGCTGAAACTCCAATACTTTGGCCACCTGATGCGAAGAGCTGACTCATTTGAAAAGACCCTGATGCTGGGAAAGATTGGGGGCAGGAGGAGAAGGGGACGATAGAGGATGAGATGGTTGGATGGCATCACTGACTCAATGGACATGAGTTTGGGTAAACTCCGGGAGTTGGTTATGGACAGGGAGGCCTGGCGTGCTGCGGTCCATGGGGTCTCAAAGAGTCGGACACAACTGAGTGACTGAACTGAACTGAACTAAAGGAAGGTCCTAATATAGGGGCATGTTATTGGAAAATATGGGCAGCAAATACGAGCCTCAGAAGAATAAGAGACATGAGCAGTTGGAAGAATGCAACAGTGAATCAAACAAGGAACTAGGAGGACTTGACTCAAGCAAAATTCTGTAATTCCTTCATCCCTATGGATTCACAGAGCACAGTATTTAGTGCACTAAGGAAAGGGGCACTGTTGTCCTTAGGCAAATATATGGTGCAGGAGAGAAGGTTAAATAAAGGAGATGAGAAAAGTAATGATCCTGTGGTAAACACAATCGAAGGCCATCAACTTGGGACAGAGACAGCCATAAACAAAATTTCCCTTTTGGGAACTAAGTCCTTAGCGGTGGTGATTGGTGCAGAAAATTGCCAAATGATTACATGCAACTCACATCTCCAGTTTTTCACTCTGGTATTTTATTGCTACATTAATCAAAGCAGCAACTGATTCTATTAGAATAATATTATGCCCATACCAAAATCCAGCCAACATCTCAAGAAATCTACAGGTTAACGAATACAGATGTAAAAATCCTTAGCAAAATATGAGCAAACCAAATCCAGCAACATATAAAATGGATTACATACCATGATCAATTAGGATTTGTCCCAGAAATTCAAGGTTGGTTTAATATATGAAAGTCAATCAATAAATACATATGATTATCTCAGTAGGTGTAGAAAAATCACTTGACAAAATTCAGCACCTTTTCATAATGAAAACACAACACTAGGAATAGATAAAAGGGAACTTTTTCAACCCAATGAAAGCCATCTATGAAAATAGCCTATGCATGTATGTTCAGTCACTTCAGTCATGGCCAACTCTTTGCAACCCTATGGACAGTAGCCCATCAGGCTCCTCATTCCATCGGATTCTCCAGGCAAGAATACTGGAGTGGTTTGCCCTACCCCCCTCCAGGGGATCTTCCTGACACAGGGATCAAACCCATGTCTTCTGTGTCTCCTGCATTGTAGACAGATTCTTTACTGCTGAGACACTGGGAAAGTCCAAAAATAGCCTAGCCAACATCAGTACTTAGTGGTGAAAAACTGGATGATTTACCCCTAAGATCACAGATAAGACAAGGATGTGCACTCTCACAAGTTCTATTCAACATTGTCCTGGAGGTTCAAGCCAGGGCAATTACACAAGGAAAAGATTGGAAAGAAAGATGTAAAACTTCTCTCTTCTCAGATGACATGATCAGGTATATAATAAATCCTAAACAATCCACTAAAAATCATTAGAATTAGCAAAGGTGTTCTGCAAGGTTGCGGGATACAAGGTCAATCCAGAAAAGTCATTTATATTTCTATACACTAACATGGGCTTCCCAGGTGGCACTAGTGGTGAAAATCCCACCTGCCAATGCAGGAGATGAAAGAGACCCAGGCTCGATCCTTGGATTGGGAAGATCCCTTGGAGAAGGGTATGGCAACCCACTCCAGTATTCTTGCCTGGAGAATCCCATGGACAGAGGAGCCTGACTACAGTCCATAGGATGGCACAGAGTCAGATACGACTGAAGCGACTTAGCACACACACATACACTAACAATGAACAATCCAAAAATAAAATTAAGAAAACAATTCCATTTACAATATCATCAAAAACAACAGAATACCTAGGGATATATGTCAGCAAACAAATTGTAAGACCTGTATGAAGAAGTGAAGTGAAGTGAAGTCGCTCAGTCATGTATACTGTATACTGAAAACTAAAAAATATCATAAAAAGAGATTCAAGATAACCTGATTCACTGGAACATCATCTTGTGTTCATGGGTTGGGAAACTTAATATGGCTAAAGAGGTTATATACTCCAAACTGATGTATAGATTCAATCCAATCTTCATCAAAATCTCAGCTCACTTTTTTGCAGAAATTGACAAGCTGAACCTAAAATTCACAGGGAAACACAAGGAGGCCAGAGTAGCCAAAACAATCTTCATAACTTTAGATTTGGCACTACTAATTGTATTCTTAGATATGACACCAAAAATACAAGCCACAAGAGAAAAATTAGATAAAAGCAGATTTCATTAAAATTAAATAAATTTGTATTTCAAAGGATGTCATCAAGAAAGTGAAAATACAACCTACAAAATGAGAAAAAGTACTTGTAAATCATATATCTGAAAGGGGTCTAGTGTCCAGAATACATTAAGAATTCTTACAATTCAACAAAAAAGGGCAAATAACCCAGTTAAAAATCGGCAAAGGATTTGAATAGGCATTTCTCCAAAGATATAGAAATGGCCAATAAGTAAATGAAAAAATGCTTAACATCAGTCATGAGGGAAATGAAAATTAAAGTCACAATGAGATATCATTTCATACACATTAGGATGGCTATAATTTCAAAAATGTAAAATAAGTATTGGTGAAGATGCTAGAAAATTGGAACCCTTGTACATTGCTGGTGGAAATGTAAAATGATGCAGCCACTTTGGAAAACAACTTGCAAGGTCCTCAGAAGGCTTAAATATAGAATTATCATTTGACACAGTAATTCTGTGCCTACACCCAAGAGAAATAAAAATAGATTTCCATACAAAAATGTGTACACAAATTGTTATAGCAGTATTATTCATTATAGCCCCAAAGTAGAAAGGCCAAAGTATACATCAACTGCAGCTGCTGCTGCTGTTGCTGCTGCTGCTAAGTCACTTCAGTCATGTCCGACTCTGTGTGACCCCATAGATGGCAGCCCACCAGGCTCCTCTGTTCCTGGAATTCTCCAGGCAAGAATATTGGAGGGGGTTGCCATTTCCTTCTCCAATGCATGCATGCATGCTAAGTCGCTTCAGTCGTGTCTGACTCTGTGCAACCCTATGGACAGCAGCCCACCAGGCTCTTCTATCCACGGAATTCTCTAGGCAAGAATACTGGAGTGGGTTGCCATTTCCTTCTCCATACATCAACTGATAAGTGGATAAATAAAATATAGCTACACAATTGAATATTATTCATCCATGAAAGGCAGAAGTACTGATACAAGTTACAACATGGATGAACCTTGAAAACATTATGCTAAGTAAAAGGAGTCAGACCTACAAAGCCACATGTTATATGATTCCATTTATCTGAAATGTCCAGAACAGGCAAATCTAAATTGACAGTGGTTGCCAGGGGCTGGGCACAGGGAGGAATGAGAAGTGGCTGCTAATGGGTAAGGAGTTTCTTTTGGGGATTGTGAAAATATTCTGAAATTAGATAGTAGTGATGATTGCACAACCATGTGAATATAGTAAAACCCACTAATTGTACACTTTAAAAGGGCAAATTTTATATCAATAAAACTGTTACTTTTTTAAGTTAAAAAAATAAACTTTACTCTTTAGAGCAGTCTTAGGTTCACATCAAAGTTGAGCAGACAGTTACAGAGATTTCTCCTCTGCACCTTGTCCCACACACCCGCAACCACCCTCATTGTCAACATCCCACAATGGAGTGGAAAATTTTTTGTAATTGATGAATCAAAATTGACAAATCATAACCACCCAAAGTCCACAGTGTATATTACAAATCACTCATGGTATCATACATGCAATATGCTTGGACAAAGGTACTTAGTCACTCAGTTGTATCCAAGTCTTTGCAATCCTATGGACTTTAGCCTACCAGGCTCCTCTGTCCATGAGATTCTCCAGGAAAGAATCCTGGAGTGGGTTGCCATTTCCTTCTCCAGGGGATCTTCCTGACCTAGGGATTGAACCTGTGTTCCTGCATTGGCAGATGGATTCTTTACCATTGAGCCACCTGGGTGTGTCCACCATTATAGTAGATACTCAGTCTGACAGAATAGTTTCACTGCCCTAAAAATGCTCTGTTAAAGCCATTATTTGTTTTAAAAAACAACAACAACAACAACAAAAAAAAAAAAAGTAGAATTATAGGAGTAAGAACCCAGTAGGAGATGTGTGCTAAATCTTCAGCTTTCTCTACCCTGGTTAGCAGCATCAGTGTCTTGCTTCTTTTTTCTTCAGTCCCTGCCCCCAAAGTTTCTTTTTGAATTTCTTTACTCCTTCCTTCACCTATGGCAGAATCATTGTGTTTACCAGTCAGCCCCACCCTGAGCCAGGAACACTGGACATGCATTCTAGGGTCTTCATTTTGTCACATATTCTCTACAGCCCTTTCCTTATATTATGTTTGTACAGTAAACAACTCCCTCCAAAAATGAGTCAGGTAAGGCTCAGAAAACAGTCTGAGGCAACAGAGAGAAAAGGGAAGTATGGGAGCATAAGCTACTGTGAATGGGTGGCCTCGTTGTTCCAAAATCTTCTACTACAATTGAAAATAATCAAGGAAACCTAGACATTCCATCCTGGTAGTTTGGACAAGTATTTTGAAATCTTCCAGGTAGAGTCTAATCTATTCTCAATTCACAATAATGAACTCAAGCCATTCTCAGAGAAGTTGGCAACCATAGAAGAGTCCAAAGTTATTTCTGTCACCCATTTTAATATTTAACACCTCTTGTCATTAACATGCCAGTAACAATGTAAAAATGCCAGTAACAATTCCCAATGTTTAACTTAGGTTCCTAATGCATGATATAAAACAAATTACCTCTTGTTATATGCTCAGTGGAGAGTGAGAAGAGATACTATTGATTTGTATTTGGAAAATAGTTGCCTAGAAAGAAATACTAATAGAGTCTAGGACTTATTCAAAGGATGACAGATCTGCAGTCTCTAAGCATTTAGAATCCCTCTGTAGATAAAACTGAAACTGTTAGTCACTTAGTCATGTCTAACTCCTTGAGAACCCATGGACTGTGGCCCACTAAGCTCCTCTGTCCATGGGATTCTCCAGACAAGAATACTGGAGTAGGCTGCCATTTCCTTCTCTAGGGGATGCTCTGGACCCAGGGATTGAACCCAGGTCTCCTGCATTGCAGGCAGATTCTTTACCATCTGAGTCACCAGGGAAGCTCTCTGTAGACAGGGTTGCCCTAAATCGGTCACAGAACTCTGGGTGAAAGTACATAAGGGTGTGGTAAGACATCGTTAAAGAAGCAGAATTTATGTTCAATCCTTGTAAATTATCAAGGCCACATGAGACTGACCAAGATAGCACTTCCCACAAGCTAACACAATGAGAGACTCAGGCAAGCACCACTAGCAAGTACAGGCCCCTCTAAGAGCACTTTGAGAAACTGATTCCCCATCACTGCCATCTTGCACAAACCATCTTACCTAACTGAAATTGATTGGAGACATTCCCACACGTTTGCATTATTTCCGGGCTATTCCATCCTAAAGGGTATAATGCACAGCCTGAACTTATCAGCAGTCCTAGAAAAAAAAAAAAAACACACACAGGCAGAAAAAAATACAACAGGCCTCTGTCATCCCAAAATCCCCTCTGGATTAGCTCAGCTCAAATTCTGCCTCTTTCACTCAGAGTTTACCTTTCCTCTTTTAACCTAGATTTCTATGACACTATCAACTCAACAGGATGTCTTTACTGTGTCAGAGGTGGTGAGCTGCAACAGATAGTAAAGGGGTCAAATCATAAAAAAGGACAGTACTGGGGATTGAGACCAACCAATGTACTTTTAACAGCCAAAATGTTTTTGCCAATGATTCACATGGCTGAGTTGGCTTCTCCAACCAGAGTCCTTTTCTATGTTGGTCTGATTTACAAAGAACAGCAAGGTAGAGACAGCTACTTGTCCCTACAATTCAGCCTTTTCTAAGAGTCAGGTCAGTCCCTACTAGTTGAAGATAGGTCATGATTTCTGTAACTTGAAATCAGTTGCCAGACTGAGATCTACACAAAGTATACACATTATGTAGGCTTCTACTGGTGAGCAGGGGACCACATCCCCTCCTCCAGAAACACTTCGAGAGACCATTCCAGATTCATGCTAAGCATTCCTACTTTCTTTAGCTTTCAAAACCTTCCATTGTGTCCCTTGCCTTCATCTCATTTTGTTGAGGTCATTTAATTATTAGAGGGCAACTCTGTGCAATCTTAGTGATAACATTACTTTTCTGACCAGAGATATAAATCTGGGTCTACTTGTTGGCATTGCCTTTTAAGGACATTTGCATCAACTACAGCTCTTGTTTGCTGCCTAGGTTTACATTTTGTAACCTGTGACCCACTCTCCCTTGCCTTTGGTGATCGTGAATTGGACTAAGCATTGGCATCTGACACAAGAGCAACCAAATTAATTGGCTGGCCAGTAATGGGTGATATATCATGCTCTGAAGAGAATAGCTGGGCCAGATTCTTGTTTCTGGAAATGTTAATCAAGGAACACAGAAACCTTGTGCTAGTTAGCAGATGGAGCAGAAGATAGGAAAAAAACACCAGGAGGTAAAATCAAGTCTGTGTCAAGCTGAAGCCAAGTTCAATCCAAAGTTATGAATAGACATCAGTTCTGGGTAAGCTGAGCAAACTGATTGGTAAAAGAAGAGAACACAGTGGCAGAAATCAGATACACCATGAAGGGAAACTCCGTACTGTTCCTGAAAGAGTTAGGGAATTCAGTTCTTGTCAATGGCTTTCCAGTTCCACTTTTCTTATGTTATAATAAATCCCCTTTTTCATTGGAGAACTCGAGTCTCTGCTACTTACAACCAAGAGAGTCTAACTACAAGAACACTATACTTGAGTGCTACACCACAGGTCATGGGATGGTCACCTACTACGAGTGTCGATGCAGAACCTAACATAGTATGCTGCTGCTGCTGCTGCTAAGTCACTTCAGTCGTGTCCGACTCTGTGCAACCCCATAGACAGGTTGATTAATGGTGACTGAATGGCATATTCAGAGGTTCCAGAAATGTTCCAGACAGTGAAAGGCAGGCTGCTCCAGGAACTGCTGGCCTTACCTTTGTTTCTCTTTCCTCAATGAGGAAGATTCTCTGTATACACTCTGAGAAGCTAATAAGCCCACTTTGCCTTCAGCTGAAGCCTTTTTGAATAAGATCTTAACATACTCGCTAAGCTTGTCAGCAACATGGCAACATGCTGCTGCTGCTAAGTCACTTCAGTCGTGTCCGACTCTGTGCAACCCCAGAGACGGCAGCCTACCAGGCTCCCCTGTCCCTGGGATTCTCCAGCCAAGAACACGGGAGTGGGTTGCCATTTCCTTCTCCAATACATGAAAGTGAAAAGTGAAAGTGAAGTCGCTCAGTCATGTCTGACTCTTCTCGACTCCATGGACTGCAGCCTACCAGGCTCCTCCGTCCATGGGATTTTCCAGGCAAGAGTACTGGAGTGAGGTGCCATTGCCTTCTCCAATGGCAACATGAGCTGTTCTCAATATTCAGTGAGGCCAGAGAAAAAGATATGGACCTAAAGAAAAAACAAGAAGAGTTTAAATAGGAAAACAGAAGGAGCTTTCTGATGGTGAGAGAGCGTTTAGAAACTAAAAAGAGTGACCAAGTAAGGTTAGAAATTCCCTTCAGTGGAATGCTTAAAATTAGAAGACATTCTTATCTGTCTGATAGTCTTAAAGGAAATGAAACTGGTCACTCAAAAGACTTTTCTAGGCTCTGGAATTTGTCCAGTGGCAATGGAACAGCACTCATTTTTTTCTTACTGCAGATAAAGTGAAATCATATGATATGAAGAGGTATGCACCAAAGTATGTGATCCCCGAGTATATACAATGGGTTAAGGACAGAACTGGAAATGAAACCTCAGCCTTTTCCTGCTTTCAGTGTCTACCCTTTGAGAGAAGAGTTAATAAAAAATGAGCTTTCCCACACAGAGTAGGAAGAAAAAAACACATGTTTATAAAAAAACAGCAGTTCTGTATTCCAGCCTCCACACTCAGATCTCTGGGATGGGCATGAGCTCTGACTTTTCAAGCAGGGGCCTGTGTTAGCTAAATGCCTTTCCCGACATGGCAGGAGAAACCTTCCACCTTCTTCAGCCCTCCTGCTCCTTAGACCTTATCATGCTGAGAAGTTCAAGTCACAGATTACCTTTTCCAGAAACCTTTCCTCACCATCCCCAGTGCCTACCCCAAGCAAAGTTACATATTCCTTACCTCTGCTCCAGAAATACCCTGTGCTTATTTCTGTGGTAAGAATATTCTGTGATATAAGCCCTTAAAACTGCCACCTGCTTTCATTACTGGACTGTGCATTCCTTGAAGGCAGGTACCATATTTCTCTTCAACTATGTATCCTTGTTACCTACTTATTACCTGGTATGTAATAAGTGCTCAATAAATGTACCTGTGTCAGAGTATGCTCTGCCTATCTAACAGATAGCTTCCTTTGCTCCCACTTCCCAAGGGGGGAGCCTTCTGAAAGGATCTCCATAGTAGAGATGAGAGGTCATCCTAGACATTCAATACAGCTACAGAATTTTAGAGAAGGAAAGGCCTTTGGAGAGTATCTACTCCAATCCCTCTCCATTACAGATGTGGGTGCTTAGACCCAGAGAGGGAAAGCAATTTACTCAAGGTCGCAGAGCCAGTTGCTGGCAATGCTTTTCTTACTAATAAGAGAGATCCTTAGAAGTGCTGTTCTTCTAGAGACAGGTGTCCAGAAATGATCACTTTTTGGCAACAGTATCTATAGTAGGCACTAGGAATCTTATAGGCATTAAGATTCAGAGACACAGCAAGAGAACAATACAATATTATATACTTGAAAGTTGCTAAGAGAGTAGATCTTAAATGATCTCACCACAAAACAATTATGTGAGGTGATTTATGTGTTCTCTAACATTATTGTGATAATCCTTTCACAACGCATACGTGCATCAAATCAGTGTATTGTACACCTAACACTTACACAATGTTATGTTAATTGTATTTCAATGAAGCTGGGGAAAAAGAGAGAGAGAAAGAGATTGGGTTCTGTAGTCCATGGCAACCCACTCCAGTGTTTTTGCCTGGAGAATCCCAGGGACGAGGGAGCCTGGTGGGCTGCCATCTATGGGGTCACACAGAGTTGGACATGACTGAAGTGACTTAGCAGCAGCAGCAGCAGTCCCTAGAACTAATTTCTAATTCCAGCTCTGCCCCCTAGAGGCTGTGTGACTTTAGCAAGTTACTTAATCTCTCTGTGCCTAAATTACCTCATCTTTAAAATGGAAATAATAGTACTCTAACTTACAGGGCTGTTTCAAAAAGTAGTACTCATAAAGCTGCCAGGCACATAGAATGTGCTCAATAAAGATTTATTACTATTATTAAACAGCAGCCTCTCTCTCTCGCTCTTCCCTAACTTTCTACTTATGTTCGCCATGCTAATTTCTTCCTCATGTTTTTGTCCTCATAACAGATGAAAAGTCAAAAGCTGAACAAGGCTTGATTCAAAAGTCACCTGCTTGGTGTTGTTTTCTTGCAATTTTTCTCAGGCACCAAGCCAGAAAGTAGGAATCTGCCAGGTATGTGTTCTGCCCCAGTGCAGGTGGCCACATGCTCTTCTCAACCTGCCCTACCACACCTCCCATCCCCCAGTCTCCCTCCTGCCTTTCAGACAGGTGAGCACAATAGGTTGTAAACATACTTCATGGACTTGTAACATACAAGTGCATACTTCATTGCACTTGTAACAGAGGATTACAATACATTTGATCACAGATGAATAAAGATGTCCAAGGAGACATATTATTTTAAAAACAAAGTCACAGGGTCATTTATCCTCATTGTTGAATGGTTCTGTGAAGACCCACAGGATCTTCTAGAACTAACACCCAAAAAAGATGTCCTTTTCATTATAGGAGACTGGAACGCAAAAGTAGGAAGTCAAGAAACACCTGGAATAACAGGCAAATTTGGCCTTGGAATACGGAATGAAGCAGGTCAAAGGCTAACAGAGTTTTGCCAAGAGAATGCACTGGTCACAGCAAACACCCTCTTCCAACAACACAAGAGAAGACTCTACACATAGACATCACCAGATGGTCAATATCGAAATCAGATTGATTATATTCCTTGCAGCCAAAGATGGAGAAGCTCTATACAGTCAGCAAAAACAAGACTGGGAGCTGACTGTGGTTCTGATGATGAACTCCTTATTGCCAAATTCAGACTTATATTGAAGAAAGTAGGGAAAACCAATAAGCCACTCAGGTATGACCTAAATCAAAGCCCTTATGATTATATAGTGGAAGTGACATATAGATTCAAGAGATTAGATCTGATAGACAGAGTGCCTATGAACTCTGACCATGAACCTATGGACGGAGGTTCATGACATTGTACAGGAGGCAGGGATCAAAACCATCCCCAAGAAAAAGAAATGCAAAGAGGCAAAATGGTTGTCTGAGGAGGCCTTACAAATAGCTGAGCAAAGAAGAGAAGTGAAAGGCAAAGGACAAAAGGAAAGATATACCCATCTAAATGCAGAGTTCCTAAGAATAACAAGGAGAGATAAGACAGCCTTCTTCAGTGATCAATGTAAAGAAATAGAGGAAAACAATAGAATGGGAAAGACTAGAGATCACTTCAAGAAAATTAAAGATACCAAGGGAACATTTCATGCAAAGATGGGCACAGTAAAGGACAGAAATGGTATGGACCTAACAAAAGAAGAAGATATTAAGAAGAGGTGGCAAGAATACACAGAAGAACTGTACAAAAAAGATCTTCATGACTCAGATAACCACGATGGTGTGATCATTCACCTAGAGCCACACATCCTGGAATGTGAAGTCAAGTGGGCCTTAGAAAGCATCACTATGAGCAAAGCTAGTGTAGGTGATGGAATTCCAGTTGAGCTATTTCAAATCCTAAAAGATGATGCTGTGAAAGTGCTGCATTCAATATACCAGCAATTTGGAAAACTCAGCAGTGGCCACAGGACTAGAAAAGGTCAGTTTTCATTCCAATCCCAAAGAAAGGCAATGCCAAAGAATGTTCAAACTATCACACAATTGCACTCATCTCACACGCTAGCAAAGTAATGCTCAAAATTCTCCAAGCCAGGCTTCAGCAATACGTGAACCGTGAACTTCCAGATGTTCAAGCTGGATTTAGAGAAAGCAGAGGAACCAGAGATCAAATTGCTAGCTTCCATTGGATCATCAAAAAAGCAAGAGAGTTCCAGAAAAGCATCTATTTCTGCTTTACTGACTACACCAAAGCCTTTGATTATGTGAATCACAACAAACTGGAAAATTCTTAAAGAGATGGGAATACCAGACCACCTGACCTGCCTCTTGAGAAATCTGTATGTAGATCAAGAAGCAACAGTTAGAACTGGACATGGAACAACAGACTGGTTCCAAATAGGGAAAGGAGTATGTCAAGGCTGTATATTGTCACCCTGCTTATTTAACTTATATGCAGAGTACATCATGTGAAATGCTGGGCTAGATGAAGCACAAGCTGGAATTAAGATTGCTGGGAGAAATCTCAATAACCTCGGATATGCAGATGACACCACCATTATGGCAGAAAGTGAAGAAGAACTCAAGAGCCTCTTGATGAAAGTGAAAGAGGAGAGTGAAAAAGCTGGTTTAATATTCAACATTCAGAAAACTAAGATCATGGCATCCAGCCCCACTATGCATGCATACATGCCAAGTCACTTCAGTAGTGTTCGACCCTGTGTGACCCTATGGACAGCAGCCCACAAGGCTCCTCCGTCCACAGGATTCTCCAGGCAAGAATACCGCAGTGAGTTGCCATTTCCTTCTCCACCAGTCCCATCATTTCATAGCAAATAGATGCAGAAACAATGGAGACAGTGAGGGACTTTATTTTGGGGGGCTCCAAAATCACTGCTGATGGTGACTGAAGACATGAAATTAAAAGATGCTTGCTCCTTGGAAGAATAGCTATGACCAACCTATACAGCATATTAAAAAGCAGAGACATTACTTTGCCAACAAAGGTCCATCTAGTCAAAGCTATGGTTTTTCCTGTAGTCATATATGGATGTCAGTAGTTACCTTTGCTGTGGAGACAGTGGAGTACGATCAGGGTATGAAGACTTAAACAACATCAGTAATAGTCTATTCCTTAAGCCTTATGATGCATATATCTGAAATATTTCATATTATATTTTCAAAAATAAATAAGTCAGCCTGAGAGGCTATGTAGAATCCAGAGTGCCAGGCATCAGCTCTTATTCGGGAGGTTTCAGTTTAGTTCAGTCAGTCAGTCATGTCTGACTCTTTGCTACCCCATGAATCGCAGCACGCCAGGCCTCCCTGTCCATCACCAACTCCCGGAGTTCACTCAGACTCATGTCCATCGAGTCAGTAATGCCATCCAGCCATCTCATCCTCTGTCATCCCCTTCTCCTCCTGCCCCCAATCCCTCCCAGCATCAAGGTCTTTTCCAATGAGTCAACTCTTCGCATGAGGTGGCCAAAGTATTGGAGTTTTAGCCTCAGCATGTCCTTCCAATGAACACCCAGGACTTGTCTCCTTTAGGATGGACTAGTTGGATCTCCCTACAGTCCAAGGGACTCACAAGAGCCTTCTCCAACACCACAGTTCAAAAGCATCAATTCTTCAGCGCTCGGCTTTCTTCACAGTCCAACTCTCACATCCATACATGACCACTGGAAAAACCATAGTCTTGACTAGATGGATCTTTGTTGGCAAAGGAATATCTCTGCTTTTTAATACGCTGTCTAGGTTGGTCATAACTTTCCTTTCAAGGAGTAAGCGTCTTTTAATTTCATGGCTGCAATCACCATCTGCAGTGATTTTGGAGCCCAAAAAAATAGTCTGACAGTTTCCACTGTTTCCCCATCTATTTCCCAAGAAGTGAAGGGACCAGATGCCATGATCTTTGTTTTCTGAATGTTGAGCTTAAAGCCAACTTTTTCATTCTCCTCTTTCACTTTCATCAATAGGCTTTTTAGTTCCTCTTCACTTTCTGCCATAAGGGTAGTGTCATCTGCATATCTGAGGTTATTGATATTTCTCCCAACAATCTTGATTCCAGCTTGTGGCTTCTTCCAGCCCAGCGTTTCTCATGATGTACTCTGCATATAAGTTAAATAAGCAGGATGACAATATACAGCTTTGACGTACTCCTTTTCTTATTTGGAACCAGTCTGTTGTTCCATGTCCAGTTCTAACTGTTGCTTCCTGACCTGCATACAGGTTTCTCAAGAGGCAGGTCAGGTGGTCTGGTATTCCCATCTCTTTCAGAAGTTTAGGAAGGCCCTAAGGAATCTGCATTTAATAAGCACACCAGGAAATTCTTATACAAGTGCTTCAAGGACCACTCTGAAAAACACTGTGATAGAACTTCCTCTCTAAAGAGATAAAGAAAAATCAATGACACCAATGCATAAAGCCCAGGGCTGAGAGTCAGAAGGCCTGGACCACATTCTCTGCTCTGCTTCAAATCTTCTACATGAGTCTTTGTTAATAGATTAACTCCTTTAAATAACATTTCCCAAACAGAAAGCCACTTTTATAATCCTTGCTCAACATGGTACATTTAAGTTAAATGATGACTGATGACAGTTTGCAAGACTTTTCAGGAAATGCTTGGTTTGCAGAGAAGATAATGGTTTTTAGAAAACACCACCCTTTCCTTGAATCACATTCTCAGTGATCTGTCTCCAATGGCAATTTCATTCAGGCTTGAAGCATGTAGTATTAGGACCTTATATGGAGCAAAACATTAGTGCCTGTCTGGGCTTGTTGAATTCTATCTGCTTAACTAAACCAAAATAAAAAAGTCCAGAGTGGTAGTTCTCACTTGGGTTGGGGAAAGGGAACACAGAATACACATCAGAGTCACTGGGGAGATTTTTAAAAACATGTAGCCTTCCACCTGTTGCTATGTATATCAGTATGGGAAAGAGTGAGAGAGACCATTTTTTAAAGCCCTCCAGGTGATTCTGATACATTCCCTGCTCTAGAAAGATTCTTGGCCTCCCTCAAGTAACCTGATCCAAGATCTTACACTTTTTCCTGCCAAGAGTTCTTTATATTTACTTCTCACCTATTTCTTCTTCAGTTAGCTCTCACTGAAGTTAGAGGATAATTCACAAGCATCTTGCATGTGTATACACAGGGGAATGTAAATAATGACCTTATTCTCTGGGATCAGGGGCCAGCTGGTTGGAAACCTCAGCATCCCCGGGGTTGAAATAATCTCCTGACCAGATGTTTCCTTCCCTGGTTAGAGGAGGGCATGAAGGTCCCAGTGGAAGGCTCTCTGGATCCTACACTTGTCCAGCTGGATTGGCTGCAGGTGGAGCAAATAGGACCCAAGGGCCCCATCAGGTCACCTTGCTGAATCTGACTCAGGCCAGCAGTACTTTATTTCTTCCTGTCTCTCCCACTTCCCACCGCTCATCTCTGTGGACAGCCGCCAAACTGGGGAACAAAAATCAGGCAGAGGGGAGGGAGTAGTTCTTAATGGATACTCCATCTCTTCAGTGGTTTGGGGTCTGGCAGAGATAAACCAAACCTGAAACAAATGGGCTCCTCCCCCTGATATATTTTGGTTAATGCGCCAGCTGCTGAGAAGCAGTCCGGCCTGGAGCAATGAAATCAATTTCCCTCGGTTGAACAACAGGCTTCAACTTAACCCTCACAGCTCTGTCTCTTATGTCTTTTATCCGTGTAGCTCAAAACACTCTTCAGGTTTGGCTTTCTGCCACTAACAGTGCCCATCTCTGAGGAGTGAGGCACAAGATCCTGCAGAACCTTGGATAATGTTTGTATGCCAAGGAGTGCCTAGAAAATATGATACATTCAAGCAGGCTTTACCATTCCTTCACATCTGATATAACCTTGACAGGCTCCAGCTTCTAAAACGGAAATGAAAATGACTCTTAGTTGGCTGGTATTACAGATGGGGAAGTTGTGGAAATTCAGCCATCTGTCCAATATTATTCCCTTGTCCAGAGAGAAACCTTGTAGCACACCTTGGGTCTTAACTCTTTCCATGACTACTGTCAAGTGGCATTTTATTCTTGAGTTTTAAAGACCTTCATCTAAGCATAAACACTGTGACTATGTTCCTATGAGCGATAGCCAATGGGGAATATAAAATGGCAGAATCATATGAGATGAAAATGATACTGATGTTTCTGTTGCCTCTGCATGACATCTGCCACTCAGTTAAAGTTCTTCCCCACTCAGTTCATGGATTAGTTCATTAGATTAGAATGTTAATTCAAATTTAAAATTTTTACAATGAGATTTTTTTTTACAGGCTCCATTTTTTTACAATGAGCTCTCTGATGACTGCATTCAAGTAGCCTTGAGGTGCAATGGCAGTGATGAGCTAAGACAGTGCTTCTCATCAGGGACTGACTTTTTACACCCTTCACCCCCCCACACCCCAAACAGAAGACATTTAATAATGTCTTTGAGACATTTATGGTTATCACATACTCGGGAGGGTGTTACTGACAATCAGTGGATAAAGGTGAGGGATGCAGTTAAATATACCACAATGCATAAGAATAAAATAATTGCCTACTCCCCAAAAGAAAGAAATATCTGGTCCCAAAACAAAGAAATATCTGGTCCCTTTTCCTTAGAGGAAAGAGGGAAACAGAAAACATCATCTTAACTGGCACAAAAGAGAATCTGTTACTTTTCATAAGAAGGCAAGGAAATCATAATACGTTAGCTTAGGGTTTCTCAACCTTGGCACTATTGACATTTGGGACCAGATATTTCTTTGTTTTGGGGAGTAGGCAACTGTTTTATTCTTATGCATTGTGGTATATTTAACAGCATCCCTCACCTTTATCCACTGATTGTCAGTAACACTCTCCCGAATATGTGATAACCATAAATGTCTCAAAGACATTACTAAATGTCTTCTGGTTGGGGTGGGGCGGGTGAAGGGTGTAAAAAGTCAGTCCCTGATGAGAAGCACTGTCTTAGCTCATCACTGCCATTGCACCTCAAGGCTACTTGAATGCAGTCATCGGAGAGAAGAAGAAAATTAGGATCTGGGCTATCTTGCCAATGAACCAATTCAAGGAAAGAAGGGAAGTGAACATGAGAGAGGTCAGTCATTTGCTTACAACCACAGGGCAACTTAGTGAAAGAGCCAGAAGTGGGATCGAAGTTTCCTGGTTCCAGTCACCCACACTGTGCTGCTAATGGAGATGACAGTTATAATGAATAGGAATTCTAAAACTTCAGGAACAACAACAAACTTCAGCCATAGATTCTACCAGCACTTTTTTCCATTTCCCCATCCAGGTGTGAAAAATGGCTCATATATTCACACACGTATTTGCCTGTGTGTCTAAACTTGCCTTTTTCTTCTCAGTTCAAATGAAACCACTCCCACTGCTTTCCTGCTGTCTGCCATTTTTGCATTTTGTTCTTTCTTAGCCCATCCACACACTGCAGCATCCCAGGTCTCCCGCACTAAATTCAGAGGCAGACTGAATGAGGGAAAAGATAAGTAGAGTGAGTCGGGGCCAGAGGAAACCTGGATAGACTGTTGATGGCTACCAGTCAGGGCTAGCCTTAGATATTGCCAGATAAGCGGTCAACTGCAGTCTGCCTGGTAGCTAGCATTTCACTATTAGAGATATATTTTTTTGGTGAGGACTGCATATTAAACTCATTCAGTAATTAGCACCTTTGTGTACGTGTTAATGAGATCATGGTCCTCAGATAACTACCAGCGATCAGGGATCTTAGAGGTCAAGTTTATTTGGGAACTGTAATACTAGAGTATATAGTTGTATACCATACTAGTAGTATACTAGAGTTGCGTCCTCTGCAAATCAGACCTGGATAATATTGTTAAATGGGCACTCTGCAGGCAAAAGAATGTGATGAAAATCAGGGCCAAAAAAAACAGATATCAATTCTGCCTACTAGACAATCTTGCTGTGAATAAAACCCTGATGTAGATTGCGCTTTGGGGAGTCCCAGACCAGGTATTTCAAAGGAGCCCCCATTCAGAGTCTTGTTGTTGTTATCCAGTTGCCAAGTCATGTCTGATTCTTTGTGAACCCCCCGTACTGTAGCACCCCAGGCTCCTCTGTCCATGGGATTCCCCAGGCAAGAATACTGGAGTGGACTGCCATTTCCTTCCCCAGGGGATCTTTCCAACTCAGGGATTGAACCTGTGTCTCCTGCATTGGTAGGCAGATTCTTTACCATCTGAGTCACGAGGGAAGCCCATTCACAGCCTTAGTCCATTCACAGCCTTAGAGTTGGACAAAGAGGAGAAGCTGAAAGTGGATTTCCCTGTAAGGCAACACGCCCACTATGCCCACCCCTGCAAAGCTCCCCAACCTCTCCAATCTCAGCCACACAGTCTTACCTCCCACGAACTGTGCAGCTCCCATGCAACGTCCCATCATTCTGGAGATGAGTTCTTCCATGCAGCAGCCCAGGACAGCAGCCAGTGCCACCAGGAGCAGCAGAGCACAGCCAGCACCTGTCACCACTGTGCACATCTGCCAGGCCAGGCTGGGGATGGCACTGAAGCTGGCATAGCGCCCACACTCTTCAACCATGATCAGACTCTGCCCCTCTCCCCTCACAGGGTAATTGCACCTCCGGAATGTGCTGAATGACACTGGCTTCCCCAGCTGAGATCCAAAGAGCCAATAAGGCAGGAAGTAACTGGTAGAACTGGCTACGGCGGTAGCAAGGGACAGGAAGGCCCAGAGGGTCCCCACCAGGGTCAGGCTGCTCCTCATAGTCCCAGGTTTCTCGGTGGGGATGGGGAGATGAGTCGGTTCACAGCACCAAATGCAGAAAGTTGTCATGTAGGCTCCACCAGCCTAGTTTTCATCTGCCTGGCCAGCCCCAGGGCTCAGTCATGTGCTTCTTGGCCCTTACTTCTGGATAAGGTTATTGTCTTGAGGACCATTTGGGTCCCTATGGGATTCTGCTCTCCACCACTTTTCTCATCTTCCCTTCCTTCCACCTGGTTCAGACTCCTATGATCTCTAGGCTGCAATGGAAGAACCACAGAAGTGAATTAGTGACTGTTTCGTCTACTCCAATGCAGCCTGCCTGAGTGTGTGAATGCTAAGTCATTTCAGTTGTGACCAACCCTTTGTGACACTATGGATTATAGCCCGCCAGGCTCCTCTGTCCATGTGATTCTCCAGGCAAGAATACTGGAGTGGGTTGCCATGCCCTCCTCCAGGGGATCTTCCCAATCCAGGGACCTAACCCACATCTCTTACATCTCCTGCCTTGGCAAGCAGGTTCTTTACCACTAGCATCACCTGGGAAGCCCAGTGCAACCCAAACAGAGAGCTTTCAGTTCTTGACATCTAATTTGGAACAAGGGGTAAGAGGGAGGCCTGAATCAAACCTAGGCTCTCCAAAGAGCCCCCAATTTCTGATGGAATGACCTTGTTTACCTGAGGCCTGGAAGGAGGTACTGCCTCAAGAGGGCCAGGAACCAAGGTGCTTTCAGAGAATGAAGGAAAAAGGAAGATCACTCACAGGGCCTGCCCATACTCCAAGGGAGAAGAGGGAAGGAGCGCTCACCATGGAGTTAAAGGATGTGCCCATTTGACCTTAGTAGGATGTCCAAGAGAGCATTAACTTGGGCTTTCCCAATATTGCATCAGTTAGGTTTAAATGGGTAAATAAAATAAGGGGCACCTAGTCTCAATCCTTATGTTCATCACTGAGCGAGCTCTGTTTAGTCACTTTTCCCCAAGAACAAAAAAGGAGGCACCATCCCAAACAATGAGAGTTGTTTAACACTAAACCGTCTACTAAGAAAAGCTGCCCAGTCCTTTGCTGAATATAATCATCAAAACTTCTCTCTCTGAAACAGATCTGGTTCCCCCTGCCTGGCTGCAGGAACATAGATCTCGAGCTGTAAGGGCCTTTCAAGATGCCTTTTGGAACAAGTCATCTCAGATTCAAGACACTGAGTGCCTTTTTAGATTTAATCTCCTCAGCCCAGCTCACAAATGGCTTTCACAGACCCCACTGTCAAAAATCAACTGCTTCCTTCCCAACTACATTAATCTGCCATTGCATTCTGGCCTGTTTCTCAATGAAGGCAGCCAGAGACCACACTGCAGCCTGCTGACAGCACTGTGAACATCTCCAGCAAACAGGTGGTGGAATCTGTTTCAGAAACTTCATGATTCATCACCACTGCTTAAAGTTACAGGTGGTGGGAAAGGGGAGAAGGGGTAGGGGACTAAAGGCAGGGGAATTATAGGAACTGTCCATGGGGTCACCACCTTGCCAGTTGAGACATGGCCAGAAACAAGTAGCAGTTGTACTCAGAGTCTCAGGGACCTTTCCCAGCCATGTCACAACTATCATCAAACAATGTCTGGCATGAAGCAGGCACTGCCATCCATGTATATTTAATGAAACCCATTCTAGAGAAGCATCCAATTTCTAGGCTGGCAGAAATCTTGATGAATCACCTAATTCAACCTTTTTTTTTTTACATATGGGGAGGTGTGGCCTTGTAAGTGGGTAGTGATTTCCCCCAAATCACAGAGAATTTAGCAAGCGGCCAGACTGGAATAAGAAACCCAATCTACAGATGCCTAGGCCAGTACTGTTGTACTCCACAGTGAAAACCACCTTCCTCCTCTATCACTTTACATATAGAAATACAGAGAGGAAATGATTTCCTCAAGGGTAAAGAACTAGTGGAGTACCCTGGCTGGATCAGAATCCAGTTATTCGATTCTTAGTATAATGCTCTTTTCTTGCTTCACCACAATTCCCCTCCCAATACAGATATATTGTGTGCTGTGTGTTTTGCACAGGAAGGGAGCAGAGACTATAAATTGCAGGTGTTTACTTTGGAATGTTAGGGCTTGGGAAGAAAGTGCCCTGAGCTGGGCCCCAGGGAATGAGGCTTTGTGCCTGAGAGTTGGGGGAATGAAAGAAAGATGTGATGCAGGGTTGAAAGCCAACAGGAGAAGTGAAACTAGTCTTGAGTAATTGCTGTTAGAAAGCAGGTATGCTTGGCCGCAATGAGGTAATGCCTCTGCTTGCTATATTAGAGCATGTAAGATTATGGAAAATGCAAGCAGCTCTCTTTTATGAGCTCACTTCCTGGTGAAGAAGCCCAGGCCAGAGGATGAGAGGAAACAAGCTGATAAACAGCTGCTGGGTGCACCATCATATTCCCTTCCAAGACCATTGTTTCATGTGCTCTGGCAAACAATCTCCTCAGGTTGGTAAGAAAGGTAGTACCCCTGGTTTACAAATGAGCAAATATGGAATCTAAAAAAATGGTACTGATGAACCTATTTGCAGGGAAAGAATGGAGATGCAGACGTAGAGAGTGGACTTGTGGACACAACGCGGGAAGGAGAGCAGGATGAATGGAGAAAGTAGCACTGACATATATACACTATCATGTGTAAAGTAGATAACTAGTGGGAAGCTATTGTAGCCCAGCCTGGTCCTCTGTGATTACCCAGAAGGGTGGGATGTGGGGAGGGGAGGGAGGCTCCAGAGGGAGGGGATATATGTATAATTCCTGCTGTTTTGCATTTTGTATGGCAGAAACCAACATTGTAAAGCAATTTTTCTCCAATTAAAAATAAATTTAAAAAATAAAGCTAAGGAACTTGCCCAAATTTACACAGTGACTCAAATGGCAACACCATCATTTCTCACCTCTCACTTCACCCTCCCCATATTCTTCCTCATCACCCCAAAAGTGTTTCAACGAAAAGCCTCCATGGTTTCCCACCCACAATGGCAAATCTGTTTAAGGATGATGAAAAAAATCAGACAGGAAGGACAGGCAAGGCAGGAGGAAGGCGACTTTCTGTACCCAGCATGTCACCACCAGGACCAGGGCACTAGATATTTCAAGTTTGTAGTCAGAACTAACCCCGTATGTCCACCATGAATGTTTATCATCTTGAGATCAAGTCCCAGGACAAAAGCCAATAGAAGGGAAGAGAGTATAAGGCGGAGAAAGGGACTAAATCGGTGAGTGGTACCTAGGCTATACTAAAATAGGAGGAGGGCTTCTGATATAAGGTAATCACCATCTGTGCCAAGACAGGCTGTTTAAAAACCTATAAGACTACCAACCACTGTTGCCATCATTTCATTTTAAATATGCCATTTTGAAGCCAAGAGATAGGAAGGTGGAATTACAAAATTCAGTTTAAATTAAATATGTTTAGCTTTAGAAAAACTCATTGGCTTTCAGAATTTAAATTAAATACTTTCAACTTCAGGAAAAACTCATTCTCCTTATCTCATTTAGAACTAGGATGTCCAACCATGCTAGTTAACTTGGGACTAAGGGATGTGGGATTGTCAGGGATGAAACTATTAATAGGAAAGTCCCCAAATGGATGAGTTAGTCATTCTATCTAGGACTAGAAGTGTGGTGAGCCAGCATAATCCATGGACAGCAGGTTGAGAATCACTGCCACAGATAATTTTCTCTTGCTCTCTCTCCAGGACTCAAACAATATAAAGTGAAAAGTTACCATGGAATTAAATAATGGAGAGATGAAATCTTTATATCCTGAAGGTAAAATCTTTCTGAATCATAGGCTTGACCTCATGCCGTAAAGAAAGAGAGGTCAGAGATCCCATTGCTCAATAGTTTCTGAGCACAAAATAAGTCCCAGCCCAGCTTCTCCTACGGCAAAGGGCCACGTGGGGTCTGCATGTACACTGTTATATGTTCACACAGAGAAATGCATTCAACCAAATGCTTTGAGTTACTGCACCACCTGTCATGGAGTAACCTCCCTTCATGACAGCCCTCCAAAGCAATCAAGTTCATTCCCAGGAGCTAGACAAGTGTCTTTTACATTCACATAAATAAAAGTCACACACAATGCTATACTTCACTTTACTTCTCTTGTGTATTTCATGTAGCAATCACTTTGTTTCCCTGTCCTGGAAGGCCTCACCACCCAGCCACACTGGATTTCAGAAACCAAGAACTCAGCCTGGTGCTCCTGCTAAATGGTCCAGTAACCAGGTATTGCTAAGTTGGCTACTGTCCCTCTCTCTTTGTTTATCACACGGTCTCTCCGCCTTGGTTGCTCTAGCTCCTCAAAGGATCACATGCCTGTTTCTGAGAGTGGCTGTATGAGATGCAATGAGTGTGGCTAGAAAGTTATAATGACCAGGGTGGAAGCATGAAGGCTGTTCTAAATTTATTGTCCTTACTAGAGACTAGTAGTAAGGATACAGTGGTCATTTTAAAATAGACTCATGCATAGAGGTCATTTCAACCTATAAGATGTAGGAAACACTCCTAAGCCATACATACCAAATGATTATCTATACTGCTTTTAAAGAACTCTAGAGAAAAGAGGACTCAACAGTTTTTCTCAGTAGCTTGATGACTCTCACTGTCAATAAATAATTTATGTCTCATTTTAAACCTTTTTCTGATACAGTTCAGTTCAGTTCAGTTCAGTTGCTCAGTCGTGTCTGACTCTTTACAACTCCATGAACCTCAGCACTCCAGGCCTCCCTGTCCATCACCAACTCCCAACTTAAGACCAATTCCTTTGGTCAGGTCCTCAGAGGAAATGGAGGACAGATTGGCCACTGTCATCCAGAGAAGAGCCCTTCATCAACACAGATTAACTCAGATTGCTGGTATCTTGTGCTCAGTTGCTCGGTTGTGTCAAACTCTTGCGACCCCATGGATCATAGCCCACCAGGCTTTGCTGTGCATGGGATTCTCCAGGCAAGAATACCAGAGTGGGTTGCCATGCCCTCCTCCAGGGAATCTTCCCAACCCAGGGATTGAGCCTGTGTCTCTTGCATCTCCTGCATTGGCAGGAGGATTCTTTACCATCTGAACCACAAGGGAAGCCCTGCTGGTACCTTACCTTTGGACTTTTCCTCCCCAAATGAGCACTCTACCTCTCCCTGTGATGTCTCCTTCCCAAGCCTGTCATCATTTGTTCTCAACTTTTCACTCCTGTGTATTCCTACTTATATGTGTGCACTTACTTAGTGTCAATGAAACTGAAAACATTGCTCTTGTATTTTTCTTGGTGGAGAAAAATAAAGCAAATCCTTCCAACACCTTATCTCCTCCCCAGTCTTCATGGAAAAGGACTCAAAACACTACCTGTTTTGGACTGGTTTGTGAGAAGCAGCTTTGTTGGCACTGTTATTGGCAAGGGAATATGAATGGGCATTTCTCCTCACACCCCCAAACAATGTGCATAGCCTACTAGCCAACCCTTTAACAAATAGTGGGTTTGCCAAAAAGTTTTTCCATAACAGCTTACAGAAAAACCTGAAAGAACTTTTTGGCCAACCCTATTCATCATACTCAGTGTTGAGACTTTAAGAAATAATTAATAAGCATAGGCATATGGTTTCAGTAGGTAAATAGAGTCCTACTCCAGAAAAGTTTCTTGCTCTTGTATCGAATTGGGTATATAAGCAACATGACCATTCTAGATCTTTCTGCTTCAGTGCGTGCTAAGTCACTTCAGTTGTGTCCAACTCTGTGTGACCCTATGGACTATAGCCTGCCAGGCTCCTCTGCCCATGGGATTCTCCAAGCTAGAATACTGGAATAGGTAGCCATTTCCTTTTCCAAGGGATCTTCCCGACCCGGGATGGAACCTTGGTCTCCTGCACTGCAGATGGATTCTTTACCACAAGTGCGACCTGCTTCAGACACAGCCTCAAAAAGAATCTATAACCACTTTCCAAGTATTTCTTGCCTTATTTTCTGCCACCTGAGTTCACCCAGAATTTTCTCCTCTATACATCTCCCCAATGGGCATCTCTCCAGATTCTCCTATGCCTGAAATCATCTCATGACTTATCTACCCCCAGAATTGTGTTTGTTTCCCATTTGTATTGTGGTGACTTGAAGAAGACCTCACTTTTTGTAAGGTTTATTGAGGTACACTTGATATATGAAAATCTGCGCATATTCAATGTATATATCTCGATGAGTTTGGACACATGCCTACATCTGTAACACCATCACCACAGCCAAGGCACTGAATAGATTCATAATCTTCAAAAAGTTCCTTGTAATGAATGTGGGTCAGTTCTAGTGAGGTGGATGAACCTAGAGCCTGTTATACAGGGTGAAGTAAGTCAGAAAGAGAAAAATATCATGTATTAACCCATATATATGAAATATAGAAAAACTGTACTGATGAACCTATTTGCAGGGCAGGAATAGAGATGCAGACCTAGAGAATGGACTTGTGGACATAGAGGGTAAGGAGAGGGTGGAACAAATTGAGAGAGTAGCACTGAAACATATAAACTACCATATGTAAAACAGATAGCTAATGGGAAGTTGCTGTATAACACAGGGAGCTCAACCCAGTGCTCTGTGACAACATAAAGGGGTGGTATGGGGTGGCGGTAGGAGGGAGTCTGGAGAGGGAGGAGACATGTATACTTATAGCTGATTCATGTTGTTGTACAGCAGAAACCAACACAACATTGTAAAGCAATTATCCTCCAATTAAAAATAAAGAAACAAATTGAAGAAACCAGTTCCTTGTATTGTTTTGTGAGTTTGTGTGTGAAGAAAACTTAACCTAAGGTCTGTCCTTGCAATGTAGTTTTGAAGTGCACAACACCATACTGTTAACCACAGGCACAAAGCTCTACAGAATATCTCTAGAAGTTTTTCACCTTGTGTAACTGAAACTTTATGCCTACTGAGAAACAGCTCCACATTCCCCCTTCCTCCAGCCCCTGGCAACCACCATTCTACTCTATGCTTATAAAGACCTCACTTTAGGTCTAAATCTTGTCTTTCAAATCCTCAGATTTCTTGCTTGTGGGTTGTCTTTCTAAGTCTTCTCCCTCCTCCCATCCTCTTTTAATCTGGGGTAGAAAGACTAGCAAAAGTAGCTGTGTTGGGTTTGTTTGTTCATTTATTTGCATTTCTCCATCCTGAGGTGAAGATGTTCACCAGGAGGTAAGATATTGGGAGGCAGGAAGCCAGGGAGTTAGTGCCAAGAGAGGACCAACCGAGTCATCAATAACCTAGAAGGTCAATTCTAAATAATCACGTTGGCCATGGAGAGACAGGGAAAGCCCATAAAAAGAACCTCCATGTTATGTCCTGGGCTATTCCCTTTCTCCTGAGTCTGAGATTAGAAAGGTGGAAATTGGAATGATTTCCCTAAATTTTATATGAGCTTCTCCCTTCTTTGTAAAAATAAAATAAAATACTGCTCATTGAGCTCCCTGTCTCTTTTGCTTTGGAAAGTGGGGTATCAGAGATCTTCACCCCAGGTCTTATTTTGCCTGGACCAGTGCCACCACATTTAGTGTTCAATTGGTCGGCTAAGAGACCTATCTCTCACCCTCCATGGGTTAGGAACTACTCCAACCAGCCTGCTCTGGCAAGACACCGTTAAGTTCTATCAATGGATTAGCTGGTAAAGCATTTCCCTACAACCTTAAGTTAACAGCCCCAGCCCTACTATTGTTGCCCAGTACTCCCTCTACCCATGACCTCCAGTAATGAATAAAATGCCACCACAGCTGACCTCCTCCATTCAATGAATCTAGCCAGTGTAGGAAGAAGGTGCACTGAATGCTTCTCCTACTTCAGCAGACATGAGAGGCAGCCTGGCATGTGAAGAGTGTTTTTCAAATGGGGTCCCCTAACACCTCTGCATCAGAATCACCATCAGTACTTGTCCAAAATGTAGACTACAACCTCCTTTTAGGATTCATTGAATTAGAATCTATGGAATTTGCATTTTTCAAAAATCCTCAGTTGATTCTGATGGAAACTAATGATTGAGAAATAGCATCTTCATGGACAAGAGTCCAGATTTTGGAATCCAGATCTGGGATAGGGTCTGCCCCTTACAAGTTAGATGAACTTGAAAGGCTCACTTAAAACCTATGAGTTCGAGTTTCCTCTATAAAATGAAGATGATGGAACACCGAGTTCAAGTGAAGTATCATCTGTGCTGTTATCCTAACACCAGGATAGGTAATTCTCCCATCTACTAGAGAAGACAATATCGTCCCATTAAGTAATAGAGAAGACTCAGAGTCACTCAAGAAGGAGAACATTATTCCTCTTCCCTTTCTCCCCTAACCAGTATCTCAGTGATTTCTCCTCACCATGAGACTTATTTCTGCTTTGTTTCCTACCACGAAACAGAATTATTTGGCCCAGTGTTCCTTTCAAGAATGGATTTATAGCTAAACTATTTCAGGTTTTTCTGGAAATCATCATGCTTTGGCACACAGTAGGAACTCAAATATTTACTGAGCAAATGCAATCTTTTACTTCCAGTCCAACTCACTTCAACATCTGCATTTCAGTTTAACCCAAGCACCCCATTTCAGTACTGTAACCCCAATTTTGGCAAGTCTAAGAAGTCAACCCAGCACATCAGCAAACCCGATCCACTTTTATCTCTATAGACAGGTCAGAACAAAATCCTTCCCTCCACTCCCAGAGACATGGACTTCCTCTCCTCAAGTTACCAACTCTCCTGGGGAAATCAACCAGCATTTAACTCTTAGGTCTTCACACCGTGTCAACACGAAACGGGAATCCAGCCCCGATTCCTCTTAGCCTCTGTGCAAACAACAGACTTGAGGAAGTAAAAATGAACCAGTTTGCCTTTGGGAAGAAAACAGCTTCTCTGAGCTGTCAGATGAAAGGGCAGGAAGCCTGAGAAAGGAAGGGGAGAAGGGGGGCTGAGCAAGGGGAGAGCAAACAGTTTCTTATCCAGCTGTTTCAATTGTATTTGGCCCAAGTTGCAAATTTACCTTCTGACCACGAAGGCTGATTGACTTATTCCCTGTCTTCGGACTCACATCTGAGAAACAACTTCTCCTCACAGCTTGTCAGAGGGGATGGGAATTCCAGCTGCTCTTTGCAGTGATGCCTGAAAAAAACTTGCTTTACCTTTGGGAGAGAGAGGCGGAGTCTAACCTAATGGGAATTAACTCCAAACATGCTGGAGTCTTCAAAGTCAGCCTCAGACATGCAGGCACTTGTAGCTCAGCAGGCACAGCGTCCCCCACCTCCATCCTCACAGATGCCAAGTCAGCTGTGCGTGAGTAAGTGAGAGTGTGCATGCGTGTGTATATGTGTGTGTGTATGAGTGTGTGCAGGCATGTCCACACTTGAACTGCATAGCTGTCTCACTTCCTCACCTGCTGCCCAAATGCCTGCTGAGGAATAGAGGTTCTCCCTAACTTCCCAAACCCTAAATAATCTCACCATGTATACTACATAGCAGATTTACATGGCTGGAAATGACTCAGTAGACACATGCATGAAGGGAGTAGGACAGAATAAACTCTTTTCCCCAAACTGATTTCCACTATATGACGGGGAAGGTGCTCCAACAGGGCCATCCATGACTCCAAGGTCTCCCAAGTTTACACTGAAAAAGTTAAAATCACACATTGAAAAGGCTAAATAATACTTTTTTTAAAAAAAAATAACAGTACTATCAAAAAATAATAGCAGCACTACCAAAAGTCAATGTTTAATATCCCAAAGCACCAATAACTGTTTTTATATTTGAGAGAAGAATTGAGAAGTCTGGAGATTCATGAAGCTTTGCCTGACACTCTGCTCCAAGCTGATGTCATTTCTCCCACCTCTAATGTCCCTGGCACTATATATTTATTTCAGGAAATTTATTACCTTCTACCTTGTATCAACTTTTTGCATGTATGTATCCTTTCACCTCTGAGTTGCCTTGTGAACAGGGAACTTGGCTGAACAAAATGAGTTAGAAGAAGGAATGGTAACTAGCTAAACTTAATAGAGCATACTGTTGTGTTGTTGTGTGTTAGTTGCCCGGTCGTATCTGACTCTTTGCGAACCCATAGACTGTAGCCCACCAGGCTCCTCTGTCCAAGGAGTTTTCCAGGCAAGAATATTGGAGTGGGTAGCCATTCACTTCTCCAGGGGATCTTCTTGAACAAGGGATCAAACTGGGGTTTCCTGCATTGAAGGTGGGTTCTTTACCATCTGAGCTACCAGGGAAGCCCTAATAGAGCATACTGCTGCTGCTGCTGTTAAGTCGCTTCAGTCATGTCTGACTCTGTGCGACCCCATAGACGGCAGCCCAGTAGGCTCCTCTGTCCCTGGCATTCTCCAGGCAAGAATTACGGAGTGAGTTGCCATTTCCCTCTCCAGTGCATGAAAGTGAAAAGTGAAAATGAAGTCGCTCAGTCGTGCCCGACTCTTAGCGACCCCATGGACTGCAGCCTACCAGGCTCCTCAGTCCATGGGATTTTCCAGGCAAGAGTACTGGAGTGGGTTGCCATTGCTTCTACCCATTTCCCTTGTTCCTTACAGAACTGGTCTAATTGTAGAACAGTATTATACTTAAGAGACCCTTTGACTGGCCACTGTTCGCCATCCTCCAATGGATACTGTGGCCATGCAGCATCACATAGGAAGACCAGGTGTGTCTCCTCTAAGCCCTGGGGATCAAATCTATCTGTTTTTCAGGATACAGTTCAAAGGAGTGAGGCTGGAATTGTTAGCTCCCATCTGTAAGACAGAAAAAAAGTGACCAGCACCATTTTTCTACCGGAGGCATCCCTCCCTGCTCTAGATGGGGGTGTAGACAGACTTTACACCAAAAGATTTTCCTTCCCGGTCGGATTTAGTCTGTCCCTTACCCACGCAGGCACCGTCCGAGTCCCTCTCAGTTCTACCACCAAGATGGGGTGGGGATGTACCAGGGGTAGACTTGATAGCATCCCTACTTGACGTCCAGCTCTTCACCCTTAACTTTGCTTGCCTCTGAAGCCACCCAGGGTGCAATCAGAGTAAACTTCTGGAATGCCTCCCAAGCTAAGACCACTGGGGAAAACATTTGTCACCTGAGTGCCTGTAAACCCATTGCAGTCCCAATCTGAGTAACCTTTAACCTCAGAGATGTTCTTGGAGCTAGAGCTCCATCTAGCTTCTGAATTTTCAATTCCTAGCGAGGCTAGGCGCTTTCTTGACTACCAATCCAAGTTTGGGACCTAAACCACAGTACACAGTAACAGTATAGATCACAAGTCCCTTGAAAGTCTCTGATCCAATAGATTAGGTTAGTACTTCTAATTCCCAAGGAGTTATGAAATGGTCAAAGAGACCAAAAAGTTTGACCGAGAAAGGAGAGTTCGGTCCACATGCTTTGCCCATTTCTGGTCAGTTCCCAAAGGAGACATTGGGTGCCTCTTGGCATTGGCAGGTCGGTATAACCCCCAGAAAGGTTTCTGCCATAAGCCGTATGAGATCACTGTGGAACCGCAGAGCAGGGCTCCTTACTTGCTTCATGCAGGGCATGTCATTCATTTACACAAGCACACCGTAGAGTTAGTAAAGCATAGCAGAAAATGTGTTTGCTAAGAGAACAAAGAACTAGAGCTCCAAACATCCTTACCTTGTCCTGAAGGATCCCGGACGAGCCCCCAAGATGAAAGGTTGTTGTTGAATCACGCGAAGACATCAGGATTCTTGGCCCCCGGAGGAGAAGAATTCAATCCAGGGCCAGAGACAAGGCTTGATCGCTCAGAGCTTTTGTGTAATAAAGTTTTATCAAAGTATAAAGGAGACAGAGAAAGCTTCTGACATAGGCATCAGAAGGGGGCAGAAAGAGTACCCAATAGAGCATACTAGACTGATCCAAAGAAACTTTCCTTCCATAATGGCCCACTTACCTTCTCAGAATGCTATGGAGGTTATCAGACCTGTTATAATTCAGAATATGAGAGCAAATGAACTAGCAGTTTAGCACATTCATTGTAGCCTGAGTATTTAATGAAGTTGTTGAAATTTTTCCCACGGGCATTTCTGTCTTTCATCAGTGATATAGCCTTATATTCATGAATGTATGCATTTGTCTGTCTTGCTACTTTCCACCAGCACTTTCTAACCATTTTTTTCCTGCTCCAGTACACTGATAAACCACATTTCCATCTGTAATGATGGCTTACTAAGGCAGTTTCTGGGGGAGGAAGAGGTGACCCCATAGGTTGAATGTCAAACTTTCAGTAGTATAAACTCCCAAGATAAGTTTTATAATCTTCCTGTTCATGTCCTCTTGAGTAGTACTGCTTCAGATATCAGATCACATCAGATCAGTCGCTCAGTCGCGTCCGACTCTTTGCAATCCCATGAATTGCAGCACGCCAGGCCTCCCTGTCCATCACCAACTCCCAGAGTTCACTCAGACTCACGTCCATCGAGTCAGTGATCCCATCCAGCCATCTCATCCTCTGTTGTCCCCTTCTCCTCCTGCCCCCAATCCCTCCCAGCATCAGAGTCTTTTCCAATGAGTCAACTCTTCGCATGAGGTGGCCAAAGTACTGGAGTTTCAGCTTTAGCATCATTCCTTCCAAAGAAATCCCAGGGCTGATCTCCTTCAGAACGGACTGGTTACTATATAAAGAGAAATGCTGACCCTTTCTCATTAAAAATAAGTCAATATTAACAGACACTGTGTGTGAGATATGGCTAAAAATTTTGACATCAGAAAGATAGTGATTCTGTGCTATGCATTGATAAAGATTGCCTTTTGCTTAGTGGCTACACCTGACATTTGGGTAACATCACTATCTGCAATTCTAAGAAGAGCTAATTTTTACTTACCTTTTTTATCCTCTTTTTCCTGTGCCTCCAGTTCCTTTGAGTGGAATACCATGTAAACTTAAATGTATGCTAAATAACAATCAAATTTATTGGGTAAAGTTTTGTTTCCTGTTCTTAATTTAACAACTGATAGTGACCTTGGGGAAAAAAATTTGCTGGCATCTTGCAGCTCTTGGTAAATTTACATCTGAAAAGGCTTTTCAACCCTGCTTCCATAATATCATATGGGAAGGATTGAGAAGGGAACACATCTTATTAGTCATTTAAGGGACAGGGTGATATATAATATTTTAATAATACTAAAATGGGTATTGGTCAGGGACCTGGGGAATACCTACATTTTGCCTTTGATCAGTATGAAACAAGAGATCCTGTGAAGATAAGATATGGTGACAGGTGATTCTGATACATTGCCCCACCTCACCCTCATTCTTAGTTTGCAAAACACTGCTCTGTACAATAGAATTTCCCAAGCAGAATCAACACTCCAACAACATTTGCAGTCTAGACAAGGGGTCAGCAAGCTGGAGCCTGTGCCATGCACCAAATTCAATAGGCTGCCTGTTTTTGTAGTTTTATTGACACACAGACATAACTTATTCATGTATGTATCATCTATGGCTGTTTTCATGTTACAGCTGAAGAGTTGCGTAGTTGTGACAAAGATTTCATGGTCCACAAAGCCTAAAATATTTACACTCTGGCTATTTAAAAAAAATTCTGACTACTGGTTTAGATCCACACCACAGCAGAGACATTATGTTAATTGTTATAAGAAAGGTGTTGAAAAAAGAGGGAGGGAAAGTGAAATAAAGAGAAGTGCTGCTTGCTTTCAGCTTTGTGAAGGTGCCAGTCAACCCTTGCCAGTTCTTTAGAATCAATCTATGAAGTTCAGAATGCACTAGAGATCAGTATAAGCCAAATTTTCACTAGGTCTACAAAAATGTGTTTCTCTGTTAACTGGCTATTCTTTGAACCTGCGTTTATGTGCGTCTCCAATATGCCTTAAGTTTTTAACTGACAATTTTATAGACCTATGTCACATACCATGACGTTCACCCTTTAAAAGTATAGAATATAGTTTTCTTTTTTTTTAACAGAAAATGTGGTATGTTTATTTTTTTAATTTAAATTTATGTATTTTAATTAGAGGCTAACTACTTTACAATATTATATTGGTTTTGCCATACATCAACATGGTTTTCTTAGTATATTCACAAAGTTGTACACTCCATCACTGTAATATAATTCCAAAACATTTTAACCACCCCAAAAACAAACCATATAATTACTAGCATATAGCTTAAATTATTGTGATCCACACAGCCAAAGGCTTTGGCATAGTCAATAAAGCAGAAATAGATGTTTTTCTGGAACTCTCTTGATTTTTCGATGATCCAGCAGATGTTGGCAATTTAATCTCTGGTTTTTGGGCTTCCCTGGTGGGTCAGAGGTTAAAGTGTTTGCCTGCAATGTGGGAGACCTGGGTTCAATCCCTGGGTCGGGAAGATCCTCTGGAGAAGGAAATGGCAACCCACTCCAGTACTCTTGCCTGGAGAATCCCATGGATGGAGGAGCCTGGTGGGCTATACAGTCAACCGGGTCGCAAAAAGTCGGACACAACTGAGCTACTTCACTTTCACTTTCACTTTCCTCTGCCTTTTCTAAAGACAGCTTGAACATCTGGAAGTTCACAGTTCACATATTGCTGAAGCCTGGCTTGGCGAATTTTGAGCATTACTTTACTAGCGTGTGAGATGAGTGCAATTGTGCGGTAGGTTGAGCATTCTTTGGCATTGCCTTTCTTTGGGATTGGAATGAAAACTGACATTTTCTAGTCCTGTGGCCACTGCTGAGTTTTCCAAATTTGCTGGCATATTGAGTGCAGCACTTTCACAGCATCATCTTTCAGGATTTGAAATAGCTCAACTAGAATTCCATCACCTCCACTAGATTTGTTCGTAGTGATGCTTTCCAAGGCCCACTTGACTTCACATTCCAGGATGTGGACTCTAGGTCAGTGATCACACCATTGTGATTATCTGGGTCGTGAAGATCTTTTTTGTACAGTTCTTCTGTGTATTCTTGCCATCTCTTCTTAATATCTTCTGCTTCTGTTAGGTCCATACCATTTCTGTCCTTTATCGAGCCCATCTTTGCATGAAATGTTCCCTTGGTATCTCTAATTTTCTTAAAGAGATCTCTAGTCTTTCCCATTCTGTTGTTTTCCTCTATTTCTTTGCATTGATCACTGAGGAAGGCTCTCTTATCTCTTCTTGCTATTCTTTGGAACTCTGCATTTAGATGCTTATATCTTTCCTTTTCTCCTTTGCTTTTCGCTTCTCTTCTTTTCACAGCTATTTGTAAGACCTCCCCAGACAGCCATTTTGCTTTTTTGCATTTCTTTTCCATGGGGATGGTCTTTGCATACAAATTTAAAACCACATACACCCTATGACCTGTCACTCATGCAGGTTGGATACAGTAGCTACACTTTGCTTATACTATATTTTCAGTTCCAGACTGAAAACCTAGAAATGAAATTTATATTTCTTTTTTTTTTTTACATTACCAAGAGATTAAAAATTTATTGAAGTATAGTTTATATACAGTGTTATATTAGGTTCAGGTGTATTAAATCTAATACAAAATGATCACCATAAATCTTGCAAACATTTATCACTATACAAAGTTATTATAGTATTATTTATATGTTCCTTATGTTGCATATTACCTACCCTTGTACACTTAATTCTCTTCACCTATTTCATCCAACACTTGCCCCTTCTCCCACCCTCCTAGCAACCACCAGCTTGTTCTCTATGTTTCTGTTTTGTTTTGTATGCTTATTTGATTTAGTTTTTAGATTCCACACTTAAAATCATATAGTATTAGTCTGTCTCTATATGACTTATTTCACTTAGCATAACACTGTTTTGATCTGTTCAAGATGTCCCAAATGGCAAGCTTTCATTTTTTAAATGGCTGAGTAATATTCCTTTGTATATAGATACGTACATCTTCTTTATCCACTCAGCTATTAATGGAGTTTTCACAGTGTGGATGAAACTTACATTTCTTTTTTTGTATAAAAATTAGAACTAACAACTCTTTGTTGAGTTTTCTTATTACCCTCAGACGATGACCTTATTAGTGTTAACTAGTGGTGTGTTGGGCAGGCAAATACTTAATTTAATAACTGGTTTTTGGCATCATGGGAGCAAGAGAGCCCTGATTGGTGACATTTGCTGATCTCCATGGTGTAAATACTCTCATCATGGCCAATTTCAAGCTACCAACTTAAAGTCAATGAAAGTGGAGTTGGAAAGATACATACACAGTCTACTCTCACGAGCTGGTACAATCCAATTCCCACACATTACTGGAACTCAGATTCAGGGAATTACTTCAGTCTTGGTTTGTGTAGATTTATAAGTTGTATACAATATTAACCAAAATACAATAGCTACCATAGTTGCTTATGTGTTGCACACAGACGTCTCCCCACTCTCAACACACTATTCAGCCAACACTGAAACATATCAAAAATTTTTACTGCACCAACTTAGAGTCTTTAGAGTCCAATGGGTGTATTATTAAGAAGTAAACCAAAGATAAATTGTTTATGGATATTACTGACTGCTTTAACAACTTCTGAGAGAGAATCTTTATTATATTTATAATAAATTTTTAAAAAACAGATTGCAATCCTTTTTTAAAAAAACTTAAATAATGTACAATGTTTTTAGTCCATCTTGTGCAGTATAAACTAAACTAAATTGTATTATATTAACTACTATGAGTATCTTTCTTTAAGCATGTTTATATGGAAATTAACTTTTAAAAAGAAAAAAATATGGAAAAAGTTTGTCAGCAAACAAAATTCTTAAAAAGTCCTATATATTAGGTGGGGAGATCCATCACTCATGCTGTTGTTTCCCTCTTGGAGAAAGGCTACCTGACAATTACTTCCTAATCACTAATGTGTGCCAGACTCTGTGTTAGGTGCTGGAAACACAAGAGTTAAAGATAGACAGGGTCCCTTGTGATGTTTACATTCGACTCAAAGAGATGCAAAAGATTAAACAAGCAAACAAACATGATAATAATGGACAGTGATGAATACTGAGTAATTTAAAAATAGTGATACTGATAGAGTAATGAGGTTGAGGAAGACCTACTTTATTTTTGTTTTTTAACTTTTTATTTTGTTTTGGAGTATAGCTGACTAACAATGTTGTGATAGTTTCAAGTGGAAAAAAACATGATAATAATAAACAGTGATGAATACTGACTAATTTAAAAAATAGTTATACTGAAAGAGTAATGAGGTTGAGGGAGATCTACTTTTTTTAAAACTTTTTGAATTGCAGAATAGCTGATTAACAATGTTGTGATAGTTTCAGGTAGACAGCAAAGGGACTCAACCATTGGGAGAAAATATATGCAAATGATGTGACTGACAAGGGATTAGTCTCCAAAATCTACAAACAGCTCATGAGGCTTAACATCACCAAAGCAAACAAACCAATCCAAAAAATGATCAGAAGACCTAAATAGACATTTCTCCATAGAAGACATATAGATAACCAAGAGACACATGAAAAGATGCTCAACATCCCTAATTATTAGAGACATGCAAATCAAAACTACAATGAGATATCATCTCAGACAGGTCAGAATGGCCATCATCAAAAAATTGACAAAGAATAAATGAGAGAGACCTACTTTAAATAGAGGAATCATGGAAAGCTTCTCTCATGTGGCTTGGAGTGTACAAGCTTAAGAATGAAAAGTAAGAGAAGAGGTGGAAGAAATTGAGTGAAGATTGTAAATGGAAAGGCTCTGCAGAAGGATCTTGGGATGCTAAGGAACAGAAAGGCCAATGGCACTGGAACATAGTGAACCCAGCAGGAGTGGTACCAGGTAAGGGTAGAGAGGTGAGCAGAGGGCAGATGCTGCAAGGACTTTTATGAAAGTGTGAAAGTGTTAGTCACTCAATTGTGTCTGACTCTTTGCTATCCCATGAGCTGTAGCCCACCAGGCTCCTCTGTCCATGGAATTCTCCAGGCAAGAATAATGGAGTGGGTTGTCATTTCCTACTCCAGAGGATCTTCCTGACTCAGGGATCAAACTCAGGTCTCCTACATTGCAAGCAGTTTCTTTACCATCTGAGCCACCAAGGAAGCCTAAAGTGAAAGTGAAAGTTTCTCAGTAGTGTCTGACTCTTTGTGACCACATGGACTTTACAGTCCATGGAATTCTCCAGGCCAGAATAATGGAGTGGGTAGCCATTCCCTTCTCCAGGGGATCTTTCCAACCCAGAGATCAAACCCAGGTCTCCCGCATCACAGGCGGATTCTTTACCAGCTGAGCCACCAGGGAAGCCCACTAGGTCTCTAAGACCACACAACTTCATATGTACTGTTGTGAAAACAGGAGCAGCTACAAGGAAACAGTAACCATCATTTTATTTTTATCTCAGGGCTTCTGAGGTACTACTATTCACAGATTATTAGCAGTAAACTGAGGTTTAGTACTTTATCACTTAGTCTGCCTTGACCTAATCTAAGTCATTATCTTCACCAGTCTTTGACCTTTGACCTGATTTTCTGGTCTGGCCAGATCAGACCAATGAGAATACATTGGTATTATCTGATTTATATTTGAAAATGGTCTTCTCTTTAAAAAAATGCAATATTAGCATTTCCAGTTCAGTTCAGTCACTCAGTCGTGTCCTACTCTTTGCGACCCCAAGGACTGCAGCATGCCAGGCTTCCCTGTCTATCACCAGCTCCTGGAGTTTACTCAAACTCATGTCCATTGAGTCGGTGATGCCATCCAACCATCTCGTCCTCTGTCGTCCCCTTCTCTTGCCTTCAATCTTTCCCAACATCAGTCTTTTCAAATGAGTCAGCTCTTCGCATCAGGTGGCCAAAGTATTGGAGTTTCAGCTTCAACATCAGTCCTTCCAATGAACATTCAGGACTGATTTCCTTTAGGATGGACTGGTTGGATCTCCTTGCAGTCCAGGTCTTCCTCAAAGCTTTCATCTGTTCTAGGTAATCATCTTACATTTACAATCACCAAACTTCACTTTTCTTTTCCTTTGAGCCTCTGCATTCAAGGTATCCCAATGCTGACTAAATATGAAATTGTCTTGCCTAGGAACAGAAGGTCTACTCTCATGCATCAGTCAATAAAAAAGTGACTAGAATTCTATTCCTAGGCCAGTGTTCTAAATGATGGTCCACATAGTTAAAAAAAAAAAAAAACAGTCTTCTCTCAGGTCTGTCAACAGTATTTCCTCTGTCCTTCTCTATCTCACCTCTCACTGCAAAGCCATCAGCGTAAACCCCTGTCTTCACAGCCAGCCAAACCATGTGGGGAGTGTCTTCTGATAGGATAACTGATTTTCTAAACCACCCTGATTCATTTCCCAGGGGATAATCTGAGGTATAAGAGTTTTGATGAAACAAGAGAAGCAGCATTCCAGAACCAAGAAATCCTTATTATCCTTGTCTCTGATCCCTGAAGCAAGTCATGGAGCTTTGGCAATTTGGGGACCTCACTCCCAAAGATTGGTTTCTGGACATCCCATTGGTTATTGCAGCATTACTACATTTCCCTGGCTTTGCTGACTGGTGTAGCCAGCTGGGCTACTCCAAAACGCCTGGGCTATCATACTCCAGAAGGACATGAAAAGAACTGAAACGATGAATGTGCCTCCTGCCAGTTCAGTACAGTCTTAAAGGCTGCAGGGAAAGTGAGGGTTACAGGATAACCCCCAAATGCTCAGGAAATGAGATGTAGAGCTCAGGAAATATATGACAGCATTTTCCATAGAGGTTATCTGATAGGGCTAGTGGCTGGCCAGCAGAGACAGTACTATGAGCCAGTCTACTTGCCCACAAAATCCCATGAAGCAACAGCTGCAGGAAGGAAGGACCACACAATAAGAAAGGCCCTGCTTTATGAACCTTGGCTTTGTTCTCTGGGTGAGTGTTGGGTGCTGGGGTAAGACCACCCGAGGGCATTTGCCTAGAGACTTCAGCATATACCATGTTTTCCTGGCAGTTGTGGGTAAAACACAATTGGCAGCCAAAAAACTTTGCTCATTCTCTTCCTGGAATGTACCTGCTTTCTGGGGACATCATAGGCTCATCTATTTGGCAGAAAACAACAAAATTCTGTAAAGCAATTATCCTTCAATTAAAAAAAATAAATAAAATCAGAAAAAAGAGCATTATTATTAAGGATAAAATAATATATTTTAAAGATGAAAATAAAATTTTATCCACATGTGGGTACTCAATCACTTCAGTCATGTCTGACTCTTTGCAACCCCATGGACTATAGATCGCCAGGCTCCTCTGTTCATGGGATTCTCCAGGCAAGAATACTGGAGTGGGTTGCCATGCTCTTCTCCAGGGGATCTTTCCCACCCAGAGATCGAATCTGGGTCTCCTGCATCTTCTGCATCGCAGGTAGATTCTTTACACTGAGCCACCAGGTAAAGAAGAACTACAAAAAAAATTAATTAATTAAAAGTAAAATGCCTTCTATCTAGAAGACCTGCCTCCAAGGCTGTCATCATGGATATTTGCTGGGAATTAGGGGCAGACATTGCCTCATCTTCACAAGCAGAACTTGCCTTTTACTTAGTAATTGACCCTTAAATTTGAATAGTAAAGTTGTTCCTCACAGCAGCCTTATAAAGTAGACATTACCTCCATTTTCAGGGCAGAAAACTGGAGCTTAGAAAAGTTAAATGGGGAGATTTTCCTGGTGATACAGTGTCTAAGGCTCCATGCTCCCAATGCAGGGGGCCTGGGTTTGATCCCTTGTCAGGCAGCTAGATCCCACAGGCCGCAATTGAGAGTTTACATGCCACAACTAAAACGATTTCACATGCGGCAACTAAAGATCCCACAATGAGGATCAAAGATTCCATGTGCTGCAACTAAGACCCAGCCCAGCCAAAGATATAAATGAAATATTAAAAATAAATAAATAAAAGTTAAATGACTTTCCTAAAGCCAGGGAGCTCTTAAGTAATATATTTAGAAAAAGACTTGGAGACAGAAGACAGGTTGCCTGGGAACAGAGGAGATGGGTCAAAAGGAGTATGAGAGAAAGGGAGAAACATGGCATGAACCCTACATTTCTGCTTTGAGAAACCAGGTGCATGGAGACATCCTTCATTAAAATAAGAATAAAGGCAGATTGCACTGTGACCTCCCTACATCCTTTCTCTTTGGTGATGGATAGCGAAGAACTGGAAATAACTGAGTTCATCTTGGCTGTTAGAAGCATCTCTGGAATATACTAGTACATAGTAAATAGATAGTTTATATGAGCCTGAAGCTCAGAGGGAAGTCTATACTGAAAGTTCAGATGTGGAAGACAGAAGCCCCAAGAGTAGATTATAAGACCAAGGTGTTTGTCAAATAGGAGGGCTGAGGACATGAATAACCCTGATAAAGTTTATCTCCACATTAAAAGGATGGGTAAAGAAACAATACAGTCCATGGGGTTGTAAACATTTGGACACAACTGAGAAACTTTCACAAAGAGACAAGATGGCGGGGAGCGCTTCCCAGGTAGCTCAGTGGTAAAGAAGAATCTGCCTGCAATGCAGGAGACACAGGTTTGATCCCTCAGTCAGGAATGATCCCATGGAGACGCACATGGCAATCCACCCCAGTATTCTTGCCAGGAGAAATCCATAGACAAAGAAGCCTGGCAGGCTACAGTCCATGGGGTCACAAGAGTCAAACGGGACTGAGTGACTGAGAACTCACGCAAAGAGACAAGGACCTATGAAGGAGACACAAATTGCTCAGTCCTCCCCTTATCATCCTGCTTTCCACACACCACAACCTCTCAAGAACAGAGCTGGCTCAGGAAGAACAGGCTCAGGAAGGATGTGGGGATATGGAGGCTGAGGCAGCAGAGTGGTTAAAAATCTTTCAGTGTTAAGTGCTTTATTGATCAACCACTGTCCTAGGGTAACCAGGGATGAGCTGTGAGAAACCAATCTCACTACAGTATTTCCAGGTTGTTTAACAAGTCTCTTTTATTTTTAATGAGTTTTAATGAGCCACTCAGTAACTGATGCTTGCTGTGCTTGGCAAAGAGCCATCAACTCCAGTACCACCCAGTTTTCTTCCTTGAGTTTAGAGACATATCGAGAAACAGCAGGGAGGCTAAAAGCAGGCTCAAGCACCTTGGATTTGGCCTTGAACAGTCTCTCCTGTGCCTTCCTCCTCTACTCTTGTGGGATACCACAAGCTAAATTAATGCTGTGGGAATCACTCCGCAAGTGAAAGACTCTCTGTTTGACCTTGGGGAGTCACTTACATCCTTCCCAGAATTTAATTTTCCTATCTAGGGAAAGATTTTAGAAAATTAAAAACCAGCCTCATGCACAGCGGGAAGAGATCATTTATTAAGTTCCAAAATGACTTAGAGGACATAGTTGTCAGTATTATACTACTGATGGGACCACTCTGTTCATTCTACAATGAAGTGTTGACCATGTGCTGTGTATCAGAAATACAAGATCCTTGCTCTCACCAAGCTCACATTCTAGTGAAGAAGAAATTTAGAAAACAAACAAACAAGTGAGCTAATAAAATAAAATGATAATGTCTAAAACAAAAATAAAATTTGATCATAAGGTAAGGTGTTGAGGTATGAATAAGGACAACTTTAGTTGAAGTAGTTCAGAAAGGCTCTGAGGTGATATTTGACATGAGACCTAAAAGATCAGAAGGAGCCAGGCATGCAAAGAGCCAAGGTAAGAAACTTCCCCAGAGGGAAAGCAGAGGCAGAAGACATAGAAAATTAAGAGGCATAAAAATGTTCAGAATGTTTAAGGAATTAAATGTGGGTTAAGAACAACTGAATGTCCACGTGTAGAAGAGAGAAGTTGAACCCCTACTTCACTCCACACCATGTTCAAAAATGAACCCAAAATGCATTAAATATCTAAATATAAGAGCTAAAGAACATAAAGTTCATAGAAGAATACTTAAAGATACATCTTCATGACCTTGGATTATGCAGTGTGTTTTAGACATGACAACAAAAGCACAAGCAAGCAACAAAAGAAAAAATATACAAACTGGACTTCATAATTAAAAACTTGTGTGCATCAAAAGATACTATCAAGTTAGTGAGAAGACAACCCATAGAATGGAAGGAAACGTTTACAGATTATATATCTGGTAAGGGCCTAATATCCAGACTATATAAAGAACATTTACAACTCAAGGGCAAAAAAGACACATGACCCAGTTTTAAAATGGGCAAAGGATTTAAGTGAATATTTCTCCAAAGAAGATATGTAAATGATCAATAAGCTGGTGTGAATATAAAATCATACAGCTACTGTGGGAAACAGCTTGGCAATTCCCCCCAAAAGTTAAACATATAGTTACCATATGATCCAGCAAGTCTACTCCTACCCATACGCCCTCTCCCCAAAAATAAAAACAAGTATTAAAGAATTGTGCATGAAAATTCACAGAAGCACTTTTCATAATTGCCAAAAGGTTTAAACAACCCAAATATCCATCAATTGATGAACAGATAAACAAATTATAGTATAGCCGTATAAAAGGAATGAAATTCTGATACGTGGATGAACCTTGAAAACATGGTTAATAAAATAAGCCAGACACAAAAGGCCATATATCATATAATTTAATTTACATGAAATATCTAGAATAGGCAAATTTACAGAGACAGAAAGATTATTGTTCGCTAGGGGCTGGGGGAAGGGACAGAGGGTTGCTCAATAGGTGCAGTGTTTTCTTTAGGAATGATGAAAATATTACAAAACTAGATGATGCTGATGTTTCACAACTTTGTGATTATACTGAAAACCATTTTCAACGGGTGAATTTATATATCTCAATAAAGCTGAGAGGGGAAGGATTCTACTGATTGAAAAAAAAATAAATGGGTAAATTGAATGATATGTGAATTATTTGTCAATAAGGCTCAGTGGTAAAGAATCCACCTGCCAATACAGGAGACCTGGGTTCAAAACCTAGTTCGGGAAGGTCCCCTGGGAGAAGGAAATGTCAACCTACTCCGGTATTCTTGCCTGGGAAATCCCATGGACAGAGAAACCTGGTGGGCTACAGTTCATGGGGGTCGCAGAGTCAGACACGACTTAGCAGCCAACCAACCAACCAAAGTTATAATCACAAAAAAGCAGACTAATGTTATAGGAAAATAGTGATAGAAGGGGCAAAGATGGAAATTACCTAAGGATACCATCTTCCTAAGGCTCCTCGTAGGTCTAAGGCTTATAATGCTAAACATATGCTAAGCAGCTTTCTTGGCCTCATTGTGCTAGGCCCAGGGCCTCTAAAATCAAAGATCAGGGAACCCTCTAACTCAGGGAAAGAGAGTACTTTTCTTTGCATCTAGAGCAGAGGTAGTCCAACTATCCTCTCTAGTCCTGTTCAGGGTATGAGCTTCCATCCAATTCTCACTAAATGCTCCAGAGACATGAATACAACCAAGGACGCAATGGAGTGAGGATATGATATGCTTGTTCCAAGGATATGAAAGTTCAATGGTTCCAAGTGCATAACATCAAAAGCTCTACTATCCAGAACTGTGGCCCAAGGATCACCTTGCTAACATTAACAGCTACATTTTATTGAATGCTTATCTGTGCCAGGCATTATGCTAGGTGTTGCATAGGTTATCTCATTTGAGCCACACAACAATCTAGTGAGGATTTTACACATTTGTAACACGAGTTCAACAAGTGAGGAAATTGAGCCATAGCTGGGTTAAAATCTTGCCTAAGATCTCATAGATAAGGGGCAGTTCCCAAGTTCTGTCAATCTAAACTTGTTCTTAAGCTCCACACCATACTACCCTGTCTCCTCTGACCCTCAGGAATGTTCCTCTTTGTGGAGTTAGAAGTGAAGTGAAAGCTGCTCAGTCATGTCTGACTCTTTGCAACCCCATGGACTGTAGCCCACCAGGCTCCTTTGTCCATGGGATTCTCCAGGCTAAAATACTGGAGTGAGTTGCTCTTTCCTTCTCCAGGGGATCTTCCTGACCCAGGAATAGAACCTGGGTCTCCCTCATTGCAGGTAGAAGAGGGAGCATTGTGATCCTTCTAAAAGTTAGGGGTATGCTCCTAACACCTTTAATTCTTTCTCTGGTAAATTCAGAGGATTAAATAGATAAAGTTTTGGCCAACCAGAGATGTAGCTGGCTGCCTTAAAGGAGATAGGCAGAGTATCAGAAATATCCTATCTGTACACCTTCATGACCCTGCTTCTCTGACTCACCTAAGGCCTGTGAGAAAAGAGTATGTTGGTCATCAGAGTTCAGGCTTTGCTTTCCTCATCACATAAAAACCCTTACTCTGGAACTGTAGCCTAAAGGTGTCCTGAACTAGCAATCATTGCTAACAAATACTATCTAGTAAGTACTGTGGTTAAGTGCTTTGACATAGTTTATCTCATTTGCTTCTGACAGCAAATTTGTGTGAGAGGTACTATGTTATTTTCTTTTTTAATAATTGGAAATACTGAAACACCACTATAACATACTTGTCATAGATCTCTCAGCTCATGAACATACTCAAACCAATGACCAGTTTTCAGTCAGTCAGATCTCAGAGCCCTTGATTTTTTAAAGAAATTTTGGTAAGAAACACGTAAATAAAATTTTCCATCTTAACCATTTTTAAGTTTACATCTTAACAGTGTTTGGAGAGGGAAATGGCAACCCATTCCTGTATTCTTGCCTGGAGAATTCAATGGACAGAGGAGCCTGGCAGGCTACAGTTCATGGGGTCGCAAAGAGTCAGACACAACTGAGCGACTTCACTTCTTAACAGTGTTAAAAGGGGCATCCCTGGTGGCTCATATGGTAAAGAATATGCCTGCAATGAGGGAGACTGGGTTTGATCCCTGGGTTGGGAAGATTCCCTGGAGAAGGAAATGGTAACCCACTCCACTATTCTTGCCTGGAAAATTCCATGGACAGAGGAGTCTGGCAGGCTACAGTCCACGGCATCACAAAAAGACATGAATGTGTGACTCATACTAACAGTGTTAAATATTTTCACATTGCTGTACAAAAGATCTCCAGAACATTTTCATTTTGCAAAATTGAAATTCTATAACTCCATAATGTTTTTTCATAATGGTTTCAACATTATACAGTCCCAACAACAGTGCACAAAGGTCCAGATTTCTCCACATCCCACTCCTCTAGGTCATCATAGAGCACTACACAGGGCTTCCTGTGTTATATAGCAACCTATCACCAGCTATCTATTTTACACATAGTGTATATATGTCAATGCTACTTTCTCTGTTCATCCCACTCTTTCCTTACCCCATTGTGTCCACAAATCCATTCTCTGTATCTGAGTCTCTATTTCTTCCCTGCAAATAGTTTCATCAATACCATATTTCTATATTCCATATTTTATATGTATTAATATATTTGTTTTTCTCTGACTTACTTCACTCTGAATAACAGGTTCATCTACCTCACTAGAACTGATTCAAATTCATTCTTTTTATGGCTGAGTAATATTCCATTGTATATATGTACCACATCTTCTTTATCTATTCATCTGTTGATGGATGTCTAGGTTGCTTCCATGTCCTAGTTATTGTAAATAGTGCTGCCAGGAAAACTCGGGTACATACATGTGTCTTTTCAGTTATGGTTTTCTCAGGGTATATATACCCAGTAGTGAGATTGTTGAGTCATATGGTAGTTTTATTCCTAGTTTTTTTGTTAAGGAATCTCCATAGTGTTCTCCATAGTGGCTATATCAGAAAACATCAAAATTCTGTAAAGTAATTATCCTTCAATAAAAAATAGATTAATTAAAAAAATAAATGATGCACAAATAAAAATAAATTCCCACCAACACTGCAAGAGGGGTTCCTTTTCTCCACATTCTCTCCAGCATTCATTGTTTGTAGATTTTTTGATGATGGCCATACCGACTGGTGTGAGGTGATACCTCAATGTAGTTTTTTTTTTTTTTAATTTAAATTTATTTATTTTAATTGAAGGCTAATTACTTTACAATATTGCATTGGTTTTGCCATGCATCAACATGAATCCACCACGAGTGTACACATGTTCCCCATTCTGAACCCCCCTCCCACCTCCCTCCCCATACCATCCCTCTGGATCATCCCACCCTGTATGCAAGACAGCAAAAGAGACACAGATATATAGAACAGTCTTTTGGACTCTGTGGGAGAGGGAGAGGGTGGGATGATTTGGGAGAATGGCATTGAAACCATGTATAATATCATATAAGAAATGAATTGCCAGTCCAGGTTCGATGCAGGATACAGGATGCTTGGTGCTCAATGTAGTTTTGATTTGCATTTCTCTACTAATTAGTGATATGAAGCATCTTTTCATGTGTTTATTGGCTATCTGTATTTTTCTTTGGAAAAGTGGTTTTGTTTTCTTAATAGTGACCATCCTAATGATTGCAATGTCATTGTGGTTTTGATTTGCATTGCATTTCTCTGATAATTAGAAATGTTGACCATCTTTTTGTATGCTTGTTGGATATTTGTGCATCATCACTGGAAGAATGTCTATTCAAGTACTTTGCCCATTTTTAAAATTAGGTTATTTGATATTTTTGAATTGCAGTAGTTAATTATATATTACGGATATTAACCCCTTAGCAGACATATAATTTTCAAATATTTTCTGCCATTCCATAGGTTGATTTTTCACTCTGTTTTGATTGTGTGCTTTATGTATAAAAGTTAAGTTTGATATAGTCCTATTTGACTATTTTGCTGTTAGTATCCTATATAATAAATCATTGCCAAATCCAATGTCATGAAGATTTCCCCCTGTGTTTTATTCTAGAAGTTTTATAGTTTTGGATTTTATGTTTACATCTTTAATCCATTTTTGAATTAATTTTTGTATATAGTGTAAGATAAGTGTACAACCTCCTTCTTTTTCATGTGGATACTCAGTTTTCCAAATGCATTTTGGAGACTATCCTTTCCCCATTGAATGGTCTTGGCACCCTTGTCAAAGGTTATTTCACCATATACATGAGGATTTATTTCTAGACTCTATATTTTATTCCATTTATCTATATGCTTATCTTTATGTCAGTAACACTTTTGATTGTTGTGGTTTTGTAATGTGTTTTAAAATCAGAAAGTGTGAGGTCTCCAACTTTCTTCTTTTCAAATTGTTTTGCTGTTTGGGATCCCTTGAAATTCCACATGAATTTTAGGATAACTTTTTCTACAAAAATAGACAAATGGGACATCAAACTTAGCAACTTTTGTGAAACAACAGGGTGAAAAGGCAGCCTCTAGAATGGAGAAATATTTGCAAATCATATATGTGATAAACAGTTAATAACTATAATATGTAATGAACTTCTTTGACTCCTTTTATGGAAATTTGCTATGGGGATTTTGATAACAATTGCATTGAATCTGTAGATTGTTTTGGGTAGTATGGACATCTTAACAACATTAAGTCTTATAATCCATGAACATGGCTGACTTTCCATTTATTTGTGCCTTTTAAAATTTCTTTCATCATGGTTTTGTAGTTTCCAGTATATAAGTCTTTCAACTCCATGGTTAGGTTTATTCTTAAATTTTTTACTATTTCTAAATGGAATTGTTTCCTTAATTACCTTTTTGGATTGTTTGTTAATGTACAGAAATGAAACATATTTTTGAATGTTGAGTTTGTATCCAACGACTTTGCTGAAATAGTTTTTTAGCTCTAACAGTTTGTGTGTGTGTGTGTGTGTGTGTGTGTCTTTGTGTATAATCTTTAGGATTTTCTACATTTAAAATATCATCTACAAACAGGGATTATTTTACTTCTCTCTTCTAATTTGGATGAATTTTATTTATTTTTATTGCTTAATTGCTCTGGCTGTAACTTCCAGTACTATGTTGGATAGAAGTGGTGAGAGTGAACATTTGTGCCTTGTTCCTCATCTTAGAGGGAAACCTTTCTGTTTTTCACAATTAAGTATAATGTTAGCTAAGAGTTTTTCATATATAGTCTTTATTATGCTGAGGTAATTTACTTCTATTCCTGGTTTGCTGAGTGTTTTCTTTTATCATAAAAGGATGGTGGTTCTTGTCTAGTGTTTTTTTTCTGCCTTAATTCAGATGATCATGTAGTTGTCACTCATAACGCTAACGTGTTTTATTACATTTATTGATTTTTGTATGTTGAGCCATCCTTGTATTCAAAGAATAAATTTCACCTTATTATGATGTATAATTGTTTTAATGTGCTGTGGAATTTGGTTTGCTAGTATTTTGTTGAGAATTCTTGCATCAATATTCATCAGAAATGTTGATCTGTTTTCTTTCTTGTATTGTCTTTGGCTTTGGTATAAAGGTAATGCTGACCTCATAGAATGAGCTTAGAAGTGTTCCCTTTGCTTCTGTTTTTCAGAATAGTTTTAGGAAGATTGGTATTAATTCTTCTTTAAATATTCGGTAAAAATTTGCAGTGAAGCCATCTGGTCTTGGACTTTTTTGGTTAGGAAGTTTTGATTAGTGATTCTATATTCTAACTTGTTGTCAGTGAGTTCAGATTTGCTATTTTTTAATGATTCAGTCTTGGTAGGTTGAGTGCTTCTAGGAATTTATTCATTTTTTTCTAAGTTATCCAAACTTTTGGTACATAATTTTCAGAGTATCCTTTTATAACCTTTTCTTTATGTCTCTGCCATCATCTCTAATATCTCCTCTCTCATTTCTGATTTTAGTTGAATCGTCTCTCTTTGTTTCTAAGTTAAATCAGGTAAGGGTTAGTCAATTTTGTTGATCTTTTCAAAAAACAAACTTCATTTCATTGTTTTTTCTATTATGTTTTGTTCTCTATTTTGTCTCTCATCTTTATTACTTTCTTCCTTCTGCTAGCTTTGGGTTTAGTTTGCTCTTGTTTTTCTAATTTCTCAATATGTAAAGTTAGATTGTTATTCTGAGTTCTTTCTTTTTCATGTACACATTACAACTATAAACTTCTGTTATTACTTTTGGTGTGTCATATAAATTTTGGTATGTTGTGTTTTCACTTCATTTGTCTCAAGGTATTTTCTAACTTCCCTTGTGACTCCTTCTTTGACCTATTGGTTGTTTAAGAATGTGCTGCTTAATGTCCACATATTTGTGGATTTCCCAGTTCTCCTTACGCTCTTGGCTTCTATTTTCATTTCATCATGATCAGAAAAGATACTTTGTATGATTTCAATCTTTCTGATTGTTAAGACTTGTTTTGTGGCCTAAGTTATGATTTATCACAGAGTATGTTCCTCTGTACTTGAAAAGAATGTATATTCTGCTAAGTTGGATGAAATGTTCTGTTCATTTCTGTTAGTCTTCGGTGTTAGTCAAGTCCTCTGTTTCCTTACTCATCTCCTGATTGTACTTTGCGTTATTGAAAGTGGGGTATTCAAATCTATTCTTGTCATATTATCTATTTCTATCTTCAATTCTGTCAAAATTTACTTCATATATTTAGAAGCTCTGAGGTTGGTGCATAAATATTTATAATTTCTATATCTTCTTGGTGAATTGACCCATTTATCATTATAAATGTCCTTCTTTGTCTCTTGTAACAGCTTTTGACTTAAAGTCTATTTTGTCTGATATTAGTATTGCCATCCCTGCTGTCTTTAGCTTACCATTTGCATCATAGCCCTTTCTTTTGGCCACACTCCAATCCACCCTACCCCGCAATCCATTGTCGCCCTTCAGGTATCCTCTTGTAGAGTGAGAGAGGATGACCTGAGTTCCTTCTAGAAGTTAGGTGTGTGCTACTAAGCTATTTTGTTATTTTTCCCATAAATGAGTGGACTAAAGAGCAAGTTCTATAATCGCCCATGGGTCTGACTAGCCCCCCTCAGAGGAGGTTGAGTCTTGCCTATACATTCATGAGGCCATTTCTCTAAAATCTCCCACTGCTCCTATGTAATCACCTCTGACCAATGAGATGGTACTTCAACAACTTAAGTCCTTTTGTAAGAGAAACCTCAGGGTTTCTCTCCATTTCTGAAATCGATCTAGGGGTCTATGCGGACTTGGAACAGGGGAGTCTCTGTGATATTGCTTACCATTGAAATAGAATGGAGCATAAAGGAACTTCAACCCTTTGAGCCTCCTTCATCTCATCTTTTGCCAAGAGTGTTCTGTGACCTTAAAATCCAAAGTTGGCTGTTTTCAAGGCTTATGGAGGTCTTCAAAGTCTTTTCTGTGAGGGAAAATGAAAAGTACAAAAATGAGAATTCTTATTATGTCTGCAATTAACTTTTTTGGAAGTCAGGCCCTCTGAACTAACATAACTCTGCTTTCAGAGTGAATATTGTTGTCCACATCTAAGTACTTAGTTTTTAAGACTACTCCTGAACCCTTTTACTGAGTGGAACCCTTCAAAGTAATCTCTGAGAGGGCTACCTAAAGGGAAGACCACTTATAAGCTAATGCAATGGCAAGAAAACTAGATATTGCAGCAATAAGTCTACCAATGACATGCACTTCCACTTTTATCTCTCATACCACAGCCAGCTTCAGTTCTCAATGACTTCCATCCTTTGCAGAACAACATCTTCCTGTAAATGCAAATATTCAGGTTGACCATTGCTGGCTTTGTGCCTGTGGCTCTTTGATAGAAATTAGGCTAATAATAGAGTTTTGTGTGAAAATAGAGAGCTGAATGACATCAAATAATCATGAGGCATCCTGCTGATTAATGGGCCAATTGTCCTGAAGGTCATCTGGTCCAAGCTTGGCTAGAAATTATTAAAATGTGGATTGTTACACAAAGCAACAGCTGCCTCTTCAGAGCTTCCATTTTAGCCCAGAATAAGAGATGACAATCAAATTTTTGAATCACACATAGGTTGTACCTTTAACTGAAGCTTGCACCAGTTTTTCTTCATTATTCCTAAGAAGGCAACTGATTTTTGATGCATTTAACATGATTTTCCTTTTGTGAAATTACCATATATGGAGGTTCCAGGTGTTTTTTGTCTTATTATATGTAATTTCTACAAAAATTGACTTTTCAATATATACATGAAGGTATAAAAAGTGTAGAGTACATACAAATTATAGTTTATTGAGCCATTTGTGTATAAGCTCCTGGTTTTCCCCCAGCTCTTCTTACTGTCTTTTACTTTTTATATTTATTATTTATTTATTTATTTGGCTATGCTGGGTCTTAGTTGCAGCACACAGGATATTTTTAGTTCAGCATGCAAACTCTTAGTTTCAGTTTATGGGATCTAGTTCCCTGACCAGGAATTGAACCTGGGCCCCCTGCACTGGGAGCATGGCGCTTTAGCCTCTGGACCACCAGGGAGGCAGGGGTAAGGAATGGTTCCCAATGTTTCCCCTTGGGAATAAAGGGAGCCTTCAATAAAAACACTATCACTGAAAACTAAGTTTTGGTAGGCTTTCCACAGGAGACAAACAAACAAACCACATCTTAAGGAGATAAAAACATCTTTGGTAGGTTTCAATGTGGAAGCCCCCATTTTAGTGAGTTATAGTAGTTTGCAGTGTTTGTGCATGTATTTTTTGTTTTGTTGCTCAATTACATTTTTATTTTTCTTTTTTAGTGAGAGGAAGATATTATTATCTTTTAATAGAAGATGACCACTTCAGCTTTGCTAAAGCAAATATTCAGGACAGATCAGAAAGATGAAAAAACTTTCTCACTAGTGACTACCTATTCCAGGCCCTCTGCTCACCTTGTCCTTGGGTCTAGCCAATGGATCCTCTAATAGGGAGTTGGCCTTCCCAGAAGGAGGCCTTCTGTGTCTTGAGTTTTGCTAGCTTCTTAGCTAATTTTCATTTCATCAACCCCCTTCCCTCCTGCATACACACAAGAATCAATACTCCTCAGACCTCACTATGTAAAACATGCAAACCATAAAGTTTTCTCTAATAGGTCCTGGCATCACACAAAGGAGTGGTGGCCTTCTCGTGTGTTCCCTGCAATCAATACTTTTGTTGCTATTTTTCAGTTTTGAAATGTTTGTTTTCTTTTATTTCAAAAAATTATTTGTTTCATCGGCCAACGTGGGTCCTAAAAACTTAAAAGACTTTCTCACCAGTGTCTACCTATTCTTTAATGTTTAAGAAATGCAGAATCCCTGGGTCAGGAAGATCCCCTGGAGAAGGAAATGGCAACCCACTCCAGTAATCCTGCCTGGAGAATTCCATGGACAGAGGAGCCTGGCAGGCTACAGTCCATGGGGTTGCAAAGAGTCAGGCATGACTGAGCAACTATCACTCAATAGCATACTGTACCCTCTAGGTCAGACCAAGTGATTCCCTTAGGAGCAGCCTTGGCATTTGGGCTTCGCAATTTAGATTATGAACAACTGGGGACCTCAATGTGGTAGATTCCTCTGTCTTAATTCTTCCCCCTTTTGGCAAATGGATGAATTTTCTTATCTTTAAGACAGAGAATAGTACCACGTAGTTAGCTAAAGGAAATTTGCACTATGCATTAGAGAGATTTTCTCATGAAGACATAGAGATTTCCTCATATGATTATATACTCTGGAGTCCCAAAATCTGAGCATTCTGCTTCCTCTTGAACCCTAACTTCAAGTCTAGCCAATGGTACCTCTAAACAAGGAGTTTGCCTTTCCAGGAGGCTCTCTGCATTCTGGCTTTTTTTTTTTTTTTGACTGGAAGCCAGAATTTTGGTAAACCTCTTCCTTGTACCCCCACAAAAATCAAGATTATCACTCCATATTCACTTAAGCCATAAAATCTTATTCTAAGTGTACTGGCACCACACAGGAATGGTGCCCTTCAGGTGTTATCCCACGAAAGGATACTAATAGTTACTATATTTTTCAAATGTTATACTTTTTAAATATCAGAACCTCAGTCATGTGGTTGGCCAAGGTGAAATCATTTGTCCTAAAAGATGCATCCTCATCAGTGTCTACCTACCTATTCTATCACCTTTACTTTTGTTTGATTTGTTTTTATTTTTTAAAGTGATATATAGTTGATGTACAATATTATATAATTTGGGCTTCCCTCATAGCTCTGTCAGTAAAGAATTTGCCTGCAATGCAGGAGACCAGGTTTGATTCCTGGGTTGGGAAGATCCCCTGGAGAAGGAAATGGCAACCCACTCCAGTACTCTTACCTGGAGAATCCCATGGACAGAAGAGCCTGGAAAGCTATAGTCCATGGTATTGCAAGAGTTGGACCCGACTTAGCGACTAAACCACCACCACATTATATAATTTAAAGGTATACAATACAACAATTCACAATTTTTAAGGTTATATTCCATTTACAGTTATGAAAGAGTGACTAATATCAGAGCATTTTCATTTATGCAAAAAACAAAAATCTTTCACCCATTAGCATGCACACTTCTCTGTCCTGTCCAAGCCCCTGGCTACCACTAATCTACTTTGTCTCTCTATGGATTTGCATTCTGGACATTTCAGGTAAATGCAATACAATTGTCTGGCTTCTGTCATTTAGCATAATGTTTTCAATGTTTATCCATATTTTAGCTTGTCTCAGAAACTCATTCCTTTTTGTGGATGAAAAATATTCCATTGTATGGATATATCACATTTTGTTGTATCCATATATTAGCTAATAGACTTTTGAGTTGCTTCCATTCTTTGGCTATTGAATAATGCTGTCATGAACATTCGTGTACACGTTCTTGTATGGACATATGTTCTCATTTGTCCTGGGTATCTATGACAAACCTAGACAGCATATTAAAAAGCACAGACATTACTTTGCCAACGAAGGTCCATCTAGTCAAAGCTATGGTTTTTCCAGTAGTCATGTATGGATGTGAGAGTTGGACCATAAAGAAAGCTGAGCACTGAAGAACTGATGCTTTTGAACTGTGGTATTGGAGAAGATTCTTGAGAGTCCCTTGGACTCCAAGGAGATCCAACCAGCCCATCCTAAAGGAGATCAGTCCTGAATATTCATTGGAAGGACTGATGCTGAAGCTGAAACTCCAATACTCTGACCACCTGATGTGAAGAACTGACTTATTGGAAAAAACCCTGATGCCAGGAAAGATTGAAGGAAGAAAAGAGGATGACAGAGGATGAGATAGTTGGATGGCATCACCAATTTGATGGACATAAGTTTGAGCAAGCCTGGGGAGTTGGTGATGGACAGGGAAGCCTGGTGTGCTGCAGTCCATGGGGTCGCAAAGAGTTGGACACAACTGAGCGATTGAACTAAACTGATGGTATGCCCATCAACACAGATTTATAATAACTGATTGATAAATGTCTCAAATTATATAGAAAAATTATAAACAAAAATATATTTAATTATCTGTTATATTTACCTATATAGTTACCTTTTTCAGTACTTAGGGCTTTCTCAGTCTTTTGATGAGCTGCTCACAGTCTAGGAATGTGTTTGGCCATCTAGATTTTCAGGAATACATAAGAACTTTTTTTTTTAAACTTTATGTTGCTGATCAACTGTTTCTTTTTTTTTTTTTAACTTTACAATATTGTATTGGTTTTGCCATATATCAACATGAAAGTCCATTGGACTTCTCATTCTCCAGCTTTTCATTTTAAGATTTCGGTTAGCCTGTTTTTTGTTTTTTGCCCTATTATCCACCACTTAAGGCAATACTGAAGTTAAATAATGCCTGTATATATTTTTGACAAATACCCTCAAAAAAATGCTTTTAGGACTATGTAAGCTCTGACTATATCCTTGCAAGTAGGAGCATTCCAGGATCAGTCAAATAATAGCAGTTCTCTTGGAGTGAGACTTTGAAGGAGCTCCAAAACTGTCCTGCTCCCTCTAGTGCTCCCATTATGTTGGTTTTTATTGTGATTATGAACTACTGGTTTTCAAGACTACCACTGAGCTGGAAAGAATGCAGTGTAAATAAGAGGTGTTAAAACCACAAGTTCACTGTTTCGAGATTTAGCCACTTTTCTTAAATAAACATTTCCAAAGTTGCCATAAACTTTTTGTTAATTTCCAGAGCTCTGAAAAAGTTGATTCTGACACATTTTACCTGTTTTTTCATTGCTTTTGTGGAGGAGAGAATTTTCAAATGTCTTTTGCCATTTTTGACACCATTAGCCTGTTAGTTAGTTTTCACAGTTATTTTTTGCTTTGTTGTTCCTTCAGTTTGGACAGCAGCACATCATGAGTTCAGCCAAGGTGATCAATCCCCTGTGGATCCTGAAAAGTCAGAAACTTCTTTTCCATTATCTGTCTTATTACTCCCTTGGTCAAGACGACTGACTCTCCTCCTGGCAGCCTTCACACTCTTAGGCCACCTAATTAAGAAGATCTCACCTTGAGAGGAAAAATCCCCATGAATCCTCAGGAAACTACCTAACGAGACATTTACAAGGCACCATATACAGCTGGGAGTGATCCATGTGGAAACTTGTTTTTATTTTCCTCTTTTTATTTATAAGTGGAAAGAATTCCTACTATTTAACAGAGAATAATGTCTCATAGTTCATTAGACCAAACTCCCATCATGCATCATTGGAAGGTTTAAAGGTTTCCTCACTGATAGATGTGCACCCTGCAGCCTTGTTTCAATGTCTTGGCTTACTCCTTCCACTGAACCCATGTTTCATTTGTCCTTCTGATTAAATGTGTTCTTGGCTTTGCCCTGAATGCTGTGACCATACCACATGTGTGACACCTGGAGACTGTCCTTGTGTGGGGCTTCCTGGTTGAATGAACCAAAGAGTTCCCTGAAAACCCTGGGGTTTGCTTCCTTTGGCTTTGTTCCAAAAACTGAGGAGACTGTTCAAAGGAGACAGTCATCTGGGCTGAAGGGCTGCAGGGCACTGTCACTAAAAGATTGCAGCACAGTTAGATATCAGTCAGGGAGTCTCCACCCTGGGTTACCACACATTATTAGGTGATGCTGGATAAAAGGAAAGTCTGCCAATTGATCAATCAATCGATAATAAGATGGTCACCTTATATTTGAGAAAGTACACTTCTTCACACTATCTCCTCTGAGTGTTTATCAGACACCCTTGTCTTCTTGTAAAATTTCAAAAATTTGCAATACTGCCACATACACATGTACACCCCAGTCATTGGATCTTACCCATAAGGTCTGTTATACACATTTCAAATCTTTTAATTCCCATAATTTCTATGAACTTTGTGCTTGATAGCATCCCAAAGTTGAACTGAGCATGGTCTATATCTAGTAATATAGTCCCCTAATGAGCAAGGTAGCCTGCTGCAGTAACTTGCTATTTACAAAGCACTCTATAACCTGTATTTTCCATAGTGCCAGTCTCATGCCCTTCTTTACCTATCCCTCACAATATATTAAATAAGGTGTTTGCATCCCTGGGATATAGGAGCTTACTATCTGCCCTGGAATTCTATGTTAACAATTGACTTATTTATACTAACTAGTGACTATGTAAATGAAAGCAATTAAAGTACATAGCCTTGGTTTGTCCTGCTGCTGCTGCTGCTGCTGCTACTGCTGCTAAGTCACTTCAGTCGTGTCTGACTCTGTGCGACCCCAGAGATGGCAGCCCACCAGGCTCCCCCATCCCTGGGATTCTCCAGGCAAGAACACTGGAGTAGGTTGCCATTTCCTTCTCCAAGGCATGAAAGTGAAAAGTGAAAGTGAAGTTGCTCGGTCGTGTCCAACTACTAGTGACCCCATGGACTGCAGCCTACCAGGGTCCTCTGCCCATGGGATTATTCCAGGCAAGAGTACTGGAGTGGGTTGCCATTGCCTTCTCCTTGGTTTGCCCTACAATACAATAAATAAAATGCTTCCTTATTTTATTTTTCTCATTATCTCTGACCAGCACTCCCCTTGAGGTAGTCCCACAATGCTATCCATCCCCAGCACACTAAGTGTGCCTGCATTTCAGGATGCTAGAAAGGGCCCTCTCCAGCCTTGGAAGAGGACTATTACTAAGAGAACAGGTAAGAGTTAGGGAAGTACATGCACTTTGCTATACTCAGGGGGAAGATTGACATTTATTGAGGGAAAATTTACAGACTTACAAATGGGACTTTTTGGTCACAATTTCAATTAAAAATCTCAAAGCTGAAGATAGTAAGAGTGAACTGAAAGTGAAAGTGTTAGTCGCGCAGTCATGTCCAACTATTTGCGGCCCCGTAGCCCACCAGGCTCCTCTGTCCATGGAATTCTCCAGCAAGAACACTGGAGTGGGTAGCCATTTCCTTCTTCAGGAGATCTTTGCAACCCAGGGGTCGACCATGGGTCCTCCTGCATTGCAGGCAGACTCTACAGTCTGAGCCACCAGGGGAGCTACCTATCTACAAAAAGGAAAAGGAAAAAAAAGTTTCAAGCAGATGCTAGATACCTATTCCAAGGCTTTCTCAGTTCAGTTCAGTCACTCAGTCATGTCCAACTCTTTGCGACCCCATGGACTGCAGCATGCCAGGCTTCCTGTCCATCACCAACTTCTGGATCTTATTCAATCCCATGTCCATTGAGTCAGTGATGCCATCTAACCATCTCATCTTCTGTAGTCCCCTTCTTCTCCCACCTTCAGTCTTTCCCAGCATCAGGGTCTTTTCAAATGAGTCAGTTCTTCGAATCAGGTGGCCAAAGTATTGGAGTTTCTGCTTCAGCATCAGTCCTTCCAATGAACACTCAGGACTGATTTCCTTTAGGATGGACTAGTTGGATTTCCTTGCTGTCCAAGGGACTCTCAAGAGTCTTCTCCAACACCACAGTTCAAAAGCATCAATTCTTTGCCACTCAGCTTTCTTTATAGTCCAATTCTCACATCCATACATGACTACTGGAAAAACCATAACTTTGACTAGATGGACCTTTGTTGGCAAAGTAATGTCTGTGCTTTTTAATATGCTGTCTAGGTTGGTCATGAAGAAGGCAATGGCACCCCACTCCAGTACTCTTGCCTGGAAAATCCCATGGACGGAAGAGCCTGGTAGGCTGC